>NC_141687.1:784178243-785378243 GCF_964263255.1 Lissotriton vulgaris | reverse complement strand
AAAATGCCATATAACAGTACAAATTATTTAAAATACAGCAGTTACTATTGTCAATTCAAGTTTGTTATTAAGTCCCAATGAGTCTTTCAAGTGTGCTTGAATCTTTCCTGCATTAAATCAAAGAACTTCACAACCTGACAATTCAGTTTAATATCGCTGGAGAAAAAACAAAGTTTAACTGCCTGCCTACAGGTCCGAACGGCATGTGATCTAAAAAAAGGTAGCAACAGCTTGAGCCTCAGGTCCATTAGTCTCAGGCAAATACATATCACATGGATGATGTCCTCCTTGCCAGATTTACACAGGCGGCATAGGGCCGAGGCGTGAGTTCTCTCCCATGGCGGCAGGTGCAGTAATATCGGGATAGCTCCAAGGCGCAATTTTAGGAACTTTTCTTTGATTTTTATTTTCATCCCGATATTAAGATATGCTTGTGGCCGTATTTTGCCGTAATCTCCCACCGTTATCCATCCATGCGCCCTGTTGGCTAGGTCTTTCTTATCTTCTATTGCCGAGATTATTCGGGCAGATTTTTTTGCCAACTTTTTGAAGGACTGGTGGTCTATATACACATTTGGATTTCCTTTAATTTCTCTAAAACACCTGAACTAATTTACACCAAATTACTGAAAGCGTGATCTGTAGAAACGCCTCTACCCTTCTGCCAAATTTGGTGTAATTCTGTCCAGCAGTTCGGAAAAAAAGACTCACTATGACACTTTATCTGGAACATTGTGTGAAGATATGTCAAACATATAGGCAAGTCAAAAAACACTTTTTCTATGGAAACATGGTCCTAACTATAACTACCAACTGGCAACTGTATATGTTATGTATAAATACAGATTCACTAACAAAAAAAGTTACAGGGATGTTACTGTTAGGTTCAGAATTTACATACAAAACAATACAAATTCAGCTGTAATAGATATAGTTATCTCGAGTAACTATAACTAACCCTAAGGTAACTATAACTCGCACCCCCACAGAATCTAGGGTTCCACAAGACTACAATATCACTTTCAAGAGTACTTAAATACAACAGTTAAAGTCTGATAATCTGCTACAAGTATTTCCAGGCCCCCCCTGTAAGGACTGAACCACAACTAGTCCCCACCTCTGGACTTCAATAAGCTTTCATATTAGATCCAATTTTCGCCCTCCTTTTTAGATTCTTATTTTTCCCAACAACTTAAAGCCTCACTCAGAGTACCAAGAAACACAATTCACTTCACTAAATGTGTGCTGCAAATTCATTTTCAAAATTGAAGGACTGTGATTTTTTTAGGTATTTTATATAGTAATGTGTGGTATATATGTACACAGGCACATCTATACTAAGTGTATTTTAAAAAGTTTGAAATGCTTAGTGTCTTTGCTGAACTTCCTTAAAATAAGTGCAAGTGATGTCGAATAAGACCATAATTAGCCAGTGTCTTTACTTTCCATAATTAGCTTTGTAATCCATGGTAGATGGGCGATCTCAATGTGTATGCTTGTATATTTAAGGACCTTTCCCTTTCTCTGTCTACTTACGCTATCATTGGCATGATCTTTCGGTAATGTTGCATCAAGGTAAGGATGGCGGTACTCATATACTAGGGGTACATTCGTCCAGTGGATGTTCGAAAGCATAGGACTATTTCCAGTTAGGCATGGAATTTGTTGCAGTTGGGTGATGCATACATAAGCACTCACTCAAAGCCATGGATTCACAAACGCTCACACACACACCCGTTTACAACACTCACTCAAAACATTTGTACATACATGCTCACACCAAACAATCAAAAACATAAAACTTACCTGCCCTGCAGCTGCCGGACAGGAAAGCCTCGAAGGTCAAAGGATGGTTGGGAGTGCTGCCTTCTCTCAGGTCAGCCAATGAGGAAAGGTAGCAGTCCCTCACTCATCACAGAGTGGGATCGGGTCAGTGAGACTGCTGAACCCATCCAACTTTGTGATGAGGTGTCACTGATTGACACTCGGCCCAGTGCATTTCAAGGGCCTAAAACTGAAGCACGTAGGTCTGAGGCAATCAGTGATGCTTCCCCTCATCACGAAGAGGAGGGCCTCAAGGCACTTTTTGCCAGGCTGAGGAAGTCACGCTCACAGATCTGTGAAATCCTCAGCCTGGCAAAGTTCAGCTCAGGCAGCCAGAAGCCTGCACATTTAGCACATGTCTAGCCCCTAGCTGCCTGACCTGAACAAGAACTCTTCTTCTCAATAAAAAGGTGAGGGGGCGTGGCAGCGGCTGACTATTTCTCAGGCTCACAGCACCTTTTCTCACTCCATGTGCTGGGAAAATTGACATTAGGCAATTGAGCTGAGCTCCCTCAGCAGCTTTCCGTGGATGTATCTCTCCTGGGTATCACCAAGTCCGAGCCAACTGGGCATCTTTTTAAGGGTTAGTTTCATTCCCTAATCCATACTCCCTTATTCCTCTAAAGGTTAGAGTCAGGGCCGGACAGGCCTTTTACATCACCAGACGTTTCCCAGGTGTACTTGCACCATCTGAGACCGGTTTTGAAAGCCCCAGGAAACTCAAGGTGCTCTGCCACTGTCTCCAGATCCCCGAGGTTAATTTCAGTATGTACCATGAGACTAAGAGAAAGAGAGAGAGAGAGAATGAGAGGGAGGGAGACAGGAGGAAGATGGAGAGAAAGAGATCAGAGAGAAAGAAGAGAGCAAGAGAGAAGAGACCGCGAAAAGGGCACTACTGGAGGTGAAGAAGGATTTCAGTGCTAGAGGCAAAGTAGCATTGCCCTATTTCTGAGTGAAACTCTGGGTGGATTCCCATGGACACAAGACCATTATGGTAGAGCGTTTCTGGATTTACGTAGTATTGGGCAGGTTAAGGCAACAAATATAGAACATGCTCCTTTCACCAAGGAACTCCAACAATGAGGTAGGTGATTAATGGCCTAGTGTTAGGATGAGGTGGTCAACGTAGTAGATGATAAAGAGATGATTATATTTACATAAGTCCTCAGCAGGATACAGGTTATGTGATAATGAAGACCTAGGCCTAGTTCAAGAAATACACCACACTGTTGGCGTGATGAGTCATGAAGGAGTGGCCGTTCCAAACTTCCTCATATAAAGCACAAACAGTACATTCCACATGCATCACACTCTAAATATTGACTTAAATCAAGCAGGGTTTTCTATAGAGCAAGGGAAAACAAGACGTAATACTCAGCACTGAGGACCATGAGAGTGGACCCACCCGGGAGGAAAAATGTCAGGATCTTCAGAGTACACGCACATGTTGTTATGATAATGGTTTTGTACTTCTGTCTTTTATCTTTTTAATGTTCTCGCTCCCTTTCTATAGGTCCATTCACAAACAATGTTATATAAATAAATATTGAAAACTGAACTCCTCGTTCCAACTGTAGTGTGGAGGGACCTTTTTCAGCTATTCAGATTGGTGTTTGTAAAAATCTGTGTCAAGACCAACTTCAACTTTTCATCAAAAATCGATCTGGATTCTGTCCATCAACTGTTGTTTTTGCATTTGTCACCCCGAGTGGGATGGGTATGCTCAGACGTGAGTCCCATGCTCTCCACACCACTGGAGTCAAGCTATACTGGCTGAAGACGGCTGATAGTCAGAAACCGGTCCTAGGATGCTTGATTCCGGTCCAGGAAAGACATGAAGTATGTGCCACGCTATATTGACCAGGTTGCAACCCCATCTAACGTAAAGTTTGGTGTCTCGTTTAGAAGTGGGGGTACTGCCACGATTCTGATAGCAGTGTCTGAGCTAACTCCACTGTCGGAAACAGAACCCACCAACTTATCTGACACAGGACTGTCTTGTTACTGTGACAGACGCCCCAATCTAATTAGTCATTAAGCTTCAGCCACAAATGTTTCCATTCAGTGACAGGCATCCCCATAATGTCCACTACGCCGTCTTGTCGACTTCCATAGCTGGGAATATGTGCCTTTCCTCGTCTTCACACTCTGAAGCTAATTGTGTAATACCGCAAAGCAGAATTTGTATAGAGCTTCACATCTCTTTGGAAGTCACGAAGCCCTACGATTTGACATTTTGGAGGGTATGTTTGGAGGGATGTTGGATGTGGTATGCCCTAGATCAATTGTCAGCAATTACCCCGGCATGTGAAGGGGTGCAGAGTGCAAGCACATGGGTTTGTATGGATAAGTACATCAGTTGCCTTCGAGTGATCGTAGGTGGCTCACAAGTGCTTGCCTTTCAGGACATATTCTTCACCTATATGTAGCAACCTTACCAATCTGCTTGAAAACAGAATCACTTCATTTACACTCAGGCATGTTTTTCAGAAGAAATCTTTAAAACATTTTTCTATCATTAGCTATGTAATCAAAATGCGTTTCTTACATCATTGTGCAGTCTGGAGCTGGAAACTGACCTCATACATAACAGTGCATTCCACTCTCTGCTTCTCTGAAATTCCCACAATCCACTTCTCCATCACAAAAGGAGGCTGCAAACAAAATGGAAATTATGGTGACTTCCCACAGACTGCAACTTACTGTGCAAAATCAATTTTCCTATTCTCGCTGGTGACACAGACGCTTGCAAACTATTACTGTGTAATGTACAGTGCTCAGAGAGAATTAAGGCAGGAACAGTGGATTTTGATTGGTTACAATTTTCTCTTTTTTATCATGTAAAATATGCTGTTACTAAATGTGTTTTTCGGCTTAGGATAACAGCTGATTTCGAATTGGTTCCTATTGTAGTTAATAACTGGTTTGAAAAAGTATTAACTTCACATGGGGGTCTCCCTTCATACTAGCATGTTAACTCTGCGTTGCCTGCAATAGAGAAAATATATTCTCTTATGTCTTTAGAAAATTAATCTGAGACAATGTTAGACATGAAATGTTTTCTTTCTATTTACTTGAAGTATCCATGCTGGATCCATTTTCATAACAGGTGTGATATTAGGACCAAATCCGTTTATTAAAAAATGCATTTTTCATAAGATTTAAAACTTCACACATTGAGAAAGTGACATTCTGAAATGTATTTTTTTTAAATTCCCCATTTTATACATGCTGCCATTTTTTACATCTTGAAAATATGGAAAGCGGACTTCGAATCTTGAAATGCGCAATGAAATGGGCCAAGTTCTTGAATATTGCGGCAGACACAAAAACAATAAAAAAAACTGAAGAAAACCTATTAGGGCTGGTCTGATGAGCAGAATTTGCCCTTCGTTCAGTCAACGAGAGACTGCATTTATGCACATCTCCAGGCCCGCGGAAGCCGTCCTGATGGGCATTTTAACTTGCACGCTTGAATTGGTAGCGACATATTTGTGAGGCGTTTATGTGGCGGATGCAAGTTTACCTTTGTCATCTTCAAGACGTCCACATCAGGCCGGCCAGTGTTGAATGTCACTTCCTTTATGTAGGTTATTGCAATTTCGTCGCCGTCCATTTCCATGTACATTTTCCATTTACAGTCCTGGCGTTAAAAGCAAAATGATAGTTTCAAAACAAAAGACAAGAAAAATCAATTTCCGAAAGAAATCCTGCATGTTAATAGGTATAAATAATTCGCGGAAGCCAGGCTATGTGCCACCAACCCGATAGTGTGGCTGGGCCTTTGTGTTTGTCGTAATTCCTTTGTATTAGCTGAAGTTTAAAAAACACAAAATAGCCCTCATGAGGACTAAGATCTGACTCACTCCAGCTTGCCGGGTAATCCCAGGACCAAAAACAAAGGGGCCATGTGCGGTGCTGTGAGGGCGGAGGGCAGCTGCTGCCCCCGCCCACTCCTGCAGAACAGGGGTACCAGCAAATGCCCCCAGCTCTCCTCTCAACTGCTCTGTCCAGAGAAGTTAGCAATTGTACTCCCACCAATGTCCCCACACCAGCATACTAGTCACTGGTAATAATGGCCTAGGTGTAGAAGTTCAGGTGCACTTTCATTACCAATGTCCTCTCCTGTTAATGGGCTTACATTATTTTTTCATTTTTGGATGCCATTTTATTTGAAACTTTCTTCAGTCCAGACCCTAACGGTCAGATGTACGAAACACTGGTTGCAAAATACTGGTTGCAATTTGTGACCAGTATTTTTGCAACCAGTTTGATATTTTGCAAACCAACATCGGTACTGATAGAAATGGGATTTCTGGTTGGCTGGGGCATGCACCTACGCCAGGCAGAAACTACCACTTTAGTCAGGGCAAGGGAGTTACACGCTGAAGATAACCCCTGCTTACCTCCTTGGTAGCTTGGCACGAGCAGTCAGGCTTATCCCAGAGGCAATGTGTAAAGCGTTTGTGCAACAAACACACAGCAGCAACACACAAGGCGCATCACAAAAGAAACTCCACATAAGGTTATATAAAAATAGCCTTTGTATTATTATAAACACATTAGATCATAACCACACAATATACACTGTGCCAACTGGCACTGAGCAATATTAACAGGGGATTATATCCAAGACCGGGCCAATCGGGCCACTGTCAGAAGCATCATAAGCACAAGTAGTAAATGTAAAACACAACCAGTAACTTGCTGGCAAAATACTGTACTCAGCATTATCACATTAGCATTTGGACATAATCATCAGCATAACCACATTATGCAATCCCTGTTGGCATAACCAAATTGTGCGTAAATATCACTGTAGGGATGGACCCAGTAGGAATAAACCACATTAGGAATAAACATTAGGCATAAACACATTATTCAATCCTTTAGGGCCTTGCGCTCTCCTAAGGTACCAACTCAGGTACCAACCAGGGCCCGAGGCCAACTGGCCTTTCTCTGGGGCTCAAAAATGCCCTCTGTCCAGAATGTCAGGGTGTAAGCTGTGGGCCTCTCAAGTAGCCCTCTGGCTTCCAAAGCAGCAAAGCCAAGGTGCGCAATGCGCTGGGGGCGTGGGAGTGTATCTCACTCCATTCTCATGACCAACAAGAAAATGCCCCCGTGTTGCAGCTGCCCGCTCTCTCTTGCGGTGCAGCTGGAAATTAGGCTTGGGCACCACTGTGCCTGGGGAGCGGTACTCCGGGACTCTGAACACCAATTTGCCCCCAACTTTGAAGCTGCCTGCTCCTGTGTGGTGTAGCTGTGAGAATCAGCTTGAGCACCACGGTGCTACCACAGCCCACAACATGCAGGATGGGGGTAGGTGCGCGTGACCATGAAGCACAGCTACCCAAAATGTGAAGCGTTTCACCACCACGGCCAAGGGCCAGGCAAACGTATTAGAAAGCATCTCAGTCCCAGTCGGATGTCTGCCCAAGCCCCACTCACTGGGGTGTCTCTTCTGGCTGCATCAAGCAACGCCCGCGGGACTTTACGTGGTCTGTCCCGGTCTCCTTGCCACCGGCGATCTCTGCGGTCTTGTTCCACAATCCAGGCAGCAAGCAGGGCTCTCATCGAGCCCAGGAGACCCCGCTTTCACCCCTGGTAATGCGCCCGGAGCAAAGTCTACGCTGACCTCGTGTTCCTCATCACGCGATTCGCGGGGCTCCCACCGGCACATGGAAGCCCTGCCTACGAACAGACACAAGTTTGCCTGACTTCCTGCCGCCGCGTGGATGATTGGCTGTTTCCGCTGGCCCCACCTCATGTCAGGCTCCTCCGGACTGGCCTGACTTTCGGTTTCACGCTACACGGAGTGGAGACTCCGGTACTTCTCGGCACAAAACTGCGGGGTAGGCTCCTGCATTAAAATACTTGCAAATGCGGGGTGGGCACCCGCCAACAGGTGCACAAACGCGGGGTGGGCTCCCGCACTCCTTCCCAGATCACCACAATGTGGGGGGGGCTCCCGCTTCACCAGTGGCAACGGCGGGGTGGGCTCCTGCTCTGTCGCCAAACATACCCACAAGGCGGGGCAGGTCCCTGCTACACCTCTGGACCAAGACAATGCAGGTTGGGCTCCCGCTCCACCACCAGTGGCACAGGGGAAATCCTACACCAGAGATTCCCTCTGAACGATGTGCAGCTCAGAGCTGCGAAGCCCCAGCACTCTCCTTGAAAATAGAGCGCCCATGAGGTGCTATGCCCCCAACAGTTCCAGGGCAAAGGCTGGGCCCAGGCAGGCCAGCTCACAGGGCCCATCAGCAGGGAGGAAGTTCCCCATTGCGGTTCCACCAGCGGTCCAGTAGCAGCAAGTCACAAGGAAGCATAAAAAGCACATCCTTTCCATGGGGTCACAGCCCCAATATGTATCCTACATGTTTTCTATGTCTGCCCTGGCATAGGGTTGGGGGAACCAGCCTGAACTGGTTCTGTTTTTTTTTTTGGGAGCACTCTGTTTACAGGGTTCCTCTTTCCCATTGTCAGGTGGTGGCTCTGTCATCAGACACACCACAGGGGGGGTGGAGCCAGCATTCACCTAGACAGGAACAGACCTATTCAGGGTCAGGAGACTACTCCCCGCACTACTTCAAATGCAGATCTCCCATTCAGCTTAGCGCTGACTCACCCTGCCCTCCCTGGAGCCACACACACCTCACCAGCCCTTGTCACTTCAAAGTCAGACATGCAATCCACATCAGGCAGGCAGACCAATAGCACACAGAAATGCCAAGTGGCATTTCCCAAAAAATTATAATAATTCTGCGCACACAACTGCACAGCATTTATTATAAGTTATTCCAACCATACCAAACTTGACCACGCTCCTCCTCTCGTATCAGGAATTTCCACTGAAACACGTATCAGGGCATCTCCAATGCATTCCTATTAGAGGCCAGCCTCAAAGCAGTGAGAAACCAAAATGGCGGTTTGTCACTACCGGGTCATGTCACACACTTAAGGTACATGTCCTACCTACAATGCACCCTGCCCATTGGGCTAGCTAGGGCCTACCTTAGAGGTTTTATTTATTTATTTATTTATTGAAAAGGTTTTATATAGCTCTGCTGGATCCAAGAGTATCAGAGCGCATAACATGGTAAATAAACATGTTAAGATACAATATACAATTGACAATGAGCAGAAAAATTCAAAAAAAATAAAAACATTGCGTTAAATGAGTGAAGGGGGCAAAGGAACAGAGGGATAGTAGAAGGGACAAGGGGAGTTGAAATTAGAGAGAGAGAAGGGGGTGAAGTGAGGGGGAGTGAGTGGAAAAAGGGAGAGGGGTTGGGTAAAAAGAGCAAATCAGAGCAGAGAGGTAATGAGCAGGGTCAAAGTCAGCCTGACATGCATTAAAAAGGGGAGTCATAGACATGACACACACTTTAGGTGCCACATCACAGCGGCAGTAACACTGCCCGCACAGGCCCTGCAATGGCAGAGGCCTGAGACAGGTTTGAAAGGCTACTTTGGTGGGTGGCGCAATCAGCGCTGTCTCACCAGTAGCATTTAATTTACCGTCCCTGGGTATCTGAGATACCACTTTACAAGGGACTGACGGGTAAATAAAATAGGCCAAAAAGGTGTAGACCAATCTTACCATGTTATCACGGAGAACACACACACTTTACACTGAACAGCAGTGCTAAAGTGCCCAGAGTGCTAGAACCACCAACACCATGTCAGAAAATAGGCTAGGAGGAAGGCAAAAAGTTCAGGGATTACCCTGCAAAAAGGGCCAAGTCCAACAGGTACTAATGGGTAGGTTTGCAAATTCACGAATTGTAGTGGGTCGTAATTTGACTTACCTCATGAATATTATTGAGGTAAGTAACAAAACTGCAACCAACTATAATTCGCAACCATCACAGGGATAGTGGCCTACCGGGGTTAGCAGACCACCAGGTCTGTAAGTGCTTTTAAATAAAGCAATCATTTTTCTTAATGCATCCTGAAGACGTGATAAATAAGTTAAAAAATCTTTTTTTAAATATATATATATATATATATATATATATATATATATATATATATATATATATATATATATATATATATATAGTTTAAGTAACATTTTTAAGTGTAGACAGTGGCCCATATGACCTCTGTGTACTCTTAACCGCTTAATAGTGGCGGCAAATCCGCCGCAGTGCGGCGGTTTAGCGCAGTGGGCGGGCCGCAACGGCCAACGGATGTGCGCAGCACTACGGAGGTAGTGCGCGCGACAACCGTTGGCGGTCAGGAGCAGCGAAGGGGTTAAAAATGTTATTGGCAACATTCACAAAGTGAAAGGGCTACCTTTGGGACCTCACCCATTACCTTCTACAAATGGGTTACCACTACCTTTATGTAGTTGTAACCGAATTTCAATCACAAAATATTAATACATCTCATTCTGAATTGGTATTTGAAAGGGATGCTCTAAACATGCTTAACCCAAATAATGATTCTATATTTAGGGCCCTATTATGATGTCGGCCGGAAAGCTTCCGACTGCAGGTCAGAAGCTTTCCGTCCGAAAACCCTGGTTTGACTTCCGACCACCTAATTACAATGTAGGAGGTCAGAAGTCGAACTGGCCGCTCATTCCCGCTGGCTTCTGACGGGCTCAAGGAGCCCATCAGCCAGTTGGAACAGCAACGTAATCCCTTTAGAATGGCATTTCTGCTGTCTGGATTACAATGTCGGTTCCTTTCTGACATGGAAAGGCTTAAGGAAAGCAACTTTGAGGGCACCTAGCATGGCCCCCTTGCCTCTGAGGACTACAATTGTGGGCATGGGGAGCACCTATAGTGCCCCCCTGTAAATCCCTGCAACCTGTGGCCAGGGGTGGCTCTAGGCTCATGGCGGCCCTGGGCGGGGAGCGTAGGTAGGAGCGTAGGTAGGGGGCCCCAGAAGAGGGGATCCGGGCAGGGCGAAGCCCCCCGGAGGTCAGGAAGGTGGTTTAATAAAACGTCCAGAAAAGGAGTTAGATGACCAGTACCTGCGGCTGCTCCTACCCTTACGAATTCGACTCAGAATGATACAATTTAGAAGGAGGAGGGTATTGTGACACACAACGTGGCCAGCAGTGGGTAGGGAAAAAAATAAATCAAACAGAATGATTCCCTTGGGTCGTGTACAGGAGAAGCTTGGAATTAGCTATAACCACAATCAAATATAAACACACTAACTAAAGAAATTAATCAAAAATGAAGTTACATAACAATTTATTGAAACAATAAAAAGACAATTTACAATTACACTGGAAAAAATGTTAAAAAACAATTAAAATACTATATAATTTTGTGACCAGCACAAAAATGAAGGACAGACAAAACTCAATTGTAAAACATACAAATTGGAAATTACAAAGCGTACATTCACAATTAAAATTTCAACGTCCCCTGGTTTTATAACCTTACAATCTTATATACACCGGGGGGGAAAAAAGATGAATTGTACAGAAAATTGGGGCCCCAGAAGAGGGGATCCGGGCAGGGCGAAGCCCCCGGAGGTCAGGAAGGTGGTTTAATAAAACGTCCAGAAAAGGAGTTAGATGACCAGTACCTGCGGCTGCTCCTACCCTTACGAATTCGACTCAGAATGATACAATTTAGAAGGAGGAGGGTATTGTGACACACAACGTGGCCAGCAGTGGGTAGGGAAAAAAATAAGCCAATCAGGAACCAGAAGGAACTCAGGCACGGAGTCCAGTGAAGAGGGAGCGGGGTCAGGGTGTTTGGAAGTGGAATAGAGCCGGAGGCGCCAAATCCCTGCCAGGGGCAGCCACGCAAATATATATCCATCCTCAGAGGATTATTATATTAAGGATATATATTGGCATGGCGGCCCCTGGGGTTTGGCGGCCCTGTGCAGGTGCACAGCTTGCTCATGCCTAAGGCCGCCCCTGCTGTGGCAGGCACTGTGAGGTGCCGGCTACAGGGTGCAGGGATTTACATAAACTGTCATTTCTCTACGGAAGCTTGTGCTGCGGATGGTTTCTGAATGCAGCACAAGCTCCCATAGGGAAATCGGAGTGTGGAACCGCACCATGTGCGGTCGAATTGCAATATTGGGGTTGGGACTGCCAACCCGAGGTCCCGATTCCGAGACGAAGTCGGTCAGAGACAACTCCGACCGACATCATAATCAGGCCCATAGTGGCAAACCCAAATTGAAATTCTGTGATGTGTTACCTAATCTCAATTTGGGTTTGTTACATACCAAAAGGCCTTTTTGCAGTCACAAACAGCCTGATTTTGCAAACTGTTACTTCTGCAAATGCAAAATTGTGTAAATCTGGCCTTTTGTCTCCCTCTTCACGACCCTCCTCTGCACAGAGGTTACGGGTTGCTGAGTAGATACACAGGGGCTCAAACAAGTTCCACTCCTGGATCTGTTTTATTATATGATTGCCTATGCCTCAGAGGCCATAGCATATATTCGCCAATGCAACCTGTCACTTCCCAAGGAATACCTGAGGCTGTATTACATAAAATGCCAAAAGAAAAATTGATGGACAGTATGCAGAACAATCTCATACATTCACCCCAGTATAGAGATCTGGGTTTAAATCCATCGTTTTTTTGCTCACCATGTCACTCCAGTTTGAACCCAGCCATATGCAAATCAGTTTTGACCCTGTGCCCAACAGGAACAGTCCAGCCTGAACTGCCAGGCCAGGTCCTCCCTGGACTGGAACCAAGCATCCTAGGACTGGTTTCAGAGTTTCAACCCTCATCAGCCAGGATAGCTTGACTCCAGTGGCATGGAGAGCACGGGACCCACGCCTGGGATACCTGTCTCACTCATGGTGACAAAAGCAAAAAGAACAATTGATGGACAGAATGCAGAACAATCTCATACATTCACCCCAGTACAGAGATCTGGGCCTAAATCCATCATTGTTTTGCTCACCATTCATTCCACTTTGAACCCAGCCCTATGTAAATCAGTTTTGACCCTGTGCCCAATGGGAACAGTCCAGCCCGAACTGCCAAGCCAGGTCCTCCCTGGACTGGAACTAAGCATCCTAGGACTGGTTTCAGAGTTTCAACCCTCATCAGCCAGGATAGCTTGACTCCAGTGGCAAGGAGAGCACGGGACCCACGTCTGGGATACCTATCCCACTCGTGATGACAAAAGCAAAAAGAACAATTGATGGACAGAATGCAGAACAATCTCATACATTCACCCCAGTACAGAGATCTGGGCCTAAATCCATCATTTGTTTGGTCACCATTCATTTCAATTTGAACCCAGCCATATCCAAATCAGCTTTGACCATGTGCCCAGTGGGAACAGTCCAGCCCAAACTGCCAAGCCAGGTCCTCCCTGGACTGGAACCAAGCATCCTGGGACCAGATTCGGAGTTTCACCCCTCATCAGCCGGAAAAGCTTGAATCCAGTGGCATGGAGAGCAGGGGACCCACGTCTGGGCATACCCGTCCTACTCGGGGTGACAAATGCAAAAAGAACAACTGATGGATAGAATGCAGAACGACCTCATACATTCACCACAGTACAGAGATCTGGGCCTAAATCCATCGTTTTTTTGCTTACCATTCTGAACGGAGGTGGCGAAGTGAGCTAAAGAACGATGATAGATTCAACCCAGATCTGTGACTGGGTTGAGTGTCTGAAAAGTTTCAGTGCTCCGTCCATCATCTCCTTGTGTTTGCTTAGTTTGCCCTAAGTTGGCAGAGTATGGCCAGACTTGGGTCCCTTTCTCATTTTGCTACTGGATTCAAGCTAGCCTGGCTGCCCCGAAACTGGTCCCACGATGCTTTTTTCGGTGCAAGGAAGACCTGGCTTAGAAGTACGGGCTGGACTGTTCCCATGAGAATTAGGGTCAAGACTGATTTGCATGTAGCTGATTCTGAACTGAGGTGGCGAAGTGAGCTAAAGAACGATGATGGATTCAACCCAGATCTGTGACTGAGGTGAGTGTCTGAAAAGTTACCGCGTTCTGTCCATCATCTCCTTGTGTTTACAAAAAATGCCCACAGGAAGCAATTGGCATTTCCACTCACCTTTTTCACCCTGGGGCACTTTGGTATTATGGAAGTGGCTGCAGATGTTGTGTGGCCCTTCCATAATATGAACTATGCTGGGGTCATTTTGAGCCTGAGATAAAAAATTGGACATCCCCTTATTTGCCTGGGTGCATAACCCTATGCAAATGAGGGAATACTTTCGCTTTACAGCTCCACCTTATAAAAAAACGGTGGTGCAGTTAGTGCACCCTGGAGGCTACCTCTACCTAGAGGGACACAGGGGCTAGAAGGCCCTGTCTGAAATTCATGCACTCTCCTTAGCGCAGGCACGAACTATATGCAATTCAGACTTACCAATGCTTCCTTTTCAGCACTTCCTCCCAATTATTCTTTGCAATATAGCTTCTACATCTAAATCAATTATTCACCATCTATGTCCCAATAATCCAAAACATCAGACTACCAGGTGACGTGCCTGCACCAGTATGCCAAACGTGGTGCAAGAGAACATAAGCTGAACAGAGCAGTCATTTTAGATAACATCTTTTGTAAATAATGCGTCAAATTGTTATTGTAGTAAAATATCTTAACTCATTTATACAAACGTTATCCTACTTCAAAAGATTCCAAACTCCTTCTTGGACCGGGTTACTAACCTTTTGTGAGTATTCAAAAACGTATTTTAATTCTTGAAACACAGTTCAATGCTTTTTGGAGCTTTACGCAGCTTTTTCATTAAGAAAAGTTCCCTCATATCGTTCAATTTCGAGCTAGTCGGCAAAGTTGAACCTGATACACATTTGCCAGTTCTATCAAAAACAGAGTAAATAGGCCTTGGTTCGGCGGTATACAAAAGGTGAACACACACTCACATAGGTTACCGGCTTGTGGCACAATAGACTATATAAATCGCAAACAAAATGGCGGAGCGCCGCACAATAAATTGGTGTTACTAGGGTTGAAATGTCTATTTTTGTAACCGTTTGCAGTCATTTTGTGATTAAACAAAGACGGTTTTGTAATTCGGATAGAGCACTTGGGAGATATTTTGAGAGGGCAGGCCCTGATGTCCTTTGTCGACGTTCACCAGAAATTTGATCTGGCAGACAGAACATTTCAAATGCATGCAATTGGGACATGTCCTCCTATAGCATATGGTAGAAGGGGAGCAGCTACCCGAGGCGTCCCCTTTAAAAGACAGGCTGCTAGCGGACCCTATGTGTATTGCTCTCTTCTACAAGAAGCTGCTTAATAACTGCCATGACCTGCTGGTGAGGTTAAGAGAGGTGTGGGAGGGAGACCTGGGGGAATGAAGGACGGCGAATGGGTAGATGGGATACAAAGCCCGAGAGAGGTCGCCATCAGATCTAGTTTCCACCTGGTGCAATTATGCATTCTTCATAGATCCTAATATTCCAGGACAGTCTTATGTAAGTGCACAGTACCTGTGGGTGGAAATAGGAGGGCTTTTTATTCCCATGTTCTTTGGGAATGCCCGGAGATTCAAGAGTATTGGGCACAAATAGTAGAGGGAATGACCCAGGTGGTCACGGTCGGTCGGTCCCACTAGACACCAAGAAGCTCCTCATAAATATTAGTGGTGAGGAATCATGGCCTAAATTTCAGAACATTTGCTCACACTGGCGGCTGGGGTGGCAAAGCGAAATATAGCAAGGGCATGGGACAGATCGGAAAAGAAAGAAAGAACATCACATATAAAGGAGTAAGTCACTTTACCCACAGGTACAAATTCCGTTTTTAGGTCTCGCCTGTTGTCGATGCGCATGCGCATCGAGCAAAGCGAGACTATTGCGAGTTATCCACACTTTATCTGCACTGCAAGGAATCGTGGCGATTCCTTGCAGTGCCCGTGAGTTTTAAGGTCAATGCGCATGCGCATTAAGCTTATGCGCATGCGCATTGACCTTAAAAGTCACGGGCGCGTGCACGTCCGTCTCCTAACAACACACACACACCCTCTCCCCCGCTCCGCCCCCTCCCGCCGTGTCGCATTTCTCTTTCTCCTCCCCCTCCCCTCTCTCCCCTCCGTCTCGGTTCACACACACCCTCTCCCCCGCTCCGCCCCCTCCCCGCCAACACCGCCTCGCGAGCTCGTCATTCCAAACCCGCCCTCCCCCGCCTGAGAACGGCATGGCACAGTGGTAAACAGAATACCCAGTAACACGTATTCATGCTCGGGCGGCACTTCCTCCATGTTCACCACCCAAACACATCCTGATGGGGCCCTTAACCAGAAGGCATCAACAATCTTTCCTTTCTGCTTCCAACGCCAATTGCACCTACAACGAATCCGGATCTTGCATAAGGTCCCCCCGCCCCTCCCCCTCTGCTCTCAATACCTCAATCCAGAGCGCCATTTAAGTCCGCCATAATAAGCCGTGCTGCGCTTACTGGGTCAAGGGAAAAAGCACAAAGATGCCTTGTTTGTTTCGCTCCGAGGGACAGGGAGCCGCCACAGAGACCAGAACCAGCGTCAGAGAAGGAAAGCCTTCCAGATCTTCAACCATGGTAGTCGATTCACCGATGCTGTACACACGTCCCTAACAACGTCATTTCAGGCGGACACCATCATACATGACAGCACCAAAACAAAAGAGAAGGCAGCATTCGTTGTCCCGCTAAGCACCACCTTTTGTCCGTCCAGGCAGCCGCTCAATGCAAACACCTCCCAGTGCCATGTAAAGCCACCCCCAACAACACAAAGGAAAACCCGGATATACAAGCAGAATCCACTGTGAGACACTGGCCTGCCCGCCCATGTGACACATCAGCAGCCCAACATCAAACAAACGCCAGAACACGTCAGACAGCCCACAGATGATTAAACACAACTGATTTATCTGCACGTCATGCAAGGCCATCGCAACATAACGCCCTTCGGCCCACACACACATCTATCTAACCCCAGTGCTTAATTCGATTATAAAAATTGAAAGTGTAACTCCAAAAGTTTTTCTTAAGAGATCGCTGCTTAATACCAAGGCTGCTTACTCTGGATTCTACCTCACGCCTCTTCCTTCCACTCCTGTGACGATCTCAATCGTGCAGGGTTTGCCATTTTTGCTTTCTTTGTTTTCTGCATTTCTGACTCCTGCTCTGGGTCAAAGTCTGATGACAGAACCTCAACCCCTCACCCTCAATCCCTCACCCACACTCACCCACACTCACCCTCACCCACCCTCACCCACCCTCACTCACCCTCACTCACCCTCACTCACCCTCACTCACCCTCACTCACCCTCACTCACCCTCACCCTCACTCACCCTCACCCTCAACCCCTCACTCACCCTCACTCACCCTCACTCACCCTCAACCCCTCACCCTCACCCACCCTCAACCCCTCACCCACCCTCAACCCCTCACCCTCACTCACCCTCAACCCCTCACTCACCCTCACTCACCCTCAACCCCTCACTCACCCTCACTCACCCTCAACCCCTCACTCACCCTCACTCACCCTCAACCCCTCACTCACCCTCACTCACCCTCACTCACCTCACTCACCCTCACCCTCACTCACCCTCACCCTCAACCCCTCACTCACCCTCACTCACCCTCACTCACCCTCAACCCCTCACCCTCACCCACCCTCAGCCCCTCACCCACCCTCAACCCCTCACCCTCACTCACCCTCAACCCCTCACTCACCCTCACTCACCCTCAACCCCTCACTCACCCTCATTCACCCTCAACCCCTCACTCACCCTCACTCACCCTCAACCCCTCACTCACCCTCACTCACCCTCACTCACCCTCACTCACACCCTCACCCTCAACCCCTCACCCTCACCCACCCTCAACCCCTCACCCACCCTCAACCCCTCACCCTCACCACCCTCAACCCTCACTCACCCTCACTCACCCTCAACCCCTCACTCACCCTCACTCACCCTCAACCCCCACCCCTCACCACCCCACCCCTCCCCCTCACTCACCCTCACCCTCACTCACCCTCACCCCTCACCCTCACCCACCCTCACCCCTCACCCACCCTCAACCCCTCACCCTCACTCACCCTCAACCCCTCACTCACCCTCAACCCCTCACTCACCCCACCCTCAACTCCTCACCCACCCTCAACCCCTCACCCTCACTCACCCTCAACCCCTCACTCACCCTCACTCACCCTCAACCCCTCACTCACCCTCACCCCTACCCTCACTCACCCTCACTCACCCTCAACCCCTCACTCACTACCCTTCCTCACATACCCTCAACCCCTCACTCACCCTCACTCACCCTCACCCACCCTCAACCCCTCACCCACCCTCAACCCCTCACCCACCCTCAACCTCCTCACCCTCACTCACCCTCAACCCCTCACCCTCACTCACCCTCAACCCCTCACTCACCCTCACTCACCCTCAACCCCTCACCCACCCTCAACCCCTCACCCTCACTCACCCTCAACCCCTCACTCACCCTCAACCCCTCACTCACCCTCACTCACCCTCAACCCCTCACTCACCCTCACTCACCCTCAACCCCTCACTCACCCTCACTCACCCTCACTCACACTCACTCACCCTCAACCCCTCACCCTCACCCACCCTCAACCCCTCACCCACCCTCAACCCCTCACCCTCACTCACCCTCAACCCCTCACTCACCCTCACTCACCCTCAACCCCTCACTCACCCTCAACCCCTCACCCACCCTCAACCCCTCACCCACCCTCAACCCCTCACCCTCACTCACCCTCAACCCCTCACCCTCACTCACCCTCAACGCCTCACTCACCCTCACTCACCCTCAACCCCTCACTCACCCTCAACCCCTCACTCACCCTCACCCTCAACCCCTCACTCACCCTCACTCACCCTCAACCCCTCACCCTCACTCACCCTCAACCTCATGCTAAAGATTTACAAAAAAACCCATAAACAATTCTAAAAGCACTAACTCTAATGCTGCGAGACCTATTGCATTTCTAATGCTTGTTAATTTATGTAATGTTGAAATAGGATATTTCTGCAAGCTTAATGTCCCAGAACCTTTTATATTTTACTACTCTATGAATGTACACCTATGATACAGATTATGGGTGCTCGCACACATTTTCCCAGGGGCCACAAAGTTTGGTCTGTGATGTGACTGCCGGCTGCACTGATGCCAGCAGGGTGGTGATCGGGAGTTGTTTTGACTTGGTCATGCAGAGGTTAATTGGAAAGGTTTTCCAAAGTTTAGTAGCCCCTACTGAGAAAGATCTGCCACCCTGACAGCAGGGCAAACATAGGAATGTCCATAAGTCGGAGGTGGTTAGACCTCAGTGATCACTCCTGTTGGTACCGACCCAGTCTATTTTTCAAGTACTGAGTGCCCTTGCCTGCAAAAGTTCTGAATGCCATGGTCAGAGCATTGAACTCGATTCTTTTTGGCACCGGAAACCAATGCAGCTGCTTCAGATGTGGCAAGATATGATGACAGAAAGAGAACCCGTGGATCAGAAAGGTGGGAAGACCCAAATAAAGGATGTTTGAGTAATCCAAACTTGTTATTCCTAAAGCGTAGGTGTAGCAGCTTCTTGCCTGATTTTAGCTTCAGGAAGCAGATCGAAGAGATCTGCCTGATCTGGGGGGCGAAAGAGAGCTTGGAGTCAAACAAGTTCCCCAAATTTCTAGCCGAAGAGGCCAGTTCTGGTGGTGGATTCAATTCGGCAGGTCAACAAAGAAGAAAATAACCTCAACTTTATCAGTATTCAACTTTAAAATGTCTGAATCCATTCATTTGACTAAGCCATTTGAGCGGTCTTTAAATTTGGTGAAGGCTGCTTCTGAGTTTTCTCACAATGTGGACACCAGTTGTATATCTTCTGCATAGGCTACAACCTTCACTCTCCAGGTTTCAACGAGGGTGGTTAGAAGGGCAAGTAGAGGTTGAAGAGCAGAGGGCCAAGCGTAGAGTCCTGAGGTACCCCACAGAGCAGGGGTTTTGAAGAGAAGGAAAAAGGGTGGAGGAAAACCTGCTGGGGGTGCTCTTCCAAGATTTATTGTATACAGGACCGCACTGTGCCTTGAAAGCCAAAAAGGCTTATCCTAATAAACAAGGTGGAGTGTGCCACTGGTTCGAATGCTGCCAAGAAATCTAACACCACCACCACAGCGGCGGAGCCGTTGTCCACCGATTCTTTGACAGATTCTGACACGTCCAACAAGGTAGTCTCCGTGCTGTATCCAGCATGGAAGCTGGACTGATCGTGCAATAGATCGCTTGCGAACAGAGTTGGCAATACTTAGCCTTGTACTAATTACAAGAGAGGGAGGGCACCACTCCTGTTGATTTCATGAAGACAGCACCATGCATGGGTTTTATCCTACAAAAGAAGAAGTGGGCACCAGAGAATGTAATGTTTTGGGTAGACATTATGGGGCATATCAAAGGTTCATGCAACATAGGGCTGCAAGCAAAGTTGCTGCGCTGCGTGAATGCGCAAGAGTCACACAAAGGCTTAGTAAACCGGGGGCCAAGGTAACTAGCTTCTTGAAGGATGAGAGACCAGTGGCAACAAAGGAGTCACCACATTTAATACAACACCTCAATTTAGATCTAGTAAGGCAGGGGGGGGGGGGCACTAACTGCGGTGGTTCTCCCTTCCCCTCAATGCAACACCACATGCACGTCATCCATACACGTAGAAGGTGACGAGGATGACTGGGTTTGTGAAGTATCATGCCTCTTTAAGCAGGGACAGACAAGGTAAACCAGACTGGAATGTACATGGAAATTTGCTTTGTTCACAGTAACTAGCAACATTATGGAGCTCCTGCCACTCAAAGTATCTACACACTGGCTTTCAAATCCTAGTGCTCGAACCACTAATATACCATGTACAATGAGAAAACTGGGTGCCTGTGATTGCCGGTTGACAATAAATCTTTGATTAGGGAAGATTTAAGCGGGTGCAGTGTTAACAATTGCTTTTCAAAATACGCAGCGTTGTGTATAATTATAGGAGACGGAGAAACAAATGCAAGTGCTTACTTCTAACAATGTGTACGTCCTTTCTGCAAAGCAGCCATCACATAAATACATAACTTGGTTCCTTCAGCACTCGACTGTTTACAGTGACTGCCGAGCTCATGTTATTTACTCATTATCTGTGAAGCCGAAGGATGGATTTCGGGATGCAATGTAATGTTCTTTCAGAGCATGGTCTGAAATTCGCTAACTGAAGTCCACGTTTCTCATGTGACAGGCATTGATGATGATTTATATTTTTCGAGTTCATTATCTTCCCATTTAGAAATCATTTTCGTTAATTAGAAATAATATTTATTTAGCTCTATTTAAGTTGGCATAACTACGCCACAAATTGGCAATACTGGGCCTCAGCCTGCTTGCATTGGCATCCATTTTAAATTTGAAGAAGAAAAAAGTATTGCTTTTATTTTTCATGAACAAGCTTCCACGTTCACATTTCTAGCTCATGTTTTTCATTTTCAAAAATAAACAAAATAGATTTTATTTTCATGGTACTGCAGAAGTTGAAAATAAAATGTAATAATTTGTGTTCCTTGAGAAGGAAAACATGTACTAGGAGATGTGCTGCACACATTTCAAAGGCTTGCTACCCAGCCCATGACAAATGTATGACGTTACAACGCATACATTCACAACGCATACCATTACAACAAAACTTTTACAATGCAGGATCCATTACAACGCATGCCATTACAACGCATGCCATTACAACGCAGATGCTATTACAAAGCATGCCATTACAACGTAAGTATGGGTAAGTATTTTTTTTAATTTTAATTAATGGGAATGTAATAGTAGTGTAAATGTTGGATAGTGTGGGGGTTAAAAATACTATTCTAACTCCAGGGGGGGTGTAATAGTAGGGTAAGTGTTGGACAGTGTAGGGGTTAAAATGTAATTAAATACTTACCAGTACTTACGTCGTAATGGCATGCGTTGTAATAGCATCTGCGTTGTAATGGCATGCGTTGTAATGGCAGTTTCCCGCCCATGACTGTGCTTCATTCATTGCTTAGAAGACATATTGTATTTTGTTTCCTTCAATAGTGCATTGTCATTTCCCTTGTTTATAGAGTAAAGGGTACTCATTTATTTATTAATAATGTAGGTATCGGAGGCGTGGCCAAGCCGAGCACAAAGATGGCCGCCTAATCTATCGGCTCCGCCGACCAAGCTTACATCCAATTAAAATATCCGCTCCTGAATCCCCACGTTACCGCTGAACTGCCAAAATCACTCTCCGGAAGGGCCAAGCGTCCGATTGCTGCCTGTTGTGGTCCAGACGGGGCTGCGGAGACTCGGCGACACGACCTGCGACATTGAGCCGGATGGGCCGTGTGCGCGGCCGTGTGGCTGGCGGGTTGGGAGCACTGGCATCAGCATACTCCCCTGGCGCCACTGGAGGACGGGGAACCAGCGAGAATCTCTCCATTGGGACCGGTGGGCGGTCCCTTATCACTGCTGCTGCTCGCTGCGACTTTTGTGAGGCTGCGTGTTTGCCGCTGAAGACCCGGTGCGGCGGTACTCGTACTACTGGAGAACCTTTCTGTTCGTCTCGGCGAGCTCGGCGGGGGTGCCGGTGTTGATCCTGGATGCAGTAGCTGTTACTGGACACCGAGCGGAGCGAGGTGAGTGCCCTGCCCCGAGCCTGCTGTGAGCGTGGTGCGATGTCCGGTTGTGCTCCAAATCCCCTGGAGGGCCCTGCGCCGCCCTGTGTCATTTGTGCAGGTGCGGGCCCAGGATCGTGGCCGGAGGCATAGCTTCAAGTACGCCCTACATGCACATGCCAGTTGGGCTGTGATCGGTGTTGGGTGGCTCATATCGGCCAGTGGTCTCCCGCGTGACTGCAGCGTGAGTGGTACCGAGGTGAGGATCCCCGTGACTGCCCGGTGAAACCGAGTTGCGGCCTGGTGCACCTGACCGTCGCTATTGCCACACCACTGCCCGTTGGCCACCATTGATTGGCTTATGCTGGACTGACCTTGTCCCCCCTGTGCTTCTCCTGTCGTTTGCGACTGTAATATCTATTGTGGGTGATCTAGACGCTGGAGTGCATGCGCCCCGGAGCTGCAAGGTCGCAACAGAGAGCCATTAACGGATCCAGCCCACCTCCACTCTGACTGTCTGGTGCATGGGGACTCTACGGGAGACCTCATTCCTAGCCGTTGCACTCGTGCTCTGCGTCCACTGTCAGGGAGATCGGTGGTGACGTTCTGCTTCTCCTATGGCGGGGGGGTCGAGGCTCAAGAGCAGCCCTCCAGATCAAACTCGCGAAATTCAGGAGTCCCGGCTCGAGCCCGACAGGAGGGCCCGCCATGTCCAACAATCACGAGCCCAGCAGAAAGAAGAAAGACCCAATATTGCAGGACATTCTTGATGCCATTACTACTGTGCGCACATCCTTGGAGTCGCGAATTGGAAGTGGAGTGGTGTGGCTCACTGGTTAGAGGCGGCAGACCCGGAAGCAGAGAAAGGCCCGTGAGCAGGGTTCGATTCCCGACGCGGCAGGGTCGTGGACAAGGGTCAACAGACTCGATAATTCTCGCCTCAGTGCCTACTCTAACCAGGGACCACACTCGGCAACTCTGGGCATTAAGCTTGCCTCATCTCTACAACGGCCCCCCACAGACGCCGGGGATGCCTGGCTCCACCTTGGAGATACCCATAAGGGACCATCTCACAGGGAAAGCCAGGACGGGTTCCCCAGCGGTCTTCAGCGCCAGGACGCTTACGGGCAGCAGTGCGCTTTACAAATCCAGCACACAATTGACAGGGGCTCCACCGAGGTGTTACTCATGAGGGAGGATATGCGCACCATGGACTCCCGTTTAAAGGATGTCGAAATTAAGGCAACCTCTCTGGTGGAATATACGTCTGAGCTTCAAAAGTAGGTGGAGGACTTGCAAACGCACACCGCAAAGCTGGAGGCTCAGCTGGACGATTATGAAGGGCGCTCCAGGCGCAACAACGTCCGTATAATTGGGGTGGCGGAATGTGCGGCGGGGCCATCTGCGGAGGTCTTCGTGGAGGACTTGATCACTACCCCTCTTAAGCCAGCCGGGCTCTCCAACTTTTTCTTGGTGGAACGGGTGCACCGTGTGCCCTGGGGCCGCCTGGGGCCCCCCACAACCGCTCCTCGCACAAATCTTTAATTTCAGCGGCCGGGATGTCATCCTGCAATGTGCCCGCTCTGCCCCGCCAGTGGAATTCCAGAATAGTTGCGTCACCTTTTTTCCAGACTTCACCATCAAGGTGCAACGGCAAAGGCAAAGTTTCCTGGAAGTTAAAAAGGCTATCCGTGACAAGGACTTAAAGTATGCGATGATGTTCCCGGCGAAGTTGAGGGTGGAAACAGAGGGGAGATACTGGTTCTTCACCACTCCAGAGGAGACTTGGGACTGGCTGGAGGGATGGTGAACGACGAGCCGCCGATCCCACTGAGCCCGGGCTTTCTGTGGTGGGTCACCACAGACAGACTTGCTGGAAGTATATGTTTTTCTCCGTGAGGGGCTCAGTGACTCTAGATGAACAGTTCGCACCGGGGTTTGATTCAGTGACGCATGGTCTGGTACTCATCTACCGCAGATAGACTGTTATAGCTGTTCTAGTTGGACTAGACCCAGTGTGCCTAGCCTGTTCCCCTGTTGACCATGTATGGTGAGGTGGGATGTGGGTTTGGCCCTTTTCATTGTTCGTACTAGAGACATGTAGGCTGTTCTGATTCGTTTTTGGGACACAATTTGTTTCCTTGGGGTTGTGTGCTTGGCTTGGTCTAACGGTCCCGTAAGTTCTTGGAAGGGTGGGCAATAGGCACTTTGATAGTTGGGGGGCGGGAGGTTGTGTTATCGCTGAGCAGGGAGGGAGGGTGGGGGCTTTGGGGTGTTCAACTTGGGAATGTGGGGTGGGTGTGGGGGGATTGCTTTGGGATGTTCTTTTTACTGTTTTTATTTCAGGTATTTGTTTGTTGTCTTGTTTCACACCGGTACACAATATGGTTCACCTCTTCATTATCCTATGCCGTTCACTCACCATTGGTACATGGGGCTCACGCCTCAGCCTTACACACCCATGTTTAGCTACCCGAAATTACTTGGTTCCCACTAACTGGTCGTGATGACACGTGTTCTGACACTTAATTTGTCTACTTGGAATGTTAATGGATTGGGCGATAAAATCAAGACAGGCATTGTATTGCAGTACGCTAAGCGCAACAAACTTGACCTGGTGTTATTGAAGGAGACACACCTGACTGGCAACTCCTGTGGTGCCCTGAATAGGAAATGGTACAAAATGGCGGTTCACTCTGGCTTCACTTCTGGCTCTAGGGGGGTGGGGATTTTATTTTGGAAGGGCAGCCCCTACATTATTCACGACTCCCAGACTGACCCCCTGGGCAGGTATGCTGCGGTCTCGAGCACCTAGGAAGGGCGTGTTGTCAATGCTGTCTCTGTTTACGCTCCTCCCAGATTTCAGCGCTTGACGCTCCATGACATAGAGACCCTGTTGTTGGACCTGCTGCTCGGGGTGTTGGTGCTGGGTGGGGAATTTAATCTCACAAAGGACGGTTCTCTAGATCGCCTCCCTCCCCGAAGGGATCCGTCGAAAAGTTCACAACTGTCCGAATTTGCGAATGCTCTGGTGGTGGTGGATATCTGGCGGTGGATCAACCCATCATACACTTGCTTCACTTTCCAATCCGGGGTGCACGGAAGTCAGTTGAGGATAGACTATTTATTCACTCTTGGATGTTCGGCTTTTCGCAAGGTCCGGTTGCCTGGCTTGTGGTATCTATGACCACTCCCTCGTCCTGGCGACTCTGGGCTCTCGCACCAGGGGACGCCCCTGCTCTATTTCTGTCCATCCCTGGGCGTTGAAAATTCCACATATCATTGGCCTGCAACTCCTCAAATGTCAACACCCTATCTTTGCCCCACACATCACGCACCTGAGTAATACCAATCAAATCCCAACGGTCCAACTCTTTCATTTTCCAAAGAGTGCCCAACATCTCCGAACTCCATAAAGGCGTAGCTAGCGTTGTTCGCCCCTCCCATTTGATGGCCCTATTGGCCTCGTACCATACCCTCATCGCCGTCGATGGGGGACCCACCAAAGGGAAACGACCGCACCTCGCATACAACACTCTGGTATACTCTCCCCCGGGCACTTGGCCACGATCCATTGCATAGCCCGGGTCAACCGGTGAGCCATAGATGGCATGGTTGATAGGCGCCAGTTGGGACGCCCAATAGTATTATCTGATTTTAGGCAGACCAATGCCTCCATCATACCAGGACAGCATCAATTTTGACAATGCAATACGCAGCCTCCCCACCCACAGTAGGCCGCGCTGTAAAGATTCAATCTCGTTAAAATACGACGGAGGGACCGAGTCAAAGGAATTCTGCAAAGCATACAAAAAGCGCGGGAGGGCCATCATCTTGAAGAGGACCGCGCAGCCCAATACAGAGATGGGCAATCCCTTCAATCGAGCGACATCACCTCGCAATCTGGCCAATGGGGGAAGAAGATCCAGGCTAAACTGTACCTTGGGATCCTTCGATATCTGGATCCCCAGGTAACGAAAACTGATCAACTCTATCTTCACCGGGCAGTTCACCGCAACTCTAGGTGGATCACTGCTTAACACAAAAAGGACCGATTTCGCCCAGTTAATAGCAAAGCCGGAATGCCTCCCGAAAATAGCAAGGATATCCATGAAAACCACCAGGGAACTGTGAGGGGAGGTCAGATACAACAGGATGTCATCAGCATAAAGCGAGATCTTATCCTCCCACTCCGGTGTCCAACGCAGCCCTCTAATCGAGCGGTCCCATCGCACCCAGGCCGCGAGCGGCTCCAGTGCGAGGGCGAACAAAAGCGGCGAGAGAGGGCAACCCTGACAAGTGCCCCTCCCAAGTGAAAAGTCGCTGGATCTATGGTTGTTAACAACCACACGAGACAAGGGAGCAGAGTAGAGAAGGCGAACCCAACCAATAAATTCGGGGCCAAACCCCAACTTCTCCAAAACCGCAAACAGGTATGGCCACTCCACACGATCAAAGGCCATTGTGGCATCCAGGGACAACAACACCGCCGGTTCATGGATGCGAGATGCACCCGCCACCACCCCGTGGAGCCGTCAAAGATTAAGGGCGGTGTTCCGACGCGGCATAAAACCGGACTGGTCCGGATGCACCAGCATCGTGATGACCTTCACCAGTCGGGCAGCTAGCAGTTTGGCCAACACCTTGGGCTCTACGTTGAACAGGGAGATCGGGCGGTACGATGAACACTCCAGGCGCGGTATGCCATCCTTATAGATAAGCACGATATTAGCAATGCGCTGATCATATGGTAACTCGCCGCGGTCCCTGCTCTCAAGATACATGTCTTTCAGGTACGGGGCCAAACGGTTGGCGTGCAGCTTAAACAGTTCAATGGGGAGACCGTTTGGGCCCGAAGCCTTGCCGGAATGAACCCCCCCGATGGCCAACGTCACCTCATCGTTCGTGAGGGCGGAGTCCAAAAATTCCCTGTGCTCTGCAGACAGAACCAGCATCGGAATATCCTGAATCATGTCAGCATTTTCAACCTCCGTGAAGTCCCCAGTCGAGGTATAAACCTCCTCAAAGTAACGGGCAAATTCGTCTACAATTAACTGAGGGTCCGACGAGACCGCCGCACCCGCGATACGCAGTTCCGGCACCAATCGAGATCCCCAATTTCCCGGCCTTGTCGCCATGTTAATATATTCTACTCTGCGTGGTAGCATGTTGCGTCTTTGCTCTGTCACGCGCCAGGGTCCTGTACTCCTCCTGGAGCAACCCGAGGCGGTGCCCCGCCCCAGGGTCACCCCCGGAGGAGACAGCAGCCTCCAAGACCAATAACTCCGCCTCCACCCTATCTATTTCCGCCCTGCTCTTCTTCTTCTGCCCAGATACAAGGGAGAGAACCTCCCCCCTCGCAACAGTCTTATACGCCTCCCACAGGGAACACTTGGATGTAACCGAACCTACATTCTCCTGAAAATAACGATGCGTGACACGTACAAGTTCCTTCCTAACAGCAGGGTCTTTCAGACGCCACGCATTAATCGGTGCCACCCTACCCACATCACCCTGTCCCATCCGCAAACGAAGCCATACCGGTGAATGATCAGACACCCCCTGCGCCAAATGAGTCGCTTCCTGAATAAGAGCTGCCTGAGACGCTGGTAACAAAACATAGTCTATCCTGGAGAGTGAGTGATGCGCTGCAGAAGCGTGTGTATAGATGACATCACCAGGGTGCCGAAGGCACCATCCATCCACCAAGCCCGATGCGGCAGTAAAATCTGCCAACCATCTACGGGAAGGCAAAAGCACACAGGAGAGGTGCCTGTCTAGTTCACCATCCAGTACAGCATTGAAGTCCCCACCCAACACCATAGTTCCAATGGGCAAGGTCAGAAACACACGGCCCAAATCGCGAAAAGTATCCACCTGTAACGCTGGAGGGACGTATATAGACAAAAACGTGACAGTCCTGCCCTCCCATAACCCTGAAATACCAACATATCGGCCTCTGTTGTCAGACCACGTCGACTGGATGGTAAGGGGAAAGGAATTTTTAACCAAAATCCCCACTCCTCTAGAGCCGGAAGTAAAGCCAGCATGAGCCACTTGTTTATACCCTCCTCTGTGAAGTGCCATCCAATGCTTGCCCATGAGATCAGTTTCCTGTAGTAGTGCCACGTCGGGCGAGTGCCTTCTAATCAGTTGATTCACCATAGTGCGCTTGATCTTATCACCCAGGCCATTCACATTCCAACTAAGGACGGAAAACTCCAAGCCCGACCTAGCTGAGGCCATTCCTATCTCCAAAAAAAGAACAGAATATCCATAGGCGCCCATAGCAAACTCTGGTCACACAAAACAAACAACTCAACAATCAAATCCCCCCCAGTAACAGTCCCCCAACCCCCCTCCCTGCACCCCTGCACGTAGCAAACACACATCCCCAACTTGCAGTGTGCCTGTCACCCCCAACTGACTATAGGTATCTAAAAGTAGAAAATGGAGGAGGACCTTACAACAGGCCGCCCGCCACCACCACCCCAAACCAACCACTGTCCCCCCGTTCAGCCATACGCAAAAAAGAAATCACAAAAAATAGTCCAGGGGGGGGGGAATAAAGACAACCCTGACCAGTTCCGTTACGCCACCAGTGATATTAATGCGGTACAGTCACAGCGATAAGTCACTATTCTCCATCATCTGTCCGGGCCTGACCCCCAGGGTCCGAGCTTACAATCCGATCCAGCCAGTCCGCGGCAACCTCAGGATTGTCAAAAAAACAAGTTTTCCCATCATGTTCAATCCGAAGACGGGCCGGCAACATCATCTAGTACTTCATCTCTCGGTCCCTCAAGCGTCGCTTGATGGCCATAAAGTTCTGCAGCTGCCTCTGCACCAACTGAGTGAAGTTCGGGAAAAATGATAGTGAAGCGTTCTCATAGGCCAACGGGCCCGTGGATCTTGCCGTTTGCAGGATTGCGTCTCGATCTCGAAAGTTCAGGACCCGGGCTATTATGGGACGGGGAGGTGCCCCCGTCTTCGGGCGACCACCAGGAACTCTATGGGCCCTCTCAACCGTAAAAAAGTTACTGAGGCCCTTAGGCTTGAGATGTTGCAGGACGAGTTCCTCGACAAAAAGGTCCGGAGTCATCCCCTCCGACCTCTCCGGTACTCCCAGGATGCGGACGTTGTTGCGGTGAGCCCGTCCTTCATATTCATCAAGCTTCCGATCGAATTGAGTCCGGGCCGCCTTAAGGTCTCGCACCTCCTTCTGGAGCTCCGATACATCCTCGATGAGGCTCGTCGTCTTGATTTCCAAGCCCTTAACTTTCTCCGCCGTTTTGGTTAGGTCAGCCCTTATGAGGCCCACTTCGATCAACACCGAGTCCAATTTAGTGTCCATCTTGTCCAAGGATGAGCGGACCCCGGTGATCGCTGCCATTAAGTCCTTCATTGTAGGGTCTTCAACGACCGAGTTGACATCCCGACCACCAGTCGGGGTACTCTTCGCATCAATCGGGGACCCCTTAGAGAGAGCATACTTGTCTATTTTGTTGGTCTGGATCTGCCAGTTATTCTTCGATGTCTTCGACTGGGGCTTCTCAGGGTCTCCTTTCGAAGCCATTGCCACCACCGCTAGGGTCCTGGCTACTTCCTCAGCAGTGTGACCCTAGGCCAATGCAGGTGGACTCAGGACTCCCCAGCCAAGTCTCTCTCTCGATGAATCAGGATCCGACCGACCGCTTCCGGTCCTAGAGGCCGATGTTGTCGCACTCCACTGCAAACCCCACCAAACTCGGGGTCCCGGCTTCCACGTCCGTAGGCCTCAAAATTTCATACGATGATATTCTGACACCAGAACGTCCAATCGAACCAGAATTTCACCTAGTGACTCAGGTGCTGGTCCCCTACCCAGTGGCAGGGACGGGTGTCAGGATAATATGCCGGATGGCTAGTCAGGATGTGGCGGCCGGCGGAGCCGAGACTCAAACGGCCATCTTGGTCGCTGGCGCGGCTCCTCCCCACAAAATTGCATTATTAATGCTGATATGACTCTGGGTAACTATTTTTTGCCTTCTGTAATTAATCTTACATTTTTAATGAACTTTTATGGTTTTGACATTTGTCCTGCAAAGGATTTTTTTATTTGCACAAGCATACCCATCCTTTCAGACTCACACGGTGCAGATCCTGCACATGACATCTTTTAATTTATTCGTTAAAAGCATTGATAGTATCAGATTAGCTCATCATGTTCATCACTTCAGTAAGACGTTCAGAATCATAGGTAATGAAAATAAATCTTGCATGACATGGCAAAATGTACTCACTACAGTATAAGTATATTTCACAAGAAAAGCTGATGTGTAATTGAAAATGGTGTTAGACAGATGCATTTTAGCAAGAATGGTTTTAGAGGAAAACATAGAGCCAAACAAAATATGACTTATGATAATAAAGCTAGTGACCAAATGAGTGGATGATCCCTGGCAGAATAAAAGTGTTAGAGAGGCTAGAGACAAGGCCGGACTGGGAACCCAGAGCAGTTCTAGCAATTTTGACAGACCAGCCCCACCTGATTTTGTTACTGAGGGCCGAAATAGCAGCACCACTGCAAAACTGGCCTCCAGTAACAACAATGGCCCCCACCACTGCAAAATTTGCCCCCACCCTTCCAGCGTCCCGGGACAACGCCCGATGCCTGATACGGACAGTCTGGCCCTGGCTAGAGACTTAACTTGCCTGAGGTGAGTCCCGACAACACTATAATCCACCCATTTATGGCTCAACCTTCTACTGGAATGGCTCCTGCCTCAACTGGGGAAGTATAGATCAACCTTAAGGATTAAACTCCACCAAAGATGCTGGTAGATACAGAAATAAATAATCGGGCATGTCAAAGATCATGGAGAGGTAGCACATGACAGTCCTTTCTCCACCAGGCCATGGTTCATTCCGACGCAATCCAGGATGCATGAGGCGATTTAGCCGTGAGAAAGTGATCTACATTCTCGACTGCAATGGCACGAGCAAGAAACGTCATTGGGAGACTAAAGAGTAGGGTGCTGGGGGACTGGCATAGATACACAAGCATGGCTTATATCTGAAAAGCTGGCAACTTGCTTATGAGACTGAGACCTAGAGAGGCATTCCAAGATCCACAGACTAATCATTGTCAGGCAGCATTAAACAGAACTGCAGCCCATTGGGATTACACACAACCAGAGTGGGAGCCCCACACAAAGATAGATCTGGCATCACAGGAGGGCCAGGACTGACAGAGGGGAAAAGCACCAGAAAGTGTTGAAGAAAGGGGGCAAGAGAAGGCTAGGGTGAGTCACTGACCTGGGGCGCAACTAGAGGTAAACACAGAAGGTGGAACAAATAGCGGACCAAAGGCTGGCTACATGTGGGGGAGCATCAAAAAGACTGAGACAGCCCCAATACAAAAATCTAGAACGACATAGACGGCAATGAAGAGTGTCCTAGATCTGAGCAGTGTAAAGGACAATGCTAGAGAAGTTGGAGGTAAAGTGTGGATTAGGGTGCAACAGGTGGCAGCGATAAGTGCTGAATATACAAAATGGACTGCCAAGGGGCAACAGTAATTCAAATTGCAACAAATACACAAGATGACCAGGGCTAGACTGGCTGAACTGTGCATCGGGCATTTCGCCGGGAGGCTGGTAGATTGGGGGCCGGTTTTGTTACCGAATGCCAGTTTTGCAGCAGTGCTGCAATATCTGCCCCCAGTAACAAAAGCAGCAAGCAAGTATAATCCACTTACTTTTGTTTCCAATCACCCGGGTCCAGGCAGTGCTTCACACTTGCACACACACTTTTCTCCCAAACTCCTTGTAGTGGTCATACTCTCTTACTACGCACCAGGGTTGGCTAATCCGACAAAATTGCCAGGGCGCCTTTGGGTTCCCAGTTTGCCCTGAAACTGGGGAAACCAGTGAGACCTCAAGTAATCGACTTATCTTGCTATTATTCATGAGGTAGGGCGCAAGTTCCGACTGACTCCAATTGGTGGTTATCGCAAGGATGGTCGACTGCAAGGATCAGCAGACTACCATGTTTGTAAAAAAAACATTTATTGCACACTACTTTCCTTAATGGTAACCTGGAAATAAAAAAAATAAGAACAACTTTTTCCTTTTGCAAAGTGTCTTTTAAAGTGGCCATTGGTCCTCTGGATCATTGCCTACCCCACCTGAAACTTTTTCAATATTCAGAAAGGGAAAAGAGTCCAAGGGGACCCCCTCCACTTTTGTAAATGAGTGACCTTATTGCAAGACATCTAAGTAATCCAGCTTATAGAAATAATTTAAGGTTTCACACGTATGTTAGGGTTATTGTATAATTTGTTGTACAGACTCAGAATAGATTAACTTGTAAATCATATCCATAAACTTTTTAGGCTTAGAAACTCTAATGTCCCATATTCAATTCTGGATACGCTGTGGCTAATTTAATACCAAGCAATTTTAATAAATACATTTTTACTCATGTCACTTTCTTTATGGGTTCAAGATTTGCTCATTTTAACACTACATTTCATTAAGCAATAGGGATTGTTGTATTCTATGGACAATATCATCCACTTGGTATTAAACTGTCACGATACTGGTCCATTTTACTGGTCAGCCTTTACTTTATAATGCCATAATTAAAATATGAACACCAATGTTTTCAGACTCTGAATCACTAAGAATGGACCAGCATTTATTTAGCTCTCTGCCTTATCCTGAGTAAAGGTTACAGTCTGGTCTCATCTTACGGGCTCATAGGAATGCACTGCATACATACATATATTGGCATATACACAAAGAAATACACCTATACATCCACATCCGCACACACATATATCATGACATATAAATCTAGATTTCCCAGATTGAGAGGGGTGCATGCAAGAGATCCAGGGTTGGATTCAACACAACATGCTTCCTCTGAATGGGATTATGATACCGATTATGTTAAGGAGTGTCACTGCCCAAGGTGAAGTCCCTTTCAATGGCCCTTCTCTTGAGGGATGGCCCCTCCATCTTCTGCAACAAAGAGCCTGGTTCTACCTGAACCATGACTGGTCACAAATGCAACACAAGCCTTCAGCTGCCTACAAATTGCTTATCATAATAAACTAGCATATCTATTACTACTCCTCAACCACCTGAGTATTTGTTCTGTTGGCCTTTCTACTCTACTTTCTATGCTCACTACACATTTCAAACCAAGTACTCAAACAGATTCCTTCTTATGTATCTGATATAGCCATTTATGTCTCTTTGTGCTCTTTTTGAGGTCTTAACAAGAGCATGCGTTTTGCTTTTTTTACATTAACAAGTTATGAGACGCACTTGTGCTAGTTATGGATTACTGTGCCAGATTCTTTCTTAATAGGTCAAGTAAATCAGCTTTATCTACTGATAATTGGCTAGAAAATTATTTAGGCCTTTTGCCTGGTAAAACACACTTGGGGCCTGATTTAGTGGATTGTCTGAGGCACTTGAGGTGAAGCAGTGTATTGATTGAGAGTAAACCGCCCTAGTATGAGGTTGGCTTGTTTATTCTTTTGTAAAAACAGAGCTGTGACTGTGGGTGGTGTGTGTGGTTGGTTAGAGCGGCTGATGATAAATGCAAGTTTGAGACATCAACGAATCAGGCGACTGTGTGCTCTCCATCGTAGGAAACATAGCTTTCCAGTACAAGTTACTATGCATGGACAACTGAAGAAGGGTCAGACACATTGATTGTGTGCTGTGCACTGCAACACACATGCAACACGTTTTGGCAGAAAACAATGCTCTCCCCTTTTTTGCACCTTCTTATCCATATATTAGCATGCATTGCATGGCCTGGCTACCTCACTTTGCTGGGATCCACCTCCACAAACAGCACCTTCAAAGAAAATGGCACTAAATCGATTTGTTGGCGTGAAAAGCCTCCCTTTTCAAGCAAAAACACCTTTTGTGCTGTAAGGTAGTTCACTGCTGCTCTTTTGCACCATACTAACACAATGCAAAGCATTATGAAATCTGTGTCAGAAGACTATGGAGCATCCCAAAGAAGCTGTTCTTCTCCAGTTAGCTATAGGATTCCAGTAATGTTATGTTAATTACATATGATATAGCGCTCAAATCACCCATAGGCACCTCGTCGCTGCAAGTCAGTAACAGGCAGCATCTACCAGAAGCGGTCACTATTGGAAGGCGGAGGCTTTCAGTAATTTACTAAATTGGCAATAGTTTGAATAGATACAGATATGCCTGGGAGCCTTATCCAACAAACAGGAGTCAGATAAGAAAAGGATCACCCCCCACATCTTACCAACCAAATGTGGGGGATACGCAACAGGGCTTTACCCTTAGATTTTAAACTTCTGGTGGGAGCGAATGCTTAACTCTATGTTGAAGATATCTGAGACTATTTCCTTTTAACCCCTTCGACGCTGATGACGAGCCCAGCTCGTTACGCAAAGTGCGATTTAGAAAAACTCAGCGCAGGAGCGGAATTCCGCTAGCGCACATGGAGTTAAGGTCTTATGGATTATACAGCATATCTTGAAAATGCACCTTATCTTACTGGTAGCCAATGCAAAGCTTTCAATGAAGGGACAACGGGGTGCCCGACGGAATGTTAAGGATGGCTGCTGTATTTTGCACCACCTGTAGTTTAGCAAACAAGAGACTCATTAACTGCAGCCAGTAGAGCATTCCCGCAGTCTAGCCTGCTCACTACCAGGGCTTGGACTAATGTTCTTCTGGCAGAGATCGTAAGGTAGGGAAATATTCTGTGTAGAAGTCACATATTATGATAGTACGTGCCCATTGTAGTCAAAATATGATCTTTCATAGCGAAGGTCTGGTTAATTTTTATGCCAAGGTTCTTCACAGATCAGTTGGGAGATGGACCAGATCCTTGTTTAGAGGGCCACCATTCGCTTGACCGCAGAGAGATAGCTTTGTCAAACAGCATAATCTCGGTCTTATCTGTGTTTATTTGTGGGTAATTGTCAGTCATCCAACACAAGAGGCAAAGCATTCATTGGTTAAATCTAGATCAGAATCAAAAGTGAAGGTCAGCTGAGTATCGTCAGCCTAAGATATTATTCCAAAGCCGAAAGACTCAATGATTTTGGCAAGGGGTGTGTAAAGACGAGGCGCAGACAGGAAATTGTAGATGAGGTTTTATTGTAGATAAGAGAGCCGTCCAGCTAGGGGGAGAGAAGACAGCTGCAACTGCCACGACAGGAATCCAGGGGTGGAATGCCTGAGCATGGAAACCTCCCAGGTGACATCACAAGGTTCAGTAGTAGAACCACAACAAGCAGAGGACAATGCAGATCACCACACACCTCCCCCCTTTTTTAAAAAAAAACTTGAAAGTAGAATAATAACAACAACAAAAAAACAAATTAGACAAAATCACAGAATCTGTTAGGTCTAACAATAGCTCTAGAACTTTTCCTTAAAACATTCTCAACATTGACAATTTTGGGAGAAGGAGCAATTGCACGGGAAGGATCTTTGGCAACACGAGAAGTGCTCCACCAATTACCATTAGACAATTTGACAGCATTTTTGCGAACTTCCACAACCTGTTGAGAATCAAGAAATTTTGAAAAACCTTTTTTGACAGTGACTGGATTTTTAATTCTAACCCAATCACCTGAACGAATGCTGGGAGAGGACTTTTTGCATAATTGTTCATTATTGGACAGGGAACTTGAAGATTTTTTGTTAGCACATTGCCAAACCTCTTCTAAATCACAGCCCCGGTGAGAGCTTTTGGCCATCCAAAAAGGGAAAGCTCGAGAGCAGGCTTTCCTTCCTCTCATGAGTTCGAAGGGAGAGAAACCAGTAGTAACATGAGGGGAAATACGATAGGACCAAATGAGATCACTTACAGCTTGAAAAATACAACTATTAGACCTGAAGGCAGCTTGCACACATTCAACAATGACCCTATTGAATCTCTCGGTCTTGCCATTGCTCTGGGGATGGTACAAGGGAGTTCTGGTGTGTTTAATACAGCAATTTTTCAAGAAAACACCCATTTCCCTGGAAATAAACTGTACACCGTTGTCGGTGAGGATTTCTTCTGGACAACCCTCCCTCAAGAATATCTTACTCAAGCAATCAATGACACTTTTGGAGTTGGGAACATTGATGGGTTCAACTTCAACCCATCTAGAAAGATGATCAACGAGGACCAAGAAATATTTGGAAGAGTTGGGAAGGACGTGGAATGGACCAAGAAAATCCAGACCAATTTTCTGCCAGGCTCTGATGGGAGGAGGAACAACAGAATTACTAACACCTTCCAAGACAAGGACCTTATCACTGGTGTTGCAGCGTGAACACACTTTGATGGCTTCAACAATTTGATTATCCATTCTAGGCCACCAAAAGTTTGATCTGACATTTCTCTTGGTAATGGTGGCTCCTAGATGTCCAGAATGGGCATCGGCAATTATTTTCTCCCGATAGACAGAAGGGGGAATGAATTTGTTGCCTCTAACAACTTTACCATTCTCTAAAGAAAGCTCTGAATTGATTTTCCAATAAATTTGAAGTTCGGAAGAAAGAGATTTTTCTTTGGGCCAGCCCTTTTGAATGAAAGAAGTTACATCTTTGAGAACAACATCGCTTTCAACAGCTTTGATCCAATCACTTTCAGCAAAAGAGATGGAATCTTCTGAAATGTTGGCTACAAAGCATTCTTCGATCTCAGTTTCCCAATCATTTTCATCAGAGTCTTGTATAGGTAACCGGGACAAACAATCTGCCCGTTTGTTTTTGCCACCTGGGATATAAATGACTTTAAAATTGAACTCCAAAAGTTTAGTGGAAAGTCTGGCCAAACGTGCAGTGGTACGCTTGATATTTCTCCCTGACAGAATGTCGACAAGGGGTCGATGGTCGGTCTGAAGAACAAACGGTCTGCCCCATAAGTAAGACTTGAATTTCTCAACACTCCAAGCGCAAGCTAGAAGCTCTTTTTCTATAACAGAATATTTTCTTTCTACAGGACGAAGGGTCCTGGAGGCAAACCCCACTGTAAATTCCTTTCCATAAGCTAATTGTGAAAGAACAGCTCCCAAACCATATTCACAGGCATCAACAGTGATCACGGTTTCTCTGTCGCCATTGAAGGGTTGGAGAGCAGGAGCTTTGGTAATGTGCTCTTTAATAAGCTGAAAGCCTTTTTCACACTCATCAGACCAGCTGAAGGTGGCACCTTTTTTAAGAAGGAGTCTGAAACATTCAGTAGTTTTGGCATAGTCTCTCATGAATTTTGAGTAAAACTCACAAAGACCAAGAAACGACAAAAGTTGTTCTTTGTTAGAGGGAGGGGGAGCTTCAACAATGCTCTTGACTAAACCAGGTCTGGGTTTGATGCCACTTTCAGAAATGGTGTGGCCAAGGTATTCTACCTCTCTGGTTTTGAATACACACTTGCTTTTCTGTAAAGTCACGCCTCTTCGTTCTAGAATACTAAAAACTTGGTCAATGGCTTTCTCGTGTTCAGTCTCAGTTTGAGTAAAAATGAGGATGTCATCTTGGAAGACAACTACGTTAGAGAGTTCCTCAAACATTTCAGACATGATACGCTGAAAAACAGCAGCGGCAGAAGCTAAGCCAAAAGGGAGACGACGAAATTGGAAAACACCATCAGGCGTTACAAAAGCAGTGAGATGTCGTGAGAGAGGATGCAGTTCAATTTGGTGGTAGGCTGCTTTAAGGTCAAGTTTGGAAAACCAAGTAGATGAGCCCACCTTAGCTATTAAATCTTCAATACGGGGAAGGGGAAAACCATCGACCGAGATGGCCTCATTAAGGCTGCGTAAATCCACACACATCCTAAGGTCACCGGACCTTTTTCTAGCAAGAACAATGGGGGAAAGCCATAACGTGGATTCAACTTTCTCAATAATTTCCTGTTCACATAGTGACTTAAGGTGTTTGGATAAGTCGTCTCTAATGCTAAGTGGGACATTCCTGAGTTTGTGTTTGACTGGGGTAATGTTGTCTTTGACCTTAATGAAATGCTGAAAATTGGTGATTTTGCCAAGCCGATCTTCAAAAATTTTCTCATATTTACCTTCCCACCATTTACCACTTAAAATGTTGCATACAGGAAAAGAAGGTGAAGGTTTGGAACAAGAGGGATTGCACCCCTCAATGAATACAGGATTGGGTAATCCAGGTTTGATGGTGATACCAAATTCAGCCTGATGTAGGAGACCAAGTACATTGATGCCTCGTTTGGCAACATAAACCTTCCCCTTAATGTATTTGCCAAAAATAGAGATTTCAGCCCAGAAGTATCCTAGAAGGTTAATCCTGCTCCCTTCAAAAGCTACAGACAGAACATTAGGAGGAAGTAGACACTTGTCTCGCCAAAAATGAGAGTATTTGTCGTGGGAAACGATGGTGATGCGAGCTCCGGTGTCTACGAGCAATAGAATATGATAATTAGCAATAATGGTATCAACTTCGGGATCAGGAACATCAAATGTATGGCTGAGGTTGTCACTGTCTTTTACTACGACAACATACTCTTGAGTAGTTACATCACAATCAGAATGTACATTGGAATCAGAATATTCAGAAGAAGACATTGGAGAATTCAAATCAGAAGAAAAATCAACCTCATTCATAACACATCGTACATTGCCTCTTCTACCTCTCATGCACACTTTTGAGAAATGACCATTTTTTCCACATTGGCTGCATTGTTGGTTGGCAGCAGGACAATTTTTGAAGTTAGAAAAATGGTAAGAAGAACCACATCTGAAACAAAAAGTACTTTGACTAAATTGTCTATTAGGCATAAAGGGTCTTCTGGTACCAGAAGTTCCCATTCTTCTAAAATAACCGCGTGTGTCACGAGGAATAAAATTGGGTACTTTGGTAGAAACAGGCATTTTAGAGGAGACTGCACTTGAAATAGAAGTATTGGAGAGGGACACCTCTAATTGTTTGGAGTCTTCTAAAGACGTCTCTATACTTTTAGCTATGTCGATAGCCTTATCTAGGGAAGGGTCTTTGCAAGATAGTAATTTCCCTTGAATTTGTTTGCAAGAACAACGGGCAACTAGTTGATCCCTAATAAGTTGAGAGGTGAAATTATCAAATTCACATTTTGAAGCAAGAATTTTCAAGGCAGTAACAAAGGTATCAATGCTTTCTTCAGGTTTTTGGGCCCTGGTGAAAAATTTGTAACGATGTACAACCATGTTTTTAGTTTTGACAAAATATTTGTCTAATTTGGCTATGGCTATATCAAATTCATCTGGAGCTTCACCAGGAGGAGGAACATAAGGAGGTAAATGGTCAAAGACATTTTGACCTTCCACACCAAGATGGTAATACATAAGACTTTTTTTTCTTTCTGCACGATATCTTAGACCATCGATAGCACCTAAGTAGGCCATGAAGGATCTCAACCAGAGTTTCCATTCCAGAGGAGGATCACCAGGAGTCTGAAGAAATGGAGCAGGTGGAGAAACACTTTGCATCGTGAGATCTTCTATTTTCTGGAGAATATAAACTTAACAGGGAAAATGAAGAAGAAAGTAAATAAAATAAAAAAAATATGTAACTACTGTAAAAAAAAAAGAGTCTTGAGATGAAGCTTGTAATTAGCGATGAGAAAAAAAAAATATTGTAGTATAGTAGTGTAGATAATCTTTAAAGATGTGCAGGTGCTGTGCACATCAGCGTGTAAACGTTGTTATGGTAGGTATAAGCTGTGCACATCAGCGCGAAAATGTAGTTTTTTTTTTCTTTGTAGTTTTTCCCTTTGGAAAGTAGACAATGTTGAAGTAAGTATAAGCTGTGCGCATCAGCGCGAGAATGTGGTATTTATGCTATGTACAAATAGAGCTGAGCACATCAGCGTGTAAAAGGAGAAGTTGATTGCTGCGTGCTTTTAGCTGTGCACGTCAGCGTGTAGATGAACAAAGTGAAAAGAAAAAAAAATAAAGCTGTGTGCATCAGCGAAGACAAGGACTTTGTAATTGGTTTGCTGTGCACGGCAAAAACAGAGAAGTTTTGATGAGCTTTGTGACGTGTGGAAAAATGCACTCGAATCCAGCAGAAATGAAGCCTTTGTGACGAGTGGCAGTGACGTGGTAGCTGAATGAAAAGCAGCGTGAGCGTCTTGAAGGAGGAAGATCGCTGTGGTAACCACCAACGTGAGACGTGATGACGTTGGGTAGGAGTCCGTTGGGAAAGTCTAAAACGTCATCATAACAAAGAGTCGCTGGAAGAGGAAAGAACACGCAAAGGGGATGCGTGCAGCAAGGAAAGCGCTGATGAAACGGTAAGAAGGTTTAGAATGGTTTCATTAAGTAGCGCGCAGTTGAAATATCACACGTAGCTGGACGCCGGGAAGGTCACACACGGCTTGAATGTCGCACGCAGCTTGACGCTGAGGAAGTGATACACGGCTTGAATGTCGCGCGTGGTTTAAATGTAGATAGCGTTTAAGCTGCAGAAAAAAATAGCAGGGTAAATCCTGCAGCTGTGACGGCTCTCAAAGAGTACGGTAAGCGAAGTGACAGTTTGAAGAGGGTACTCACGTTAGTGTTGATCGACGATAAAAGAAATGTTCTTACTGTCGTAGCGCTGAGTATCTTCAGTTTCACAGCTCAGGACCATCCTCTGTCGCCATTGTAAAGACGAGGCGCAGACAGGAAATTGTAGATGAGGTTTTATTGTAGATAAGAGAGCCGTCCAGCTAGGGGGAGAGAAGACAGCTGCAACTGCCACGACAGGAATCCAGGGGTGGAATGCCTGAGCATGGAAACCTCCCAGGTGACATCACAAGGTTCAGTAGTAGAACCACAACAAGCAGAGGACAATGCAGATCACCACAGGGTGCCATATTTATATTGAACAAAGTGGGGCTCAAGCATGAGCCCTGTGGTACCCTCTTGTCCAAGTGAATCTTGCAGGAGGTATATGGGCTGAAAGTGGCTGTTTGGAATCTGTTGTCCAAGAAGTTGTATAAACATTTGAGAGCAGTCTCCTGAACACCTATCTCACGCAGTCTCTTCCTCAACCTAGAATGGGAAATCATATCAAAAGCTGTGGAGAGAAATGATAGTCCAGAGAAGTACTCGTATCCAGGACACAGAAGGGGAAACTGTCGATTCTGTGAGAACATGTGGTGTGGCATCTCACACAAGATCTACAAGGGGCACTGAATGCAGTGAAGATCAAAAGAAGTCAACAATGTTTATTGGGACTGCCTCAGACTGCACCTACCAATGGGGAGTCATCAGATCCTATGTTGATAGCCTTTGCACTCTCCTCTGCGTTTTTCAGAGTTTATGACAGTCACAGCAAATTATATTGGTTATGGTCCTCACAGCTCTAAAGTGTACAAGAGATGCCTGTTTTGAGAAGGCATACGTCCAAACTGGGGCCATGAACCATTTTAATAGTGTGGCCCCAGAAGGTCATAGCAAACAAAAACAAGAAACAAGACCGTTATAATGTCCCCTATTTACTAAACAATGCGTGGGTATCACTTTAGGTGTTATTATCTGTGCAGCCCTTGCTGACCCAAATAATTATAAATGCTGACTTGAAAAAAATGTGGGGATTTAAAAAAGAATTCCTTTGTTGGTGAGGGGATTCTGGAGCTGACTTTCACAATTCCTTTTTACCTCACAGGGACATCAAAATCACAAATATTCAAAGAAAGATCAATCTTCCCCAGCCGCACAGAAAGACTGGTCTGGATGCTCATGTAGGAGGGTATGCTCAGATGTGAGTCCCTTGCTCACTTTGCCACTGGATTCAAGCAAGCCTGGCTGAAGACGGTTGTAATGCCAGAAACCGGTCCCAGGAAGCTTGTTTGCGGTCCAGGGAAGGCATGGCTTGGCAGTTCAGGCTGGACTGTTCCCATGAGGCACAGGGTCAGACTGATTTGCATATGGCCATGTCTGAACTGGGGTGGCAGAGTGGGCTAAAGAACTGTGATGGATTAAACCCAGATCTGTTGACTGGGTGTGAGGGTTTGATTGGTTCAAATGCTCCGTCCATCACCACCTCCTTTTGTACTGCATGTAGGAGGGCAAGCGCCAAAACCCTCAGTAACTTTTATCACCCTGAATGGTAAGGGGCCAGTTTACAAAAGCATTTATGAGTAGGGAGGTGATACTACAGAAGTACCCGATGCATGCCTCTGTGAATCGCTCTTGGAATGTCCAGCTTCCCTTTCACTGTCATTTCAATCCTATTTTATGTGTTTTGGGGACAATTCACAAAGAGTACGTAAAAGAGTACTACAGGAGCACTCTTTTACATACTCTGACACACCTTTGTCAATTAGCCCCATAATACATGTGCCACTTGCCTGGCATGCCCTAAACACCCCACTGAGCAGGGAAATAAATGTTATAATGCAGTCTGGTTATATAGATGTTTTACTGACAAGCACAAAGACAAGTATTTGTTAATTTTAAATATATAAAGTGCTTCAAAATCAACTCCAGATAAAAGCTGTTTGATTGTCAAAGCTCTCCGAACTATCCCAAAAATGCCTGAGACCAGGCGTTTTTTGCAACTTTGGAAGAAGAAGCTGATGTGGTATAGAGGTCACATCAAGGAACAACACCTTACAGGCAGGACTGATCAACCTGAACCAAACCCAGAACAATGGGGCTCTGTTATGGGAAGGCGGATGACAAGACATTGGGGCCATTCACAAAGGCATTTATGAGTGAGTAAAGTACTATCAGAGAAATACAACATCATGCACCATAAATACCTTTGTCAATTGGCCCCAGAATGTTCAACTCCCTACAAGTAAAATCGAAAAGAAGGCACAGTCCTTTTTAGGTGTCCAGCTGTATATGAATTTCCACTGAATATTTCCATTTTAGATGTTTGGGCCAATTCAAAAAGGCAATTATGAGCATGTGCCTTTGTGAAGTGGCCCCAAAATGTTCAACTCTCTACGAGTAAAAGTGAAAGAGGGCACAGTTTTCTTTTTTTGTACTAACTGAATATGAATAGTCACTGAATATTCCCATTTTAGGTGTTTGGGGCCAATTCACAAAGACATGTAGTGCTACAAAAGTATTACTTCTGTACTCACAGTAACTTTGTGAATTGTCCTCATGGATATTTTATTCTCTGCATTCATGCATGGAAGCATCGCCAAAGGAAGTTCTAGCTTGCTCAAGGATGTCCCACTTTCAAGGAAATACTGGCGAATAGCTGACAGGTCTAAAGAACAAGGTGAAGGCAACCAAACTTTGTATCATGTGCCTAGTTTCTGCTTTGACTTCTTAGAAAGGTTAAACGCAAGTTCTCAAACCCAGTTAAAAACTGCCCCAAAATAGAAAACACTCCAGTGGTTAATAATGAAAGTGATGTATTCTCATTACATGGGTCATGGAATTTTTGTTAGTGTAGCACCATAATCTTCATATTAATGTGAAAGTGCTGCATGAAAATACTGTACACACAGGGTTAGATTCACAAAGGCATGCAAGAGTATGTCAAAGAATACTTCTGCAGTGCCCATTTCAGTAACCTCACAGAGGGTCGGACTGAGGCAAAAAATAAGCCCGGGAACCAAAATAAATGTGGCCCCCATTAGTGAATCAAATAGCTAAAAATGTGACCCACGTTTGCAATTCAGGTAAATTTTTAGCTTGTACAGACACGCTGTAGGGGTATTTTCGCAAAGTATGGGAGACTGCATGCATTTGACATTGCTGCAGGCAATGTTTGTGGTAATAAACTGTAATATAAGGGAAATCAACAGTAAAAACCAGCCTGTCTGTTCATAAAACTACTCCACAAACTCCTACAAAAACGGCCCACACACTGATCTGCCAGCCCAGCCCATCAGACACTGCCTGATTGCCCGATAGGCAAGTCTAACCCTGCCTTAACATTCCTTTGACCCCAAAACATCTAAAATGGGCATATTTAGGGAATATTTATGTAGAATTAGTATTGATAGAAAGGACTACTGCCTATTTGCAATTTAACTAACAAGGAGTTGTACGTTTTGAGGTCAATTTAAAAAAGTAAGAATATTCCCCTAGCACTACTTCCAATACTCATAAATGCTATGGTGACTCAGCCCCACAATATGGTATTTAACAATGAAATAAACTATAGTAAGGGCACACAGGCCCAACAGTTGTGGATACATGCAAGAGTAGCCCGTGCAGGCAAGAGCGGTGGGGTGGGGATTGGACAGACGATGATGAGGGAAAATTAAATAAATAATTGGTTTTCCCTTGTCTTCGTCTGTTGAATACTCCACCCATCCACCCCACCGCTTTTACCTGCACGGGCCGCTCCAGGATCCATGATGCTTGTTTCCCTCTCTAGTGGCAGGGGAGCAATCTTGGACTGGTTGATGCTACAGCCTTTTTAAGGACTGGAAAGCCTGCCATGAAGCGGGAGATGGCAATGGTTCCATGCACTTGAGTCCAACTACATGCAGCTGTGTGTTCTCAAGATATGACACACACTTGCCCTCTAGTGCAAGGAAACCAGAATTTTGGCTTTGTATTATCGTGGTATAAGAAACTAACTAGCTACAGATATCATCATTTTCTCAGTAGATATTTGTATGAAAGAGTATTACATGATTTATAAATGTGTTTATTCAGGCCAATGTATATGCAAAGCTCCCTTCTAGGGCTATGCGCATTTTGGGTGTCACTAGCGCCATCTCGCCTAATTCTCTTAAGTGTAAAATTTTCACCATTCCACAAAACGCAAAACTTTTTCCTTGTGCAAGATAGTTCTAGTATAAAATACGTTACCAAGACACATTTTCTCCTCGGAGGAGACGTTTTCTTTTCAAACCGGTAAGTTTCACGAAACGAAAACTATGCATACACCTATAAAGACACACACATATATATATATATATATATATATATATATATATATATATATATTTATATATATATATATATATATATATATATATATATATATATATATATATATATATATATTGAATATTATACATATAAATAGCTACACAGGAGAAGGAACAGGGCTGCCAGAAGTGCAGTGTCATGACCCCAGAGAGCGCTTTGTCCCACGAGATATTTTTAGCCAAAATGAAGCCCGAGCCATCTTTCCCTGAAAACCTCGCTGACAGCCCGGTTTCACGTGCGCCGAAGAAGGTTGCCGGGTCTGGGGCTGCGGATGTTTTAATCTCTGCCGCAAAACAATGTCTCATAATGATGTACAGCACTATTGCTGCACTGATGAAGAATCATACATAATTCAGCACCTTTCACTTGGCATCGCTGTGATATCCTCATTAGTCGTGGCGCACAGTGGCTGTCAGATGGTGTCCATGCGAATGCCGGCATTATATTGTCTTTGAGATGTGCAGCTGCTTCCCTGACACTGCCAGTATATAAAAACATGACGCCAGTTTGTTTTATTTAGTGCTAAACCTTCCAGTTTGTAAAAACAAGGCTGACACAGAGCCTGACATGAGGCAGGGAAAATAATTAGCTCTCATTTTCTCAGCCTCCTATTTCCTTCTCCCTGCTGTGTTCTCTTTCCACTAAACCACCACATGTCAGTCGAAATGGGAGGCAATTAGTGGGCTCATTTCAGTCCCCACAACTGTGCTGAAAAGAAAGTATTTATGATGGCACAATGAACAGCTGAAAGATTAAATAACATTTGCCTTTTGAAAAGAAAATGACTTCTAGCTAAATGGGCAATTTTTGATTATTCTCAAACAAGCTTAGAGTAGTTGGTTTTTAAAATTCAAGAAAGGAAAATGAGTCATTTTTAGGTGAAAGAATCAAATAAAACTTGACACAGTCATGCAAATGGCTGATGTTTTATTGCAAAATATGTAAATTTGTTATACCCTTAACAATGGCGGGCGCCTGAGGTCAGGGCAGATTGCTACTAACTAGACACTAGTCCCGACACGGTTACCTCTAGATTGCCTCATCCCCGGATGCGCGCGGAGGAAGGCTTTTAAGGTTTTCTTGAAGACTGAATTGCATCAAGTCAAATGAAGCATACTTTTAATGACATCACATGACACGCATTTAGCTCCACAAAATGGCTGCGCGCGGTGATTGGCAGACATGTTTATAAAGGTCCTGACATGTTTTCAAGATTACTTGGCATTCGATTTAAATCTTAGGTGACAGTATAGCGCGTTTATTTCACAGAGTATGTTTAATTAACAGCACAAGTTTCAAGGCAGCAGGATGTCATTTTGGATAGGCGTCCTTTGTTAGTTTCTTTACATATGAAGTGTGGAACAGAGGTCTGTCTCAAAGAGCCATCCAGCTAAGGGCTGCGCCTGAGAGCCAATTCAGTTTTGTTTGCATATTTCATGACATCGTTCCGGCTTGGGACGTGCGCGCTTTACTTGTCAACTGACCTCCTTAATACAAAGCAGTCTACTGGCCTCATATGTGTCACCTTCACCAGGCTGTGTTTTTTTCAGCCATCAACTCAAAGCAGGACGGGGAGTGTAGTTTTCTCTTTTCCCATTATTCACAATGGCTTACACACGCCCCAACATGCAAGTAGTGTAGAGCGTATTCTCTTTGGTTCAGTGCTATGTTCTTGAAGGTGTATTGGGGCCAGGGTAAGCATACTTTCAAAGAGTGATAGGAGATGTAGCGGGGTCCTGAGAGCACGCGTATACTATTAATGCCTTTCCTAATGGATACAGGGATGTTGTTTTAGATCCTGGGTGCACAGATGGAAAAGGCCTACTGCCTTCTTTTTACTTGTGCTGAGGACCACCAGAGATTGCGAGTTGTCTGCAGGCTATGAAAGGGAGCTGGGCGTGATTGCTTTGTAACTGATGCAACAGGATTTTAAAATGGTGCGGGCTTGCAATGGACATCCAATGGATTTCCCACATGATGGAGGTGATTTGATCATATCTCTTCAGGTCTTGGATAAAGTGTGCTACATTGTGTAGGATGCCCTTAATGGGGCCAATGTGGAGTCCGGAGGCGATGGAGAAGGGTCTTACAGCCACCCTACTCCATAGACTCCTGCTCCACCGCTGGGTTGGAAATGATAATATTTCAATTTGAAACCACCTCAAATCTAACTTGAAAGGAGGCGTTGGTATATCGCCCACACGGGCAAAAAAATAGATTTTAGTTCCAAACTCATGGAATCGCTAGCCCCTCCTATCTTAGCAGTAGATACTTTTCTGCTCTTGGGGGACTTTAATTACCATATAGATAACCAATCCAACCCCAATTCCACTGGTCTCTTGGCAGACATGGAATCCCTTGGGCTTTACCAAAAGATATTAGGTCCCACCAATATAGCTGGGCACACCCTTGATTTAGTATTCACTGATGCCCCAAACGTAGTGGTGGACCCACCTGTGGCCCGGCCATTTCTCATTAGAGTTCCTTTTAGAGGTCCAGAAACCTATTGGTGCCCCTCGTGATGCCATGACACTCACAAGACCTTGGAGAAAGGTGGCTCCCTCCACCCTTTATCCCTCTTAATATAATGGACTATGAAGACCTTGATCATGCATTAAAAGCATTTGAGGTATAATTTATACAGGCCTTAGATACCATTGTTCTGCTGAAATTACATAAAACAAAAAGGAAAAACCCTCCTGCTTCCTGGTATACAGATTCCCTAAAAAAAGGAGAAATCTGCATGTAGAAAACTGGAAGGTAAATGGAGAAAATCTAAATTAGACGAGGGACAATTTGCTTACAAAACAGCCTTAAGGACAATCTAACAGCAATTATTATTGCCAGAAGGAACGATATAGCAGACAGAATTAGTTCTGCTACGAATTCCCCAAAAGAGCTTTTTAAAATCCTAAATGAACTCACAAATCCGAGCATTTGCAGTTCTGTTACACCTGCATCTCAGCTGCACTGTGATAATCTTGCAGTGCACTTTGAACAAAATATCAATATTATCTATAACTCCTTCTCAAATAATGTGATACCAATACCATTAAACCCGCCGGAAGTCAAGGTTAATTCTCAATCTCCTATTTTGGAATTTTTCAATCCTGTCACTGCTAATCAAGTACAGGCCCGAAAAAAAACAATTAAAACTGACTCCCCACTAGACCCTGCTCCCCCATGTTATTACCACTCTGACTCCTGTTCTGCTTGCCCCTGTTACATACCTAAGTAATCTCTCATTACAGTTAGATAACCTACCACTTAAATGGAAGACGCGCCAGATCAGACCCATTATAAAAAAATCTATAGCTGATCCTATGGGTATGCTAAATTATAGACCAATATCACTACTTCCTATTATGCCCAAAATCTTAGAGTCACTGGTGAATAATCAGCTGGTGTTCTGTTTTGAATCCAACTGTCTGTTGGATCCCTCTCAGTCAGGCTTACGCGCTTCTCACAGCACGAAATCAGCCTTAATGGAGGTCACCGATACCATCAAATTTGCCTTAGACAAGGGGACATCAGCTATGTTAATTGTTTTGGATCTGTCAGCAGCTTTCAATACCATCTCTCATTAATTCTTAGCTCAAAGATTGGGGGAGACTGGTATCCCCCACTCTTTGGGGGATACCAGTGATTGGTAAAGCTCTGAAATAGGTGGAAATGTTCTAATCAGAAAGCACCCATTCAGTGCAAATGGACGCTTTCACTTCGAAACCTACGGCCCTGGACAAAGGGGTGCCTCAGGGATCAATTTTGAGTCCTACTCTTTTTAATATCTATGTGCCCCCCCTGGCAAAGCTCATTAGGACATCTAGGTTTGATACCATATCCTATGCTGATGACACACAATTGGTCATCACCATGAATTCTAATCCTACACACACTAAAGTCAAATTTAAGGATTGTATGTTAAAGATCGCTTCATGGATGACTGCAAACCTTCAGCTTAACACAAACAAGACGGATATCCTTCTAGTTGGGAAAGCTCACTCAGTTTGGTCTGCAGGCTGGTGACCATTAGAACTGGGACTACCACTGACTCCTAAAAAATAAGTAAAAAATCTAGCTGTCCTATTAAATAATAATCTTTATAAGAGCGAGCATGTGAAAAGTTTTTCTGGAACCTGTTTTGGCCTGATGTGCATGCTTAAGAAGGTTTTTCAGTAGACCCCTGTGCATGCCAGGAAGACCCTAGTCCAGGCTCTGATAGTGAGTCACCTTGACAATGGGAACGCCCTAATGGTCGGTATGAACGAAGGCCTCTTTTCCAGGCTTCAGGTGGTGCAGAATACAGCAGCACGCCTTAGCCACAATCTTCCTCCATGATACCCATCAGTACCCCTTCTGCTCTCCCTTCACTGGTTGCCTGTAAAAAAGAGTGCACTCTTCAAACTTCTTTGTTTGGTTTGTAAAACTTTGCATGGAAAGGGACCTTGTTATCTGAAAAACAAACTACAGTCATATAGCCCAGTTCGCCAGCTTAGATCCAGTGATCTATTACTGCTGTGCCCCAAACGTATCCATACGACTTGATTTGGTGGCCGATCCTTCTCATTTCTAGTTCTGTAACACTGGAATCTGCTGCCTGTGTCCATATGTTCTTGCCCTGATCTTATTCTCTTCAAAAACTTCAGAAAATCCGGCGGTTTAATCTTTAAGCCCGATATTGCACTGCAAACTGTCCTTCAAGCTATGGCGCCGAGAGATTCCTTGGGGATGATTTGTGAGCTTAACAAATCACGCTCCTTCTCTGGAAATGCCCCTATCATCTGGAATGCCCTCCCAAACATCCTGCGCTGTAATCCCTCCTATTTCAGTTTCAAAAACAACCTAAAAATTCACCTCCTCAACCATTACTGGGGATCATAACCTGGGACCTGCACTTAATCTCCAATTTCACCATTTTACTTAATATCAGTAATATTTCATCCTTTTACTGAACTTCCTCTTACATACTACCTAATGTGTACATTTCCTGCCCCTATTTATCTATTTGATTTGTTTTTCTCGCAGTTTGTTTTCATTATTCTTTTATCTACTTGTATGGCATATTTGGCCAAATTAGTATTGGGGGTCATAACCCGTGACCTTAAACCTGTTCTCCAAATCACCATGTTATATTTTGCTCTGTAACTTTTTGTCCTTTTTCCGAAAATCACCTTCCTAATTTATGGAACTGTATAGCTTTTGCACCTTATATTTCTATTCTTGATTTGTATACTTTACATGTTGTTTCACTATCTTTTTATCTACGTTTATGCCTTGTTTGCCTCATATTATCTTGCCTCATATTATCTTGCTATGTAAAGCGCTCTGATACCTCTGGGGTCTCGATAGCACTATAGAAAACCTTTAAAATAAAAAAAATAAAAAAATAAAAATATATATATATATATAAATAGGATGCAAGAATGCTTCAACAGCAGGTCTGAAGTTGCTTTGTACAAGAAATGGTTTCACTTTCTTTAGAAGAGATAGCTGGTAACAGACTGTCTTTGTTTTTGGGTGGAAATTCAGAAAAGTTATAATTATGCACGTGAGTAGCCATGGAAAACTATGATTGTTGTAGTTTTCAAGGAATACTCCAGATGATCCTCATGAAGATCATAAAAGTCAGAAAATTGGGAGGAGCCTACAAAGCTGCTCGCAGCACCCGCTTCGCGGGACGCGCGCCGGGCCAAAGGCGGGCCCGTCCTAGCCCGTCACAGACAGGAAGAGGCAGGGCTGGGCCACCCCACCTACATCAACCGTCGGTTACCTGGCAGAATGAACTGTAACGATCTTAAACCATCACTGAAGGTACCTTATTTGCCCCCAAGTCTAAAAACCTCAAAAGTGGCCCTTTTACTGTACAGACTTGTTCTCATAGGCAAAAGGAAAGTTATGGAAGGGGCGGGGGGGTCTACAGGACTGAACACAGCCCAGAGGACAAGGAAAGTAAAGAAGGCAAGGAAAAGTAATATGAAAATGTGTAATATCTCTGTAATGAATCGGATTGAGACACTTGTTGATGAACGTGAAAACATATTAGTTGCAATTCCTCCCCGAGCCTAGATTCTACCAATAACCAGACTGCCGAAATTGGCAAACGTCCTCAGTCACTACGCATAACCAAGATGTTCCACAAATCGCCTTGCCTGAATCCCCCCACTGGTAACGAAGAAGCGCCATTGGAGCGGCTTAGCCCAGAAATCGCTACTCTCCAGCTCCCTCAATCATCGGCATACTCTGGGCTGAGGCACTTGGAGCCTACCGTCATAGTCTGCTCCAATCGCTTCTCTGCCCTGGCCGATGAGTTAGCCCGTCCTGATGACCTAACTACCCAGGCTCCGTTGGATGTTTTAACTGAAACACAGACGGAGGGCGGAGTAGTCCTCACCAAAAACAGTTCGAAGCTAGCGTCAACTATACATTCTTTAAGAGCTGAAGTTAGAGACTTAAAATCTCTAGTCCAGGACCTAACAGTCTCTGTCAAAAGACTAACTTCGTACCATACGTCATGCAAATTACCAGACACTTCCCAACCTTCTAAATCCTTGCCAAAAACCTCCAAGATTTCAGGGAGAATGGGTCCCCCAATAAATCAACCCACACTTACTATTCCATAGATTCAACCATTTGTGCCCACTAAGACATCTTTGCAGGCTCACCGCACGAGACAAATCCCAAGTCTAATTAGTGCCCCTGCCAAGATTGATTCCATGGACCCCAATACCTTTGCAGCCAAGTCGCTTCTGCACACAGCTATAGCTCCCAGCTCAAAGGCTCCTGAACGCTTTTCTTTCTCTGAGAAGCACACAGTTTTCATGGTGAACGTCCCCAAGTATGTGGGCTACGAACCGGGGGACTCATTAACAAATAAGGCCATAGATTGGATACGACACGTTAGAGGGTGCCGCTCGCTAATAAGAGAAGACATTGCCAAGGCTAGGAGGCACTCTTTTCACGACTAGCCATTAGATACAATCGAGCTTACATTAGCCACTCCCCACCTGGTTGAGGGCTTACTAGCACTAGAGTACAGGACTTGCCCTCCTGGTACTTTGGGCATACAGTTTAGACGTTTCCCCACAGTTGCCACCGCAAGAGCAAGGGATGGGGCTTTCGAGCGAATGCCACCCAGGGGATCGCAATTAAATGACATTGACTGACTGGCAACAAACGTGCAAGATCCTATTGAGCATCTCCAAAACCCCGAACATGCTCCTGCGAGCACCGTTCCTGCTGTCCCACTTAGCTCACACGACCAGGAAATTATACCCTCATCAGGCTCACTTCGTACATCACAAAGCACATATGTTACCAGGAACGCGGACACAACCCCCAATTTACGAACACCTACAAGCCATATAGCCATATCCCACCACATTCAGACCCAGTTAACAAGATAACCGGGGTCCATTGGGGACTGTGTCTCAAACCTCAAGATCCTTTCCTGGAATATAGTGGGCCTTTCCAAAAAGCTTTCTTTTCCAGATTTGAAAATTTTTGTTGAGGGACACACCATTTGCATCTTCCAAGAGACATGGAGCATGGTGCCCCTCGACAAAGTGGGCTTCACTTCTTACTGTGTTCGAGCAGTATCATCTGGAAAGGGGCCCCCTTCTGGAGGATTGCAAACATGGGTTAGCATTTCTCTGGACTGTACAATTACCCAGAACCAATGTACTTCTCCTGACCCCTTAAGGCTAACCCTCAGGGAAAATAAAGGAGGGAGAACCCTAGAGATCTTCAATATTTATGTCCGAGGAACCAAAGGAGGAGCACAATCGCCCATAGTCACATTTCTGGAAGCCGAACTATTTAGCTGTCCTCCTGACTCCTATTTCCTGGTAGCAGGAGACTTTAATTGCACCTTCGAGCCTCTTGCCGCCGAAGACATGCTGGGCATCGAAGATGACGATGCGAAATGAGGAATCCCACCACTGAGCATACAACCGGTCAAAAAGTGGACCCAACTAGCTATCGAGCTGAATTCCCTATCCTTAAAGTACGGGCTGAGAGCGACCAATGGCAGGTCCCTCTCAGACTCAACAGGGGCACATACTTATAACAGGGTGGGCTGTTCCTCGCGAATCGATTCCATCTAGCTAGATTGCAAACTATGGAGATACCTAATAGACATGGCGATAACATTCACTGTTGATAGTGATCTCAACCTACTATGTCTAACCTTAAAGACTCCATGGCCTCCCAACATCGGAAATACGGACACAGGAGATCCCATGTCCACAAGGGAAGTAACCCCCTTGAATTGTGGAAGATTCCTCAAATGGCACAGAGTTGCCTTAGACGAAACAAAACTGTATGGCATTAGACAGACTCTGGCAGATGCATCAAGCGAGATGCAAGAGGCTCTTGCTGAACCAGATGGTACCTTGAAGATACCCCTAATCTATGACAAAACTATTAGTACGTTGGGAACTTTCTTGTATACGACCTCTGGCAGTGGGGCCCCTAACTCGCGCAGGAAGCCTAACGACATATGGTATATGAAAATCTGTAGACAAAAAAAATCTGCCTTGATTATGGTTGTTAAAAGCAAGTCATCACTCAGGATCCGAACAGCAAGAAGGGAATATAAGCTCATAGTGTCCAAAGCTAAGAAAGAGTGGGAGGAAAAACACTGGCAAGCTTTAAAGGCAGCCAGTATGGAAAGGGACGCTAACCACTTTTGGAACCTGGTCAGGAGCAAGACCCGGCCTGACTCTGAGTTAATCACCAATAACATTTCATGTAAATCTTGGTATGACCACTTTATGAAACTTTATTCTGAGGCAGAGGAAACCCCTTCGGAAGGTCCAACCATCAATCTCAGCATAGGCTCTGGGGCCTCTAATAGCGATCCCTTCTCGGAATCGGAACTGGCAACAGGTGAAAACTGCTATCCAACGAATAGTTCCAGCAAAGGAAGCGGGCCCGATGGTCTCCCTGGAGACCTCCTTCGAGCGGAACTAGCAAAATGGACAAAACTTATTACACCTCTAATCAACGTCATTAACAACGGCTGCCCCATCCCTGACTCCAGGAAGGGGGCTTAGGTCGTACCTATTTTTAAAAAGGGGGCCAGGGACGACTCAGCTAACTACCATCCCATAAGCTTGATAGACTCTGTTCAAAAGGTTGTTGGCCGGGTGGTGCTGGAGAGGATTCTGACATGGGCTGACGAACACAAGGTCCTCTCCGATTACCAAGCCGGATTCAGGGCAGGCACTGGGACGATCGAACAGGCATTCAGGTTACTCCTCCTTTACTGGAAGGTGGTTCAGATAGGCAAAGGCAGTCTTTACCCTGCATTCATTGATTTAAAGACTGCCTTTAACCTGGTCCCTCGAGAGTGCCTGTGGAGGGTCCTGGCTGAGCAGGGGGTCCCCAGGAACATTCTAGACATGCTAATCTGCCTCCACGATGGTAATTACGCCCAAGAGAGATGGGGTTCCCAGGGGCAGTAAACCTCTCAAATTCCAGTGAACAGGGGCGTCCACCAGGGCTGTGTATTAGCTCCCACCCTATTCTCTTTGTATGTGAATGGGGTGGTTGAGCATCTAAAAAGAACACCATCTGATGCTCCCTCCCTGGCGGGCGAAATAATCCCTACACTCCTGTTGGCTGACAACACCCTCCTCATCTCAAAGACCCCGAAGGGCCTGCAGACCCTTTTAGATAGCTTTCAATCATTTTGGTTGGTTAAAATATGTTTAAAAACTCTTGTTCGATCTTGACCCCAGAGAGGCATGGGAAAATAGAACCTCCCCACCCAAGGCAGGAATCAAGAAGGCATACTGGTTGTGGGTTAGCAAGAATGGCCTCTTTAATCTCTAAACAGGCAGACTGACAGAGGAGTTTATGCAGCATAAACACTCCACCTGTCTAGAACCCTACCTAGACATTATACAAAAACCATACGATAGGGCCCTGTATTTTGAGTTTAGGGTAGGCTCACTTCCCACACGAGAACAAACTGGGAAATGGAGGCCCCCCTATCAGACACCTGCTTCCTGCCCAAGTTGCGAGGCCACTCTCGAGTCAATCCCACATATCATGTTTGCTTGCACAGCTTACAGAGTACCGAGAGAATGCTGGCTAAAACCAATCTGTAACCAACTGGGCACTCGTAGCTATCATGATGCTTTGCGTATCTTGAGAGCTGACGCACGGGAACTTTATGCTTGCGGACTGGCCAAATTCTTAAAATGGGCTTGGAGCATTAGACTGAGAAACTTGAATGTCAACTCTTAATCTGCACTGTGATCATGTGTCTGTTGATCTTACATTTTGTACGGTTCGTATACTGAAATAGCTATTTTTATCTATTTATTCTTCTCTTTTTAATGAATCTTCGAGGTCAATGATTATGGCATTTTATTTAATGTAAATATGTACTTTATCTCATTTGTATAACTTTTTACTCTGGAATTTTCAGCTTTTAAGATATGTATCATCGAAATAAAGCTATCTTGACTGACTAATTCTATAAATACACTATAACTAGAAAGGGATTTGTTTTGGAATTTTATATGGAAAGTTATGTCATGTTATGTTATGCTAGAGGGCATTTATTATGCGCAGGGTGTCATGTCGCTATCACATCAATAACAGTAGCACAGAAGTCGTAAGATTATACGTAAGTATCAAAAGGCTGCTTAAAAAAAACAGGTCTTTAATAGTTTCCCAAATGGCGCCAGTTATGTGATTGAGTAGATCTAAGCTGAAAGAGTACTCCATTCCCTTGGAGCCAATGTTGAAAATCGACACCCTCGAGTCCTTAATTTTTAAAATCTAGGCACCACCAAAAGGTTAGCAGTAACTGATCGGAGAGATCTCCCTGTAATATATCAAAGAAAACGGTCTGGGGCCAATCCCTGTAGGTAGGGAACATATTTTGAATGTAATACACTGTCTGATTGGCAGCCAATGAAGGTTCTTTAAGTAATGTGTAATCTGTGTTTTCTATAGGATTTCTGAAAATAAGCCTGGCTGAGGTGTTCTGGATCAGTTGAAGGTTTTTTCAATCATAATCAGGTAGGCCAAAATATATATTCTATTTGCATAGTTCATCTTTTCACTGATAACAGCTACTGTAATAGTCTTCATAGCTTCACAAGAGAGAAAAGGTTGAATCTTCTTAATTGATCGCAAAATAAAAGGGCTAATACAAGGAGATAAACCATGGGAATTTAGTTAGAGTTTTAAAAAGGCGGTGGTACTACCTCTAAGGAAGAAACCAACCATCAGTTTTGAGAAACTAGAGAACCTCCGTCCAATCTCACTCCTACCATACCTGGCCAAAGTAGCCGAAAAAACGGTCAATCTGCAATTGATGGACTTCGTGGAAAAAGCTGCCTTATTACACGATACTCAATTCGGCTTCCGTCCCCGTCATTCTACAGAGTCTGCACTCCTAACAGCGGTGGAGACCCTACGTCAGGGGGCGGATGAGGGTCACACCATGGCCCTCATCCTATTGGACCTGAGTGCAGCATTCGACACTGTAGCTCACGCCAACTTGCTACAGTGTCTGAATAACGGAGGAATATCTGAAGCTGCACTCCAATGGATCCAATCCTTCCTGACTGGGAGAAGCTTCCAAGTCCGCGAGGGTGATCACTACTCTAGAGACATAGGATTGGGACAGGGCGTTCCCGAGGGATCGTCCCTGAGCCCAACTTTGTTTAATCTTTATGTCTCTCCAGTGGCTTCGATTGCCGTGAGTCATGGATTGAACATCGTGTCATACGCCGATGACACGCAGTTGGTTATCTCCCTCTCACGTGCACCCGGTCTTGCTATGGACAGTTTCAGGGCTTGCATGCAAGATCTTGCAACCTGGATGTCCACCAACTGCCTTAAATTAAACGGCAACAAGACCGAGGTGCTCGTGGTGGGGGGGAGTCCATCTGTTTGGACGTCGGCATGGTGGCCTCCATGCCTAGGTGAGGCACCTATGCCCCGTCAGTAAGTCAAAAACCTTGGTGTATGGCTCGATGCTGACCTGTCTTTTGGACCCCAAATAGACCGAGTGGCGGGTGTCTGTTTCAGCGTTTTAAAAATCCTACGGAAGGTCCTTGCTCTCCTTCCTATGTCCGCCCGGAGAACGCTGGTACATGCCCTCGTGACATCGCGCCTAGACTATGGCAACCTATTGTACTTGGGAGCCACCTGCAAGTCAATAAACCGCCTCCAGGTATTACAGAATGCGGCAGCCCGCCTCATCCTAAAAACCCCAAAAAGATCAGATTCTAAAGCTGCCCTTCAGACTCTCCACTGGTTGCCAGTGAGAAGCAGAGTGGAATTTAAAGCCCTCTGTACCTGTCACCGTATTCTTGCTAGGAAAGCGCCTACACCACTTCAGAACCTAGTTACCAAGTATGTAACATCACGCGCTCTGCGCTCTTCACACAGAGATATACTTGTGGTCCCTAGGGTCAGAAGGGCCCGCATGGGTGGATGCTCTTTTCGCCATTTGGCAGCGAAGCGCTGGAACGCCCTGCCTCCTAATCTCCGCCTAGACCCATCGGAATCCAGCTTCCGGAAGAACTTAAAAACACACCTATTTTCAAGATAATCTGGCTCACTCCTCACTACTGCTCTGAGCTTTTCAGTTGTAGCGCGGGGTCACGCTTCCTAGCGTAACCAAGCGCTTTATAAGCCTCCCTAATAATAATAATAATAATTAGAATCTAGAGAAAACGTGACATGAAAACATGGCTGCCACATGCCTGATGTAATAAGACTTTGCCATGTTACATTGTTGAAAACTGGTGGTTGGCATCAACCACTGTGACATAAGAAACTAGAAAACAACTGAAATTTAAGCTCCCACCAACCGAGAGAAACACATATCCAAAAAATAGCCAAGCCTGTGCTTTACTGCCTTTTCTTATATGTGGAAGTAGGCGGTCTTCTTGCTAAGTGGAGTCATTGCTATTCTCACTGCCTGATCACTGCTGGGTTGAAGACTGTTGCCAGAACTCAGAGAGCACATTCACTCATTAGTTCCCAAGACCAGATTGCAGTCACTCTCTGCCTTTTTGTTTGCAGCATGGGATGCCCTAGCATAATCCTAAGCCTCCAGCATTCCCTGGTCCTTTGTGGAGCATTTTCATTGCCGGAAAGACACTTCAATGTGAGCCGCTGTCCAAAGTCTACAAGGCTATGGAACTGTCATTAGTCCTTGACAATGAACAGCACCTGCAGAAGAGTTTTGTGCCCCGACAAACCCCTACTTCAAGAACCCATGAGGCAAACCCACTGCTCGTATCATGTGGGTACTTTTATCAGCCTCTAGAGGTGCTTTCTACCGCCTGTGTTTTTTTAATCAGCTGATTCATATTTTGCAAAGGGCTTGTTGTGACTCTAGTCGTTGCTATGCACACCTTCCTTAGTAACACCTTCGCTGCTGCTCAGCCAGGATGAGTGCTGGAGTGCTTGGTGATGTAATGGAATCCTTGAGTGTCTAATGAGGTGTAGAGTGTAAGTTGGAGTGTGTGGGCTGAGCAGCAAGGAGGCTGGTCCTGACGGGGCTTTCCGCTATCTGCTAGCTATTTAGCTGAAACTTGCCATCTTAAAAACTTGTAACTAAGTCATAATAAACCTTCTTCATATATCTACTCTACGGCTACATGGACTTCCTTCCCATACAACACGGCTCTCCTTTTGCTGATTCAAGGAGGATGTTAAACCTGCCTCAGATGTTCCCAATAGCCAACTTCGGAAGGAGTGAAACGAGTTCCAAGACTTTTCTAACTTAGAATGTCAAACCGCTATTCACAGGAAGAGCTTTTTGTGTACAGCTTGATCTACCCAAAGTTCCCATCCTGCTGAAAAGTTCCCTCTAAGAAGAATTATTTAACTTTTTAACATCCTTTGTGTGGTGATGTACCAGACGGAGCCGAGTTGTATCTTTGTAGTTTCTTTATCGGTCTTAGTTGCAGGGTGGTAATCATGTACATCAGCCCCACCAGGAGCAGCCTGCCCGCTGCTCAGCCCATCTTCAGCTGTCACACCTCACCACACAGGCACCCAAACATTCCATGCATCTCCATCACACCAACATTCCACTCAGAACACTCACACTGGCTGAGCAGCTAGGAGATGGTTAAGATATGAGTAACATTAGTACATAGGCAGGATATAAAATATCTTCCCCCTTTTAAATGGAAACTAAAATAAACAATGCTAAGAGTGAACAACTATGCACACAAATGTACAAATGTAGAAAATAGTTAAAAACTCAGGGATGCAAAGTAAAATAGAACATCTTGAGAGTTTATAAAAACATATTTAAAAAATCTGCAAAGTGTGGCAATGGGTGACAAGCTCTCCAAGAATTTGATCCTTACTAGAAGGGAACAAAAAGTGTAGACAGGATTCCTCATGTAAGGATTAGAAATAACCGCTGTGTAAATGGGACTGACACCCATCTAGCCACCCCTAACGAAAGGGTTAATATCTAGTGAAAATGGGACTGTGATCCCTAAATACGTCTCTTGTGTAAGAGTTTTTATGTAAAAGGTGTAAATGGGACTGACACACATCCGACTACCCCTCACGTAAGGGTCTGAAAATGGTGTAAATGGGACTATAACCCATAACACCATACCCTGTGTAAGGGTTTTTTTTTTTTTTTTTTGAAAACCTTTATTTATCGTAAACATAGTACACAGCGTCTGCCTACAACCACTGCGGGCCGGCCGCTATGACACTGTAAAACATTCCAAGCCACCTTGCGCTGCGGTAAAAGACAGGAATAACAACACTACGGTTTACTGGCAAGGAACTGCAGGAAAAGGATAAAGAGGGTTTCATTTTGTAATTTTGGCGAATTGTCCTAAAGTCAGACCAGGTAGCTGAGAGGGCGAGCCACATAGCAGGATATCCACAAGTGGAACAGCATTATCATAATACTGGCGTAAGTCATTGCAAGCAGGATACACAAGCGCGGAAGTGCATTTCGCCCCAGTTAGCGCCCGCCCAATCAATATATCACCTCAGGAGTTGCACTCTAGCTTGTCCATGGTATAACAGGATGTATGAGGGTTCATTCTATAGCATTAATGAAAGGATCCAACGACATACAAAAACGCAAGTGTTACGTGGAACAATTCGTAAACATGATATTCGCCCTCAAACTGAAGTATAGGTGGGAAGGAAAAGCAGGATATGTAATCATTCAGTGACTATGTATTAAAATCTATATCTTAGCCATAGAATCAATAAACAATGCGAAAAAAACATGAACACAAAGCGCAAAAATCGTCCCAGAAAGAACCAAACCCTGACCCCCCGTCTGACCCAAGATATATAAGAAAGAAAGAAAGAGATACAAAAGAAAGAACAAGAAAAAGGCCATAGAAACAAAAAGAAACGAAAATCAAGCCCCAACCCCCCACCCTGCATACCAGCGGAAGGCTACGGCCTACCCCCCCCCCATAGGCATGCCTGTCGCCCCAGCAAAGACCCCGAATATGGGAAAAGGAGGAGGGCCTTCGCGCCGGCCCCAAATCCCACCCGCTCCATCGCGTCATAAAAGTAAGTGTAAGCCCATCAGGATGGGAAGCAGGCATCATAGTATATCCATTTCAACCCCCCCCAAAGTCACAGTGGCCAAGTCCTGCATCTCCACCGAGACCCTTCACACAGTACAGGAATCAGTCAGCGCTCATCCCTGGCCAGTTCGAACAGAAGTAAACAAACTCCCTGACCCAATAGTTCCAGAAGCAGATGAGCCTAGTGAGCAATTCTGCCTTGTGAGAGCCATCCAGGCGCTCAGCAAAGGAAGCAACACAGTATCGTCACCTCTATTCCAGGGTACGCTTTCCGGCATAGGAAATACATGGCGTTGTAGTGTGATGAGTGGCACACTAGACGTGCGAATATAGGGAGCAGCAATCGCACATACCGGGCCGATAAATTCAGTAGGCACCCCATCCAAAACTGTGTGTCCCTGAAAGTCTCCGGTATCAAAGGAGTGGGCATAGTCATGTGCCAGGTCGAGAGTATCTTCATCTGCTCCTCCAGGTCTCATTCCAGGAGCAATGGCCGCCAGTGAGTCGTGGACAGTCAGTCCTCGGTGGGTCAGGGAGAAGCGAAAGTCTTGGATAGCCAAAAGGACATCTCCCAGCGTGAGCTCCATTGCTGCGCTGCCGGTATATGCCGAGCCCGTTGTCTCTGAGGACCCCTCGGACAGCGAGGAAGTCGGATCAGGTAGACGAGAGAAATTTGTGTGTTTGTGGCGTACGAGTGGGTTACGGCGGAGCACACCAAAAATAGCTTTCAATCGTGCGTTAGCGCCCACCCATCCAGGAGAAGGAACACATCGAAACGCCTGGTATAGCTGACGAGCGATCACTCGAGGTCCAGGTCACCCGCGGACAACCGGCAAAGAATGTCCGTCACAGGCGGAGGGCTTATCTCCGATCTCCGATCTCCGGGACAGTCACTACTGAGGGGGTCAGCCAAATGAATGAGGCAAGGATCCGGGTTGTTGCACTGCGCACAGCCTATGTCCGCCCTTCAAATCGGGGAGCTGTAATTTCCGTCCAGGTTCACCGGTCCCTGTTGTCCGGCCAGGGCCGCTGTTGATCACCTCCGCGCCGGCTGCGCCAACACTCGGGGTCCCGGCTTGTGACCGGTTCAGGCCGCGATCTTTACGACGATGTTTCTCAGCCATCCGGGGCGGCCGCCAGCCCGGAGTTACATGGCCAGGCACCGCACCATCTCAGCTGCACGGGGATGCGGTTGAAACGCAGGATGGGCGTCAGGATGATAGGGAAGGCGAGGGCGAGCGGCGGAGCCGAGCGCTTAGGCGGCCATCTTGGTTGCTGCCGTCTGTGTAAGGGTTTTTAATGTAGACTGTGTAAACGGGAATGACGCCCATAGATGTAATGTGAAATAGTACATAGAAATGGGACTAGTACCCATGCCCGTTCCCCATCTAAGGGTGTGAAACATAAGACCAAATGCATGTCAACAAACCACCTGAAACAATGCCTCCAAAGAGTGTGATACTACAAACCACAGGAATGAGTGTCAGCCACCCATAAAAACAATAATAAGGCCCTCCTGTAAGGGAAGTAACATTCAATGTAGAAGAATAATCTAAGATGCAATGTAAATTGTAAACATGACAATCTACTGTGAAAGTAAAACTGGAGCCAAAACAATCCTCAAAACAATCCCATGTGTAAGGCATATGTAAAATTCAACGTAGAGACATGGAATGAATACTGTGTAAAATTTCAAAATCCCATAGTAGTGTACCCAACATAGTATAAAAACAAATTGCATCACTAGAACTGGACGCTTCAGTAAGGGATGATGACATCCCAGCAGGGACCCCATAAATGTACATAAGGAACAAAAAAAGACATTCAAAATGCCCACAGTGTGCAAACCATTTACCACAGCAAGAACAACTGCATATGCAGTACCTTGACACAAAACATCTCACCGTAACCTAAAGCGTTTGCATAACACCGCATAGCAGATATAAAAACATCCCTCATTAACCACCCAGTTGAGCAAATAAACAATGCTTAGAGTGGAGAGAATCCATTCAAAACAGCACAGGCATTACTATGATGTAGCCACGAATAGCATTGAGAGATATTGAGCAGGAACCGTACACTTAATGTACAAAAACCCCTCTGTGTTGTTGAGAGTCACTACTATGAAAACACCCTCACCGCCTTTTTAGAAGTAGCACTAATAAAGCTCCATCCTGTTACCATTTCAATGAAGAAATAACTTGAAAAGGCATTTCCCCAGGACTCTTGACTTAAAATTTCCTCCTGAGAGCTGTATGGAGGATGACCCCTTGAGCTGTGGAGCCAGAGCTTGTTTGAAGGACGGGGACCATCAAGTGTTCGACTGAATTTTGACCAAACTGGAATCAAGCGAAGCGGAGGACATGGCCGTAATACACACTACAAAGATGGCATCGCATAAAGAAGACATGCGCCGGGAAGCTCCTGGCCGGGCCTGGGCGTTGTTCGCGGAGTTTTGCTAAGCAGAGCTCCACGAAATTACAAAAAACTCTGCGAAGTTCCGCGAGTGGAAGAGTGCAGTGCGAACTGCAGTTTTTGCTAGTATTCCTGCTGCTCGGGTAGAAATTATACCTGAGCAGCCGCTCGCGCCCGCGAACTTACCATTCGTAATAATGAGCGGGGTAAAAACTCTGCTGCACATCGCGAAGCGGAGTTTTCTGCACTCTGCAAGCTCAGCGGAGAGCAGAAAACTCCGCAAACTCGGCGAACAAAGAGAAGGTCACCGCCCAGGCCTACTCCTGGCGCCTCAAACCAGCAAAGTGTATCTCAGCAGCTCGCAGAGCTGCATAGCAACAAATAAGTTGTGTAGTGTCTCCGCACGACTCGATGGAGAAGGTAAGTCTGCACATGCTTTAAAGGGCTCGTACCTTCTTGTTCAAACCGCACAGCAGCGGTTCAACTTTTGTCAAATGTTCAAATTACAGCCAAGCAAACAAAACTACATAATGGCAGGAAAAAGCGATGGCACAGTCTGCAGAGATTACCATGCTAAGCATAAGCAACGATGACAGAACAACTTGTAAGATGACTTAGTTGTAGAACTTTTTTACTCTAAAATTTCACAATTGTCAAGTGACTCAGCACTGCAGGCAAGAGCTGCAATGGTGACTATTCCTTTAAAATTCCACCCGTTCCTGTTGACTGTACCATGGAGCCAAATTCCATATGGACGGCAGACCTCAAGGACCTGAAAAACTACCGGCCCATCTCTCTCCTCCCCTTCGCAGCCAAACTCACAGAGAGACTCGTAAACACCCAGCTTACCACCTTCGTCGATTCCGCTGGAGCCACAGCACTGAGACCGCCCTCCTAGCCGCCACGGATGACACCTGGACCAGGGTCACACGGCTGCCCACATCCTGATAGACCTCTCCGCGGCCTTCAACACCGTCTCACACCACACTCTCACAGCCAGACTTCACAACGCAGGGATACAAGGAACGGCTGTCGACTGGATCCAATCCTTCCTCACTGGCCGAACGCAGAGGATCACACTCCCTCCGTTCCTCTCGGAACCCACCAACATCAACTGCGGAGTCCCACAGGGATCATCTCTCAACCCTACGCTCTTCAACATCCACATGGCCGCCATCGTCAGACACCATGGACTCAGCATCATATCCTACGCCAACAACACTCAGCTCATCCTTTCCCTCACAAACAAGTCAGATGACACCAGGGGCTGCGTCCAGGAAGGAATGAGGAATGTAGCAGCCTGAATGAGGGACAACTGTCTGAAACTCAACTCGGAGAAGACCGAGGTCCTCATCCTCGGACCCTGCTCCACCGCCTGGGACAACACCTGGTTGCCGTCCACCCTTAGGACCCCACCCACCTCCACCAACCACACCCGGAACCTCAGGATCATCCTCGACTTCTCCCTCTGCATGAACCGCCAGGTCAACACCGTCGCCTCCACCAGCTACAACTGCCTTCGGATCCTCCGTAAGACCTTCAAATGGATCCCCTCTGACTGCAGAAAGACAGTCAGCCTCACACTCATAACCAGCAGACTTGACTATGGCAACGCCCTCTACGCCGGAATCAACAAGACTCTCCTACACAGACTCCAAACCATCCAGAACACCACAGCCAGGCTCATACTCGGAACTCCACAACACAAGCACATGACCCAACACCTACGTTGCCTTCACTGGCTCCCCGTCAAGAAAAGAGTCACTTTCAAACTCCTCTCTCACGCCTACAAAGCCCTTAACAACATCGGACCCAAATAACTCAATGAGAGAGTCTCCTTCCACGCGCCCAAGAGAAACATCCGCTCCGCCGAACTCGCCCTGGCAGAAGTCCCCGGCATACGCAGAGGCAAGACAGGAGAAAGAGCCTTCTCATACATCGCAGCAAAGACCTGGTACGAGCTTCCAGTGAACATCAGACGCTCCCCAAACCTGCAGACGTTCAGGAAGGACCTCAAGACCTGGCTCTTCGAATGATCCGGAGCAGTCTTATTTCCACCCCCCAGCGCCTTGAGACACTCAAGGGTGAGTAGCGCGCTACATAAACCCCTGATTGAACGATTGATTGTTCCTAGATAAGATGAAGAAGTGCTTAGGCTCGCACCAGTTATCCAGTTGCATTAAATTCAAATATAGTAGACCAATGAAGCATATCGAGGCCGAGGCTGTTCGCTGATTAAGGACACTGGTGGGGCTGGCAGGCCTGGTGCTTTAGTCTTGAGACTTGTTTCTTAGTCTCTGTAGGTTTCCTTAGTTTTTCTATGTCAATTCCATTGATATCTTCTGTAAATCCAGTAGTATGCATAGGTCTGTCTCCCGATTGTCACCAAAATTATGTTGTGATGTACCAGATGTAGCCGAGTTGTATCTTTGTATTTTCTTTATTGGTCATAGTTGCAGGATTATAATCATGTACATCAGCCTCACCAGGAGACGCCTGCCTGCTGCTTAGCCCATTTGCAACTGGCACCTAAACATTCCATGCATCTCCATCACAACAACATTCCACTCAGAACACTCACACTGGCTGAACAGCCAGGAGCTGGTTAAGATATGAGTGACATTAGCACATAGGCAGGATATGAGACACCACCGATTTACGTTATGTGAGTTACCCATATAATTTATTCCAAAATTTGTTTAAACTATTTTTATTTTTGTTTCTACATATTTTATAATTGAACTTTTAATTGTCTCTAATTAATAGTTCTTTATTATTCTTAAATTAACTTTAGAGTGGACTGTAAGCTTTTTCATTGCCTGTAGCAGAGTTAGGAAATGCACTTTTTCTGCAGTACCCTAAGGTGAGCCAAGATTGCTTTAAGGAAGCTTTTGACCTTCCTCGGTTGGTGAACTACTGGAGCTCTGTTCAATTATTTTAAGCCTGCAGCCACTCTCCACCGCTATTTTGAGGCTTGTTATTTCACAAAATACTTGAAGAAAACATGCGACTTAGAGATGTTTCCTTAATGTAAGCACAATATTTCAACAAGGATTGAGCAAGCGTACAGGTCCAGTTTTAATTCATTAACACAAAGACAGTCAGTCAACTACTAAGCAGTCTCTCAGCGCTCCAAATTGTGTAGAAGGGCTTTGCCCCCACGCACATCAAGGGGAATCTTCTTGACTCTGTGTTCAGTAATGATCAGAATCTTCTAGTTGACATCCCCATTCCTCTCCCATGGACTGATAACTTATTAGTCCCCATGGTATGGGAATCCCCAGTTCCCTCTGCTGCGCAGAGCGCTGCTCCACTGCTGGAAAGGAAATGGTCAAACCTCTCCGTTATTCAGTGGTATACATTATTAGCCGCCTCTACCCCCATCTTGGATCCGGACCCAGAGAAGGCTAATAGCAACTTTAATCTCTGGATATAAAAGTCACTTGACTCACTACTCCCTAAGAGACTTTTCTACAAGAATTCCAAACAAAAACTGGCACCCTGGTTCTCTCCCAAATTAAGAGAACTTAAACAAAAGTGTAGGAAACTGGAGACAGAACTTAGCAGACAATAGGAACAACGTGTATAAAGAAGCAATTAGGAACTACAAGGCCGAAATCAAAATCGCGCAATCCTCATTTTTTGCATACAGGATTAGTGCAGCTGAAAATTCACCCAAGGAGATATTCCGCATTGCTAAATCTCTCATTACCACACCGCAAAAATCCCCCAACCTTGAGGATGCACAAGCTCGCTGCAACAGTCAGGTGGAATACTTCCATCAAAAAATTCAGCCGATATCCCAATCCTTTCTACCTTGCTAGAGTGAATTTATTACCTTGCGCATCGATAGTTTCCATCCTGACCCACAGTGCGCTCTTGCTAAGTTTCCTCTGCTAGAGGAGAGTTTGTTGAACACACTTATTGCCAGGTTAACCTCAGGCTCACCCACAGACCCTGCTTCGCAGCAACACCTCACTCTCATTACTGATGTTATCCACCCGGTAATCCTGAATGCTATTAATGCCCCCATTTCTTCAGGAAAGGTGCCCTTGGCACAGAAATGTGCTCAAGTCAGATCCTTGCTAAAGAAAACTAATTTAGACATCTCTAACATGGCCAATTATCGTCCCATCTCCCTTCTTCCCTGGCTTAGCAAGCTGACTGAGAGATACATAAATTCCATCCTAGCCCACTCCTTAGAGTCCAATAACTTACTCCACGACTCCTAGACAGGATTCCGTCCCAAGTTAGGGACAGAGGCAGCTCTTGTGGCACTGACAGAGAAGCCAGGAGACTCTTAGACCAGGGCGGTGCAGCTACAATCATTTTGCTAGACCTCAGTGCCGCCTTCGACACTGGGAACCACAACATCCTGCTTGAGCGATTACAAAATCTGGGAGTGACAGGTCTGGCCATTACCTGGTTTCAGTCCTTTTTAAAGGACCGATTTTTCCAGGTCTCTGAGGGTATTGCTACTACTAATCGCTGGCCTCTTAGCTGTGGGGTTCCTCAGGGTTTCTCCCTGAGCCCCACGCTCTTTAATACCTATATGGCACTGTTGGCTATCTCACCTTAAGCTGAATGGAGACAAGACAGAATTATTGTTTCTGGGCAAGTCACCTTCACCCTCTCCTGGCCACCCTGTCTCGGTACGATACCTGCCCTTTATTTTAATTATCAACCGACCAGGCTCTCTGCTGTCTGCTTTGGTCTGATGAGGATGTTAAGGAAAATCCTCCCCCTACTTCCCTAGCAAGCACGAAGGATTATGGTGCAAGCCCTTATCCTGTCCCGCTTAGATTATGAGAACGCATTGTATCTGGGCGCCCCGCAGGCCACCACCCAAATACTGCAAGTAATCCAGAACTGTGCGGCCCGCCTACTCCTTCAGATCCCCCGAAGACAATCAGCGAGACCTGCTCTGAGGAAGCTTCATTGGTTCCTAATTAAGTCCAGAATACGTTTCAAGGCCATGTGCCTGGCCCACTGAGCTATCTGGAAAACTGGACCTGCCATTACCTATCCTCTGGTTACCCCCTACCAACCGTCCAGGAGTCTTCATTCCAACACCGCCTTCCTCGCTACTACGAGGAAAATACACAGATCCAGATCCACGTTCCTTCTCTCGAAATGCCTCCATTTTCTGGCATTCCCTGCCCCCTACTCTTCGCAGGGACCCAACCTACTGACCTTCCGCCGACTTCTTAAAACTTATCTCTTCACTAACACTCACTAACTTACCATGTCCTTGCTCTGCCTGGTCCTAGCGCTACGAGGCCTCAGGGTAGTAAAGCGCTTTATAAAACCTATTTCATTCATTCATTCATTCAGAAATGTTATTTGCATGTGCTGCAAGCACGAATGCTATTTAACATGTTAAAGCCAAACTTTAGGTTTTGCCAATGGCGGGGCACACATTTGCAAAACGAATTGCTTTCTGTGAAGAATGCATACAACATATATACAACTGAATGTGAGAAGCAGTGTTATTATTGGCTGTACTTTTTAGATGTATAATAGTACCACATGTATTCCAATGAGAGCAGTTCTAAGAAGGTGGAATGATGCACCGAACAGCCACTAGCATGAGGTGAGAACATAAAAACTCTTCAGGTTGGAGCCAAAGCCCACACTATCTATATTTTAAAGAATTGATATCCATTGGCCATGCTGGTAGTTGTATCATCAATCCAGACCGTAAAAGCACTAACTTTGCAATTCCTCTATAGGAACAATGGGGCACATGCATCAAGCTAATTACCAGTCGCAATCAGAACCTCCGCCATATCTATGATAACGGGCAGCTTTATCGGCACAACTGTGGTTATCGTACTTGCCGCAAGCCTAATATCAACCCCTTGACCGACGGCAGCAATTTAACACTGCCTTGGCTTTCTGTATCCCGGCAGCCCGCCGAGATAAGACTCACCGTTTCTTCCATCACCATATGGGAATACGTGAGCAACAAACCACCTGAAGGCACTGTCTTATACGCAGGCAATCATTCTATTAGTCTTGATGATGATCCCACTTTTTTTCTGCAAGGGTTCGAAACGTTGTCGACCTGTTTAATAGTTCCATGCTTAAACCATTGTGTGAAATTAGTGTTGCTACTATTATGGATAGCTTGTTTTAATCTCTAATTCAATCAAAGCTTCCATTTCTTTTTGCCTGAATTTCTTTAAATGTTCGTTTATACCTGTTCTTTGTTTTGTGCATTGGCTGCAGGATTGCATCCCGCTCTATTGTTGCTTGTGGCCAAGTTTAGAACGTCCTTTAAAAGTTGGCTATGCATCCGGCTGGCCTCTTTACTCCCTAGCCAGTTTTTGCCATGCTACGAAAGGGCTCAAACACCAGGATGATGCAAAAAACTGTTTACTGTTTACATATGATCATTTGGCTATGACCAGAACGATCAATTTATATTAAGTAGGTACAAAAAACGCCCAAATTAACATTTGTTACTCTTCCCCCTTTGTTTTTTTTTTACCTCAGGGCTAGTTCCTTGTTTGAAGTGATAACCAAAAACAAGCTCCAAATTCACGATTTTTTCTTCATTTTCATCTTGTTCTGCTTCAGGATCCTACGAGGAAAAATAATTAAAATAACAACTTTAGTAAAGCTAGTTTTACTATTCACAAGATTACCATTTTTATGCTTAGGAAATGTTTAATGACTGTTCAGGTACAGCCATACAACGAGTAATATTCAGAGGTACCAAAAGACAAGCTATAAAAACTTAAAGCAACGTTTTAACAATGTTTTGATTTTATTTTGTTTTGAAATGATACATTTCTAGGTTACACAAGCAATTGAAAAATATATTACAATTTAAAAATAAAATAATGAAACAAAGAAATAAATAAATACAATTTTTAATGATTCTGAAGCTCAAATGATTGGTGATAATGAAAAACATGTTTTGTGGAGCTAGTGATACCTCACATATTGTGATTAGTAAAGCACCTATACTGTGTAACATGCCACCAGAGTTCTTCAGAGAATGTATGAGATTGCTATCCTCTTTCAGACTGAGGAGTTAGATTATAATGTTATATAAGGTTCCGCTCAATGACATGTTATATTATGTTATAAAAAGTTTTATAGCGCGCTCAATTACTCTAGAGTATCCTGGCGCGAGCTCGTGTAGAGAGGCAGAATGGGTGGAAATGGAAATTAGAATGCTATGGTAAAGAGGTGTGTTTTTAGTGCTTTTTTGAAGACAAAAATATCTTGGATGGCAAGAAGCTGCAGTGGAGGTGCGTTACAAGCTCTACCTGCTTTTACAGAGATATATTGACCGCCTAGCCGAGCGCGCTGGAATCGTGGAAGCCAGTGAAGACCACGCAAATATTGCCGTCCGCTGGACCTCCTCAAGATGTTAAAAAGAAGTCTAGCCACCATATTCTGGATGATCTGAAGACGCTTGATCAGGTAAGCTGGAATGCCAATGAACAGAGCTTTTGCGTAGTCTAGCCGAGAAAGGATAAGGGCACGTGACACTGACTCTTTGGCTTCCCTCGGGAGCAAGGGAAAGAATCTGCGTAAGGCTTTGAGAGTGCCAAAGCAGACGCCTGTTAATTTTTTTATGTGGTCCTCAAATTTAAGGTTTTCACTAAACCACACTCCCAAATTTTTTGCCTGGCTACCCATGGAGTTAGGGCAAGGAGCGTCCGGTGGCCACAGCAGTTCTCTAAAGTTAGTAGGAAAATCACCATAGAGGAGGACTTCAGATTTTTCCTCATTGCATTTCAGTTGGGCAATGCAAGCCAACGGAAGACCGATGAGAGACAAAGCTGGACACCGGAGGTGTCCAGATTATTACCTGGCCAAGTAAACAAATGCTGGGTGCCATCGGCATAGGCAATTATTTTTGCACCTAATTGCTCTACCAGGAAAATCAAAGGGGTCAAGTAAATATTAAACAACAGGGGGCTAAGAGTAGACCCCTGAGGCACCCCAGTAGAAAGTGCCCTGGCAGACGATGCGTGTGGCGGCATCCACACCTGTTGGGTCCGATTGTTCAGGAATGATGCCACTGTAGTGCGGAACCAGTGATGCCGATAGCAGACAGCCTGGCGAGAAGAAGCTGATGGGGCAGCGTGTCGTAGGCGGCAGATAGTCCTAACAAAACCAATGCCGCTCTGCCGCCTCCGTCCAGGCACTCCCGAATAACCTCTGCCATCTCTACCAGTGCTGCTTCAGTGCTATAAGCAGCACGGAAGCCCGACTGCACCGGGACATTCGGGGAGCATGTTAGAATTCGATTCAGTGAGCTGCTCAGTGTCAAAGCTTCAATTGGAAATTATTATGTATCATTGATGAATAGTACAACTCAACACAGTAAAATAATCAAATGATGGATAACGGACCATTATAAAGATAATTTTCATTATTATTATCTGCTCGAACTGTAAAATTGAGCAGGACATCTGGACTTTCTTGGACGTGGACCAGTATGCGAGAAGCAAAGGACGATGAATGGGATACAACCAAATTGCAAAATGTAAAAAATGGCAAGACTGTCTATGTCTACTTAGTTTAAAGATGGCGCTTTATTTTCAGATGTTCATGTGGCGCGCCTTTCTCCTTTTCCTCTTTGGCAAAAGTCTTTGCACAGTATAGAGTGAGAGTATCAGCCTGACTGGGTAAAGTGCTTCATCCCTTCGGGTTACTAAGGGGACTCACATGACATTAACAGCAGAACAAGTCGATTGTGCATCAGGAATTGCCAGACAATATAAGTCCTTGCTTTCACAGGCTTTGGTCTCTTGGGTGACATGAGGGATGACCGTGCAGGACTTGCCTACTCCTAGACACAGCCCATCCCGTAAGCAACACCCAGACACAGTATATCTGGCGAAAGGACCGACTTCTGATGTCCTCTATCACTGCTCCATTTAGCGCTGATGAGAAGATTGAGTCCTCTGCAGCATCAACAAGCGCATATCAGAGACTCAGGAGTTAAAGAAAACAGTTATCCAAACACGAAAGTACTCCTCCAAATGTGAGTGAGAGTGACATGCAGAGCATCCAACTAATGCTTGGGTACTTCAGGAATGCTGCAAGAACTCTGCATATCCCAGGTAAATCTAATCTAGGAATGAAGCTCCTCTCCAGGGTCTCTCTTGCTGTAGCTACCGGATCTCTTCTTACAAGGAGTCTATACCACGGTAACATAAAATAAAGAACAGCTCTTCTTAAAATGTGACACTCCTGAAGGGCGAATGGCGGATGTCATTGGTTCTCTCCAGTAGGAAATCAGGATTCACCTGGAATTGTTCTAAGACGAGAAGGTGTAGTAGAGGGCTAACTGGGTACTGTAACCTTCTGCTTGCTTTTTTTCTGGAGCCTGGACTGTCAGAATCACACACACCCTTTGGAAGTTTATGGTGAGCCGCTGGATCAATAACGCTACTACCTGATTAGTATGTGGCTAGACAGAACAATCTTGTGCTTTCCTCAAAGAATCGAATGTACCCTTCTTTAACAGTCCCCCAGGCAGTCTCCTCTTTCAAAGACCAAGAATGATTACAGCATTAGTTCTGGGCTCTAGGACCCACAAGCCATATGAGAACACGCTTCCCGTTTGCCATGGCTCAGTGTAGAAGGGGATTCGTGGCTCCTTCAAGAAGTCTTTTGTCTCACATTACCAATCTGGTGTGTCTTCGATACAAAACCAGGGCACAAGGCAGACAACAACAATAGGTGGAGGGATTTGTGTACTTTAAGTTCAAACAACAGGAGGCGTTAAAGGGAAACAAGAACTGTGATCTGTGTCATCTCCTCCCAAGTAAAGTAGAAAGATGTTCACATGCAATGCCCTAAAAACGTCCTGTCACCAAATGCACCCTTACTCGGGTCCAGGAAATGTTCAAGGAGATATGCTAGTTGCTGCTTTTTAATAGGAAAATAAGATCAACAGAAGCCACTCCATGCTTTGGTGGAATGATATATGTATTCTTGATATTTAGAATATCAGTTTGGCCCATGCTTGTAGTCTTGATAATCCAAGCTAATGCATAAGGAACTGTAATAACCTTTTATGCAATTGATATCAACCAATCTTTTCATAATCTCCTACATTAAATAAGGAATTAAAGTTGCTTTGGTGGGGATCAAATATCTAAATTCAGCATTCACTTTCATACAGTGAATGCCATCTGTTAAATAACAGGCCATGTTAAAGAATGCCCCTTGCATACCAGTACACATTCTCTCCAGTCATCAGTGGCAAATACATCAAAGAAAAATTACTTTGCTGAGTCTGTTTACTAGACTCTTCCTCTCCACTTCTTTGCTAAAGTCAGTTAGTTTTTTACCACTCTTCTTTTAATAAGCTTATAAACCTCATAACTGAGTTCACTTACTATGTCAAATAAGGTTGACTGATTTCTGTTTACCAGGTGCTTAGAGTACAGCACTTTGCTTTGAGCCTAAATGTAACTTTATTCCAGTGTACAAGTGATGACTAATGTGCCACAATAGAAGGCTCATATAAAAGTGCACGAGAAAACATAGTGTAATTTGAACAACTTTGGATGCAAAGCAAACACACTTACCTTGGTCAACGGTGGAAAGTGAAATAAATTTAAATAATCGTGAGTAAGCTTTTCAATTGCTGTCTGTAAAAAGGAATATGACGGTTAGTAAACAATAGTAATTCAACTACAGACACTAAATTACTCAGAAAATGAAGCAAATTTAAACACAAACAACGTCGTTTCTTTGCCATCTGCTTTACATTTCATTCACTGTTGAGCAGGTAAGTGACTGATTTACAAAACATTCAGTTTTCACATATTTCTTTATAGATAGTCATGTACATAACATTTCATGGTCGTTCTCACATCTAATGTGCAGACATCAATATTAGAATAAAGTGTTAAATAAACATCATTCAAAGATTTCTGGATTCCAGATCAGCGGAGATCTTTTTCAGAAGCCCCAAATATTCTGTCAGATTATTTTTATACCACTTAAATAATTCCATAGTGATATGTCCATAGAACCTAATACTTCCAAGTGCTTTTTTCCAAGGAGTGATGACTGTAACATAGTTAATAATTGTACAAAAACATACATACAGCGTGTTAAAAAGTCAGTTAGGATTCTAGAACATGAAAGAAAAAACGTTCATTCAAATTTCTAAAAAGCATATGAAGAAACTCTCAAGTCAATACAGTTTTAAGGCCAAAAAATGCTCCTAACAAAATTGGTTGATTTGAATTGGTTTGAAGATCCAGATGCCTAAACAAGAAACAAAATGTAATATATTTTATATATTGCAAACTATGTCAAGAAGGAGTTAGTTTGAAATGTGAAACCAAAGCAATTTTTATAAGCAATAAATACATCTAGATTAACAAATAATTAAAAGAAAATTGATTAGGAAGGTGAAGTTAATGAAACAACAATGTATAAACAGAGGAGTGTGGTTCTGTCAGGTGAAGGCTTCGCCTATATATTTGATGAACTTGTCTCACGTATTATTATATGGGATACTAGAAACAGCCATTGGAGGCAGAATAACCTTCATTGAAGAAGAAAGGGAAAAAAGAAGGCACAGCAAATTCACCCTAGTATAAAGGAACTGGAAGTGCAACATGCAGCATGTTTATGCCTGGATTTCCAGGCTCCTAGAGTTTAAATGATCAGATTCAGATTAGTCAGGAAGAATACAAGGCAGCCTAAAGAATAGTATTTTACATAAGCAACCAATGATCTGGGAAATTGGCTTGATGGCCATAATGTGAACAGATCTTACATAAAGAATAGCAGTTGCTAAGGACTATAATCATGAGACTCTAGTGACAAACGAGAGAACATGGAGAACGGTGAAGGAGGAGAACATGGAGAATGCCACAGAACATTCAGAATAGAAGGATAGTAAGGGGCTCCCTGGCCTGGAAACATGCATGTCTGGATCATCTTACGGATGAGTTCCAAATGGCCTACACTTAAAAAAAAATTCTATTTCAGGGTAAAATGAAAAGTTTGTAACACAAATTGTAGACTCATAATCCACCTGCTTTTACAGGGACAAATTTGTCCTTGATAAAATATGCAGTCTTATTGCACGCAGGAATTCCTCTTGTGGTTCCCGATGGGTCCATTAACTCTTGCTACCAGCCCCAATGGGAATTGAAGGCACTCAGAATGAGGGCCAGAGGATTTCTATCTTAATTTAAAAAAAATCAGAAATCAGAACCCTGTAAGCCCATTTCACTTTCAAACATAGATAAGAGAATGTTTGCAAAGATGGTTGCTAACCACCAAGGCTCAGAAGTGACCAAGGGCGTCTGTAAATCCCAGCATTGTCTGTCTCAGGGAGATTACAAAGATCCACAGTAATGCCATGATGGTCATGCTAAATTAGTCGCATATTGATGAAAATACTGCGGCTTACCTAACATGAAAGAATTGGCTTGGTCATCTGGAGAGCTTTTATCGCATTTGGTGGGAATCTTCACAACATTTGTCAGCTCGGTCAGATCACTGTATGGCACACCAACTGACTGTCTATGTGACTAGGGCTTTGACAAAGGTCATACAGTACTAGTGAGGGATCAAACAATGCAGTCCTTTACCCTCATTAGCTATTGCCATCTAGAGGAAGGTGTTAATACCATGAATTTTAATTTACCTATTACACCTTTCACAGCTGCCTCAGTTCAGGCCTAAATGACTGCACCACCATGGCACTGCAATAAGAACACAACATTGGGAAGCATCAAATTAAATTATTATTATATTGAAAATATAGTAAGGAATTCAGAAAATTATTTGGCTATAAACAGCTTTTGACCAAGACTAACCAAAGCAATTTAACAAAGTGGCATCTTGAATAAATCATATATTAACGAATTAACTATGGTGAAGATGGAGGCCCTTTCCCAATTTCTATATTTATTATGTACCTCACCATTGTTTCTTGGATTGGATACTCCAAAAACCACCAGTTGTGTGCCTCCCAGGTCAATGGGATGCCAGTTCCATTAGAACACCTCAGAGACAATTGGCACACTAGCAGGGGCTCTGCTTCTATGACTCTGAGGCTGAAGTGCCTTTCTTTACTGAACTATGAGGAAGTAATTGCACACACACTTCCCTTTGGTCTTTAATTTTCATTTTACACATGCCAGTATCTGGCCCCGAAGAACACATCTAACCACTTCGCCAATTAATTGCATAAACCAGTCAGGCACTGCAGGATTTAATGTAAATCCTACTCTCATTTTAAGAGCTGGGGTTAGCCAGGGCCTCGTGGTTTTAGTAAACTAACATATAATAAACTTACTTTAAAGGGCTTTACACAATCCTTTTCATAAATTAGTCTGTTGTGTCATTCCCATTGTTCGTCTGCTCAGTGCAGTATACAGCATGTGGCAATGGGTCAGCCAACTTCAGACAGTGGCTAACTACTCAGCAAGTGAACGCATTTTTTTCTTGCACAATGTGCAAGTACATAGAAAAAGTAGTAATTTTAGTACCAGGAACTACTGGCCCAGTGTGTGCTTTTAGATCACAAAAATATTGTTTTTGTAATAGTTCAAACAATAAAACCATTACGAAACAAAAAAGCTTTGGCGAAACCGAAATATTGGCATCCAAAGTGAGCCATTTTGGCTTTGCTAATCCACTTTCAACAAGCATAGGAATAAAATTGTGATGGTCCACGCGTGCAACATTTTATACTATTGGTGAGCGCACTGTGGAGCATATTTACAAGGGGATTGCACCATAAGATCTTCACTTTTTCTGATGTTCTGGGTGCGCAATGCCCTTCACCATATTTACAAAGTCTTGCTAGCCACTTTTTGTGACTTAACGCCGCTTTGTAAATATTGTACCCTTTCAGGCAGACATCTTTGTGAAAAGGGCGTGCAATGTGTGTTGCTATGGGCGTTCCACCGCAACACCCTTGCTCATTGACGATTTCCCAGATTTACAAGGATGTGTAAATCTCAGGCAGCGCCAAAAACTAACGCCCTGCAATAGCAGAAATTAGAATGGCGCAATGAGGAGAAATACCTTCATTTCATCTCGTTTTTGATTTTTGTATGTGTGTGTTGCAAAATATATAAAGCGCAAAACACCATTAATGACTGTTTATGTGCAGGAAGATACACCTTCTTGCACATAAACAATCACTACCCGCAACACATGCACCCTTTCGCTATGGTGCAAGGCTGTCTGCGTTGCCGCTAGGCAGCTATTTTTAGAGATAGCGATAGGAAAAACACAGGGGTGCGCTGTATTGTTGTAAATACGGCACATCCCTGCCTTTTGAAAATGGCAGAGTGCGCTACGGCGAAAGTTGCTGCAGCGACACACTCCATCATTTCCTTATATATATGCCCTGTATACGTGTGGCTAGGTGGATTAATGCATGCACTCCAAAGATCTGTGTTTTACCTCAATGTCACAAGTTCAAAATCTGGCAGGTCTTTTCAGCATTCCATCTGCCCAAGGTAAATAAAATAAGTACCGCTGAGTTGGACAACAACAAACATCTACTATCCAGTGTCCAAATGTTCTAAGGCAGGCTTCTACAACACGTCTACTGCTAGCTACCAGTAGCTCGCAGACTGAACCTGGTTCTGTGAGGCCGAGTTGGGGTCCAAGAGCAACATTCAGGCCACCCTCTTTTTAAATAAGCAAGTGTGCAAATGCAGTTTTTTACACGCCTGAAAATAAATCAGCGCACATTTTTTTCTCAGCGCACATTTTTTTCAAACCTTTCTGAAAACCACCTTGAAAAAGTATTGCCTAAATTACTAAATACACCAGAGGCATTATTAAGAGTATCACTACATTATTTATTTTCTTCTTAAATCTTTGTCCCAGTTTTCTTTTTCTTTCACTATCTCTCTCTCCATTTTTCTTTTTCTCCTCTCCTCTCCACTTCTTTCTTTCCTTTTTCTCCATCTTGTCTTACTCTCCTTCCTGTGTTTCTCTCTTCTCCTTTCCTTGGTTGTTTTTTTCTCTCCTTTATTTTTTCCTGCTTTCTCACATTCTACTTTTCTTTCTTTGCTTCTTTCCCATCAACATTTCTTCTTTCTATTACAACATTTTTCCTATCCATGAGTCCTTTCTTTCCTCTCATCCCCGCCAGCTTTCATTCTCTCCTTATTATCTCCTCTTGTCTTTGGCTCATCTTCTTTGCTTCTTTCATTTTATCCTCTGCTTCATTCCTTCCCTTTCTTTCTCTTTTTAATTTCTTACTTTCCTCGCCCCACTTTTCATCCTTCTCTCTCTTTGTTCTTACTTTTCTTTCATTATCTTCTTTCCTTTCTGCTCTCCTTTGTACATCCTTTTTTTAACTCTCTTTCTTTTTCCCCTTCCTTCTTTCCATTTTCTCCTTGATTCCTGTCTCTTCATTCCTTTCTTTAATTCCATCTTTACTTTGTTCCCTCCTTTGCTTCCTTTATCTTTTTTCTGTCCTTCCTGCATCTCCTTTCTTGTTAGCTTCCAAGCTTTCCCTTTTCCTCGTTTATTTTCTTCCTCCTTCCCTTTATGTATCTATATCTAATCCATTAATAAGGCAGTAGATCAGCATGTTTTTATTTTTTTACAGTAGTAGATATCATGATTGAAAAGGTTGGAGATGCCTGCCGGATGAAGCGAACCTGTCCGACAAATAGACGTTATGTTTGTAGTAACAGCTTCAATCAGAAGTTACAGCCAAAAATGTATAGGTCTACGGTAGGTCGTACAGGAGGCAACATCACCGTGGGGAGAAGGATCTAGTAAGCCGTCAGAACCTTTGTAAAATGTTACAAGAAGAAACAATGCCACCACTTCTCTTCTATGCAACATTCCCCATCTTAAAGGTGAGGTTGTATTCTGGTTTGGTTTATTATGGAATTGCCTTAAGAAAAGTACATGGATTCACTTTGTAACTTGCTAGAGCAAGTAGCTACAGGTTAAGTTGCTTTTGAAAGAATTCCAACTAATGACATATACTTAATTGCTGTAAACTTTGGATTGTGGAAGACAATGCTGGAGGCCATTATTCTGCTAAGATTTAGACCGCCCCTTTTCTCAAGGGCACGGCTTCATCGAGAGTCTGCAATGGATTATGAAGGAAGTGAAGAGGTCATTACCACTGCTTTGCAGATGAGAGGAATACGTTTCGGGGTATTTTTTGTTGACACAAGTGTTTTATGACACCTGAACACCATGATCAGCAGATGCTTTTAGGAATGCAAAAAGATAAGTGAGGAATCTAAGTTCATGACCTAACCGACTGAGCACAGGCGCTCCCTAATTTACAGTTGTGTTACTAGGATGCAGCAGCAGCCCGTGCCGATAACAGCAGTAAGGCCCGTTGGGGGGGGATGGGGGGGGGGGGGGGGGGGGTCGGGGAGGGTTGGAAGGTGGGGGGGGGGGGGGTGCAACATACCGTCACGAGGGGAAAATAAAAAATCCCTCATGGTTGTCTGTCGAAATATGGAGGACAAAAAACCTAGACTGTTCAGACCTGTGTGTTTTGATAAACAGTTCTGATTACCAAATATTTTGAGATACTACCTGTTGGGCAAAATATTTTTCATGCTGCGTTTGATAAAAGATGGACTTCAGTGTGGGACTGTACTGTACTACGTACAGAAGCTGTAGGGAAAGGGTGTCGAAGCATCAATTGAACACTTTGCATAACCATAACTGCCAAGTTTTCAGGGTTTAAGAATGACTATCTGCTCTGGACCATATTTATTTTTTGCATTCTGGGCTTTGTAGTCCTTGCTATCATTGATAAAAAAACATTTCAAGGACTAGAACACAAACAAAACACACTTTACTGAGCAAACTTGCCAGATGTGCATAATGCTTCTTCAAAATATTTCCAGATTGTATTATTAAGTCAACACATGATTATTAACAGACTGAAGAGCAAAAATAAAATAAAATAAAAAACAAGCATTGGCAATGAAATAGGTCTCGCATTTGCAAGAGTTTGAGCTATTAGGATTGTAAATGACAATGCCTTTTATTTATGTGTTTTGAAAACCTGCAAGGGGTGCGTAAACATGCATTTTGTACTTATAGCTGTTGCTTATGAGAATTAAATCTGACAGTACCTGCGCCTGTTTTACTGCCAGCCTTGCTCCTGATAAGCAAGGACTGTAAGTACAAAGTGCGTATTTACGCACTGCTTGCAGGTATTTAACACCTTGACCGCTGTGCGAATTCCGCAGCGGTGCTGGAGAATTAATGAGTGGCCAGGGTTTGGACGGCCCCCGGCCGTCCTCCGCACATGCCCACTGTGACGCATGGAACGGGTTAAAACAAAAATAAAAGGCATTGTTATTTATAATACCAATAGCTCAAACTCTCACAATTGCCGGGCCTATTGCAATGCTTGGTATACTAAGAGCTCAAGTTGTCCCATAACAAGAACTAATACCTCATCCAGTACATATTTGAACTTTTTACTTTGGAAATTTACAAGTGTGAGTTTCCTTTTTTTCCCCCTGAAAACAAAGCGGGCCGTACTTTTAGGGTCACTTTTCGAATTATGGCCCTGCAAGTCCCAGAAAGCTTAGGGCAAATGGTTGAACCACCACAAAAAGCTGCCTAGCCTTCCTACCATCCACATGGGGCTAGTTGAACATTAATTCAGAATTAGTTTAAAAGGGTGGGAAGTGTGTCAGAAAGACACGGTGATGTTTTCCCACTTTTAAGTAATCCCCATGTAACATCAGTCCAGGTGAAATCTAGACCGTGATAGGAACCAATATAAATGTATGTATGTAAATGTATAGGCATTTATATAGCGCACTACTTACCCGGAGGGTCCCACGGCGCTTCGACCGCTGCGAAACCCTTCCTGGCTTCCCTGAGAGATGGTCCCTTAATGGGTATCTCCAGGGTGAGACCAGGCATCCCCGGCGGTCTGGTGGGGCCGTTAGTGAAGATGAGGCAAGCTAATGCCCAGAGTTGCTGAGTGTGATCGCTGATCAGAGTGGGCACCGAGGCGAGAGAATTATCGAGTCCGCTGACCCTGGTCCAGAAACCTGCCGCGCCGGGAATCGAACCCTGGTCCCGGGCCGTCCTCTGCTCTCGGATCTGCCGCCTCTAACCAGTTTAGGAGGTTTCGGAGTTGTCAGAATTACACAGTCAAACTGATATCAAAGCATTGGCAAGGAGGGGGGTAGAGAGGACTCCAGCACTCTTGAGATGAGGACATAGAAATGGGAAGGGATGACGTAGTCAGGGTGGGATTTGAACAACTGAGAGTTCGTAGGTTTTACCAGTCTTGATCTGCAGCTAATCGGATTCTTCAATAAATCCAAACGTTTATGAGGCATCTAACATATTTAATTAGCAGAAGATGTGTATGGCGACCATACAGCTCCTCGGCATTAGTATAGCATGTTACAATTAGCATGATACACACTGTGCCTAATATATTAGTTATGTTGATTGGCTGAATGGACATGGTGGAATTCTGGAATAAAATATTTGGAGAAATCTGAAAACTTTTCAGAAGCATTTTCAGGCCCTTTCTAAGAGGTATTTCATTTGGATTTGTGTTAGAATATGCAAAAAGCTGATGATTATGAGTAAACGGGTCTCAAGGTTCAATAAAAATTGTGATGAGCAACAGCTCTCCTATTGTTGAATAATAGAAAGGCAAAGTGTGGTAATTGGTCTTATTGGCCGAAATTATTTGTTTCTTTACAATGCCTGCTACCCAACTGTGAGTGACCTTGGAGGAGGATGCAGCAATCCATTGATGAACAATGGAATTAAGAATTGTAGGAAAACCTCTCATAAGAACAAGTGATATTAATTTTTGTCAACATTCAAGTCATGTTGGAAAGATTGCAAAACACTCTCCTCCTCCTTTGATATTATGGTCTAGCTGGCTTGTCTTAATACTTGGAGAAAGACATAGGAGCAATACAGAAGCATAGATCATCTTTTCCGTCCTCGTCGTATTAATGTGTCTTCTTTAAGCCCAAAAGGTTTCGATGTATCCACTGGGTTTTAAACCATCTTAATCTCTCTTCTTTTGAAAAATGAGCGGCCCTAGAGATTAACCACATAGTTAGAAAATTTAAGAAAGAAGATACAATTGATCCTATGTCCACGACCCCTTTAAACAACCCATCACATTTATACTGCCTCCAAGCCTAATCTCTATTGAAAACATTATCTCTGTATAGAAATAAGCAAAGTCCAGTGGGGCAGATCCCACCATTTGTGTACTTGTGTGCCATAACTAAGCATCTCAAATTAAGTGTCACAAATATGATGTTTTATTTTGAGTAAAAGCTAGTGTAAATGTGTAAAGGTGCACAAATCAACCTTTCTAACCCTGCAACTTTCCTAATATTTCAAACATTCTAAAAGGTGACATATTTGGACAGCTCCAAAACAAATGAGGGTGGCCTGCGTCTTGCAACTCATATAAGAGTGCAGAACGCCCGTAGTTCACGCATTAATTCACTTTGGAGTAGATTTGGTCCACTACCCAGACATGAGATGCTGGCACTGAACTTTACTGGCTTAAACACACTTAGGGCCTGATTAAGAGTTTGACAGTGCGGCGGCAGAAACACCTCGCTGCCACACTGCTAAACCTGCATGAGAACTGCCTGCCGTATAATGATGTTTCTAGTCATTGGAGTGCATTTCCCTTGCCATTTACACAGTGGTGCCTATAAAATAGGCACTGCAATTGGAATGTCAAAGGAAGTTTCAGCATGGCATGGACTATGAAGTCCATGCTGTGCTGGAACTGGGAATGCATGGACACAGGTGGGCACATGTTGTGCCCCCCTGGGTGCCTCCACACGGAGTTAGGCACAAGGGGGCCCTGTAGGAAAGATCTCCATGAAATCAGTAGTGGTGAGAAAAGTCGTAATATGCTTTTTGGGACCCCAGAATTCCCGCCAAGCATTTTGATGCCTCCTGACCCCCGCACCACTGCCAAATAAAAGCGTTTCGCTGGTGTTGTTGGCGGCCCCAGTGTGGCACGACCAGCAAGGTCATAATGTGGTGGTCGGAAGGACCGCCAGACTCGTCATTTGGCCTTTAGTGATAATATCATCATTCCCTCCAGAACTCATTCCTTCTGAGGATCTGCCTGTAGACTAGACATCAAGCAATGGCTGTTGTCAATGAGTATTCGAGTCACTCAGTACTGGACATACTTGTGATAGTCGATAAATGTTAAACACTTTTTAGAAACATTCTCTTTCAAAAATTGGTAGTCCCATCCACCTTTTCTTTCATGCTAGCTCGGAGGAAATGAGCTGCAACTAGACATAAAATGGGGGTAACTTTGCCACTTCATGATCCATGGGATTACCAGAACAGGAAGTCATCACCTCTGTTTAACTGAGTTCTGTTTAAAACTGGAGAGTGCACCAAAGCAATGCAGCTCTTCATTCAATATGGGAATCTTTCTAATGTAGGGGTTGATATTAAGAGGTCATTTAAATAACGTTTTGTCTTGCATTTATGGAGAACATCAGAAAATATTTGAATGTCAACTGCATTTTTCAACCTCTGTGCCTATGGCTTGATATATAGAGTGAATCTCAGGCACAATACCAGACGCACCTCTTAGTTACCACAACCATTTTGACTTGCTGCGCAGAGCTCTGCATCGCCAGCAGTCATGGTGGAGGGTTTAAAGAGAGAGCCAGAGTAGCTCATATGAATTTGTCTGGGATATGCAGATAATGTCTCAAAGCCCTCATAGTTGACTGTGTAAAAGCGGCAATATTTATGCCTGATAGCAGATCAGAGATATTGCTACCAATCTACTTACCAGAGATAACGCCCTATTGATCATTGTGAATAACTCAGGAACCAATCTTGTCCAGCCTATTCACTTATTATTTTAACAAATATTTTCACCTGGTTGTGACCTGCAACTTTTTCATTCTCCGTATGCGTATCAATAGCTGAGACAAGCCTTCATAACCAGTTCTCCTCTAACGGATAAAAAAAAGACAGTGCTGTATTGTCGCAGACATCATGGCAAACATGGGACATGTCATGGAGCTCTCTTGAGTATCTGCCACACTTGCCATGGCTTATTCCTGTCATAGCATGGCACTGGTAACTAAGTCTAATCCAACATGTAACCTCCGGTGATAGCCCGTATAACAGAGTAACTCTTCGGAAGCAGCTTGTTATTTCAGCAATATAAAAAAAAAACAAGCTAATGATCAACTAGAACCAATCACTCTCGATCTTTTGGATGTTCACTTGGTGACTGCTTTCTGACTTTACCGATGGTATCTGATGTGGGTGGATTGTTAAAACTTCACACCTCTCATGGGTATCTTTACAAATGTATTGTGTCAAGACTAGAGGCGAATAAAAAGGAGTTTCATGGCCCTCCATATAATTGAATATTATTATCCTCCCTAGTTTGTTATAATGTACATACAGTTCGTTTTACCTTAATATCTCCAAATTCTTTATAATAGCGCATGCAGGATTAAAAAAATCTCCACTTTACACTTCATCCGAATGTTACGAGAGTTGTGAAGTCTTTAAGGATCTACCCACATGAGTTTGGATTTATTTGAAACTATTTCCTATGACTGGTAGGTGTTTTTCCGTATCTACTTGTTCTAGAAGGGGAATGTAATGTTGGTTAAATAGATTATAAGTACGTTACAACAGGTGGTGCTTTGTATAAATTAAGAATTTAGAAATTATGTAGGAGTGTTGGGGTGAATGGCAGTGTGCCTTTTTAATTATATCACTAAGGGTTCTTTTCCTGTTTGAAATTAGCAATAATCTATGCATATTCTCATGTTTGTTTATCTCAATTAACTTGTAAATACAAATCATGTATGAGCCAATTAACAGTATAAATGAAAGAATATCGGGAGATTCAATAGAAATTTATGAATTTTAAACAGATGTGTGCTATTGGTATAACGAGTTCATCTGTTTTGTTAAAAAAATAATTTAATATATGCTGGTTTTTAATAAGTTTCAACATGTTTTCATGACAGATTTGAAATTGTGGGAGACATCTATTCTTGTGCCTGAAGAAGGTGGTTGCATCATATTAACCCACCGAAACGAGTCAACGCTGAGTCAGTTAAACAATAAATCAACTCAGCCTTCGTTGCACATAGAAACCTTACCATCAGAGGGGTTTAACCCAGGATTGCGTGGTTCGATTTGCGCACAATAAAGCCAAATTAATTAATGTCTATGATTTTTTTCTCCCTTTCTCTATATGGAATTTTTTTGAGGTAGCGTTTTTAACATTTCTAATATTGGTGTGGACAGTTTTTGTAAATTGTGATATTTTCCATGTAATTTTTTACCATTATGAATGTGATCATTGTACTTTTGACACAATGTTTTTAACAATTTCTATTGAGGAATAAAATCACATATTTAAATTTTGATTCCATGAGAAAGCCCTGGTGATATTGGTTTGAATTTGGAATGAATGATGTATGAATTATGACCAGATCTTTCTGATACAGTCCCAAAGGGAATTTCAATTTGAATGACAGTCTATTTGGTGCCCTGTTCCTTTGGTGGTGTCTAGGTGGCCCCTTGTCTCTTTCTTAACAATTGCCCTGAAGAAGTCCAATGTCTTAGACGAAACGCGTTGGCTGTTTTCCACTGTATATACTTTCCACATCTGATCCAATCTGAATAAAGAGAAGATCTTAAATGCATCCTTGGAAATTGAATTGTACTTCCTGGTTATTTAAATGTGCAGTTATCGTGTGGTGCACCAGATGAACTTTGTTTAAGACTTCACAATGACTTTGCCTTCGTAACTTCCCTTCCTAACATTATAAACAGTGGTTTTGTCACTGAAGTGCCTTACGTTCCCATCCACAGCAATGTATGTAATAGCTCTGGACGTTCTCCGTTGACATTCTAGTGTCAGAATGCCTGGCTCTGCTTCTGGGGCGATGGATTCAAGCTGACAAATGGGGTTTCAGATTTTTTTGAACATGCTTACTAGGCCAAATGGGGTCCTAGAGAAACGCTGCTAACGTGTTATGTCATTGTTTTACATAGGATCTAAATGAGACCATCAGCACAAGAAATAGTGTTTCTCTTTTCATTACAATGATAAGGGAGGTCCAGGACACCAGGGAATGTTGAATCCAAGACCCATATCCTTGACTCTCCTTGGTGCCTTATGAGATGATGATAAAAGATTTGTAGCATGCGCACCTACATTGGACCAGAGTGTCCCTGCTGCTCGAGACTTTTAACTGGATGGGACTGGGACTAGAGAATGAGAAGGATCACATGAAGATTCTGCTACATATTCAATCAATTGTCAGTTGGTCACCATAGTGACACAAATCCTTTTAGGATAACAAGCAGTGTCCTCTCTTCAGGTATTCAAGCCCAATAGAAAACTTAATAACATAACATTTACAAAGGAAACAACATGTACGTTTTGCAATATCTACATTCCATGAATTAATATTTGTCAGTGGACATTGGAATACAGAACAATAATATATAATTCAGACATGATGGAAGAACACTAGCAGTAATTGCGAAAATGCACTTATTTGTCCTACACAATGGTCTATTATTTTTAAGTGATAATTTTAATAAAAATAATTGTGTAATTTTCAATAATGCTTAACTGTTCACACACATTTGATGCCTGCTTCCTATATAGTAACTCTGGTCCTTGGTATCAAGTCTATATTAACAACGTGAGTTGCTCATGACAAGTCGTAGTGGAGGGAACGACGTGCTGTCAACACTTTTGTTGAATATTTCAATGATCACTTCAATGTAGTTAAAAACTTTTAGTCTTTCTTATTTAATAATTCCCGTGTAAATAGCCTAAGTTTTATGCAACTAACAGTCTGTTTCATGATATTAGGTAACTTATTGAGTCCATACAATCTATAGTTGTTATACACCAAGTTTGTTCTGAACCCCACTGCATTTCGAGCCCCAGGCAGCTCCTGACAGGATATTCCTATAAAAGTTCATTGGATTTTTGATGTCTGTTGGTTATCCATTCTGCACAATGCTTCTCTCTCAGTTGCAGAAATTACTTTACAAAAGGCCAACAGAACGTGTGGCACAATTCATCAAAATGCAGGAGAAAAATCTAATCAAACGTTTGCTACTTTTGGATACTCCTACTTTTCTAGCACATTTCTGAAATTTTGAGGATTTACAAATATTCCCAATAATATTCTTGGAAAATCACGACATACGAATTTTCTAAGAGTACTCGCAGTCACAAGCAGTAGATTTATGCATGCAGACTTGTGAATTAGCATTGTAATTGTGTTCTCACAACTGCGTTTGTGTGTCCTCCTTTATATAAACCTAAGAACACAAGTAGACTTGTCCATTTGGCCTTCGTAGGTGGTTTCAAATTGAACCAAGCCAGGTGGACCACCACCCAGCCTCACTGCCTCCCAAGTTTAACCCACCTTACTATATCATTTCAATACATGTTGGTGGGAGGTTTCTTTCAAGTGTTGAGGTGTACTGTGCAGAAATGGTGGTTCAGGCAAGGAAACAGTTGACTAAAGAATGGCAATGCTGTGCACTTTTCACTAGGCATGGTCGTACACCTGGTTACTGACTTAACTTTTTTAACCCCTACCAACTTCTCAGACACGTGGAAATTTACTTCGAAACGTCTTGGCTGCGCATTCCCCTAAGCTAAAATGATCTAGGGCAGGCCTGCCCAAGTACATGGCACAACCCTTTTCGATCTACCTCTTTCAGCCACTATCAGAGGAAATCGTCTTCAGAAAGTTTAAAAAATGTTCTTAGACTTATCTGTTCATCCCCTATTTCAGCCAGGATCAGCTGACATCAGCCAACTTCCTGCCTGACTCGTCACACAAACTATTCTACAACACCCAGTCAGACACCTAAGATTAACTTTTGTTCACTCTTACTTTCACTGCTAAGTCTTTTCCATCCATCATCTTAGACATCATTATTCTTATCCATTTATGTGCTTTCTGCTTCCCAACACTCTGAGATGTCAACTAGAGGTTTGAGTTCTTTACAGAAACTCTAAAATAAACACACAAATATAGACTATCCATACATAGGACTTTAAATGCAGGTCTAACTCTCCGGCATAATTCTGGAGGCACTAAATACTACTTTCCACATGTGGCTAATAATATTTTTAGACACTAAAAACACAAAGTGACATATGATATATATATTTTCAGCAAACATTTATTAAAATAGCTTCATACTAAATTAACTAGCCGAACACAAACGCCAAATTCGAAGCAGAGAATAAAAACTGTCTATAAAGCCTCTATAAAATAGAAAGGAACACGTCATAACGTTAGGGTGCTAATACATCGTCCTATCTTTTAACATTTTTGTGGTGTCAAAGATATAGTAAAACAGAAGCACAATGTTTAATTAAAGGAGTGCATCCTACTTTTGAATTAAGATACTTTTATGTGCAGAATAACGCCTGGGTGTTATTTAGTTAGGTATATGAAATAATGACATGTTTAAATGTTACAACCGACACAGTCCCTAGCAATATCCGAATTAATATTGCTTATTTCATCCGCACGTCAGGCGGCGGCAGCTGACAGCGGGCCTCGCACGGAGTTGCTGTAAGTCTGAGCACAGCGCCTGCTTTACATATCGAGTCCGTCCAAATGAGCGCAGAGAGTCTGCAGGGGAGAGTGTAGTGGGGGAGAGGCAGGCGCAGCATGGGGCTGGCAGCCTCTGCTAATGTTCTCTGCTGCCTCAGCTTTCATCTTTTAAAAGCTGCTGCATGTCTTCCCTATTCAGAGATCTGAAGTGTAACAACTGCTGGCTGTTCCGCCGACAGTAAGAGATGCCATTATTTTATTTCTGTGCAGACAGGTTTTTTGTCCTTTCCTGGAAATAGAAGCCAGGATGATCACATGCGCGGATGAAGAGTGAACAGGATGCTCTGGGCTCTGGGCCCGGTGTCCAGCACCGAGGAACAGCAGGGCAGCTTGGCATCACATCACTCAGTGCAGTATTTATTGTGCTGGGCGGAACGGGTGGAGGTGAAGGATCGAGGGTCAGGACCACTGAAGAGCCAACTATCAATAGTGCAGCAGGTGCAGCTGCACCGGAGCCCAGGGGTGGAGGGACCAAACATACACCACTTATGGCTGTATTCCAGTACCTAACAGGGATTTGGAAGGGCATTTTGCTTACTGTCATTAGGCCCCTGTGCATAGTTGCTATGCCACAAATAGGGCTGCTGCTCACAGGCGTTGAATGTACATAAGCTTGGCTTCACTCAAGAGGCGGACATGCCTTGGTTCAGGATATCCCTTCATAGGATTGCCCCGGCCCTGTTAAAACTTATACTCAGAGGCGCTTCATTAAATAATGTAACAGCTGTTTTCTTAATCAGAAACATAAGACTGGCAAAGCAGCAGAACCAGAGACACCACCATCTTGGACAATTGCATCCGGGTGACCCAGGGCCCTGGGAACAGGCGAAGAGCATGCCCCCACTTCGATACATTCGTTTAACACAGAGGTCTTCAAACTTTCGGATGCCGAGACCCCCCTGTCGACATTTTCAGGTGTATGGACCCCCTCATGACAAACATTTCCAAACCTGTAGGCAGAATCTGCACATGTATCAAACTCCAGCTCTTGTCCAGGCAGTTTTGGTCCCAGAGCAGGAGCGGGCAAAAAGCCTGGATTCATGGCTCTGCCAGTGCCGCAGGTTAACAAACGGTTTCCTAAGCCTACATACTCAGGGGCAGATTTTTCAAGCCCCCTGCGCCACCACTACGTCACTTTTTGTGACATATTGGTGGTGCAGGGGGCCCCTCCATATTTACAAAGAGATGAAAAGCCATCCTGCAAGCCTTTTCCTCTCCTTGTAAATATTGCCCCTTCACATGCAGCACTGTGCGTGGAAGGGGAGTTCCATGGGTGTTGCTGTGGGTGTTTCCACGCAACACCCATTGAACAAGACATATCTCCATATTTACGAGAAATCGTAAAATCTGGAGATGCGTGTGAATGCTACGCCACACTAGAGGTGGTGTAGAGAGGCGCAACGAGGAGAAATGTTTTCATTTCTCCTAATTTTTTCCTCTTGCAATGCGTGCTGCATTCTACAGCACGCATTGAAAGAGAAATATGCCTGTAGTGATTGTTTTTGTGCAGTAAGGTACTCCTTCTTGCACAAAAACAATCTCCCCACGGCGCAGGCATCTTTGCACCACGGTGCAAGGGTGCCTTGCCCGGCGCATGGCTGAAGATTGTTTGCCAGCGCAGGGAAAGGACAGTGATGCGACATATTTTTGTTAATATGTCGCATCTCTGTGCTTTCCAAACTAACAGAGCACAGCACAGCAAAATGACTTGCTGCACCATGCTGCGTTACTTGTTGTAAATCTGCCCTAAAGTGTTTTAACATTTTTACAACTCCAACACATCCATAGGACCAAATTCTCACGAGTGCCGAGACTGAATGGGACTTGTATATAATGTTTTTATAAGATAAATTATTCTTATAATAGAAATTGGCAAAAGTGAAAAACATTTTGGGGCAGATTTAAAAGCACCTTGCGCCACTTTTGCGTCACTTTTAACATGGGAAAAGTGACCCAAAAGTGGCGCAAGTGGCTTGTAAATCCGCCCCTTGGTGTACAGAAAAAAACCTTTTAAGATGTATGAATGTCTTTTCTGTTCTTGGTTAATTTTATTTGTTGTTGACCTGTGATATTCTTAACTTCCTGGAGTTTTATTCACAGCTACCGCTTGATAAAACTGTTTAAAGGTAAGGAATAGGCAGAGTGGGGACCCAGGGGGTACTGGAACCAGAAAAAACCCAAAGCCAGTTTACAAAGGCATGTAAATATGCAAATAGTCTTTAACGACCTGTCAAAAACTCGGGTGTGCCAGAGATAAGACTCCGGACACTGCCCAGCCCGGGCTGAGACACAGACGAGGAGGAGGGGGGCTGAAGCCCTTGTAGTTTTCTATGGGCCTGGGCAGAAGTTTGACTGTGAATGTGCGACCCCCTTTGTAACACTCCACGCCCCCCCTTGGGGTCGCGCCCCACAGTTTGAGGACCCCTGGTTTAACACAATGTTCTTTGTTGTCAACAGTTTACAGTGACCATTTAGAGCATTGTATCATGATACGTTTCACACCCCAACCAGACATAATTAAATATAGGGACATTCCGGAACCCATACTGTCGTTGATTGTTAATATGGAAAGACTGGGTAAGAAGACAAGCTTCTTCTTTTCAATGGGAGGCATCTTTAAGTAACTGCATGTGCAATTAACTATACCTTCAAGTGGATGATGTGTCCTTTGGAAACAATGCCCATGTCCTTCAGGTCAATCTCTTCCAGAAGCAATAGCCTCTTGCCCGTGATGTGGTGTGCTTTGAACAAGCTGGCGTACACGCTCTGCTCGGACGTGGCATCATCTTAGCACACAACAGGAAACATTATGGGTTCATTAGTCACAGCAACATTTCCCTCCTTCCCTCAACCAGAGCCATCACCATATAATATGCAATATGTGCTGAGGTGCTTACCTGTTTTAAGAAGTTGCTGTACCCAGAAGTACTGTGAAAAGATACAGGGACTATAATGTGAATGTTAGAAATAACAGCAATCCATCGTCATTAAAAGTGAACAATTGTAGATTAAATCTTACATTCAATTAACATAATAGTTTGAATTCATAATTCATCACAGATGCAATCTGTCAAACCCATCTAACTAAAAAGCCGGTTTCTAACGAAAATAAGAGCTTGCCTATTGTTTATAGAGTTCAAATTTTGAAATGTGCATAGTTTTGAGTCTAGATTCTATGTTTTACTGAAAGATCTTGGTGAATGAAAAGAGGCGATTACAAACATCAAATTAAATGAATATCTTTTAGGTTGAGCAGTTGTGATTGGCCTGGTGTTCTGTTATTGATCGGGAGAGTGCTTGCACCATTACTCAGAAAACACGCTCTATTAAAACGCTATGGGCTTGACTCACAAACGCTCAGTAGAATGTAATATTACATGTGGAAAGGTTTTCCCAAAGGGGCGAGTCGTGGGCATTAAAGGCTAGGGCTGTCTGCAAGGAGGTGCACACCCACATATCTGCAGGTTTGAGGGTATTCACAAACATTTTGCAGTACCAGTACAACTCTGGACACAAATGCAGTTTTACTCCAGTGAGAGTAAATAAGAAATTTGCGTCTAGGTTCGTAATAAGGAAGAAATATCCCAAAATTGTTTGAGAAGTAGAGAAAAGGTATACATGTGTAAATGTTGGTGTAATATTACATGTGAGCAAATCAATTTACATGTAAATTCATGCTTTTTGAATACAAAACATAACGGTACGCTTGTAAAATGACGCAGTTTGCATGTACATTCAAGTAAAGTGTACGAAGGAATTCCAGAATTACTCCTGGGAAACTGTGACTGTAGACGTGTCTGAGAAGTATTTCTGGACTCTTCTGTGAGGTCCAAAAACGTTACAGAATTTTTCATTTTGTAAACCAAGTCTATGGAAGTACATTCTAAAATATGTTTTAATGCTAGGCCACATAGCTTTTTTATTGAAGTCAAACAAAAGTTCCCTTCAGTAACCAGACCAAGTTCCAATCTGATTAGCTACATTTTGCAGACAAAACTTTTTTTAACCAAAGGCACTAAAATGTGAGTACAGTTTCTTATTAATAGACTCTTTACAAATCTGATATACATGGGAAGGATTACTTTACAGCCACCAGTGAGCAGTGGCAGAACCTATAAGGGTCATTCTGCCATTCTGTATTAGAACATTGGAATGTTGAGAGTTCCAATGAAAGAAACGGAAAAACTCCAGGATTATAATGGCTGGTATAAGCCCGGAGCTCCAACATTCCAATGTTTGTCTTCATCTTTCTCCCTTTTTAATTTATAGCATTATACCCTTAGTGGGTGGAATGTTCTAATAGCCTTATAGCCCTTCTTCCTCGGGTTTTACCGGTTGTTAAAGGCCCTCTCACACATTATATGCCCTTGCCGTAGGCTCTCATGGCCTTTAACACCCAGTATAGCTCTAGGCAGCGGGGTGTAAGGCTACAGTAAAAGAGAAAAAAAAACCTCAGAGGCCTGTAGAGCAGAGCACCATGTTTTATTTATAGGAATCCTCATAGAGACCTGTCTTCAGCTTTTTTCCAATGTTTGTTATTTTAATTACAGGTTAGAGCTCCACAGCACCTCGCATTCTGTTACTCAGTGTTCTTTTAAATCCACTTTATAAAAGGACACAGTATTTTTTTTATTGGCTAACCATGCAAGCATATGAAAACATCGTAATTTTTTTTTTTACATGTTATAACATTTTTCTGAAATGTATGTGGGCCCAACCATCAGGTTTGAAGGGGAACGTATGCATGTCGGTTTAATTCAATTTCTTTATGACAGTGTCACAAGCCTTTTCTGGTTGGATATATATATATATATATTTTTTTTAATATTGTATGCTCATTTTGTTTTTAATACCAAAAGGGACCAAAACTCCTAAGCACTGAGTGTGGTGCTGCTGTCTACTCTGTCCTTTTGGGCTATACTGCTATTTAAATTGAAATTCCCTGCAGGGACATGGTATTCTTCGAAAGCTTCTGCAGGCCCGAGTTGGCTGCATCTTCGTCTGATGTGGAAATTTGACATTTTGCAACGATCAATTAAAAATTTAAGAAAACGGACTGCACAAGAAAAACGGAAAAAGAAGAAGAGAGCAGAGCTTAAGATAAACAATTCTCGAATTAATTGCATCTTTATTAACGTGCGATTTAAAATTTGATTAACAAACACATTTTTCATTTTATTCTTAATTACTAAGTGGCAAGCAAAATGTCTGATAAATTTATTTTCATACTCCATTTTGATCTCAAAAGGACAATAAGGAAGAGAGCATAAATAGATCAGCAAACCATTCACCACAAACATATTTACACCAACACACTGAACATGCTAGCAATGCAACACTGGCGGGCCAGTCTCTCTAGGGCAGGGCCATTTTTCGTTTCCATTTCAATCAAATGCAAAGTGTTATCTGTGCAGATTATCTTGAAAGGGGGTGTTTACCACGTCTTCTTCTGTCCAGGCACAAATATCAAAGGAAGGCAGCAGCTGTGTAAGAAATGTAAATTGATAAGTAAATGAACAACATGTTCTCTCTAGTCCTAACCCTTCATTTGCATTTTCCTTTAAACAACCCACACCAGAATTTCGTCGCGTGAAATAAGAATGACTTTGGCCATCTAGCATGGCACCACACACCATAACATATATTTCTTTGACTATGCACCATGGATAGACATCTAGCAGAAGTGCATAAATAACTGGTCAACAAACTTTGCCTATCCATACATGTTTTTTAAATGCACCTACTCATTAAAATCATAAACAGTTTTGCCTATTAACGATTTAAAACAAACAACATACTTATAGAAAAGCATCAGTGATTGTTTTCAAAACATTTATGATTGTTTTCAAAACATCCATGGTTGTTTTGAAAACATATTGATTCTAGAAAAAACCCTTGAGTGACCACTTTAGTATAAAAGATTCTCACCCCCCCCCCCTACAAATTAGAGGAGAATTCCTTCCAAGCTGAGAAGGGGGTCCTGCATACTGAATCTTCGACAGGCAGCGGTTTGACATCCCTTGAGAGTTGTCATACTCGACACACAGATGGGGTCCTTCATTGCCAGCCATCAGGTGAGGTTTCTTGGCTACAGATACACATATCCATACACACATACACCTACACATGCAGGTTAAGCTAGGTACATTTTAGGCAAATGACTTAGGGCGCACATTTTTAGGAATATGCAAGTGCTACTGTTTTTATCTGAACTGCTTCTGTTCATCTTATTAGCACTGTGATAAAAATGTATCTATTATTTACTATATTGGTACTAGATATCTCTTCCGTATGCTTAGGTTTCCTAATTGTCGGAGCACATATGTTTTACACAAGCCTGTCGCTGGACCAATAAATTCTTATTGAAACATCCTAATCGCCATCCTGTGTATTTTCTGAGAGAAAGCAAGCATGAGTGTCTGAGCGAAATGTACTGTACTGTTTTCCACAATCCCTGAGGAATCAGGGTTGTCATGTTCAGTGGTTGCCAGAAACTACATACCCCACTGTAGAATACAGGGAGGTGGTAGTGGCCCTGAAGAGCTAGCTGGTCTAATGGCTGACATAGCCTGTGGGGGTGTCCGGAAGAGGTTGAGACACCAAGCCCTCAGTTTAGGTCATCCAAAATGCGCAGGTCCTGGAGGACTCCTAGTAACTATTACCGCTGAAGTGGAGTAGAAGCACTTTCTGTGAGTAGCAAATTACTGGTTAATCCAGTAGTTATTGGTTACTAGAATTAATCTTGTTATCTCAACAAAACCATTCCATGCATTTTTTCTGTCAGTTTCTTTGTGGTAGATTAAACTAGTTGGTGTGATTATTAGTGGGGGCTATCTGAATTCATGCAAATGGCTGGCGGAATGAATAGATGGGCTTGAGAAGACTAGGTATTGTTAGGGTGCTGGGTTGTGGTTTCACTTCGGGAAAGGCTGTAATCTATGAAATGAAATGTGGGCTATTTGCAGGAATACAATATTAAAGATTAAAGCAGACAAACATGCTCAGAGAGAGGTTCATGTAGAAGATGGAATGTACGGAATGGATGATTTGAAGTAATGGAAAGAGGGAGCAATCAAAGGTTTTCACTCAAGGTCAATTTTTCATGCTGGTTTTAGGATTACAGTTGGAGAAGTCTTTAAAATCGCATGCAATCCGAGGATGCAAAACTATAGAAAGATTACATTCTTTGCATGCAAGATAGTGCTACAATAAGTACTTTTGGTAGGCAATAGATAATTGAACAAGCTGGCATACAATGAAAGGTAGTTAACTATACAACTAATCTAAAATAGGCAGCATTTGCCTACAGGGTGGCCACAGTACTTTTTAAATCAAAAACACAACAGGCCATCAGATTAGGACCACAAATTGACAGCTAGCATTGACACAAATAAAAGACTATAATAGCAGGCCCCCTCCCCAAACACAGGACAACATTTATGTTATTTCAAACCTTCCCAGAAAAATGTGACAATACAAGACCTTTCCGCATGTAAATGCTGGGACACAAAGCAATTTTATATGAGCTGTTGGTGCTCCTGGCCACATGAGTACTCTCAATTTAGGCTTACCTGCTGCATCAACATTTTTTGCAGAAAACTGCATCCCCACAAGCAAATGATGGGTAAGAGAGCAACAGAGATGAGAGGTATGGTGTAACCTACTAGCGGAGTGGGGTTCATTTAATCTCTGGCTAAAGTATTAATGGAATGGAAGCTAGAGGGCAGCAAAACCGCTGGCTCCCAGAAAACAAATGCTATGAAGAAGGACGCCTTAGGCATAGCTGAAACTTGAATTGAATTCTACTTCACTAAATCAACACCCAAATTAAAACATGGCAGTAATGCTACAGAGAAGATCTAGGTTTCTCTGTGGGTTGCTTTACATGAAAACTACTTTCCCTACTTAAAGTTCTCATAACCCAAGGGCTATGGGCAAGTAGCTACAGGACTGGTCGGTCCCTCATGAACCGAAAAATAAACATGTGCAAGGTGAACTCAAACCATAGGCCCCAGGCCTTTGCAACTAACGTCACCACAACACAAAATACATTAAGATGGCCCTTCCCAACCCAGGCATCTCAGCAAAATCTAGTTGAGTGCTAGACTCTTTGTATTGTGGCATTCTTAGCTTTTAAGGCAGGCCAGGATATACCACTGTTTAATACTCCAGCTGGGCCAGAATAAGAGGCCCCACAACTGAGGCTCACAGTCACTACTCTCTGAAAATGAAAGCCATGATTTTCATTACAGTACAAAGCAGAAGAAAGCACATTAACAAGCCAGCCTATTGGACCAGGTGGAACAGATTCAAAATTCTGTAGCATTTGGATATCAACGCAAGACAAAAACTTGAATATATAGTTCTGAGGCCGTTCCCTAAGTGATTGCACATAGATATTAAAGAGGATAGGAGAAAATGCTGACCGTTGTGGAACACCTTTGGTTACGGGCAGCTCAGATGATCTGAAAGAGGGTAAAGACCAACTAAAGATGACCAGACAGAAAGTACCGTAACCAGTTGAGAGTCACTCCCGACAATCCTATCGCTGTTAAATGGTCTACTAAGATGGATGGTTGCTCATGTCAAAAGTAGCAGATGAGTAAAGGTGCACCAAACAAGCACGGAGGCCTTTGTTGAGAGTGATTCAGTAGATTTTTCTTCTAGTCACTCGGATCAGTATTACATTTTTCAATTAGTGGCAACAACTCTTTTTTTGCAAGACTGGTGACTTTCATACAGATGCATTTTATAACAAAGACATCAACCTTGCTCCGGTCTATAGAAAGATCTTTGGTGCTGTAACATTCTCATTGATTTAGCTGTTGTGGTGTCATTTGTTTTGTTTTTTGCACATGGCATCGTGAAATAGTCACCATCAAAGGGATATATTTAAGAGATGTTGTTGGACTCAGGTAGAAGCCATGGACTCTACATCAGGCGTCAGGCATCTAAGGTACAGTGAATGCCTCCTTTAAAGAGAGTTTCTCCTTCAGCTAATATGCTTAGGAGCACTGGGGAATTAGCAATACTCCAGCCCATAGTGGCATCCACAGAAACTCCATAACCTCTGAAGCACCAGTGCTTCTATTCTCTTAGGAGATGTCCTTCACCTGCTCCTTGAGTAAAGGCTCTTTTTCATGTAGTATGGATTACCATGGGGTCTAGAAGCACGTCCATTGACACAAATGTGATATTGTAGTGCACTTTTATAGTTCCACAACTCTTAAGGTTACATATCTCTTTGTTTACCTAATTGTTAAGCGTACCTTGGTGCTACACAGACTTTTCTTAATTAATTTTCCTCTTCTACCTCCATTGTTCCTCGATGTTTGACAGCCACCCCCAGAAAAGCTGAATGGTATGCTAAGGTTTCATTGGGTGGAACTGGCCTAATAGTGTTCAATCTCTTCAAAATTAGTTCATCATGTATCTGCACCATGCACCATCCCCAGCCTTGCAAGCATGGTTTTCCCTTCCTCCTCCAAATCATGATACTGAGATAAAGATGGGAAACAAGGCAATAGCAACCTCATGAATGTGTGTATTTCGTATTATAGGTTTTGTTAATTTCAGAATTTTTACAGTTGGTTTCAGTTTTACTGTTCATATATGGGTTTTTGATAAGATATTTTGATAATCAAAGGACATTTTAGTACGTCACTTTAAATGTATATAGATCACAGTAAAAAGACACGTAGAAACTGATTTTGGAAGGTACCAAGTATGTTCACAGGATAAGACATAGTGGAATAAAAACCAAAAAAACGTCTGCATAATCATTGTTTGATACAATGCTCCTGATAGAACGCACACACTGTTCAGTATGGTCTGGGGTAACACTAGTAAAGATATGAAAAATCCAGACACTATGTAAAATCATTTTTTCAGGTAGAAGTCCCTAAATCATTCCATCGCCTCTTGTTAGAAACACACATTTTATGTTTGCTACATTTTATCACCTATAATATTGATTTTTTTACTGAGACTAAAGATTTCGAAATGGAGGCCATTTTTCTGATCATTTCTAGTAAAAGAATAGCCGGTGAGGAAAAGGAAACTATGAACAACCCTTTTTACTGACGAGGACTGACTTAACACGACAGGAAAATCCCCTGGCCCTGGTGGATACACAACGGGGAATAAGTGAATGACAGAGTTTTCACAGGCAATATTGTTCCTTCACTGTTTCAAATGTTTCACAGGCGTAAAGAGATGAATAACAAAAGACCAAGGGTCATGCAAATCCCCATTAATATGTGCCACCAGGATTCGGAAGAGAGTGGCTGGAAGAAACCTTCAACATGGCATTCATTTCTTTCAAGTCTGTGACAGGATGATAGCATGCAGCCATTTTGTCATCCAAGAAGTCAAAAGAAATTCTGCTTACATGTCTGGCAGACACCTTCTCTACATCTCCGGGATAAAAATTCCCTGGACCGCCTATTAAAAAAGAGAGGCGTGCTCTGTGCTCACAGATGAATGTCCTGGGGTCATTGAAATTCAGAAACTGTATGAAGCTATAATAAATATGACAAACTTATTCCTCTCACAATCTGATCTGTGTGTCACACAAGAAAGGCTAGGGGTAAAGGTTGGCTATACCAATTTTTTTTGCAAAAGGAGTTTCATTTTATGTCCTGTTCATTTGCACAAAGGACCAGAACTGATGCTTGAGAGTACAAGCATCTAGGTTTTAGTAGAGTTCATGTTACACTACAGAAATATCATAAAACAGTAAAAATGACCCTTGACAAAGTTACAACTTTCTTACGGTAATAAACTGTCTTGAAAACGAAGTAAATAACAAATGAAGGTATAATTTCAAAAACAGAGTAAATGTCAAATGAAAGTATGTATAATACCATAATGATTGAATAGTTGGGAGACCAAAAAAACATAGAATCTAGAGATACAATGAAGAGTGACGAAGTAATAAAAGATGAAGGGTTGCACAGTAAGGGAAAAATCTCATCATTCTTTCACATCATAAATAGGCATCAATGATTCATATTTTATCAAAAGTAAAGAAAAAAGTAATATTATCATAGTCACGATACATCAGTACTTCAATCAATGCAATCAATATTTAAATTCCTCAAATCTAATATTTTAAATGAAGACTTGAACCATATTGATAACATGTGAGAATATCCAAGTAACTGCAAAATTGTTGACCCTTTTATACACATTAAATGGGTACGTCAAAGATGTCTACTTCACTGCAAACTAGGATGATAATGGGCGATGCCACTTATTGACCAGGGCAGGGATTCCAGCATAAATGTCAATATGATTCAGCTAGAGAGAAGACTCACTAATGTCGAACCAGAAAAATAAATTGCCATCTTACTACGCTCTCGGAGAGACTTAAATCAGATGCTGCTGCTTATCAATATAATGCTAATACCACAATTTCCGGAAAACCGTGCGTTCTGACCTCTCACCTGTTTTTCTGTTGTGATTTGTGTGGAACTGGCAAACAGGATATGGCACTGGTCGCTTCCACCACCCACTGGCTGCATGGGCACTATCAGAAAGTGTAATACACAACTACACCAAGTGAGCAAAGAGAGCTAGCATGAATGATAATGTAAGACTTACCTTTTATGCCATCTTGTTAGCTCGTAGAGAGATATGTAAGTTATGGGTCTCAGTATCTAGCCCTCATTTAATGGATTGGATTTTAGCCATGAGGTATATGGCTAAGCTTGATACTTCAGAACACACCAAGAGAAATCAAGGGTTTTGGGTACCCTTCCTTTTATGTTTCGGTTGAACAATATTATTTGGTATGATTTTCCGATGATTAAGCCCGCGCCTATCTCGCTGATGTTTATTATAGGGGACTCCAGGTCGGAAATAGAGTAAGAGGAAAACACATCTGGTGAGTCAGATGGCTAAGAAAGAACGCTCGATGAATAGCCAGAGTCAAAATAGGTGGAGTTTACGCCTCGTAACTCAAACCAGCTTATGAGATAAAAAGCCCAGTGGTGGACTAAGTTAGTAGATATGGGTGGCGAGACGGCAAATGAGGATAAAAAAAAAAAAGAGAGCTAGCCCACCTTATGGAAGAGGAGTTCTGCGGAGGGGGTAGTGATGTAATTCACAACATAGTTCTTCACAGTGGAGTGATGGATGGTAAGCGGAAGTGTTGTCTAACCACAGTTAGGTTTTTCGAAGCAATACTTCCCTGCAGGGACTAAAGAGGAAATGCTGCTGCTTTTGAGGAGGATTGCAGGTGGAGTGAATTATATAATTTTAAACAAAAATCAGTTATTTTCATTACTTCAATTAATTTGCTCAAGTTTTAGATTAATGTTGCTTACAGTTCTCGCAACCAATGGGAGAAGAAGGATAGAAGGACACCAACTACTCCGACACTCTTGTGCGAACCGGTTCTCTCTGGAGAATGCAGATACAACTGTTATGATTAAATTAAATCTTTATGTTTGGTGGCCAGGATAGCAGACATTTAATTTTATTTTTTAAGAAGTTTTATATAGCGCTAGCCTGACCGAAAGGTATCCGAGTGCTTTACAAAAAGTAGAGAGCAGTGCAAAAGAAAGCAAATATAATACAGTCAGCGATACATTCAGGATATGAGTCAAAGTAGAGGTGGTCAACCGCATCGTAGAGGAGAGCAAAGGCGTTGGTCTGGACACAAGGCACTGAGTGTTATATGCCATATCCTAAGTAAGAAATGTTGGTAAATGTGTTCACTTTTCCCGAAAGTGAAAATTGAAAATACCTTTCTTAATGTGTCGCACATTCAAAAGATACAATAGGGGATGATGGATGGAGCGTTTGATTGAATCAAACACTCACCCCCAGTCAACTGATCTGGGTTTAATCCATCACTATTCTTTAGCTCACTCAGCCACCCCAATTCAAACATTGCCATATGCAAATCAGTCTGACCCTGTGCCTCATGGGAACAGTCCAGCCCGAACTGCCAAGCCATGTCTTCCCTGGACCGGAAACAAGCATCCTGGGACCGGTTTCGAATTCATGATCCTCATCAGCCAGGCTATCCTGAATCCAGTGGCCAAGTGAGCAAGGGACTCACGTCTGAGCATACCCTGCCAATTTAGGGCGAACAAAGCGACACAAAAGGGGATGATGGACGGAGCGTATGAGCGAATCAAACACTCCCCCCAGTCAACTGATCTGGGTTTAATCCATCACCATTCTTTAGCTCACTCAGCCACCCCAGTTCAAACATTGCCATATGCAAATCAGTCTGACCCTGTGCCTCATGGGAACAGTCCAGCCCGAACTGCCAAGCCATGTCTTCCCTGGACCGGAAACAAGCACCCTGGGACCGGTTTCGGATTCATAATCCTCATCAGCCAGGCTATCCTGAATCCAGTGGCAAAGTGAGCAAGGGACGCACGTCTGAGCATACCCTGCCAACTTAGGGCGAACAAAACGATACAAAAGGGGATGATGGACGGAGCGTTTGAGCGAATCAAACGCTCACCCCCAGTCAACTGATCTGGGTTTAATCCATCACCATTCTTTAGCTCACTCAGCCACCCCAGTTCAAACATTGCCATATGCAAATCAGTCTGACCCTGTGCCTCATGGGAACAGTCCAACCCGAACTGCCAAGCCATGTCTTCCCTAGACCGGAAACAAGCATCCTGGGACCGGTTTTGGATTCATAATCCTCATCAGCCAGGCTATCCTGTATCCAGTGGCCAAGTGAGCAAGGGACTCACGTCTGAGCACACCCTGCCAACTTGGGGCGAACAAAGCGATACAAAAGGGGATGATGGACGGAGCATTTGAGCGAATCAAACACTAACCCCAGTCAACTGATCTGGGTTTAATCCGTCACCATTCTTTAGCTCACTCAGCCACCCCAGTTCAAAAATTGACATATGCAAATCAGTCTGACCCTGTGCCTCATGGGAACAGTTAAGCCCGAACTGCCAAGCCATGTCTTTCCTGGACCGGAAACAAGCATCCTGGGACCGGTTTCGGATTCATAATCCTCATCAGCCAGGCTATCCTGAATCCAGTGGCCAAGTGAGCAAGGGACTCACGTCCGAGCATACCCTGCCAACTTAGGGCGAACAAAGCGATACAAAAGGGGATGATGGACGGAGCATTTGAGCGAATAAAACACTCACCCCCAGTCAACTGATCTGGGTTTAATCCATCACCATTCTTTAGCTCACTCCGCCACCCCAGTTCAAACATTGCCATATGCAAATCAGACTGACCCTGTGCCTCATGGGAATAGTCCAGCCCGAACTGCCAAGCCATGTCTTCCCTGGACCGGAAACAAGCATCTTGGGACCAGTATCGGATTCATAATCCTCATCAGCCAGGCTATCCTGAATCCAGTGGCCAAGTGAGCAAAGGACTCACGTCTGAGCATACCCTGCCAACTTAGGGCGAACAAAGTGATACAAAAGGGGATGATGGACGGAGCGTTTGAGTGAATCAAACACTCACCCCCAGTCAACTGATCTGGGTATAATCCATCCCCATTCTTTAGCTCACTCAGCCACCCCAGTTCAAACATTGCCAAATGCAAATCAGTCTGACCCTGTGCATCAGAGACTGGGGGTGAGTGCTTGTATTGTCAATGCTCCGTCCATCATTTCCTTTGGTTTATCTTTGTTCGCCCTAAATTGGCAGGGTATGCTCAGACGTGAATCCCTTGCTCACTTTGCCACTGGATTCAAGCAAGCCGGGCTGAAGAAGGCTGAAATGCCAGAAACCGGTCTTCGTTAGCTTGTTTCCGGTCCAGGGAAGGCATGGCTTGGCAGTTCGGGCTGGACTGTTCCCATGAGGCACAGGGTCAGACTGATTTGCATATGGCCATGTCTGAACTGGGGTGGCAGAGTGGGCTATAGAACGGTGATGGATTAAACCCAGATCAGGTGAGTGCTTGTATTGTCAACGCTCCGTCCATCATTTCCTTTGGTTTTTCTTTGTTCGCCCTAAGTTGGCAGGGTATGCTCAGACGTGAGTCCCTTGCTCACTTTGCCACTGGATTCAAGCAAGTCGGGCTGAAGAAGGCTGAAATGCTAGAAACCGGTCCTCTGTAGCTTGTTTCTGGTCCAGGAAAGGCATGGCTTGGCAGTTCGGGCTGGACTGTTCCCAGGAGGCACAGGGTCAGACTGATTTGCATACGGCCACGTCTGAACTGGGGTGGCAGAGTGGGCTAAAGAACGGTGATGGATTAAACCCAGATCAGTTGACTGGGGGTGAGTGCTTGTATTGCCAACGCTCCGTCCATCATTTCCTTTGGTTTTTCTTTGCACATTCAAAAGATGGCACGACCCTCGTGTATAGACCAAGCTTTGTATCTGATGCTGCATAAAAAGCATAGATGAAGTGTAGCAGAAGGAATTTAAAGAATATTGGCAGTAAAGGCTACACCCCACTGCACCAGTACACAACACAGTGCTAAACCAGCTTATGTGATAAGGCTCCGAGGTTCAATTGCCTGAGAATCCCGTCAATGACACACAATCATAAAACTACAACATTCCTTAATCCATTGATCACATATCAAATTATTAGAATCTCAAATCTCTGTGTTGTGTGTTGACATCATGTAATATTCCATCCATCAAATAGACTTGAGAAACACTTGATTGTAAAAGATATACTCAACATTTATTCGTCAAACTTCTCAGTATAACACAATTCATATGAGCCCAGCGAACACGTTTTGTTGCTAAACGAGACTTCCTCAGGGATAGATTATAGCTATTGTACAGTTTATCACCAGCAAAATTTCTCTTAGTAATCAATGTCCATTGACAAGTTCTCAGAGCCTCGAATCCAGATCTGTGCTTGTCGTTAACCCGCCTCCAGAATCCAACATGGCAAAAAGAAGCCTCTCTGATTCCAAAATCTCTTCAGTGCTGGTAGCTATCTCTAGCAGGAGCAATGCAGGCTTTGCACCAGACAGCTTCAGTGAATGGATATCTGGCTGTATGGAAATGTCAAAACCCCCTACTACTGGTGTAATTTGAGATTAGTCTATTTTTATGTGCCCATTAAAAGTATGTAGGATTTAGAAAATTGACAATGGAAGGAGTATCACTTGGTAAACTGTAGAACCAGAGACCGGCAGTCTAATCCTGGTTAGCAGCTTCAACTCAAAACCGCTTCATTTACTTGTGATACAATTCTCATATCTGCTCAAACAGGAAGTGCCTAAAGCAATTTAAAGCCCAGTTTTGCTACAATTCAAACTACATACTCAAACTCCAGATCACCTGTGGAAGGAGCAATCATACAAGGGCATCTTAGAGATCCTGTGGGGTGTTGCATTGACTACTTTGAATTTTGACACGAAGTTCTCCTAATGTGGGAAGTCTAAAATGTTTGTTGTGTTATTAATTTGAAAGGGTAAACACAATTCAATTACTTTTCCACGTTGAGAAATTATTTCAGACCTCCCTTATGCCTTTTTATCTCGAGATTGCTCTGCACTTTATCAGAATGTGATGCTATCAGCCTGTATTACTTATAAAATATTTTAATGGGGCTAAACTCTGCCAACCTTGGAGTGGTTTGGTTTATTTGTGTGATATATATTCAGCAGTGCTACTTATACACGATGTTCACATCCAGAAATGCATGCCTGGATAAGCTAGTCTCAAATTATTCAGTCATATATAAAACGTAATAAATAAATAAAATACATACTATAAAATATACTATACATCCCAAAAGGACTAATTTAAATGAACTTAAAAAGTGAATTTTTCCTGATATTCTAATTGATTTTTTCGCTTACAAAACAAAGCATTTCAAGTCAATAAAAAATACCCTACACTAGCTTTTAGCTGTTAACTTTTGTTTAGGTAAAATGTGGGTGCCATGCAAATTGCCTAACATGTGAGCTGCAAAGCTACCAACTCCACCAAAGGCAAGTCTCACAAGTCTTGTAAAATGTGGCCACTTAGGTGTTGTGAGATGTTTTGTGTGCCACTGGCCTTGAGCGGTGGTCTGTTACTGGAATGACGCATTCACAGACAAGCAAGCAGACAATCGCTAATACACAGACACACGGTCTCACTCTCTTGTTCTCTCTACCTACTCCTCGACTCTCTCGTGCTCTTGCCTGCCATCCCAGCTCCTTCTCTCTTTTTATTTTGCCCCACACCACGCCCCTCCACTTTATCTCACAGGCAGCAGCAGTGAGTGTGGGATTCAGCTGAGTTTCCTCCATGCTCTATTCCCCGTTATCTTCGGGTGCAGGGGGTGACGGTAGCAGTAGGTGGTGAGAGGGGATCTTTAGGCTCTGGGTGTGCAGATGGTCTCAGCCGGCCCCAGGAGCCCAGAGTGGACAGCAGCAGGCTACAGCTAGCTGCCTCACGTGTCTTTCTGAGACTGATCTCGAACAAGGAGATAGCTTAGGAGTCAACAGAAGCCAAGGACAGAAAGGTCATTGAGGTAGGGACTTACATGCTTGGGGAAGCTGAATGCTAGAGGAGGTCTGAGATAAGTGAAAGGCGGGCTATTGTGATGTGTTGCCATCTGCGCAGAGACCACCATGCATGCCAGAGAAACAGTGGATAAGTTGAATGGGTAGCAAGGCAGTTTTTGGTTTGTGAGCTACCACTTGCAGAATGGACTCTAAGATAAAATAAATGCATGTGGTGGTACCCATTGGCACAAATAAAGTACTGTACTTATTTAACTTTTGCTTGCATTCCACATTTACTACTAATATACACTGGCTCCCAAGATGGATAACTAAGAGTTTAAAATTTGATACCTCATCCAGTCTGTACGGCTGAGGTAGATAAATATGTGATGTCCCTACATGTCACACTGCTTCAAGCAATTCCTTTAGGGCCGGTGGGCTCCTTGAGGGATTATTCTAACTTGAGGCACCACCCTAGTCGTAAGACTATTTACTCACAAGAAGCAGCTCACGATTCCTCCACAGCTAGGTCTGGGGTCATTGACGGAATTACTGTTTTCCATTGGTGAACAGGAGATGGGCAATGAGCCTTGGAAATAAGTTCTGGGTTCCTCACTGGAGGGTGCACAATTGAATAAGCCTTACATGTCCCCTAAGACTTTGCCCTAAAAGGCTTCACTCAAACTATGATTTCCAAAATCTTGCATAAAATTAACCATAAGGTCAGTGAGAACTGCTCTGAATGTGGAAGTGAGTTTGTCTATTTTCTCCACAGGTCGCGCATGTGTATGGGTATTAGTACCTTCTGGACCATTTTCTTACAAATTCTGTTTAAGATGTCAGGGTGGACCCTGGTATTTCTTTGAAGCTTTGTCTTCTAGTTTGGTGCTTGTCAAGAACTGAGGAAAATGTACTACCGGCTTTGTGTCTCTTGGCATAGTGCTAGCAAAGAGACACACTGTGATGTGTTGAAAGCTTGTCAAAGGACTCACTGCTGTCTTGACCTTAAAAAATTACTTATGGTGGAGACTAAACCGAGTTAGCTCTCTGCTTATAGCCGTGAGAGGGTGACAAAGAACTAAAATTATGGGACATTGTTTTAAATATGTTAGACTATCTGTCAGACTATTTGCCACTAAGAGGACTCAATTGATTGGTGAGGCGAAGCTCTGTCTGGCTGAACAGACCTATCCCTATATGTTTTCTTAACAAATATATTTTATACTTCAGTCAGGGTTTGGAGTGACATTTTTCTTCAACTTTAGCGTTCACACAAATATGTCTTAACACAGATTCAGGATTGGTTGTATCTTCTTAGCTTTGATCTGTGGGCAAGATAGGAATGCTAACTCAGAGTTGGACCCACTTGCAAAGAAACTGAGGTTTCTGCAGCATTAGGGCTAATCTCTTCTCTGTGATTTTAAATCGTTTAGATTAATGCCTGTGCCCTATTACAAAAGGTGAGGCAGAAATCACTTTTGATTTGGGATTTGGGTCGTGCCAGTATGACCACGGAGGACACTAAGCTTAATGATAGCTGATGCAGTGAATAGAGCATGGATAGATTTCAAGCTACTTTGAGGGAATTTATAGATTTCATGCAAACAATATACTTTAAAGACCTCTCGTGTATAGTGTCAGCAGCAACAGGAGCGGTTTGTAATGACCTTCTCAATAGAGAACTTATAGAGTCGGAGATGCAGAATAAGACAACATGGTTGGTTTTAGCACTGTGCTTTTTCATCCCTAGGCTTTACACATCGAATTTTAGTCTCTACAGTGCAGTGAGTCAACTACATTAGTGATATTTTAGGACTTTAGATTTAGGTGTTTGAATCTCTATGGCTCCAGCTCCGGTTGGATCAAAAAGTCTCAGGACAATGCATTCACTTTTTGAGTAAGAAAAGGTCTTTCTAGAATCGCACCTGGTTATATAATAGGCTACTATATGCCACACAATGATGGAGCCTACAGTTTGTGGTTATTTGGTCTTTTTTGGCATTAAATTTAGTTTGCTCCTGTTGAGGATGTATTTAAACAATAATGAACTCGGCATTTTATTCTTCATCATGGTATATTAATACAATTGTAAACCTGAGCAAATGTCTAAGAAAAATCAATTTCAGCCAATCAGCTTGAGTTTTGTGATATGTTCACACAAAGTCAGGCATCATATTTGGGATCAGGAGAAAGATTATAGATTACGAACATGGGCTGGGAAATAGCCTTCTTCAAATGTAGGGTTCCTGTGGAAATGCTGCCATAAATGACTGTCAGCGCTTTAGGTGTTTCCAACACTAAATCATATTTTCAGCAAATATGAGATAGAATAACTTCCTATCTAATCTGGAGTAAGGAAATATCACTTTTCAACTATTAGTGTGTCACATTTGGGATAACATTCAATGTTTCCAGTGCTGCAAGATGGAATTCAACATTCAGCACACACAAAGAAACAATTTGCCAAATATATTACCAAACTTGCCAATGGGAAACACACAGTATAATTCTAACCTATCTACACAAGAATATGAATATGACATTTCAAACATATCTATAAGTGAACACTAGACAGGTGGATACAACTCAATTACCCCATGGCCCTCATCATTTGCCCAGTTAGATGCAGCCCTCAACACGTATACCATACTCCTTTCTGCTTTCAGAGGGGTGGTAGAAGGGTCTTAGAAGGCATACATCACCTGCACATTTATTGTAACACATGTTCAAGCAGTAATATCTCAAGCACAACACACATATTTTATTTTCCCTCTCCACTGCTGTTGAATGTTTTGTATTAGCTGTATATGTTCCTTGGGGTTCTCTATTAAATATGTAACATATGTTATACTTATAGGGCCAGATGTACAAATTCATTTTGATGTAGCAAACCCAGTGATTTGCAACGTTTCAGAGTTTGTAACATATTGAGATATTTGTTCAATAATAAACTTTGTATGAATAAAAGTATGTATACACTAATAAAAACTTTTCAAGAAGAATTTTTTGTTCGGGCTTAGCAGAGTTGCGTGTTTGGTGTTACATGATGCTCATTGCCCATTTAAATCTCACTTCCAGTTGGTCAGTTATATTAGAATTTTGTCCAACCTTTAAAGCAGGAATGTGGACGTGGCCAAAGAACCATATCTAGAAATTCTTTCTAAACGGCTTAGTCTATGTAATTAGGTATGGTTTAAAACATGAAAGCAGCAGCGGGCCTTCAGATGCTGCACCTTAGTCCCAGTTCAACAAATGAGTTAGAGAGTTTCGTGCACACAACCCCTGCGTCAGCTGCTGGGTGACACAACAGAGCTTCAGATCACTTAGATATTTGAAAGTTTGGTTGGGGGTGAACGTAATAAGAAAAGAGTCCAGAAAGAGTAGTATTTGTATGCAAAAAGTGTCTTGTTTATTCAAATTTTTCTGTTTTTCAAAAAGTTCCACATTTGTCAACAAACATCAGCCAACGCGTTTCTCTCCCTCACTGGGAGCTTCCTCAGGGCAATTGAATTTATGACGAGCCTTCAGAGTTGAAAATGCTTGTAGTACATTGAAAGTGTAGCCGGACGCATTGTTCTTTGCCCAGAATTGGATAGATGTCAGCCAGCCGAGGTCTTGGCTCGGTAATTTACTACTGCATTTGGACCGTGCAGAGATACGTATTCCTTCTCAAGCAGCGGTTTGTAGATTCCTTTTGTTGAGGGTCAGTCTTCTATGAATAACTGACAGTAACATTTATTCAAAAAAGGTCAGTACTTGGTTACAAGGGATCCAACAGGATGCCGCCTCGTAATTCTTCCTATGCGTGCGTAGGTTGTCTCCAACCCGGTCCCATATATACGAACCGAGTTTCAGGATCAAAAGGTCTTCCGAGCGGCGTATCGTATGGTAACGTCTGGATCCCGCGTTCGCTGTTGGCCGTAAAAAGAGGAAATAATTCATTGTATCTCCTAGGCGTCTGCACTTTGGATCTACAGCATGGGCCTTGGTATTAATCGAATGGGAGTTGACAGTTGGTTCGAGTAATTCTGGGCAATTGATTAGGCACTAATTCGATTGTGTTAGTTCTATTTGTTTTGGGACTTGACTTTAAAAATATCTCTTTAAATATTGAGATATATGTTCATTAATAAACTTTGTATGAATAAAAGTATGTATACACTAATAAAATCTTTTCAAGAATAATTTTTTGTTCAGGCTTAGCAGAGTTGCGTGTTTGGTGTTACATGATGCTCATTGCCCATTTAAATCCCACTTCCAGTTGGTCAGTTATATTAGAATTTTGTCCAACCTTTAAAGCAGGAATGTGGACGTGGCCAAATAACCATATCTAGAAATTCTTTCTAAACGGCTAAGTCTATGTAATTAGGTATGGTTTAAAACATGAATTAAGATCCTCTGTCTCATACTGTAAGCAACGTGACCTGTATTTTGGTGCCTCTCTGACTTTTCTGTTACTGAATCAGACATATCACACAGCAACATACACACATGTAAATCAAGCCAAACCTGTTGATTTTACCAATGCCTGCAAGATAAATGAGTAATCAAAGTGATTTTGTTGTAAATAGTTTGAATTAAAAATGTTTCAATTTTCGAAATATGAAGCTGAATTAAACATTACTATCATCTGTAAAAATGGTAGTGGTCTTGTTTGTGTTTAAATCACTCCCATTCTCATAATCATACCACTTCCCACTCCAGTTTGCCACTTACACCTTTTTTAGGCCCACACCTTTCTAAAATCTTCCACCTATATGTCCCATGTTATCTCCTTCCACTTCATCAGTGATATTCCACTCTGTCCTTCTGCACGTACTTCCTTGTGTCACCTCCGATTCATCATGTCCTTGCTCTCTCTTGCAGACACACATGCACACACCATCTCTCACCTTGCCTGTAAATACATCATTTTCTTATCCTTTGGCACTTTCAATGTTTTGACTTTGTCTACATCTAATTCACACACTTTTGTATACAACTAGCAGCCCGCCCCAGCTTTGCCTGGGGCAGAAGGGGGCTGGGGGCGGCATTTCAGGCTTGCGTGCACTCATGTCCCCCCGCCCGTCCCTCTGTGCGCTCCCGCGGCTCTTGGCTGCTTCACTTACCTCACCCGCCGCTCCTCCCCGCGCTGCTGATTTCACCACTCCACTGCTCCCCTGCTTCTTGCTGCTCCTCACTGCTTGACCGCCGCTCCTCCCCGCGCTCATGTCCTCCGCTCTTCCTGTTGCTCCTAAACGCCGCTCCTCCCCGCGCTCCCGATGTCATCACGCAGACGTCGCAGCCGGCGCTACTTGCAAGGCACTACTTTATTTTTATTTCTAAATTTTTTAAATAACATATATTTTTTATTTTTATATAGCCTATGTCCTTCTGCTTGCCCTGAGGTTTTCAAATATGTCTTGGGTGTTTGGATTGGTGGTGTACTTTTCGAGTTTACGTGGCTCAAAGGACACAGTTCTCTCTTTATAATAGTAGTATAGATGACAAGTACAACTGGCAAATCTGTGATCACTGCTCTTCAGAGAGTCAAAGTATAAGATGAGCATGCAGTGCAAGCATCTTTATGAACTGCTAACGGACACACTGAGAAACTTGCACTTTCTTCAGCCTCAACTCCAGAGCTCTGAATCAAGCCCCATCTTGTACACTCAAACACAACCTAGCACCCAGTGGCCACTCAGTTCAGAATTGTATGTTGCATGAAAAGCCAAAGAAATACATCTGGAAAAAGCATATATTCTTATGGAGTGCAAGATGAAGAAAAACAAGTGAAATATAATGGGTCTGCATCGCTGACATGGATCACTTTATAGGTAATCAATCTGTGTTCTTGTTTGCAGTGACACAATGTCACAATTTTTCAGTTGCGTTTAATGACATGAATTAATGTGTATCTTGTATAATCATGGCTTACATATATACACATGTAATTGCATACTTAGATTGACCATAATGTGTGCCTTTTACATTAACTGGTAACTAAGAGTGTGTTCACGTTAAATTAGCCCTAGTCACTGTAGGCCCGGGCCTGAATGGCCCCTTATTAAATACAATGTTGTGTTTCTGCTTGCTATGCATAATATTTATTTCGTTTCAGGAGCCAAGGTTCAACTGCATACTTGTTAAATTGTTTAGTTATTGTTAAGTTCTTGGTGAAGGCCATCCAAAGTATGTTTTTAATGAACATAACAGTAAATCTCAGCACCTGTGTGTGGGAGCAACTGGTGGAGAAGACATCCTCCCTTGGACAATATCTGTGAAGGAAATGGAACTGAAAATTCCTACTGTATGAGTCATAAGAAGAGGGGCGATGCCAGGCACTTTGAAAATGTTTAGTTTTGATTGGTTCCTTCTTCCTTGAAACCGTGCAGACATCTTTTTGTTAAATGTTATGTTATGTGTAATCACTGCTTTTAGTCAGTTAGTCTTGCTTATGTCTAGTCTTAGAGGTGGAAGTCCCCTTCCCATTCTTGGGGCCAAATGCTTCTTTTATTTCTGCTCACAGAATAAACTTCTCAAGCAGGCCCTGTTTGGAACCTTCATTTGCTTCTGCTTTAGAGGCTACATTCACTGACACCTGCTGCTTAAGAATTTCCCCCCACTTTACCCAAAACTTTATTTTAGCTTTAGAGAGTTACCCTACAGGGGAGCTGAAGCCTTTTAAGATTTGCCTACTGTGTCTTTAAATAACTCGGCTACACATTTGCTATTTGATTTGTATGGATTAAATTCTTTAATGCTGTAATGAGGTGATTATTGATTTATGACTAAACCGATTGATTTGAGTTTGTAATTTTACTAATTTGGTCGCAAATCTACTACTCGCTTTCATTACTGTGGGACAAAATATGCATCACTGTTATTGATACTTTATTGAATTGTTGATGCTAAGTCTCAATTCGAGACAAAGATTTATCTATAGAGTGTAGAGTTAAGATTTGTGCAACACTTTGCACAGTGCAAACACCGTCCTTTGCCCTTTATACATTAAAGACATTAATGCAGTTTTTAATTATTGCGGGTCGTACCTCCGGGTCTCAGACCAAGCAGTACCTGCCCACTTAAATCCCAGAGCATGAAAATTTGCTTGTAATTTGTGTCTATTCTCTCTTCGAATACCGACCATGCAGGGAAGAATGGCCCTCAACTTAAAGGGGAACTAATTAATGCACGCTCACTCGGTAAACACTCTCATGATATCAGAGAGCTGATTACCAAGCTACAGCTTGATTTCCTTTTCATTACTCAAACCTGGTTCAAGGAATGGTGTAATCCAGACATTGCTGTAGCACTCCTCCCTAACTATACAATTTGCAGGAAAGACAGAGAGGAGACTAGAGGAGGGGGGCTGGCCATCATATTTCGTGACTCCTTACAGTGCACAATTTTTGACCATTACTCATTAAAGGGAGCTGAAAGTCTAGGCTTCTGTTTCACCCTCAATGCCTCCATTCCTTCAGAGGAGGATTAATCTACCGCCCACCCGGAACCCAGGTCTGCTTTTTTAGAATCACTAGGGGACACCATAAGCAATTTTTTGCTCAGGTATGCCAATTTCAGCCTCCTATTCGTTCTCAATCTCCACTTAGAATGCAGAAATGAGCCAGGAGTGGACAACTTTCTTGAAATCATAGAATCTCTCGGAATGCAACAATTAATCATTATTCCCACACACCAGGCAGGTCATATGCTAGCTGGAATATGTTCTAACTCCACCTCAATAATGGTGGATACCCAAATTTTCCAAATATGGTCAGATCACAAATTCATCCCACGAAACCAGAACTAAGCAAATATCCTCTTCCCACCCATGGCGTAAATGGGTCAATTGGTTATGAACCCAAAGCTGCTTACTCTTGCTTATGCGTCCACACCTACTATTACTGGGGATGCTCTGGAACATACGCAACGCTTCCATAATTGGAAATTTCAATAAGCGATAAGTTAGCCCCACTAGAACGAACTAATAACAAGCGAAAAGCCAAAACTCACCAAGCCCCTTGGTACACGCCCTCTCTAGCTCAATTATACCTCCAGTGTACACAACTGGAACACAGTGGATAAGAGCTTATGACCCAGCAGACCAAAACTCTTTTTAATTAAGCAGAAAAAAATACCACACACAGATTACATCAGCAAAAAAAGTGTACTACTCCAACAAGATCTTTGAGGCACACCATATCAGAAAACTATCTTTTCTATTATAAAGTCCTTAACCAACCCTAAAACTTCGAGTAGGGAAATTCCCCCCACCACAGACCTTATGTGAACAGATTTCGGTCTTCTTCGAGCAAAAAATCCATAACATACAAAAAGATTTCATTACAATCCCCTACGAGAACTTGGACTTAGAGTTGATCTTGCGCACACTGGTCCTTCATTTCAGGCTTTTGAAATAATTACAGTCCAGCAGACATGTGAGGCAATTGCTGCCTGCAAATCGGGCTCCCCTCTCGATGCCTGTCCACCCATGGTCCTGCACCAGATTATAAACATCGTTAATCTGGTGATTAACCAGCTAGTCAACTCCTCGTTAGCTACAGGCACAGTCCAAGATGAATGGAAACTGGCCATAGTTAAACCACTAGAAAAAAATTGAATATCGACTGATCAATTCTCTCAAACTTCTGACCAATATCGCTGCTACTCACATGCGGTAAAATCACAGAAAGAATGCTTAACAGAGAACTATCCAACTTCCTCGAAACTGCCAAGATCCTTCACCCACATCAATCAGGCTTCCGCCCTAAACACACTACGGAATCTGCACTATTGGAAATAGTTGAGACATTAAAATCTACTTCAGATAAAGGCAAGAAGGCGGTTCTGATTTTACTCGATCTGTCAGCCGCCTTTGATACCATCTCTCATGACATCCTCCTCACATGGTCAAAGAAGAGCGGCATTTCATATTTATTTATTTATTTATTTTTTAAACTTGTAAGGCGCGACAGCTACCCAAGAAGGGTTACACAGCATTGACCTGGATCAAGTCCTTCCTTACCAATCGTAGACAATCAGTGGCCCTAGGAACGTTCCTCTCCTCTGAACGCCCTATTACGTCAGGCATAGCACAAGGCTCCTCTCTTAGCCCTTTGCTATTCAACATATATATGGCCCCTCTCATCTCCTTGATATCCTCATTTGAAATTGAAGTAACATCATACGCTGACGACACACAATTGATCTTATCTTTGGATAAAGACTCCACTAAGGCAGAATCTAACTTTAAAATATGCCTAACATAGGTCATCCAGTGGATGAAGTATAACCATCTCAGGTGTAATACAGATAAAACTGAGATCCTACTGATAGGAAAGGACTATCCCTTTAAGCAGAGTGCGTGGTGGCCGGAAGACACAACAGCACCTCCAAATACTGTAGAAGTGTTAAAAAACTTGAGAGTGAAATTTGATACTTCACTCTCCTTCCGACTGCATGCCCTGACGGTGGCAGGGACTTGTTTTAATGTAATCAAAACCCTTAACAAATGATTTGATTTATCCCTCTTCCTGCAAGAAAGACAGTTGCAGTGGCACTTATCCTGTCACAACTAGACTATTGCAACAGCCTACTAGCAGGAGCAAATAAACAAGTACTTAAGAGACTAGAAGTGGTACAGCATGCGACTGCTGGTCTAGTTCAAAAATTACCATGTAGATCTTCCGCCTCGGCATCCCTGAAAACCCTCCACTGGCTACCTTTGCATAAGAGAATCTTATTCAAGGTACTCCTAATCACATTTAGAGCATCCTTGAATCTAGGACCAACGTATCTGTCTGTCAAATTCACCCCATACACTACTGCCAGAACACTCAGATCCTCATCTGCAAAATTTCTCAAGCCTCCCTGCTTCAGATGCAAAAACCAAAAGAGGAAAAACCATAGCTGCAGTAGGAGCCAAAGCTTGGAATCTTATGCCGACGCACCAAAGGCTGATCAAAACAGAATCCCATTTCAGAAAGGCCCTGAAGCCCTGGATCTTTGGATCCTCAGATGAATTTTGCGTATCACTTATATAGTGCCCTATATTGTCCACCTTGACTTTCTCTTGCATAGCACCATGATGCTCATTACGGAGTGACAGCCGAGCTAGATAAATACCTATTCAAATTCAAATGTAATGATTTTATAGTTTTACAAAGCAGTGTGTTTCACCTTTTAGAAGCATTAGAGCACTGAACGTTAGTTTGACAAATAATCTGTTTGAGGCAGTGATGAGACTTCAATTGTTAAGGTAAAAAATTTGTATCTTGTTCTTTACTGGTGATCCATAGTAAACATGCTGCTCATTTGAAATCAAGTTTCAAAAGTTTGATTTTTAAGCATTTCCACTTGTATGGACTTTCAGGTTTGGGCTGAAGGCATTCCAGAGGCTGGGACCCTGGACTCCCAAGAATGTGTCTACAAGGTTCCACCACTGGAAGATTTGTTGGCTGATTTAAATGAGTAGTTGTTGCATTTTGATTCATAGTTGGTGTGTTACAAATGGGGTCTCTCGTTTGCAGAGCTATGCCCCCAATCCAAGCGGGGTCCCCTACTCAGTCAATGTAAGTGTAGTACTCACTAAAGGTTTACCTGTGCTCATCCTCAGGAAGCTCGGCACAGAGCAGTGAGGCTAAACTAAAGACACAATTGGCCTTATTATGTTGCGACCCGCAAAGGCTCCTATCGTCGGTTGGAGCCTTTCCAGGCTAGTTTAATTTCCAACCGCAGCATAACAGTGCTCCCAAGGACGGCCTTTCCGCATTTGTGATTACGATACTCGGTCTCCGGCAGGCTTTTCATGTTTGGCCTTCCAACATGGAAAGCCTGTCGGAGAGGGAGTATGGGGGTCGTTGAGGCACCTGCCGCATAGTGCAGGGATGAACACAGACTGCCATTCCTCTATGGGAGCTTGTATTACGACCGGTTTACGGTCATAACATGAGCTCCCATAGGGGAAAGTGAGAATGCGACCGATCGTGATTAGGTGGTTGGGATCACCGACCTGAGGTCTGTTGGTCCCGTTTTTGCGTCCACCCGACATTGTAATCACCCCTAATGTGTAAAGCATTTGTGCACATACACACAGTAACACAGTAAAAAACACCACAAAAGTATTCCAAACCAGTTGAGTAAAATAGCCAACATTTATCTGAGTAAAATAAGCCCAAATAAAGAAAATCTAACAAACACAAGTTGAATTTTGCAAGATTAAATTAAAATGCCGTGTTTAGAAGTCAATAGCTCCACCTGGGGCTATCTGGTCGCGCTTCACTAGGGCAAATCCAAAAGTTCAGTCTGACTGTGATGGAGTGTAGGTCGGATATGGAAGTCATGCAGACCCACTGACAGTAACTTGGATGCGTCGATGTTTGGGTACAATGAGTTGAAATCGATAGTGATGCATCGCTGATGCAGACGATGCGTTGGTTTCGAAGTCAGGAATGGTCGCGGATGCATCGATGTCAAGAGCACAGTGTGTCGGTTCCAAGGCATCAGAGTCGAACCGCTGGGCTGGAGGGGATGCGTCAATGAGAAGCCACAGTAGGCTGGGGATGTGTCGGAGTCAGGAAAGTGTATCACAGAAGTCAGTGAAGTGGTGTCCGAGACTCACGCAGCAGCAGTTCTTCAGAGGCGCTTTGGCAAAGTTGAGGCTGCATTGTAAGTCTAGGTCATTGTGTCGTGACCTCAGTGAGTGGGGACCGCGGCTCCAGTACAGACAGCATCGATGTATCATTTTCACAGGGATCTGGTTCCGAAATAGCGCCTTGGAGTCGATGCATTGGTTTCTTGTGTTGCAGCACAAACACTCACTTCCAAGGGCCCACAACTGGATTTATATTAGCACCACTTGGCAGAGCAGGGCTCACAGCAGAAGCACCCAGGTGCTGGTAGCCAGATGCAGTTGAAGTCTTTGATTTCCATGACTTCCAACAGGAGGCAAACCCAACACGCACTTGGAGAACCGTTAGAAATAAAGTATGTAGAGATCAAAGTCCAGTCCTCTCGCTCACATGCAAGAAGCAGCATTCCAACACAGCAAAACAAGCACCAAAATGACAGTCCCTCCTGGAAGCTTAGCAGCTCTTCTTCCTGACAGAATGTACTCAGGCCAGAAGTGTTCAGAGTATATGGTGTCAAAGGTCCCGTACTTATATCGATTTTAGCCTTTGAGGTAGGAAGACTTCAAAGAAAGGTCTTTTGTAGTGCACAAGAACCTGACCTTTCTGGCCCTGGCTCCAGACACAACACAGGCTGGTATGCAGCTCTTTGTGTGGGGACAGGCACAGCTCTATTCAGGTGAATGGGTCCGCTCCTCCTTCTACTCTAGCTCAGGAAGACCCATCAGCCTGGTGATAGGGCATCAGGATATGCACGGCACACCTCAGCTCCTTATGTGTCTGACATTCTAGAGTGAATTCACAAAGTCAAGCTCCCACCCTAACCCAGAGGTATATTCTAGGGACAGGCAGAGCCACAGAATGGTTAAAGTAAAAAAATGCCAACTTTCTAAAAGTGCTGCTATGTGCACCCTAAGTGGCCAAGGGTATGCCCTGACGGGGGTCCCTTGCTCACTGTACCACTGGATTCAAGCTAGTCTGGTTATTAGGGGTAATACCCTGAAACCGGTCCCAGGATGCTTGTTTCCGGTCCAGGGAGGACCTGGAGTGGCAGTTCGCGCTCGACTGTTCCCATGGGGAGCAGGGTCAAGACTGATTTGCATATATCTGGGTCCACATTGGCAGTGGCATAGTGAGCAAAGGAACAATAGATTCAACCCAGATCTGTTGACTGGGGATGAGTGGTTGAAAAGTTTCAGCACTCCATCCATGATCGTGTTGTGTTTGCAACTTTCTAAAAGTGGCATTTCAGATATGCAGTTTAAAAATCAACTTCACAGAAAAAATGTCCTTTTATACTTTTGAGCCCATTTACACCAAACTCCAATTTTCTATTTGCTCCCACTTGGAAGTTACACTTGTAAAGTGTTACAAGGTAGCTCCAATGGTAACACTGGGAGAGATAGGCCTTGCTGTAGTGAAAAACAAATGTAGCAGTTTTTTACTACCAGGACATGTAAACCCCAAAAGCACATGTCCTACTTTTTAAATATACTGCACCCTGCCCCTGCCCAGCACCTTAGAGGTGTCTTACATGTAATAAAAGGGAAAGTTTGGGCCAAGTGAGCAAAGAGAGCTAGCATGAATGATAATGTAAGACTTACCCTTTATGCCATCTTGTTAGCTCGTAGAGAGATATGTAAGTTATGGGTCTCAGTATCTAGCCCTAATTTAATGGATTGGATTTTAGCCATGAGGTATATGGCTAAGTTTGATACTTCAGAACATACCAAGAGAAATCGAGGTTTTTGGGTACCCTTCCTTTTATGTTTCGGTTGAACAATATTATTTGGTATGATTTTCCGATGATTAAGCCAGCGCCTATCTCGCTGGTGTTTATTATAGGGGACTCCTGGTCGGAAATAGAGTAAGAGTAAAACACATCTGGTGAGTCAGATGGCTAAGAAAGAACGCTCGATGAATAGCCAGACTCAAAATAGGTGGAGTTTACGCCTCGTAACTCAAACCAGCTTATGAGATAAAAAGCCCAGTGGTGGACTAAGTTAGTAGATATGGGTGGCAAGACGGCAAATGAGGATAAAAAAAAAAAAAAAGAGAGAGAGCTAGCCCATCTTATGGAAGAGGAGTTCTGTGGAGGGGGTAGTGATGTAATTCACAACATAGTTCTTCACAGTGGAGTGATGGATGGTAAGCGGAAGAGTTGTCTAACCACAGTTAGGTTTTTCGAAGCAATACTTCCCTGCAGGGACTAAAGAGGAAATGCGGTAAACATCGTTTACAACGATGTTTTCACAACGCGGTACCTTTCCAACGCGGCTGTGACAACGCAAGTCGTTACCACGACTTGCGCTGGAGGGCGCTCAAGGTCTAAAAATAGTTAATTTACTATCCTAACACCTTCCCTAGGGTCCACGGGGACTGGTGTTAGAATAGTAAATTAAACTATTCGAAACCCGCGCCCCCCCCAACGCAAGTCGTGGTAACGACTTGCGTTGTCACGGCCGCGTTGTAAAGGTATGCGTTGTGACGGTACGCGTTGTACCGTCATATATCCGGAAATGCTGCTGCTTTTGAGGAAGATTGCAGGTGGAGTGAATTATATCATTTTAAACAAAAATCAATTATTTTCATTACTTCAATTAATTTGCTCAAGTTTTAGATTAATGTTGCTTAGAGTTCTCGCAGCCAATGGGAGAAGAAGGATAGAAGGACACCAACTACTCTGACACTCTTGTACGAACCGGTTCTCTCTGGAGAATTCAGATACAACTGTTATGATTAAAATTAATCTTTATGTTTGGTGGCCAGGATAGCAGACATTTAATTTAATTTTTTAAGAAGTTTTGTATAGCGCTAGCCTGACCGGAAGGTATCAGAGCGCTTTACAACAAGTTGAGAGCAGTGCAAAAGAAAGCAAATATAATACAGTCAGAGATACGTTCAGGATACGAGTCAAAGTAGAGGTGGTCAACAGCATCGTAGAGGAGAGCAAAGGTGTTGGTCTGGACACAAGGCACTGTGTGTTATATGCCATATCCTAAGTAAGAAATGTTGTTAAATGTGTTCACTTTTCCCGAAAGTGAAAATTGAAAATACCTTTCTTAATGTGTCGCACATTCAAAAGATACAAAAGGGGATGATGGACGGAGCGTTTCAGCGAATCAAACACTCACCCCCAGTCAACTGATCTGGGTTTAATCCATCACCATTCCTTAGCTCACTCAGCCACCCCAGTTCAAACATTGCCATATGCAAATCAGTCTGACCCTGTGCCTCATGGGAACAGTCCAGCCCGAACTGCCAAGCCATGTCTTCGCTGGACCGGAAACAAGCATCCTGGGACCGGTTTCGGATTCATAATCCTCATCAGCCAGGCTATCCTGAATGCAGTGGCCAAGTGAGAAAGGGACTCACGTCTGAGCATACCCTGCCAACTTAGGGCGAACAAAGCGATACAAAAGGGGATGATGGACGGAGCGTATGAGCGAATCAAACACTCACCCCAGTCAACTGATCTGGGTTTAATCCATCACCATTCTTTAGCTCACTCAGCCACCCCAGTTCAAACATTGCCATATGCAAATCAGTCTGATCCTGTGCCTCATGGGAACAGTCCAGCCCGAACTGCCAAGCCATGTCTTCCCTGGACCGGAAACAAGCATCCTAGGACCGGTTTCGGATTCATAATCCTCATCAGCCAGGCTATCCTGAATGCAGTGGCCAAGTGAGAAAGGGACTCACGTCTGAGCATACCCTGCCAACTTAGGGCGAACAAAGCGATACAAAAGGGGATGATGGACGGAGCATTTGAGCGAATCAAACACTCACCCCCAGTCAACTGAACTGGGTTTAATCCATCACCATTCTTTGGCTCACTCCTCCACCCCAGTTCAAACATTGCCATATGCAAACCAGTCTGACCCTGTGCCTCATGGGAACAGTCCAGCCCCAACTGCCAAGCCATGTCTTCCCTGGACCGGAAACAAGCATCTTGGGACAGGTTTCGGATTCATAATCTTCATCAGCCAGGCTATCCTGAATCCAGTGGCCAAGTGAGCAAGGGACTCACGTCTGAGCATCCCCTGCCAACTTAGGGCGAACAAAGCGATACAAAAGGGGAAGATGGATGGAACGTTTGAGTGAATCAAACACTCAACCACAGTCAACTGATCTGGGTTTAATCCATCACCATTCTTTAGCTCACTCAGCCACCCCAGTTCAAACATTGCCATATGCAAATCAGTCTGACCCTGTGCCTCATGGAAACAGTCCAGCCCGAACTGCCAAGCCATGCCTTCCCTGGACCGGAAACAAGCTACTGAGGACCGGTTTCTGGCATTCAAGCAAGCCGGGCTGAAGAAGGCTGAAATGCCAAAAACCGGTCCTCGGTAGCTTGTTTCCAGTCCAGGGAAGGTATGGCTTGGCAGTTCGGGCTGGACTGTTCCCAGGAGGCACAGGGTCAGACTGATTTGCATATGGCCATGTCTGAACTGGGGTGGCAGAGTGGGCTAAAGAACAGTGATGGATTAAACCTAGATCAGTTGACTTTGCACATTCAAAAGATGGCACGACCCACGTGCATAGACCAAGCTTTGTATCTGATGCTGCATAAAAAGCATAGATGAAGTGTAGCAGAAGGAATTTAAAGAATATTGGCAGTAAAGGCTACACCCCACTGCACCAGTACACAACACAGTGCTAAACCAGCTTATGTGCTAAGGCTCCGAGGTTCAATTGCCTGAGAATCCCGTCAATTACACACAATCATAAAACTACAACAGTCCTTAATCCATTGATCACATATCAAATTATTAGAATCTCAAATCTCTGTGTTGTGTGGTAACATCATGTAATATTCCGTCCATCAAATAGACTTGAGAAACAGTTGATTGTAAAAGATATACTCAACATTTATTCGTCAAACTTCTCAGTATAACACAATTCATATGAGCCCAGCGAACACGTTTTGTTGCTAAAAGAAACTTCCTCAGGGATAGATTATAGCTATTGTACAGTTTATCACCAGCGAAATTTTTCTTAGTAATCAATGTCCATTGACAGGTTCTCAGAGCCTCGAATCCAGATCTGCGCTTGTCGTTAACTCTCCTCCAGAATCCACCATGGCAAAAAGAAGCCTCTCTGATTCCAAAATCTCTTCAGTGCTGGTGGCTATCTGTAGCAGGAGCAATGCAGGCTTTGCACCAGACAGCTTTAGTGAATGGATATCTGGCTGTAAGGAAATGTCAAAAACCCCTACTACTGGTGTAATTTGAGATTAGTCTATTTTTATGTGCCCATTAAAAGTATGTAGGATTTAGAAAATTGACAATGGAAGGGGTATCACTTGGTAAACTGTAGAACCAGAGACCGGCAGTCTAATCCTGGTTAGCAGCTTCAACTCAAAACCGCTTCATTTACTTGTGATACAATTCTCATATCTGCTCAAACAGGAAGTGCCTAAAGCAATTTAAAGCCCAATTTTGCTACAATTCAAACTACATACTCAAACTCCAGAGCACCTGTGGAAGGAGCAATTATACAAGGGCATCTTAGAGATCCTGTGGGGTGTTGCATTGACTACTTTGAATTTTGACACGAAGTTCTCCTAACGTGGGAAGTCTAAAATGTTTGCTGTGTTATTAGTTTGAAAGGGTAAACACAATTCAATTACTTTTCCACTTTGAGAAATTATTTCAGACCTCCTCGATGCCTTTTTATCTGGAGATTGCTCTGCACTTTATCAGAGTGTGATGCTATCAGCCTGTATTACATATAAAATATTTTAATGGGGCTAAACTCTGCCAACCTTGGAGTGGTTTGGTTTATTTGTGTGATATATATTAAGCAGTGCTATTATACACGATGTTCACATCCAGAAATGCATGCCTGGATAAGCTAGTCTCAAATTATTCAGTCATATATAAAACGTAATAAATAAATAAAATACATACTATAAAATATACTATACATCCCAAAAGGACTAATTTAAATGAACTTAAAAAGTGAATTTTTCCTGATATTCTAATTGATTTTTTCGCTTACAAAACAAAGCATTTCAAGTCAATAAAAAATAACCTACATTAGCTTTTAGCTGTTAACTTTTGTTTAGGTAAAATGTGGGTGCCATGCAAATTGCCTAACATGTGAGCTGCAAAGCTACCAGCTCCACCAAAGGCAAGTCTCACAATTCTTGTAAAATGTGGCCACTTAGGTGTTGTGAGGTGTTTTGTGTGCCACTGGCCTTGAGCGGTGTTCTGTTACTGGAATGACGCATTCACAGACAAGCAGACAATCGCTAATACACGGTCTCACTCTCTTGTTCTCTCTACCTATATTCTCCTCGACTCTCTCGTGCTCTTGCCTGCCATCCTAGCTCCTTCTCTCTTTTTATTTTGCCCCACACCACGCCCCTCCACTTTATCTCACAGGCAGCAGCAGTGAGTGCGGGATTCAGCTGAGTTTCCTCCATGCTCTATTCCCCGTTATCTCCGGGTGCAGGGGGTGACGGTAGCAGTAGGTGGTGAGAGGGGATCTTTAGGCTCTGGGTGTGCAGATGGTCTCAGCAGGCCTCAGGAGCCCAGAGTGGACAGCAGCTAGCTACAGCTAGCTGCCTCCTGTGTCTTTCTGAGACTGATCTCGAACAAGGAGATAGCTTAGGAGTCAACAGAAGCCAAGGACAGAAAGGTTATTGAGGTAGGGACTTGCATGCTTGGGGATGCTGAATGCTAGAGGAGGTCTGAGATAAGTGAAAGGCGGGCTATTGTGATGTGTTGCCATCTGCGCAGAGATATCCATGCATGCCAGAGAAACAGTGGATAAGTTGAATGGGTAGCAAGGCAGTTTTTGGTTTGTGAGCTACCACTTGCAGAATGGACTCTAAGATAAAATAAATGCCTGTGGTGGTACCCATTGGCACAAAACTTTTGCTTGCATTCCACATTTACTAATAATCACTGGCTCCCAAGATGGATAACTAAAAGTTTAAAATTTGATACCTCATCCAGTCTGTACGGCTGAGGTAGATAAATATGTGATGTCCCTACATGTAACTCTGCTTCAAGCAATTCCTTTAGGTTCGGTGGGCCCCTTGAGGGATTATTCTAACTTGAGGCACCACCCTAGTCGTAAGACTATTTACTCACAAGAAGCAGCTCACGATTCCTCCACAGCTATGTCTGGGATCATTGACGGAATTACTGTTTTCCATTGGTGAACAGGAGATGCACAATGAGCCTTGGAAATAAGTTCTGGGTTCTTCACTGGAGGGTGCACAATTGAATAAGCCTTACATGTCCCCTAAGACATTGCCCTAAAAGGCTTCACTCAAACTATGATTTCCAAAATCTTGAATAAAATTAACCATAAGGTCAGTGAGAACTGCTCCGAATGTGGAAGTGAGTTAGTCTATTTTCTCCACAGGTCGCGCATGTGTATGGGTATTAGTACCTTCTGGACCATTTTCTTACAAATTCTATTTAAGGTGTCCGGGTGGACCCTGGTATTTCTTTGAAGCTTTGTCTTATAGTTTGGTGCTTGTCAAGAACTGAGGAAAATATACTACCAGCTTTGTGTCTCTTGGCATAGTGCTAGCAAAGAGACACACTGTGATGTGTTGAAAGCTTGTCAAAGGACTCACTGTTGTCTTGACCTTAAAAAATTACTTATGGTGGAGACTAAACCGAGTTAGCTCTCTGCTTATAGCCGTGAGAGGGTGACAAAGAACTAAAATTATGGGACATTGTTTTAAATATGTTAGACTATCTGTCAGACTATTTGCCACTAAGAGGACTCAATTGATTGGTGAGGCGAAGCTCTGTCTGGCTGAACAGACCTATCCCTATATGTTTTCTTAACAAATATATTTTATACTTCAGTCAGGGTTTGGAGTGACATTTTTCTTCAACTTTAGCGTTCACACAAATATGTCTTAACACAGATTCAGGATTGGTTGTATCTTCTTAGCTTTGATCTGTGGGCAAGATAGGAATGCTAACTCAGAGTTGGACCCACTTGCAAAGAAACTGAGGTTTCTGCAGCATTAGGGCTAATCTCTTCTCTGTGATTTTAAATCGTTTAGATTAATGCCTGTGCCCTATTACAAAAGGTGAGGCAGAAATCACTTTTGATTTGGGATTTGGGTCGTGCCAGTATGACCACGGAGGACACTAAGCTTAATGATAGCTGATGCAGTGAATAGAGCATGGATAGATTTCAAGCTACTTTGAGGGAATTTATAGATTTCATGCAAACAATATACTTTAAAGACCTCTCGTGTATAGTGTCAGCAGCAACAGGAGCGGTTTGTAATGACCTTCTCAATAGAGAACTTATAGAGTCGGAGATGCAGAATAAGACAACATGGTTGGTTTTAGCACTGTGCTTTTTCATCCCTAGGCTTTACACATCGAATTTTAGTCTCTACAGTGCAGTGAGTCAACTACATTAGTGATATTTTAGGACTTTAGATTTAGGTGTTTGAATCTCTATGGCTCCAGCTCCGGTTGGATCAAAAAGTCTCAGGACAATGCATTCACTTTTTGAGTAAGAAAAGGTCTTTCTAGAATCGCACCTGGTTATATAATAGGCTACTATATGCCACACAATGATGGAGCCTACAGTTTGTGGTTATTTGGTCTTTTTTGGCATTAAATTTAGTTTGCTCCTGTTGAGGATGTATTTAAACAATAATGAACTCGGCATTTTATTCTTCATCATGGTATATTAATACAATTGTAAACCTGAGCAAATGTCTAAGAAAAAAAAATTTCAGCCAATCAGCTTGAGTTTTGTGATATGTTGACACAGAATCAGGCATCATATTTGGGATCAGGAGAAAGATTATAGATTACGAACATGGGCTGGGAAATAGCCTTCTTCAAATGTAGGGTTCCTGTGGAAATGCTGCCATAAATGACTGTCAGCGCTTTAGGTGTTTCCAACACTAAATCATATTTTCAGCAAATATGAGATAGAATAACTTCCTATCTAATCTGGAGTAAGGAAATATCCCTTTTCAACTATTAGTGTGTCATATTTGGGATCATATTCAATGTTTCCTGTGCTGCAAGGAGCATCGGATCCTCATTTGAAAGATGGAATTCAACATTCAGCACACACAAAGAAACATTTTGCCAAATATATTACCAAACTTGCCAATGGGAAACACACAGTATAATTCTAACCTATCTACACAAGAATATGAATATGACATTTCAAACATATCCATAAGTGAACACTAGACAAGTGGGTACAACTCAATTCCCCCATGGCCATCATCATTTGCCCAGTTAGATGCAGCCCTCAACACGTATACCATACTCCTTTCTGCTTTCAGAGGGGTGGTAGAAGGGTCAGAGAAGGCATACATCACCAGCACACTTATTGTAACACATGTTCAAGCAGTAACATCTCAAGCACAACACACATATTTTATTTTCCCTCTCCAATGCTGTTGAATGTTTTGTATTAGCTGTATATGTTCCTTGGGGTTCTCTGTTAAATATGTAACATATGTTATACGTATAGGGCCAGATGTACAAATCCATTTTGATGTAGCAAACCCAGTGATTTGCAACGTTTCAGAGTTTGTAACTGCAAAATAGTGTCAGGCCATGTACTAGAACCCTTTTGTGAGTCAGGAAAGCCTTCCAACCTTACGGTGGGGGAGTAAAAGGGGCAACCCTTCTCACCGCGATTCACAACAGTAAGTATCAATGATTTGTGAGCGGAATTCCAGCTGCAAACAATTGAGCAGTAACTAACACTTCAAAGGGGATATCAACGGATTTGCAACAGGGATGCTGTCTCTACTGGACAGGGTGTCCTTTGGGTATTACGTCTGGGAGCACGGGGAAGCAAATAGCGACTTGCTTAATACCTTTTTAGTAGGCAGGTCGTTCTGTGATTCCTGCAAATGAGAATTCTGAGCATTTTGCAGTACACCCTATTGGTACTTAGGTCGCAAATGTCAGTGCACAAGTTGGACCCTGTAATGGCAGAGTTTTTGGCTTTATTTAGCAGTGATATAGATCATTAATCTTGCTCACATCTAGTATAGGTATTCTTAGCCTGTGTTGGCCCTTTTAAGCCCTTTTTCCAGACCTAGAAGAGGATAGCTGCTTAATATGCCTTTATTCTTGACTTTAACCTGTCTATTGCCTATTGGCTTTGACATATTAGACACATTGGTATGGTTTATGTAGGTATTCTGACAGAGCTAAGGAGCATTTCACCCCTTTCAGGCCTACAGGCCTAGAGCTAGAGGGACTCCATCTTGATGAAGTTGAGAGGCTTTTCAGGGCAAAGGCAAAGTTTATAGTTAAGGCTGTTGTTCGCTTGGAGAGAACCGGCTCGGGCTGGCCCCTATCGAAGGAATGTATTTTTCTCCACTCCGAAGACACAACTTCAGGCTGGCCAGCTGGGAACGTGTCCTTGGTACGGGGAGGTACAAGAATTTGGTGGGCGGCAGGTTACTGGCCGTAACTTTCCATGAAAGGACAAGCTTCCATATTAGTGAGCTACAGGAGAGGAGGAGTGGTCAGTTCAGTTTGGAGTGCAGCTCAGCATGGTGTGCAGTTCAGCGTGGTGCTCAGAACAGCTTGGAGCACAGAACAGCTGGGAGCTCAGAACAGCTTGGAGCTCAGAACAGCTTGCAGAGAGAGAGAGAATGTCTGCTGGAGCTGCAGAATAGAGTGCAGTTCTTAAATGGAGAAAGAAGGCAGACGATTGCTGAAGATGAGGAGAGAGAAAGCAGTGCAGAGAGCATCAAAGAAGGCTGTCAGCTGGAGCAACTGAACCAGAGGCGTGGTGATGTGGTGAAGGAGGGAGAGACAGAGAGAGCCCTAATCCCACCAGAGGCAGAGAGAGAGAGCCCTAATCCCACCAGAGGCAGAGAGAGAAATCTTCCTTCTAATAGGTGAGGTAGTCTGAATTAGTTACACTTACAACACCTTAATCTTGTTCTTATTCCCTAGGATGTCTAACTAATCCTTTCCCTTTCAGCGGAGTGTTCCTGTTATGTTTAATCCTTCTCTTTCAGCGGTGTGTCCTACCTATAGTCTTTGTCAGTTCTGTGTAAAGGTTTATATTGTACTAATAATAAATGACCCCATTAATTAGTGAATTAGTGTGCATGAGTTCTTTTATGATAAAGTTATCCTGGCTTCAAGCCAGTTGCTGTTGAGCCACTGATGGATCAAAAGGGAGTAGGAGCGCTTAAATCAAGAAATAACTCAATCACATAGTGTGTATATCTTTGTCCCCATACAGTGAGGGTAATCTTTCCTGGTAGGTATTGCTGTTTGAACAGATGCTACCCCTGATCAGGTAAGTAATAGTGAGGGAGAGAGGAGACTTGCAACTAAGGGACTAAGTTAGTACACCATCCCATAATATTATTGTAGTAGCAGACCCTTAGTGAAGAGACTTCCCAATATATATATATGTATATATGTATAGGTGTTCATAGGAATGTGGTCGTCGTTGACATGCGGCGTTAATGAGAGCACTGAGTAGGAGATCAGTGTGTATACCCACTAGATTGTGGCTTGAATAAATGAGAGCGCTAGGAGGTCGAACTAGCGTGTAGTTTTGCAGGATTGCAAACAGTTTGGAAAAGAGAGCATTGGGTTCTGCAGGCCCGTGTGTAGACGCACCGGATTGTGTGTCATATCTGCCCTAGGGTAGAACGGTCTGGGTCAGGGTGGCCGCGAGACCAACTGATGTGAATAAGTGTGGTGTAGGGTATGGATATCCCTAGTAATCAGTGAGTATTCTTAGTATCCCTATAGATTTAGTGGTGTTTTTAATAATATGAGCTTGTATATTGCGAGTTCCCCATCCTCAGGTAGGTACCAGGTGCCTGGATAGTTGGTCCTGAGGAGGGATGTGATTGCGTTCTGGCTGGGTTGGAGGGGCCCCTGGGGGCTGATCCCACCTACTCAGAAAATCCAGCCATAACATTTGGCGTAGTCGTCATCTTACGAATCCTGTGTGTCCTTGCCATGTGCTTAGATTGTTTCCCATGTGTTGTGTGGGAGTGCCCTGAGCGCCATAACATTTGGCGTAGTCGTCATCTTACGAATCCTGTGTGTCCTTGCCATGTGCTTAGATTGTTTCCCATGTGTTCTGAGGGAGTGCCCTGAATGCTGGTTCCATCTGGCGTAATGTTGCAGTTTATGTAGCCTGTTAGACCTATGGGCTTGAACAGTTGCAGCGTGAGGAGATTGCATTACATCATGGCATTTGGTTTACTCAGGGTGGAAGGAATGGTTTTCATCTTGGTGTTTAAACTGTCAGGGTTGAAGGATGGCATTACATGAGGAAGCCAGTTACATCTTTGTGATGGTCCAATTGTATAAATGTGTGTAAAAAGTGCTTTTAAATTGCCCATTAAATTGCTTGCTGCATCTGCTTATGCTGTGCAATGTGAAATGTGTTCATTGTAATATGATCTGTGTAGTTCTTTGAATATAGCTCCTTGTAAATAGGACTTGTGAATAGCGCCATATTATTGTGGCTTGTGAGGTGCATGTTCTCATGTTGATCTACTGTGTTCCTTGTGCATTGCGCCTTGGATATATTGTTTGTGAAAAGCTTGTCTTGTAAATATGGCTTGTGAATAGCGCCATATTATTGTGGCTTGTGAGGTGCATGTTCTCATGTTGATCTGCTGTGTTCCTTGTGCATTTCGCCTTGGATATATTGTTTGTGAGGAGTTTGTCTTGTAAATATGGCTTGTGAATAGCGCCATGTGGTCATGGCTTGGACAGGGCATGTTATCATTACGTTAGGCAGGAGAGAGCTGGATCTCTCTCGGGTGCTTGGGGATAACGTTTTGAAAATATGTGTACGTGTCATCTGTAAACGTGAAGAGATGTGCTCATGACTTACCCATGTATCCATGGACATTGGGGAATGATTGTGCTTGAGCTGCCAAAGGGTTAATATCTTGAGTTGAGATGGCAGTCTTTATTTTTTACATGCTGTCAACATGCATGGTTATCTGACCTGACTATAAAAGTCAGTGGATTATTTGATGGTTTGATTTTTTGGTTCCTTGGTCTGCCTATGTGCTTTGTCAACTTCTTGACGGGAGGGTAACATCTTGTGCTTTGCGAAGGGTTCTGTTCATTTCACATTCTTTTTGAAATGCGTCTACGAATTTGTGTGGGTTTGCCTTGGAACTGATGTGGTTATAAATCAACCAGTCGGATTGAGATAAAGGGTTTTCACGGAGAGAGAAAATGAGTGAAATGTTAAAAAAAATTGCCCTGTTAGAGTGCACGCTACGGAGCTGTTTTCATTAATTATTTCTTTGAGGGGTTTCCATCTAGACAGGAATGTGCTGGTTGCAATGATCACAGGTTGAGCATAATCAATCTTGCCCGACAGTGCATGGTAACATGTGCTTTTAATTAGTGGAAGGCAACCGTGTGCCTTTGAAAAAATATTAAATGTAACATCATTATTTTCCCAAATGTAAATTATAATGTATTCTTTTATAAAATGTGTCAGCAAAACCTTTCTTGGTAAGTTAACCAATTCAGTTAGAAAATAATACGCTGTTTATTAGTGTATGAATGTGGCCCTTTTATTAGGTTGGCTTACATGGCTTACATGTTAAATTACATTGTAATGTACAATTATGTTGTTTTAAAATTATTTCTCTTTCAGCAGCCATGTTAATTCGTTTTTTTTTTCTCTTCAAATGCAGAATGTATAATCTTGTGTGCAAAACTTAGTTGCCCCTTTCTAAATAAGTGCCCATAGCTGAATTAGTTAGACAAAAGTCTTTTTAGAAACTGGAGCTTTTAATTAGCAGTACACTGTAACAGAATAGTTTTTTTTAAAATGCTAGCTTTCGTTGGTTAGCACAATCAGGCCTGGGAACAGGCAAGGAATTTGTTTGTCGACCTTGGCAGACCAGCTGGTTTGTGCAGACGAGTTTTTTTTTTCCTTCCCTCTGCAGGTTCCGATCACGTTCCTGTTCGTTATGATTGGCTACAATCCAATTTTCTTCCGCGGATGGCTTGTTTATTTAAGGGCGGGGGACCTCGCTCTTCCTGGCTGTTGACGCAGGCGGCTTCATTGCCTGCTGATAAGGGACTCTTGCAGACTCTTGCCCTTGGCGTTAGTTAGTTGCAGTGAGCCTGGGCGGGCTTCTCTGACCAGGGAAATTGGAGGCTTGCAGTGCCCTGCTCCTGCTGTGAGCTCATCACTTGGCGGTAATTCAAATTACTTCATACTGTAGCCTGGCTCCTGCTCTGAAGGGAGGGGCTGGCTTAGAGAGGATTAGGGTATGTTAGGCCCTGCTAAATGTCATTAAAAGTTAAATTTTGAATGTTTTTAATTAATTAGGATATTTTCTTTTCAATAATAAAAGGCACCCGGGGTGCTTTTTAAATAAAAATTTTATTTTGCAAGAATAATGATACTTGTTTTCTTGTCCCTAGGATTGCTGGGTTGTGGTTGTGCGTGGGTCGATCCCCCCTCCCACTTCCTTTCTTGTTTTAGTTTTTTACTTTCATGTTTTTATTTTAGTTTATTATTTTTGGATGATGGAACCAGACCAGACCAGACCGGAAGGGTGATGGATGGCCGCATCGGAGGAAGTGTCCGGATATCGAAGATGCAGGGTGGTGGCCTACACTGAAGAAACAAAAAATTGACTTTTTTTTTCCAAATGAACTTTTTCCATAATTCCTTGGCCTGCATTTTTTTGTTGACATCACTACGAGCAGGCCCCACTTTAAAAAAAAAAAACTACAAACATGTTTTATTTGTGACAGAATAATACAGGGATTGGGTTCCATAATCCCTTGGACAAGCAGGCCCCACTTTTAAAGCAAAAAACATGTCACCTATTATAGTTTTTCTGTTTTCTTCAAAACAGTTTTTGCCAATGTTGAATGGTGGTGCACACATGTGTTCCACAGTATGATGTAAAATGGATGTTTTTGGCTTGGTGTTACACCAGCTATCTTGTAGAAATGGGGTTGTTTTTTTTTTTTTACTGTTCTTACATTTTCACCTTGATTGATCAAAGGGTGGTTACCTTAGACTTTGGATTGTTCTGGGAGGTGTGTCTTTTAGTATGATTATGTATTAATGTTTGCCCAGACCTTGAAACAGTTTGTCATGTCTACTTCTCAGATTTCACCAAAATATTTTCTTAAGTTAACTATAGTAGGTAGGCCTCATTTAGGCCCATTGTTATTTTCATCCCACAAACAAGCCCCTACACCAATAGTTTCATGAGTCATCATTAGCTTAAGTTGCCTATAGTAGGTAAGGCTCATTTAGGCCCTTTCTTGTTTTCTCATTAGGAGTTGAAACACATTTAGTTCTTAAGTTGACAATAGTAGGTAGGCCTCATTTAGGCTTAAGTTGTCCGAAGTAGGCCCCATTTAGGCCCCTTGCTGTTTTCATTCAACACATAAGTCCCTACATCACTAGATTTCACTAGTTATCATTAGAAATTGAGGCACATTTAGTTTGAGGATGCTTTGGTTACTTTCTGTTGTTATCAGATCCAATCTCAGATATGTTCCAGCATTCAAGTCAAGGGTGCTTTGATTTGTTTTCAGTTGGTTGTTAGGTTTCTATTCCCTACAATTGAGTTTCAGGTGGAATTTCCTTGAGTTGTCATTGTTTTTAGGGAGTTTTTTAGGTTTTGATTTGTTGATAGATTGTGTTGATGTTTGTTTATCTGGATGTTATTGTTTATAAGATGTTCGCAAGATAAGGATCTAAGGGTGGATGGCAGAGTTTTTGGGCTCTATTTAGCAGTGATATAGATCATTAATCTTGCTCACATCTAGGATAGGTATTCTTAGCCTATGTTGGATAGATTATGTTGATGTTTGTTTAGATGGATGTTGTTGTTTATTGATGTTCGCAAGATAAGGATCTAAGGGTGCAGTGTAATGGCAGAGTTTTTGGCTTTATTTAGCAGTGATATAGATCATTAATCTTGCTCACATCTAGTATAGGTATTCTTAGCCTGTGTTGGCCCTTTTAAGCCCTTTTTCCAGACCTAGAAGAGGATAGCTGCTTAATATGCCTTTATTCTTGACTTTAACCTGTCTATTGCCTATTGGCTTTGACATATTAGACACATTGGTATGGTTTATGTAGGTATTCTGACAGAGCTAAGGAGCATTTCACCCCTTTCAGGCCTACAGGCCTAGAGCTAGAGGGACTCCATCTTGATGAAGTTGAGAGGCTTTTCAGGGCAAAGGCAAAGTTTATAGTTAAGGCTGTTGTTCGCTTGGAGAGAACCGGCTCGGGCTGGCCCCTATCGAAGGAATGTATTTTTCTCCACTCCGAAGACACAACTTCAGGCTGGCCAGCTGGGAACGTGTCCTTGGTACGGGGAGGTACAAGAATTTGGTGGGCGGCAGGTTACTGGCCGTAACTTTCCATGAAAGGACAAGCTTCCATATTAGTGAGCTACAGGAGAGGAGGAGTGGTCAGTTCAGTTTGGAGTGCAGCTCAGCATGGTGTGCAGTTCAGCGTGGTGCTCAGAACAGCTTGGAGCACAGAACAGCTGGGAGCTCAGAACAGCTTGGAGCTCAGAACAGCTTGCAGAGAGAGAGAGAATGTCTGCTGGAGCTGCAGAATAGAGTGCAGTTCTTAAATGGAGAAAGAAGGCAGACGATTGCTGAAGATGAGGAGAGAGAAAGCAGTGCAGAGAGCATCAAAGAAGGCTGTCAGCTGGAGCAACTGAACCAGAGGCGTGGTGATGTGGTGAAGGAGGGAGAGACAGAGAGAGCCCTAATCCCACCAGAGGCAGAGAGAGAGAGCCCTAATCCCACCAGAGGCAGAGAGAGAAATCTTCCTTCTAATAGGTGAGGTAGTCTGAATTAGTTACACTTACAACACCTTAATCTTGTTCTTATTCCCTAGGATGTCTAACTAATCCTTTCCCTTTCAGCGGAGTGTTCCTGTTATGTTTAATCCTTCTCTTTCAGCGGTGTGTCCTACCTATAGTCTTTGTCAGTTCTGTGTAAAGGTTTATATTGTACTAATAATAAATGACCCCATTAATTAGTGAATTAGTGTGCATGAGTTCTTTTATGATAAAGTTATCCTGGCTTCAAGCCAGTTGCTGTTGAGCCACTGATGGATCAAAAGGGAGTAGGAGCGCTTAAATCAAGAAATAACTCAATCACATAGTGTGTATATCTTTGTCCCCATACAGTGAGGGTAATCTTTCCTGGTAGGTATTGCTGTTTGAACAGATGCTACCCCTGATCAGGTAAGTAATAGTGAGGGAGAGAGGAGACTTGCAACTAAGGGACTAAGTTAGTACACCATCCCATAATATTATTGTAGTAGCAGACCCTTAGTGAAGAGACTTCCCAATATATATATATATATATGTATAGGTGTTCATAGGAATGTGGTCGTCGTTGATATGCGGCGTTAATGAGAGCACTGAGTAGGAGATCAGTGTGTATACCCACTAGATTGTGGCTTGAATAAATGAGAGCGCTAGGAGGTCGAACTAGCGTGTAGTTTTGCAGGATTGCAAACAGTTTGGAAAAGAGAGCATTGGGTTCTGCAGGCCCGTGTGTAGACGCACCGGATTGTGTGTCATATCTGCCCTAGGGTAGAACGGTCTGGTTCAGGGTGGCCGCGAGACCAACTGATGTGAATAAGTGTGGTGTAGGGTATGGATATCCCTAGTAATCAGTGAGTATTCTTAGTATCCCTATAGATTTAGTGGTGTTTTTAATAATATGAGCTTGTATATTGCGAGTTCCCCATCCTCAGGTAGGTACCAGGTGCCTGGATAGTTGGTCCTGAGGAGGGATGTGATTGCGTTCTGGCTGGGTTGGAGGGGCCCCTGGGGGCTGATCCCACCTACTCAGAAAATCCAGCCATAACAGACCCCCTATTTTTAACATGGCTGTTAGTAAATTTTTCCCAAATTTAACTTAACAGTCCTCTATCTCATTCTGAAATGGACACTAGCAATTTAGGAAGATGGTAGGATGTGTTTAATAAAATTGCACCACACAGTTAAAATCACATGATGTCTGCACCATTCAGAGGCATAGTGCTAGAAAACATTTGTTTAGTCCAAATTAGTATTATTGCTACATTGCTGAACTTGAAAACATCCTACAGCCAATGCTACAGAAATTGCCTCTAAAACTCAAGTGTTAGGACTCAGGACCAAATACACTTTTGGGACCACCGTGCAATTCTGTCAAAAGACTGAAGAGGTGTTATTATACAACGACACTTGTAATTTTGTTTGGTCCTAATGAAGGTGGATGTTAAATTTGGAGTTTAGCCAGCAAAACGTACATCAACGCTTTTGTGTTCACTGCTGTTGGCCGTAAAAAGAGGAAATAATTCATTGTATCTCCTTGACGTCTGCACTTTGGATCTACAGCAGGGGCATTGGTATTAATCGAATGGGAGTTGACAGTTGGTTCGAGTAATTCTGGGCAATTGATTAGGCACTAATTCGATTGTGTTAGTTAGTTCTATTTGTTTTGGGACTTGACTTTAAAATATCTCTTTAAATATTGAGATATATGTTCATTAATAAACTTTGTATGAATAAAAGTATGTATACACTAATAAAAACTTTTCAAGAAGAATTTTTTGTTCGGGCTTAGCAGAGTTGCGTGTTTGGTGTTACATGATGCTCATTGCCCATTTAAATCTCACTTCCAGTTGGTCAGTTATATTAGAATTTTGTCCAACCTTTAAAGCAGGAATGTGGAGGTGGCCAAAGAACCATACCTAGAAATTCTTTCTAAACGGCTTAGTTTATGTAATTAGGTATGGTTTAAAACATGAATTAAGATCCTCTGTCTCATACTGTAAGCGACGTGACCTGTATTTTGGGTGCCTCTCTGACTTTTCTGTTACTGAATCAGACATATCACACAGCAACATACACACATGTAAATCAAGCCAAACCTGTTGATTTTACCAATGCCTGCAAGATAAATGAGTAATCAAAGTGATTTTGTTGTAAATAGTTTGAATTCAAAATGTTTCAATTTTCAAAATATGAAGCTGAATTAAACATTACTATCATCTGTAAAAATGGTAGTTGTCTTGTTTGTGTTTAAATCACTCCCATTCTCACCATCATACCACTTCCCTCTCCAGTTTGCCACTTACACCTATTTTAGGCCCACACCTTTCTAAAATCTTCCACCTACATGTCCCATGTTATCTGCTTCCACTTCATCAGTGATATTCCACTCTGTCCTTCTGCATGTACTTCCTTGTGTCACCTCCCTTTCATCATATCCTTGCTCTCTCTTGCAGACACACATGTGCACACCATCTCTCACCTTGCCTGTAAATACATCATTTTCTTTTCCTTTGGCACTTTCAATGTTTTGACTTTGTCTACATCTAATTCACACACTTTTGTATGCAATGACAAGTACAACTGGCAAATCTGTGATCACTGCTCTTCAGAGAGTCAAAGTATAAGATGAGCATGCAGCGTAAGCATCTTTATGAACTGCTAAGGGACACACTGAGAAACTTGCACTATCTTCAGCCTCAACTCCAGAGCTCTGAATCAAGCCCCATCTTGTACACTCAAACACAACCTAGCACCCAGTGGCCACTCAGTTCAGAGTTGTATGTTGCATGAAAAGCCAAAGAAATACATCTGGAAAAAGCATATATTCTTAGGGAGTGCAAGATGAAGAAAAACAAGTGAAATATAATGGGTCTGCATCGCTGACATGGATCACTTTAAGGGTAATCAATCTGTGTTTTTGTTTGCGGTGACACAATGTCACAATTTTTCAGTTGCGTTTAATGACATGCATTAATGTGTATCTTGTATAATTATGGCTTACATATACACACATGTAATTGCATACTTAGATTGACCATAATGCGTGCCTTATACATTAACCGGTAACTAAGAGTGTGTTCACGTTAAATTAGCCCTAGTCACTGTAGGCCCGGGCCTGAATGGCCCCTTATTAAATACACTGTTGTGTTTCTGCTTGCTGTGCATAATATTTCTTTCGTTTCAGGAGCCAAGGTTCAACTGCATACTTGTTAAATTGTTTTCTTATTGTTAAGTTCTTGGTGAAGGCCATCCAAAGTATGTTTTTAATGAACATAACAGTAAATCTCAGCACCTGTGTGTGGGAGCAACTGGTGGAGAAGACATCCTCCCTTGGACAATATCTGTGAAGGAAATGGAACTGAAAATTCCTACTGTATGAGTCATAAGAAGAGCGGCGATGCCAGGCACTTTGAAAATGTTCAGTTTTGATTGGTTCCTTCTTCCTGGAAACCGTGCAGACATCTTTTTGTTAAATGCTATGTTTTGTGTAATCACTGCTTTTAGTCAGTTAGACTTGCTTATGTCTAGTCTTAGAGGTAGAAATCCCCTTCCCATTCTTGGGGCCAAATGCTTCTTTTATTTCTGCCCACAGTATAAACTTCTCAAGCAGGCCCATTTATCATTTTCCTGTTTGGAACCTTCATTTGCTGCTGCTTTAGAGGCTAAATTCGCTGATACCTTGTAATGGCTGGATTTTCTGAGTAGGTGGGATCAGCCCCCAGGGGCCCCTCCAACCCAGCCAGAACGTACTCACCTTCCCTCCTCAGGACTCCTCTATCCAGGCACCTGGTACCTACCTGAGGATGGGGAACTCGCAATATACAAGCTCATATTATTAAAAACACCACTAAATCTATAGGGATACTAAGAATACTCACTGATTACTAGGGATATCCATACCCTACACCACACTTATTCACATCAGTTGGTCTCGCGGCCACCCTGACCCAGACCGTTCTACCCTAGGGCAGATCTGACACACAATCCGGTGTGTCTACACATGGGCCTGCAGAACCCAATGCTCCCTTTTCCAAACTGTTCGCAATCCTGCGAAACTACACACTAGTTCAACTACCTAGTGCTCTCATTTACTCAAGCCACAATCCAGTGGGTATCCACACTGGTTCGACCCCCCAGTGCTCTCACTAACGCCGCATATCAACGACGACCACATTCCTATGAACACCTATACATATATATATATATATATTGGGAAGTCTCTTCACTAAGGGTCTGCTACTACAATAATATTAATATCTCAGTTGTCTACTCGGGATGAAACTACAATAATAACTTTGAATATAGTTCCAGATTATAGTGTACTCCCTGCTCTTGGCATCAAAGGTCTACTCACTCCCTATTTATGTGATCACCACTTACCTGATTGGGATTACTCATCCATTCACGTAGCAACTACCTAGGAGATATATTTACCTTCAGTGAACAAGAATAGGGGCTACACACCAGTTTGTTATAAACTGGGGTTGTTTTATTATAACAATATAAACATTTACACAGATCAAGAAAGGCTATAGGTAGAACACACCGCTTGAAAGAGAAGGATTACACATAACAGGAACACTCCACTGAAAGGGAAAAGATTAGACATAAAGTGTAAGTGTAGCTAATTCAGACTACCTCACCTATTAGAAGGAAGATTTCTCTCTCTGCCTCTGGTGGGATTAGGGCTCTCTCTCTGCCTCTGGTGGGATTAGGGCTCTCTCTGTCTCTCCCTCCTTCACCACATCACCACGCCTCTGGTTCAGTTGCTCCAGCTGACAGCCTTCTTTGATGCTCTCTGCACTGCTTTCTCTCTCTTCATCTTCAGCAATCGTCTGCCTTCTTTCTCCATTCAAGAACTGCACTCTATTCTGCAGCTCCCAGCAGACATCCTCTCTCTCTCTGCAAGCTATTCGGAGCTCCAAGCTGTTCTGGGCTCCCAGCAGTTCTGTGCTCCAAGCTGTTCTGAGCACCACGCTGAACTGCACACCACGCTGCACTGACTTCCAAAACTGAACTGACCACTCCTCCTCTCCTGTAGCTCGCTATTATGGATTCCTCTCCCCTCATGGAAATTTCCACCGGAGGGCTGTCTCCTACCGAATTCCTGTGCCAGCTCCCAGGCTTCCACGCAACCGCAGTGGCCATCTGCTTGTTACGTCTGGGCCCAAGAGAAAAACACATTTCTCGGATAAGAAGCAGTCCTAACTGGATTTTCCTCTAGCACAAAACAGCCTTAACTATAAACATTGCCTTTGCCCTAAAAAGCCTCCCAGTTTCATCAAAATGGAGTCCCTCTAGCTCTAGGCCTGTAGGCCTGAAAAGGGGTGAAATGCTCCTTAGCTCTGTCAGAATACCTACATAAACCATACCAATATGTCTAATATGTCAAAGCCAATAGGCAATAGACAGGTTAAAGTCAAGAATAAAGGCATATTAAGCAGCTATCCTCTTCTAGATCTGGAAAAAAGGGCTTAAAAGGGCCAACACAGGCTAAGAATACCTATACTAGATGCGAGCAAGACTAATGATCTATATCACTGCTAAATAAAGCCAAAAACTCTGCCATTACATACCTGCTGCTTAAGAATTTCCCCCCACTTTACCCAAAACTTTATTTTAGCTTTAGAGAGCTACCCTACAGGTGAACCGACGCCTTTTAAGATTTGCCTACTGTGTCTTTAAATAACTCGGCTAAACATTTGCTATTTGATTTGTATGGATTAGATTCCTTAATGCTGTAATGAGGTGATTATTGATTTATGACTAAACCGATTGATTTGAGTTTGTAATTTTACTAATTTGGTCTCATGGTTTGCAAATCCACTACTCGCTTTCATTACTGTGGGACAAAATATGCATCACTGTTATTGATACTTTATTGAATTGTTGATGCTAAGCCTCAATTCGAGACAAAGATGTATCCATAGAGTGTAGAGTTAAGATTTGTGCAACACTTTGCACAGTGCAAACACCGTCCTTTGCCCTTTATACATTAAAGACATTAATGCAGTTTTTTATTATTGACGGTCGTACCTCCGGGTCTCAGACCAAGCAGTACCTGCCCACTTAAATCCCAGAGCATGAAAATTTGCTTGTAATTTGTGTCTATTCTCTCTTCAAATACTGACCATGCAGGGAAGATTGGCCCTTTTGAGAAAACGCTGTTTGTGTATCATTGATTGGCGAGATTTCTATCACTCATGTTAACGTTCGAGACAAAGAAGTAGATTAATAAAAACGCAAACTCCTCATTAAAACTAGTGGTTTGTTGCTAAAAAAGTAAAAAAATAAGCAATCACACACAATGATTACAAATGGCATGCATAAATGCATTATTTGTAAGTTTGCACGCCAGTACAAAAGATGCCGGAGAGTAGGTGTCCTCATTGATACCACAGCGCGTACTCAGTAGGGAGTGAAATGCTATTCATGTAACGCCTGCCAACGCAGACATGCAGCGGGTCGGCACCGGCGCGTCGAAGGGTGCCAAAGGCAAGCCAGTCTGAGCCATTCCATATCCAGAACGTGGCCAGCGCCAGCCATGCTGCCCAAAAACCCCCAGGTATTGAGTACTTGTTAAGTCTGCTAAAAAAAAGGTAGTACACAAGGAAACAAGGAAAACTTGCGGCTGCCAACTACCACTGGATAAGGTCAAAGGCCCCCTTTCATGTAGTAAATAAAGAACTGTGTTCACCTTCACAGATACCTGCCCTAAAGTCATGGATATGAAGGCCTTAACAATCAACAGCTATCAACGTAAAGGGGAACTAATTAATGCACGCTCACTCAGTAAACACTCTCATGATATCAGAGAGCTGATTACCAAGCTACAGCTTGATTTCCTTTTCATTACTCAAACCTGGTTCAAGGAATGGTGTAATCCAGACATTGCTGTAGCACTCCCCCCTAACTATACAATTTGCAGGAAAGACAGAGAGGAAACTAGAGGAGGGGGGCTGGCCATCATATTTCGTAACTCCTTACAGTGCACAATTTTTGACCATTACTCATTAAAGGGAGCTGAAAGTCTAGGCTTCTGTTTCACCCTCAATGCCTCCTTCTCCTTCAGAGGAGGATTAATCTACCGCCCACCCGGCCCCAGGTCTGCTTTTTAGGTCTCGGCATCGAGACCTATTGTCATGGAGTTCGCTCTGAAGGGAGCTAGAGCTGTGAACGCGCCGACCAGGGTCTGTGAACGCGCACACACACAGGCAGGCAGGCAGGCATGCGCCGTGCACACACAGACACACACAGAAACAGACACACGCACACACGCACACACACACCCCCTCCCTCTCTGCCCACTCCCTATCTGCCGCCCCCCCTCTACCCCCACTCACCGGGCTCTTTCCCTCCGCAGTGGGTCAGTCATGGCAGCAGGCAGACTCGGTGTCTTCTCCGGCGATCCTTCAGCTGATGTGCACGCCCACGCTGCGTCACGTGCGCGCCCACCACGCTGTTTTCACGCCCGTTGATCCTCAGCTTGTTATATACTTTGGCTATGGACAATTAGACCACCGTTTTGCTCCGTCAATCATGTTTTCTTGGGCTGCGGTGTCTACAAGGCAAGGGGGCAATGCACTGCACATGGATTTATCCTCGTCACGCCAATCGGTATTGTTTAATTTTATTTCTTTCGATCAGCATGTTTTTTTGTAATCTCTGGGAGAGCCGACGCTGGGACTTGAACCCCATTCCACAGTGTCAAAGTCTGGACATGGAGTGAAAGAACGTGGCTGTGCAAACTACCACCGGACCCACTATACTCAGTTACCATGAGGTGGCGATATCTGCCACTCACTTTCCTCACTGCACCTTTGTGTTAGCCACGATGATCATAATCATTTCTATGCAACAACGAGCTCTGGCGTCCCCTTAACAAAGACACACACAGGTTGAGTTTTTTATCCTAGAACCAGCATGCCGGTATTTCGGCGGGAAAGGTAAAGTTACAAGATTTTGAAAATAATCTCTAAACACATACATATAGCTGCCCCATTTTATGAAAACATCTCGGAATGGGGTCGCTATATTGATGATATTTTCTTCATATGGACAGGAGAGATTGAGGACCTCAATGAATTCCTAACATGGTTGAATCTAGGAGATGAGAACTTGACATTTACATCACATATCAGTAGGAGCCAGGTAGAATTTCTGGACATCATTATAAAACACCAAGAAGGACAGTTAGTGGTCGAATTATACACCAAACAAACTGATAGAAACAGTATGTTACACTACGGGAGCAACCATCCAGCGTCCCAGAAAAATAATATCCCCTTCGGTCAGTTTCTCAGCTTGAGGAGAAATTGTACCTCAATGGCGGACTATGAAACTCACGCCACAAGTTTAAAAGAAAAATTCCTCGAAAGAGGGTATCCAAGGAGAATGATCAGACATGCTTTTAAACGAGCCAAATACTTCAACAGAGAAAATCTCTTTAGCCCCAAAAAGAAGAATCAGGACTCAACACAGCCAATCATATTTGTGACTAACTTCTCACAAGTAAGCTACAAAGTACAAAATATAATCAATAGGAACTGGCATCTCATTGAGGACAAAGCTCAGGTCCCCATCCCTAAACCTATGTTCTCGTACCGGAGGAATAGAACAATTAGAAATTCTTTGGTACACACTTACAAAGAGAACTCTAAAAGCCAACAAACTACGATCAATAACAACCCCTTACCCACGGGAACCCATCCTTGTATGGGATGTGTAAATTGTACCAACATCCTTAAAGGCAGCCAGATTACTGCAAATGGAAAAACAATATATATAAAAAATTTCATCAACTGCAGAACCAAGAATGTTATCTATTTGATTCAGTGTCCCTGCAGCAAACCATACATAGGAGAAACCTCTAGGGAACTCAGACTACGTCTAAATGAACACCGATCAGCGCTGAGGACAAACAAAATAGGAGCGCCCCTCACTGAACATTGGAGGATAGCCAACCATAAAATTGAAGATTTAAGATGGTGTGGTTTGGAAAAGATATCTGACAATACTAGAGGGGGTAACATTAATAACAAAAGGAAAAGGAGGGAACAATTTTACATGTCTACCCTCAACAGCGTAAGATGTGGCCTAAATTCAAGGGAAGATTGGGAGAAAATAATCCATTAGGTACTGGCTTTCAGGAGACCTGAAACATAGCAGAGTAGATGCACCCAAGATCTGAGTAAAACTTGGGGTGCCTTGATAACTACCTGTCCTGAATCAGGGAGCGTATACTCACTTGTCCTAAATTAGGGAGCGAATAATAGGTATAATAAGTATAATGAACTTGTTTTGAAAATATAAAGCCTTATAGCTGTAAGGGAGACACATAAACACGGGACCAAAAAATTGTTAAATAAGGCAGCACATTCCCAAGAAATAGAGTACGTTGTAAATACATCAGCAATGATGATGGCTAAGAAACGGGAGAAGCGGCATTGATTGCCATGATAACCGTGTGTTACTTGGCAAGTGAGCCGGGATGTATCTCAAGATCGAGCTTTTCTTAAAATATACATATATAAATAAAACGGGCCAGCAGGTGTAGAAACGTGCGCGGCGGCATTAAGCCATCCACAACACAGCCCCGTTCTAAAACGAGATCCGGAACGAGAGGAAACTAACGCGGTGCAAAAACGGAACAAAAAGCATTCGGTTGCTACAGCAACCCCTCGCGTTACTCTCCCAGCGTAAACCAATAAGAAAGGGAAGAGGAACACAACATGTACCAATAGCATAGAATGCCGAGCACAGGAGCAAAAGCGTTCGGTTACTATGGAAACCGTGCGCTCATTGGTCCGCTGAGAACCAATCGGAGGAAAGGTAGCAGCAACCAATGACTAACCGGGTAATATAAAAGTACCGGCGAAGAAGCAATCTCTCGGTACTCGTGACGGCTCGTAGCGCATTAGCTGGAGAGCGTGGAACAGACTGCCAGGACTTCAGGAGCAGGGAGGCCGAATTCGAAAACAAAGGTAATGGAACTTTGAGGTAGAAAGTAATGGGGATATAGGGTTAGTCTAAGCGCCCTGGAGCAAATTGAATAGGAATAATCTATAAACTTATCTTGAACAACCCACAGACTAAAGTCAGGTTAAAACCTTGTGAGTTTTTGAAACCTCCCTTTCGTTCAACATATAGCAACATAGTGCATATAAATAAAGCACTTTGAAAGTAGAATTAAATAGGATTCAGATAAGACAGCATGTATAACGTTATCCTTTCTACATTTTATATTATCAATTGTAGAACGGACTTCCAACTCACAAAGGAGGGACTGGAAAGCATTATATCCGAGAAATTGCGCCAGTCAGCTAATATTGAATGGTGAGTAAATCCCCCTCAGTTTTAACATTCACTAAAAATTGGATCGATATCCTTAACAGAGTAAGGCTCAAATGCACTAATACAGAACGATTAAAAATTCCTTAGGGTCATTGATGAAACCCAATGTTAAGATTACGGTGGCTCCTCCTGGCGGTCCAAGACCAAGCTAATTCACCTTGAAAACCAGGTATTTTAATTTAATACAAATAAATAAATGGGAGTGTTTATTGTGATGTGTCAAACACAATCTTCTGCACTAAGAATTAAACCCATAGTGGTGGGATGGATTGAGAAAAAAACATCGTTCTTATTCATTTATCTCAAATAGTGACATCAAAACTGGCAAATTAGCATCAAGAAGAAAAAGCCAAGTTATTTGAAGGCACCTTGGTACAGAACTGAAGGAAACTGTGTCCAGTGGGTCAAATTTACCCTATCTAAATTTAAGGTATGCGAAAAAATGTGAAACCCATACATAGTAAATATGTGTATAGAATTCGAGGCCCTAAATAGGCTTCCGGAGCATTGGACGGTATAGTCCAAGGGAAAGGTAAACACCATTAGTTATGTCCAAGAGTAGGAATGTGCACAGATAATGCTTGATATGTTCCCAGGAATGGGGGGTGTTGTAGATTAAAAAGATGGGAAAAAGTATTATGGATACAACAGAACTCTATATCAGAGGCAAAGGCCTTGGTTTTTTAAAAAAATGTTTACACAGAAAATAAGGAAAAACAAGTGTACTGCAGTTACCATGTACTGTGATCATATATAGTATTGATTCACTAAATATTTGCACCACTAAAAGAAAAGTAACCCTGTTTTTTTAAAAAATCTTTTTTTAACCTGTCTAGAATCAGTCCTGAAGAAGGTAGTCATACAGAATACCGAAACGCCGCGTCGACTTGTGATTCTTTGTTTTAAAATGTTTTTATGAAATGTATAATCATGTTTTTTAAGAATTTGTGTATTGTATTATGATTAACTGTATTTCCAAATGTAATAAATGTACAACAGAGGTTTACTAAATTCATGGTGTGGAAAATATCTTTCTAAAACTATTCTAAATTGTTTTATTTGTGTTTATCCTTTTTTGTGGAATACGATACTTATGTTTGGATCAAATATATACTTTTAGGTATGCCAATTACTTAATACTTGGTAACTGCAGTGATATAGATAAGTTACTCCAGAGATCTTGCCTCCCCATTCAAGTATGTGTTTAGAGATTATTTTCAAAATCTTGTAACTTTACCTTTCCCGCCGAAATACCGGCATGCTGGTTCTAGGATAAAAAACTCAACCTGTGTGTGTCTTTGTTAAGGGGACGCCAGAGCTCGTTGTTGCATTCAATTCCCCCCAGTCCCCTATTAACCTGTGTGGGGTCCTCCTTCATTTTCGTAATTGTACACTCGGCTTGTAAGCTGAGGAGGTCATTGTTGTCGAAGTGCAAATCAGCACACAGGTATAAATTAAAAAAAAAAAAAAAAAAAAAAAATACCTCTACACTTAATCTAACAAGTACCCTTAATATGGAGGGGATAAAGACATATAGTTTTTCTGAGGATCAATTTGATAGATTAATAAATAAGAGATCACGTAATACCACCACAATAAGATTGGATAAAAGTGATGAAGACCAATGGGAAAAACTATGGAACCTAAAAAAGAAAGTAGTTAGAGCAGAACTACACGCAGAGTTCCTGGTGGAATACTGCAAGAATGGAATTATTCCTAAAGGTCTACAGGTGACTAATGAGCCAGGGATCTTTATCACAGACAAGAAATTCATAGATAAAGGGACACTTGTGGCAAACAGGTGCAGTAGAGATTGGATTTTGCTCATTGTAGAAACAGCGGAAGAATTTATAATCATTGAGAAAAAGGAAATAGAAGATATGGAAACTCAACTAAGGGATAGTACAGCACTAGATGATGCTAAAGCCAAATTAAAAGAAATTCAAAATGATGTGGATAGTTATAGTGAGTATTTGATTAAAAAGAAGAGTAACAAACTAAAAAAAGATATAGAAAATTACAACCCGGAAATTGTTTATCCATATCTTCAAAAAGACTTCTATGATCGCCCCAAAGAAAATTTCCAACCCCGTAGACAGTGGCAAAACCAACCTAGAAACCAATCCAGAAAACGCGTGAGATTTTTTGACTCCTCATTCAGTAGTACAGACTCAGAGGGAGAAGTAGGAAATGAAAGACACCACCAAGAGGGAGAGACAAATAGACAACAGCAGACATCTGTTAAAGAGGGCTTAGCTTTTTTAGACAGGCGCAACCAGATGTTTGGACAGCAGAGAGGGAGAGGGAGGGGCAAGAACAATTACAATCAGGCACAATATACTCCAGCCCAAAACCCTCAACGTCCTCGAACTCGGAGCCAGAAACAGTGGGATTAGCACAAAACAAAAAAGTAGCTGTGATTAATCTATCAGACCATGAGCTAACTACAATAGAAACTAAACTGTTAGAGAAGGGACTCGGTTACGCAATATGCACACCAGTTGATAGATATGCTTTAGAAAGAGATCTACAGAACTTTTTTAGAAAAGTAAGACTTCAAATCTTTTTCGAAGGGAAAGAAAGACCTACAAGACATAATAAATCTGGATTAAAAAACAAGTCCACATGGGTTCCCCCTCTCAATGCCGTACACAAAGATGTGGAGGCGTTTGAGAGATCTGTGGACAAGAGCATTGATAATCTTTTAAAACAAAAAAACTGGACATCATACAACTTAACCAGGGAGGAGAAGGAGGCCTTAAAATCCTTAGAACAAGATAGTACCCTAACAGTAAAGCCAGCTGATAAGGGTGGGAGTATTGTAATCATGAACAGTCAAGATTATGATAATAGGATGCTTAAACTATTGAATAACACCAACCACTACAAAAAATCTAATAGAGAGGAATGGCAAACGTTAAAGAAGGAAATCGAAAGAATGCTGAGACTAGCCAGAGAGGATGAAATCATATGCGAGGAAGAATTCGCATTTATGCTTAACAAAGATCCATTAATCCCGGCACTGTATGGCCTCCCAAAGGTACACAAAGATGTCTGTGACCCCCCCATGAGACCTATAGTTTCATGTATAGGATCACTAACAGAGCCATTGAGTAAGTATGTGGAGGTGTTCTTACAACCCCTCGTGCAACAACAAAGATCCTATGTGAAGGACACTACTTCCATGATTAAAAGAATTGAAAACCTAAGTTTCAATCCAGAGTCACAAATATTAGTGACTCTGGATATTGAAGCATTATACACGAACATTCCTCAAAATAACACCATTGAAATCATGGAGGAGATCTTAGGTGACAACCAACAGGATTTAACTAGTCATCAGATCTTTATAATTGATTGCATAACCATAATCCTTAAAAACAATATTTTCCTATACAAGGACAACCTCTTCAGGCAGATTAAGGGGACCAGCATGGGGGCCACCTGTGCCCCTAGTCTGGCATGTTTGTATGTATCTAAATTCGAGGAGAAACATGTCTACAATATAGCTGCCCCATTTTATGAAAACATCTCGGAATGGGGTCGCTATATTGATGATATTTTCTTCATATGGACAGGAGAGATTGAGGACCTCAATGAATTCCTAACATGGTTGAATCTAGGAGATGAGAACTTGACATTTACATCACATATCAGTAGGAGCCAGGTAGAATTTCTGGACATCATTATAAAACACCAAGAAGGACAGTTAGTGGTCGAATTATACACCAAACAAACTGATAGAAACAGTATGTTACACTACGGGAGCAACCATCCAGCGTCCCAGAAAAATAATATCCCCTTCGGTCAGTTTCTCCGCTTGAGGAGAAATTGTACCTCAATGGCGGACTATGAAACTCACGCCACAAGTTTAAAAGAAAAATTCCTCGAAAGAGGGTATCCAAGGAGAATGATCAGACATGCTTTTAAACGAGCCAAATACTTCAACAGAGAAAATCTCTTTAGCCCCAAAAAGAAGAATCAGGACTCAACACAGCCAATCATATTTGTGACTAACTTCTCACAAGTAAGCTACAAAGTACAAAATATAATCAATAGGAACTGGCATCTCATTGAGGACAAAGCTCAGGTCCCCATCCCTAAACCTATGTTCTCGTACCGGAGGAATAGAACAATTAGAAATTCTTTGGTACACACTTACAAAGAGAACTCTAAAAGCCAACAAACTACGATCAATAACAACCCCTTACCCACGGGAACCCATCCTTGTATGGGATGTGTAAATTGTACCAACATCCTTAAAGGCAGCCAGATTACTGCAAATGGAAAAACAATATATATAAAAAATTTCATCAACTGCAGAACCAAGAATGTTATCTATTTGATTCAGTGTCCCTGCAGCAAACCATACATAGGAGAAACCTCTAGGGAACTCAGACTACGTCTAAATGAACACCGATCAGCGCTGAGGACAAACAAAATAGGAGCGCCCCTCACTGAACATTGGAGGATAGCCAACCATAAAATGGAAGATTTAAGATGGTGTGGTTTGGAAAAGATATCTGACAATACTAGAGGGGGTAACATTAATAACAAAAGGAAAAGGAGGGAACAATTTTACATGTCTACCCTCAACAGCGTAAGATGTGGCCTAAATTCAAGGGAAGATTGGGAGAAAATAATCCATTAGGTACTGGCTTTCAGGAGACCTGAAACATAGCAGAGTAGATGCACCCAAGATCTGAGTAAAACTTGGGGTGCCTTGATAACTACCTGTCCTGAATCAGGGAGCGTATACTCACTTGTCCTAAATTAGGGAGCGAATAATAGGTATAATAAGTATAATGAACTTGTTTTGAAAATATAAAGCCTTATAGCTGTAAGGGAGACACATAAACACGGGACCAAAAAATTGTTAAATAAGGCAGCACATTCCCAAGAAATAGAGTACGTTGTAAATACATCAGCAATGATGATGGCTAAGAAACGGGAGAAGCGGCATTGATTGCCATGATAACCGTGTGTTACTTGGCAAGTGAGCCGGGATGTATCTCAAGATCGAGCTTTTCTTAAAATATACATATATAAATAAAACGGGCCAGCAGGTGTAGAAACGTGCGCGGCGGCATTAAGCCATCCACAACACAGCCCCGTTCTAAAACGAGATCCGGAACGAGAGGAAACTAACGCGGTGCAAAAACGGAACAAAAAGCATTCGGTTGCTACAGCAACCCCTCGCGTTACTCTCCCAGCGTAAACCAATAAGAAAGGGAAGAGGAACACAACATGTACCAATAGCATAGAATGCCGAGCACAGGAGCAAAAGCGTTCGGTTACTATGGAAACCGTGCGCTCATTGGTCCGCTGAGAACCAATCGGAGGAAAGGTAGCAGCAACCAATGACTAACCGGGTAATATAAAAGTACCGGCGAAGAAGCAATCTCTCGGTACTCGTGACGGCTCGTAGCGCATTAGCTGGAGAGCGTGGAACAGACTGCCAGGACATCAGGAGCAGGGAGGCCGAATTCGAAAACAAAGGTAATGGAACTTTGAGGTAGAAAGTAATGGGGATATAGGGTTAGTCTAAGCGCCCTGGAGCAAATTGAATAGGAATAATCTATAAACTTATCTTGAACAACCCACAGACTAAAGTCAGGTTAAAACCTTGTGAGTTTTTGAAACCTCCCTTTCGTTCAACATATAGCAACATAGTGCATATAAATAAAGCACTTTGAAAGTAGAATTAAATAGGATTCAGATAAGACAGCATGTATAACGTTATCCTTTCTACATTTTATATTATCAATTGTAGAACGGACTTCCAACTCACAAAGGAGGGACTGGAAAGCATTATATCCGAGAAATTGCGCCAGTCAGCTAATATTGAATGGTGAGTAAATCCCCCTCAGTTTTAACATTCACTAAAAATTGGATCGATATCCTTAACAGAGTAAGGCTCAAATGCACTAATACAGAACGATTAAAAATTCCTTAGGGTCATTGATGAAACCCAATGTTAAGATTACGGTGGCTTCTCCTGGCGGTCCAAGACCAAGCTAATTCACCTTGAAAACCAGGTATTTTAATTTAATACAAATAAATAAATGGGAGTGTTTATTGTGATGTGTCAAACACAATCTTCTGCACTAAGAATTAAACCCATAGTGGTGGGATGGATTGAGAAAAAAACATTGTTCTTATTAATTTATCTCAAATAGTGACATCAAAACTGGCAAATTAGCATCAAGAAGAAAAAGCCAAGTTATTTGAAGGCACCTTGGTACAGAACTGAAGTAAACTGTGTCCAGTGGGTCAAATTTACCCTATCTAAATTTAAGGTATGCGAAAAAATGTGAAACCCATACATAGTAAATATGTGTATAGAATTCGAGGCCCTAAATAGGCTTCCGGAGCATTGGACGGTGTAGTCCAAGGGAAAGGTAAACACCATTAGTTATGTCCAAGAGTAGGAATGTGCACAGATAATGCTTGATATGTTCCCAGGAATGGGGGGTGTTGTAGATTAAAAAGATGGGAAAAAGTATTATGGATACAACAGAACTCTATATCAGAGGCAAAGGCCTTGGTTTTTAAAAAAAATGTTTACACAGAAAATAAGGAAAAACAAGTGTACTGCAGTTACCATGTACTGTGATCATATATAGTATTGATTCACTAAATATTTGCACCACTAAAAGAAAAGTAACCCTGTTTTTTAAAAAAATCTTTTTTTAACCTGTCTAGAATCAGTCCTGAAGAAGGTAGTCATACAGAATACCGAAACGCCGCGTCGACTTGTGATTCTTTGTTTTAAAATGTTTTTATGAAATGTATAATCATGTTTTTTAAGAATTTGTGTATTGTATTATGATTAACTGTATTTCCAAATGTAATAAATGTACAACAGAGGTTTACTAAATTCATGGTGTGGAAAATATCTTTCTAAAACTATTCTAAATTGTTTTATTTGTGTTTATCCTTTTTTGTGGAATACGATACTTATGTTTGGATCAAATATATACTTTTAGGTATGCCAATTACTTAATACTTGGTAACTGCAGTGATATAGATAAGTTACTCCAGAGATCTTGCCTCCCCATTCAAGTATGTGTTTAGAGATTATTTTCAAAATCTTGTAACTTTACCTTTCCCGCCGAAATACCGGCATGCTGGTTCTAGGATAAAAAACTCAACCTGTGTGTGTCTTTGTTAAGGGGACGCCAGAGCTCGTTGTTGCATTCAATTCCCCCCAGTCCCCTATTAACCTGTGTGGGGTCCTCCTTCATTTTCGTAATCATAATCATTTCTATCCACTTCCATAATAGGCTTGTATTTTCAAAGATATCCTCTAATACTGAAAAGAAATTAGGGCAATAAATATCTATACAGCAGAGTACATAAACACAAAATGTCATGACATTTTGCACACTGTTGCAGGTCCGCTGTAGTCAAGGAGATTGTCTTCTGAGAAGTGTTTACATCCTCAAAATGACTTTCCAGTGTAGAGGACCATTGGTGCACCTGCTTATCTGGCAATATGCATAAGGATTACTACCTATCTCACTAATATTTTATCTTCGTAAATAGTTTGTTCACAGTACATTGTAAATTGTTTTCACATCATGGGAGCTCTAAAAATTGAATTCTGTTCATCGCTTCTAAATGAGGCGCTTTTTGGCATTCTTCGACAATGCTTTCAAACTAATTTCTGCTACTGCGGTAGATGGATGGCACTCCGGAGAATATTGTGTTGATCGGTATAGCTCTATAAGCCGTGCGCGCCCCTGGTGACCCTCCGGCCCGACCCCAGGTCTGCCCAGTAGAACGGCGCTCACTTCATCCCTCTGTGAGGCAGAAGGTGAGTGTGAGTGCAGAGTGCGCAGAGTGTGAAGTAGTGAGTGCAGAGTTAGTGTGCAGAGTGAGTGTGCAGAGTGCAGAGTAGTGAGTGCAGAGTAGGGAGTGCAGAGTAGTGAGTGTGCAGAGTAGTGAGTGCAGAGTAGTGAGTGTGCAGAGTAGTGAGTGTGCAGAGTAGTGAGTGCAGAGTAGTGAGTGTGCAGAGTAGTGTGTGCAGAGTAGTGAGTGCAGTGTAGTGAGTGTGGAGAGTAGTGAGTGTGCAGACTACTGAGTGTGCAGACTAGTGAGTGCAGAGTTGTGAGTGTGTAGAGTAGTGAGTGCAGAGTAGTGAGTGCAGAGTAGTGAGTGCAGAGTAGTGAGTGTGCAGAGTAGTGTGTGCAGAGTAGTGAGTGCAGTGTAGTGAGTGTGCAGAGTAGTGAGTGTGCAGACTACTGAGTGTGCAGACTAGTGAGTGCAGAGTTGTGAGTGTGTAGAGTAGTGAGTGCAGAGTAGTGAGTGCAGAGTAGTGAGTGCAGAGTAGTGAGTGTGTAGAGTAGTAAGTGCAGAGTAGTGAGTGCAGAGAGTAGTGAGTGCAGAGAGTAGTGAGTGCAGAGAGTAGTGAGTGCAGAGAGTAGTGAGTGCAGAGTAGTGAGTGCAGAGTAGTGAGTGCAGAGAGTAATGAGTGCAGAGTAGTGAGTGCAGAGTGCAGAGTAGTGAGTGCAGAGTGCAGAGTAGTGAGTGCAGAGTGCAGAGTAGTAAGTGCAGAGTAGTGAGTGCAGAGTAGTGAGTGCAGAGTAGTGAGTGCAGAGTAGTGAGTGCAGAGAGTGCAGAGTAGTGAGTGCAGAGTAGTGAGTGCAGAGTAGTGAGTGCAGAGTAGTGAGGAGTGCAGAGTAGTGAGGAGTGCAGAGTAGTGAGGAGTGCAGAGTAGCGAGTGCAGAGAGTGCAGAGTAGTGAGTGCAGAGTGCAGAGTAGTGAGTGCAGAGTAGTGAGTGCAGAGTAGTGAGTGCAGAGTAGTGAGTGCAGAGTAGTGAGTGCAGAGAGTAGTGAGTGCAGAGTGCAGAGTAGTGAGTGCAGAGTAGTGAGTAGTGAGTGCAGAGTAGTGAGTGCAGGGTGCAGAGTAGTGAGTGCAGAGTGCAGAGTAGTGAGTGCAGAGTGCAGAGTAGTGAGTGCAGAGTAGTGAGTGCAGAGTAGTGAGTGCAGAGTAGTGAGTGCAGAGTAGTGAGTGTCCAGTAGTGAGTGCCCAGTAGTGAGTGCCTAGTAGTGAGTGCAGAGTAGTGAGTGCAGACTAGTGAGTGCAGAGTAGTGAGTGCAGAGTAGCGAGTGCAGATTAGTGAGTGCAGATTAGTGAGTGCAGAGTAGTGAGTGCAGAGTAGTGAGTGCAGAGTAGTGAGTAGTGAGTGCAGAGTAGTGAGTAGTGAGTGCAGAGTAGTGAGTGCAGAGTAGTGAGTGCAGAGTAGTGAGTGCAGAGAGTGCAGAGTAGTGAGTGCAGAGTAGTGAGTGCAGAGTGCAGAGTAGTGAGGAGTGCAGAGTAGTGAGTGCAGAGAGTGCAGAGTAGTGAGTGCAGAGTGCAGAGTAGTGAGTGCAGAGTGCAGAGTAGTGAGTGCAGAGTAGTGAGTGCAGAGTAGTGAGTGCAGAGTAGTGAGTGCAGAGTAGTGAGTGCAGAGTAGTGAGTGCCTAGTAGTGAGTGCAGAGTAGTGAGTGCAGAGTAGTGAGTGCAGAGTAGTGAGTGCAGAGTAGTGAGTGCAGAGTGCTGAGTAGTGAGTGCAGAGTAGTGAGTGCAGAGAGTGCAGAGTAGTGAGTGCAGGGTGCAGAGTAGTGAGTGCAGAGTGCAGAGTAGTGAGTGCAGAGTGCAGAGTAGTGAGTGCAGAGTAGTGAGTGCAGAGTAGTGAGTGCAGAGTAGTGAGTGCAGAGTAGTAAATGCCTAGTAGTGAGTGCCTAGTAGTGAGTGCAGAGTAGTGAGTGCAGAGTAGTGAGTGCAGAGTAGTGAGTGCAGAGTAGTGAGTGCAGAGTAGTGAGTGCGGAGTGGTGAGTGCAGAGTAGTGAGTGCAGAGTAGTGAGTGCAGAGTAGTGAGTGCAGAGTAGTGAGTGCAGAGTGGTGAGTGCAGAGTAGTGAGTGCAGAGTGCAGAGTAGTGAGTAGTGAGTGCAGAGTAGTGAGTAGTGAGTGCAGAGTAGTGAGTAGTGAGTGCAGAGTAGTGAGTGCAGAGTAGTGAGTGCAGAGTAGTGAGTGCAGAGTAGTGAGTGCAGAGTAGTGAGTGCAGAGTAGTGAGTGCAGAGAGTAGTGAGTGCAGAGTGCAGAGTAGTGAGTGCAGAGTAGTGAGTAGTGAGTGCAGAGTAGTGAGTGCAGGGTGCAGAGTAGTGAGTGCAGAGTGCAGAGTAGTGAGTGCAGAGTGCAGAGTAGTGAGTGCAGAGTAGTGAGTGCAGAGTAGTGAGTGCAGAGTAGTGAGTGCAGAGTAGTGAGTGTCCAGTAGTGAGTGCCCAGTAGTGAGTGCCTAGTAGTGAGTGCAGAGTAGTGAGTGCAGACTAGTGAGTGCAGAGTAGTGAGTGCAGAGTAGCGAGTGCAGATTAGTGAGTGCAGATTAGTGAGTGCAGAGTAGTGAGTGCAGAGTAGTGAGTGCAGAGTAGTGAGTAGTGAGTGCAGAGTAGTGAGTAGTGAGTGCAGAGTAGTGAGTGCAGAGTAGTGAGTGCAGAGTAGTGAGTGCAGAGAGTGCAGAGTAGTGAGTGCAGAGTAGTGAGTGCAGAGTGCAGAGTAGTGAGGAGTGCAGAGTAGTGAGTGCAGAGAGTGCAGAGTAGTGAGTGCAGAGTGCAGAGTAGTGAGTGCAGAGTGCAGAGTAGTGAGTGCAGAGTAGTGAGTGCAGAGTAGTGAGTGCAGAGTAGTGAGTGCAGAGTAGTGAGTGCCTAGTAGTGAGTGCAGAGTAGTGAGTGCAGAGTAGTGAGTGCAGAGTAGTGAGTGCAGAGTAGTGAGTGCAGAGTGCTGAGTAGTGAGTGCAGAGTAGTGAGTGCAGAGAGTGCAGAGTAGTGAGTGCAGGGTGCAGAGTAGTGAGTGCAGAGTGCAGAGTAGTGAGTGCAGAGTGCAGAGTAGTGAGTGCAGAGTAGTGAGTGCAGAGTAGTGAGTGCAGAGTAGTGAGTGCAGAGTAGTAAATGCCTAGTAGTGAGTGCCTAGTAGTGAGTGCAGAGTAGTGAGTGCAGAGTAGTGAGTGCAGAGTAGTGAGTGCAGAGTAGTGAGTGCAGAGTAGTGAGTGCGGAGTAGTGAGTGCAGAGTAGTGAGTGCAGAGTGGTGAGTGCAGAGTAGTGAGTGCAGAGTAGTGAGTGCAGAGTAGTGAGTGCAGAGTAGTGAGTGCAGAGTGGTGAGTGCAGAGTAGTGAGTGCAGAGTGCAGAGTAGTGAGTAGTGAGTGCAGAGTAGTGAGTAGTGAGTGCAGAGTAGTGAGTAGTGAGTGCAGAGTAGTGAGTGCAGAGTAGTGAGTGCAGAGAGTGCAGAGAGTGCAGAGTAGTGAGTTCAGAGTAGTGAGTGCAGAGTGCAGAGTAGTGAGGAGTGCAGAGTAGTGAGGAGTGCAGAGTAGTGAGGAGTGCAGAGTAGTGAGGAGTGCAGAGTAGTGAGTGCAGAGTAGTGAGTGCAGAGAGTGCAGAGTAGTGAGTGCAGAGTGCAGAGTAGTGAGTGCAGAGTGCAGAGTAGTGAGTGCAGAGTAGTGAGTGCAGAGTAGTGAGTGCAGAGTAGTGAGTGCAGAGAGTAGTGAGTGCAGAGTGCAGAGTTGTGAGTGCAGAGTAGTGAGTGCAGAGTAGTGAGTGCAGAGTAGTGAGTGCAGAGTAGTGAGTGCAGAGTAGTGAGTGCAGAGACTGCAGAGTAGTGAGTGCAGGGTGCAGAGTAGTGAGTGCAGAGTGCAGAGTAGTGAGTGCAGAGTAGTGAGTGCAGAGTAGTGAGTGCAGAGTAGTGAGTGCCTAGTAGTGAGTGCCGTGTAGTGAGTGCCTAGTAGTGAGTGCCTAGTAGTGAGTGCAGAGTAGTGAGTGCAGAGTAGTGAGTGCAGAGTAGTGAGTGCAGAGTAGTGAGTGCAGAGTGCTGAGTAGTGAGTGCAGAGTAGTGAGTGCAGAGTAGTGAGTGCAGAGAGTGCAGAGTAGTGAGTGCAGAGTAGTGAGTGCAGAGTGGTGAGTGCAGAGTAGTGAGTGCAGAGTGCAGAGTAGTGAGTAGTGAGTGCAGAGTACTGAGTAGTGAGTGCAGAGTAGTGAGTAGTGAGTGCAGAGTAGTGAGTGCAGAGTAGTGAGTGCAGAGAGTGCAGAGAGTGCAGAGTAGTGAGTGCAGAGTAGTGAGTGCAGAGTGCAGAGTAGTGAGGAGTGCAGAGTAGTGAGGAGTGCAGAGTAGTGAGGAGTGCAGAGTAGTGAGGAGTGCAGAGTAGTGAGGAGTGCAGAGTAGTGAGTGCAGAGTAGTGAGTGCAGAGTAGTGAGTGCAGAGTAGTGAGTGCAGAGTGCAGAGTAGTGAGTGCAGAGTGCAGAGTAGTGAGTGCAGAGTAGTGAGTGCAGAGTAGTGAGTGCAGAGTAGTGAGTGCAGAGTAGTGAGTGCAGAGAGTAGTGAGTGCAGAGTTGTGAGTGCAGAGTAGTGAGTAGTGAGTGCAGAGTAGTGAGTGCAGAGTAGTGAGTGCAGAGTGCTGAGTAGTGAGTGCAGAGTTGTGAGTGCAGAGTAGTGAGTGCAGAGACTGCAGAGTAGTGAGTGCAGGGTGCAGAGTAGTGAGTGCAGAGTGCAGAGTAGTGAGTGCAGAGTAGTGAGGGCAGAGTAGTGAGTGCAGAGTAGTGAGTGCAGAGTAGTGAGTGCAGAGTAGTGAGTGCCTAGTAGTGAGTGCCTAGTAGTGAGTGCCGTGTAGTGAGTGCCTAGTAGTGAGTGCCTAGTAGTGAGTGCAGAGTAGTGAGTGCAGAGTAGTGAGTGCAGAGTAGTGAGTGCAGAGTGCTGAGTAGTGAGTGCAGAGTAGTGAGTGCAGAGTAGTGAGTGCAGAGAGTGCAGAGTAGTGAGTGCAGGGTGCAGAGTAGTGAGTGCAGAGTGCAGAGTAGTGAGTGTAGAGTGCAGAGTAGTGAGTAGTGAGTGCAGAGTAGTGAGTAGTGAGTGCAGAGTAGTGAGTAGTGAGTGCAGAGTAGTGAGTGCGGAATAGTGAGTGCAGAGTGCAGAGTAGTGAGGAGTGCAGAGTGGTGAGGAGTGCAGAGTAGTGAGTGCAGAGTAGTGCAGAGTGCAGAATAGTGAGTGCAGAGTAGTGAGTGCAGAGTAGTGAGTGCAGAGTAGTGAGTGCAGAGTAGTGAGTGCAGAGAGTAGTGAGTGCAGAGAGTAGTGAGTGCAGAGAGTAGTGAGTGCAGAGTAGTGAGTGCAGAGTAGTGAGTGCAGAGTGCAGAGTAGTGAGTGCAGAGTAGTGAGTAGTGAGTGCAGAGTAGTGAGTGCAGAGTAGTGAGTCCAGAGTAGTGAGTGCAGAGTTGTGAGTGCAGAGTAGTGAGTGCAGAGAGTGCAGAGTAGTGAGTGCAGGGTGCAGAGTAGTGAGTGCAGAGTGCAGGGTAGTGAGTGCAGAGTGCAGAGTAGTGAGTGCAGAGTAGTGAGTGCAGAGTAGTGAGTGCAGAGTAGTGAGTGCAGAGTAGTGAATGCCTAGTAGTGAGTGCCTAGTAGTGAGTGCCTAGTAGTGAGTGCCTAGTAGTGAGTGCCTAGTAGTGAGTGCAGAGTAGTGAGTGCAGAGTAGTGAGTGCAGAGTAGTGAGTGCAGAGTAGTGAGTGCAGAGAGTGCAGAGTAGTGAGTGCAGAGAGTGCAGAGTAGTGAGTGCAGAGTGCAGAGAAGTGAGTGCAGAGTAGTGAGTGCAGAGTAGTGAGTGCAGAGTGCAGAGTAGTGAGTGCAGAGTAGTGAGTGCAGAGTGCAGAGTAGTGAGTGCAGAGTGCAGAGTAGTGAGTGCAGAGTGCAGAGTAGTTAGTGCAGAGTGCAGAGTAGTGAGTGCAGAGTGCAGAGTAGTGAGTGCAGAGTGCAGAGAAGTGAGTGCAGAGTAGTGAGTGCAGAGTAGTGAGTGCAGAGTAGTGAGTGCAGAGTAGTGAGTGCAGAGTGCAGAGTAGTGCGTGCAGAGTGCAGAGTAGTGAGTGCAGAGTGCAGAGTAGTGAGTGCAGAGTGCAGAGTAGTGAGTGCAGAGTAGTGAGTAGTGAGTGCAGAGTAGTGAGTGCAGAGTAGTGAGTGCAGAGTAGTGAGTGCAGAGAGTGCAGAGTAGTGAGTGCAGAGTAGTGAGTGCAGAGTAGTGAGTGCAGAGTAGTGAGTGCAGCGTAGTGAGTGCAGAATGCAGAGTTGTGAGTGCAGAGTAGTGAGTGCAGAATGCAGAGTGAGTGTGCAGAGCAGTAAGTGCAGGTGCAGAGTGGTGTGTGCTGTTGAGTGCAGAGTGCTGTGTGCTGTTGAGTGCAGAGTGCTGTATGCTGTTGAGTGCAGAGTGCTGTGTGCTGTTGAGTGCAGAGTACTGTGTATTGGCAACGTAAATGACAATGTCATTTGTTTATGATTTAAAGAAAAAAAAAGAAATGTCATGAGCAATGCCAATAGCTCTTCCTTTAATGATGCCGAGACCATTGCATTGTAAATGCTTGTTTAGAATCACTAGGGGACACCATAAGCGATTTTTTGCTCAGGTATGCCAATTTCACCCTCCTACTCATTCTCAATCTCCACTTAGAATACAGAAATGAGCCAGGAGTGGACAACTTTCTTAAAATCATAGAATCTCTCGGAATTCAACAATTAATCATTACTCCCACACACCAGGCAGGTCATATGCTAGATGGAGTATGTTCTAACTCCACCTCAATAATGGTTGATACCCACATTTTCCAAATATGGTCAGATCACAAATTCATCCCCCAAAACCAGAACTAAGCAAATATCCTCTTCCCACCCATGGCGTAAATGGGTCCATTGGTTATGAACCCAAAGCTGCCTACTCTTGCTTATGCGTCCACACCTACTCTTACTGGGGATGCTCTGGAAGATACGCAACGCTTCCATAATTGGAAATTTCAATAAGCGATAAGTTAGCCCCACTAGAACGAACTAATAACAAGCGAAAAGCCAAAACTCACCAAGCCCCTTGGTACACGCCCACTCTAGCTCAATTATACCTCCAGTGTAAACTACTGGAACACAGTGGATAAGAGCGTATGACCCAGCAGACCAAAACTCTTTTAAATTAAGCAGAAAAAAATACCACACACAGATTACATCAGCAAAAAAAGTGTACTACTCCAACAAGATCTTTGAGGCACCCCATATCAGAAAACTATCTTTTCTATTATAAAGTCCTTAACCGACCCTAAAACTTTGAGTAGGGAAATTCCCCCCACCACAGACCTTATGTGAACAGATTTTGGTCTTCTTCGAGCAAAAAATCCATAACATGCAAAAAGATTTCATTACAATCCCCTACGAGAACTTGGACTTAGAGTTGATCTTGCGCACACTGGTCCTTCATTCCAGGCTTTTGAAATAATTACAGTCGAGCAGACACGTGAGGCAATTGCTGCCTGCAAATCGGGCTCCCCTCTCGATGCCTGTCCACCCATGGTCCTGCACCAGATTATAAACATCGTTAATCCGGTGATTAACCAGCTAGTCAACTCCTCGTTAGCTACAGGCACAGTCCAAGATGAATGGAAACTGGCCATAGTTAAACCACTAGAAAAAAATGGAATATCGACTGATCAAGTCTCTCAAACCTCTGCCCAATATCGCTGCTACCCACATTGGGTAAAATCAGAGAAAGAATGGTTAACAGAGAACTATCCAACTTCCTCGAAACTGCCAAGATCCTTCACCCACATCAATCAGGCTTCCGCCCTAAACACTCTACGGAATCTGCACTATTGGAAATAGTTGAGACAATAAAATCTACTTCAGATAAAGGCAAGAAGGTGGTTCTGATTTTACTCGAGCTGTCAGCCGCCTTTGATACCATCTCTCATGACATCCTCCTCACATGGTCAAAGAAAAGCGGCATTTCATACACAGCATTGACCTGGATCCGGTCCTTCCTTACCAATCGTAGACAATCAGTGGCCCTAGGAACGTTCCTCTCCTCTGAATGCCCTATTACGTAAGGCATAGCAGAAGGCTCCTCTCTTAGCCTTTTGCTATTCAACATATATATGGCCCCTCTCATCTCCTTGATATCCTCATTTGAAATTGACGACACACAATTGATCTTATCTCTGGATAAAGACTCCACTAAGGCTGAATCTAACTTTAAAATATGCCTAACATAGGTCATCCAGTGGATGAAGTATAACCATCTCAGGTGTAATACAGATAAAACTGAGATCCTACTGATAGGAAAGGACTATCCCTTTAAGCCGAGTGCGTGGTGGCCGGAAGACACAACAGCACCTCCAAATACTGTAGAAGTGTTAAAAAACTTGAGAGTGAAATTTGATACTTCACTCTCCTTCCGACTGCATGCCCTGACGGTGGCAGGGACTTGTTTTAATGTAATCAAAACCCTTAACAAATGATTTGATTTATCCCTCTTCCTGCAAGAAAGACAAATGCAGTGGCACTTATCCTGTCACAACTAGACTATTGCAACAGCCTCCTGGCAGGAGCAAATAAACAAGTACTTAAGAGACTAGAAGTGATACAGCATGCAACTGCTGGTCTAGTTAAAAATTACCATGTAGATCTTCCGCCTCGGCATCCCTCAAAACCCTCCACTGGCTACCTTTGCATAAGAGAATCTTATTCAAGGTACTCCTAATCACATTTAGAGCATCCTTGAATCTAGGACCAACGTATCTGTCTGTCAAATTCACCCCATACACTACTGCCAGAACACTCAGATCCTCATCTGCAACATTTCTCAAGCCTCCCTGTTTCAGATGCAAAAACCAAAGGAGGAAAAACCATAGCTGCAGTAGGAGCCAAAGCTTGGAATCTTATGCCGACGCACCAAAGGCTGATCAAAACAGAATCCCATTTCAGAAAGGCCCTGAAGCCCTGGATCTTTGGATCCTCAGATGAATTTTGCTTATCACTTATATAGTGCTCATTACGGAGTGACAGCCGAGCTAGATAAATACCTATTCAAATTCAAATGTAATGATTTTATAGTTTTACAAAGCAGTGTGTTTCACCTTTTAGAAGCATTAGAGCACTGAACGTTAGTTTGACAAATAATCTGTTTGAGGCAGTGATGAGACTTCAATCGTTAAGGTAAAAAAATTGTATCTTGTTCTTTACTGGTGATCCATAGTAAACATGCTGCTCATTTGAAATCAAGTTTCAAAAGTTTGATTTTTAAGCATTTCCACTTGTATGGACTTTCAGGTTTGGGCTGAAGGCATTCCAGAGGCTGGGACCCTGGACTCCCAAGAATGTGTCTACAAGGTTCCACCACTGGAAAATTTGTTGGCTGATTTAAATGAGTAGTTGTTGTATTTTGATTCATAGTTGGTGTGTTACAAATGGGGTCTCTCGTTGGCAGAGCTATGCACCCAATCCAAGCGGGGACCCCTACTCAGTCAATGTAAGTATAGTACTCAGTAAAGGTTTACCTGTGCTCATCCTCAGGAAGCTTGGCACAGAGCAGTCAGGCTAAACTAAAGACACAATTGGCCTTATTATGTTGCGACCCGGAAAGGCTCCTATCGTCGGTTGGAGCCTTTCCAGGCTAGTTTAATTTCCAACCGCAGCATACCAGTGCTCCCAAGGACGGCCTTTCCGCATTTGTGATTACGATACTCGGTCTCCGACAGGCTTTTCATGTTTGGCCTTCCAACATGGAAAGCCTGTCGGAGAGGGAGTATGGGGGTCGTTGAGGCGCCTGCCGCATGGTGCAGGGATGAACACAGACTCCCATTCCTCTATGGGAGCTTGTATTACGGCCGGTTTACGGTCATAACATGAGCTCCCATAGGGGAAAGTGAGTATGCGACCGATCGTGATTAGGCGGTTGGGATCACCGACCTGAGGTCGGTTGGTCCTGTTTTTGTGTCCACCCGACATTGTAATCACCCCTAATGTGTAAAGCATTTGTGCACATACACACAGTAACACAGTAAAAAAAAAAAAAAAAAAGTATTCCAAACCAGTTGAGTAAAATAGCCAACATTTATCTGAGTAAAATAAGCCCAAATAAAAAAAATCTAACAAACACAAGTTGAATTTTGCAAGATTAAATTAAAATGCAGTGTTTAGAAGTCAATAGCTCCACCTGGGGCTATCTGGTCGCGCTTCACTTGGGCAAATCCAAAAGTTCAGTCTGACTGTGATGGAGTGTAGGTCGGATATGGAAGTCACGCAGACCCACTGACAGTAACTTGGATGCGTCGATGTTTGGGTACAATGAGTTGAAATCGATAGTGATGCATCGCTGATGCAGACGATGCGTTGGTTTCGAAGTCAGGAATGGTCGCGGATGCATAGATGTCAAGAGCACAGTGTGTTGGTTCCAAGGCATCAGAGTCGAACCGCTGGGCTGGAGGGGATGCGTCAATGAGAAGCCACAGTAGGCTGGGGATGTGTCGGAGTCAGGAAAGTGTATCACAGAAGTCAGTGAAGCGGTATCCGAGACTCACGCAGCAGCAGTTCTTCAGAGGCGCTTTGGCAAAGTTGAGGCTGCATTGTAAGTCTAGGTCATTGTGTCGTGAACTCAGTGAGTGGGGACCGCGGCTCCAGTACAGACAGCATTGATGTATCATTTTCACAGGGATCTGGTTCCGAAATAACGCTTTGGAGTCGATGCATTGGTTTCTTGTGTTGCAGCACAAACACTCACTTCCAAGGGCCCACAACTGGATTTATTTTAGCACCACTTGGCAGAGCAGGGCTCACAGCAGAAGCACCCAGGTGCTGGTAGCTAAATGCAGTTGAAGTCTTTGATTTCCATGAGACTTCCAACAGGAGGCAAACCCAACACGCACTTGGAGAACCTTTAGAAATAAAGTATGTAGAGATAAAAGTCCAGTCCTCCTGCTCACATGCAAGAAGCAGCATGCCAACACAGCAAAACAAGCACCAAAATGACAGTCCCTCCTGGAAGCTTAGCAGCTCTTCTTCCTGACAGAATGTACTCAGGCCAGAAGTGTTCAGAGTATATGGTGTCAGAAGTCCCATACTTATATCGATTTTAGCCTTTGAGGTAGGAAGACTTCAAAGAAAGGTCTTTTGTAGTGCACAAGAACCTGACCTTTCCGGTCCTGGCTCCAGACAAAATACAGGCTGGTATGCAGCTCTTTGTGTGGGGACAGGCACAGCCCTATTCAGGTGAATGGGTCCGCTCCTCCTTCAACTCTAGCTCAGGAAGACCCATCAGCCTGGCGATAGGTCATCAGGATATGCACAGCACACCTCAGCTCCCTATGTGTGTGACATTCTAGAGTGAATTCACAAAGTCAAGCTCTCACCCTGACCCAGAGGTATATAATAGGGACAGGCAGAGCAACAGAATGGTTAAAGTAAAAAAAAGCCAACTTTCTAAAAGTGCTGCTATGTGCGCCCTAAGTGGCCAAGGGTATGCCCAGACGGGGGTCTCTTGCTCACTGTACCACTGGATTCAAGCTAGTCTGGCTTATTAGGGGTAATACCCTGAAACCGGTCCCAGGATGCTTGTTTCTGATCCAGGGAGGACCTGGACTGGCAGTTCGCGCTCGACTGTTTCCATGGGGAGCAGGGTCAAGACTGATTTGCACATATCTGGGTCCACATTGGCAGTGGCATAGTGAGCAAAAGAATGATAGATTCAACCCAGATCTGTTGACTGGGGATGAGTGGTTGAAAAGTTTCAGCACTCCATCCATGATCGTGTTGGGTTTGCAACTTTCTAAAAGTGGCATTTCAGATATGCAGTTTAAAAATCAACTTCACAGAAAAATGTGCTTTTAACTTTTGAGCCCATTTACACCAAACTCCAATTTTCTATTTGCTCCCACTTGGAAGTTACACTTGTAAAGTGTTACAAGGTAGCTCCAATGGTAACACTGGGAGAGATAGGCCTTGCTGTTGTGAAAAACAAATTTAGCAGTTTTTTACTACCAGGACATGTAAACCCCAAAAGCACATGTCCTACTTTTTAAATATACTGAACCCTGCCCCTGCCCTGCACTTTAGGGGTGTCTTACATGTAATAAAAGGGAAATTTTGGGCCTGGGAAGTAGCTGAACTTTCCAGGTCAGAGTGTGCAGCTTAAAGCGAGCAGACTAATCGATGCAAACTCTGTAACAGAATTGCTAATGTGTTCTTGTATAAAATTAATGAAACATGCTGAAATATATATATATTTTTTTAAACTGCACACAAAGGCTCTGCAGTTACAGGTCCGAGAGACGTTTGAAGAGCTACTCATGGGGGTGACAAAATCAGCGCTGCAGGCCCAGTAGTAGCATTTGATTTGCAGGCCCTGGGCACATGCAGTGCACTGTACTAGGAACTCATTAAGCAAATCATATATGCCAATAATGGAGAAACCAAATGCCATTACATTTTAGACACAGAGCACATGCACTTTAGCAGTGGTCGGCAGTGAAAAAGTGCCCAGGGTCCTAAAACCAGCATAGCCTAAGTAAAAAACAGGGGAGGAAGAAGGCATAACGTTTTTATGTTCAAATCTTTTTTATTCAATTTTGAAACACAGGATACACAGTACATGAGCATAAAGTACAGTTATTTTTATTATTATTAGCTAGCTTGTAAAGCGCTAGAACATCAATGAAAACCCTGTAACAATCCTGAATTTGCGCCTTGCACTACCCAAAAAAAGCACAATAATTACTTCCGTTTACCAGAGGGAAGATGAAAAAGCCAAGTTTTTAGGTTTTTCTGGAACAGAGACTCCGACTTGCAGACCCTCAGATCCAAGGGAAGGTCATACATGCCTTAGCAACCAGAAAGCCAAAAGATCTCCCTCCGGCTCGAACCTTCCGCACCCTGGGCACAATCACTCTGGCAAAGCCGAGCAATCTCAGATGCAGGGTGGGCCGATAAGCTGTAAGAAGAGGGAGCAAGAACTGCAGCCCTTTCTGACTAAGGATCCTATGACCAAAGCATATTCCGTGAAAGTGACAGCGGCCTGAATTGGGAGCCAATGAAGTTTCTTCAAAGCTTCCCCCACCGAGACCCGCCAGGGGATATTTAAGATCAGCCGGGCTTCAGCATTTTGGACCTTCTGCAAGAGGTTCAAATTTCTAACCGTCAACTCCAAATACAGAACATTACACTAATCAAGGCGAGATGTAACAAGAGCCTGTACAATAGTTCTTTTAGCATCGAGGGGGAGAAGGTCAAAAATTTTGCGTAGCATTTTAAGGATGCCAAAACAGGCTCCGGCTACAGCGGTAATTTGCTCAGAGAAGGACAGATTTTTATCAACCCATACTCCCAAATTCTTCACCGTAGCTTTCGGTACCGGGGTGGGTCAAAGTTCCATCGGCCACCAGTGCTGTGACCAGAGAGAGGGCTGTTTACCAACAACCATCACCTTAGTCTTCCCTGTATTCAGCTGAAGACAGCTGTATCTCATCCAGTCCGCAAGAACCCCCATGCAAACCTTAAAATCAGATGCCGTTCCGAATTTATTTTGTTCCAGGGTCACAACCAGCTGAGTGTCATCAGCATATGACACCAGCTTTATCCCATGCCTCAAGACAATGTCTGCCAGAGAGCTCATATAGATATTGAACAGGGTGGGGCTAAGAGCCAAACGCTGTGGCACCCCCTGCGACAGAGGACAGACTCTGGATTTGTAAGGGTGTTGTAGAACCTTGGATCTGTTCTGCAAAAAGTTTTTCATCCAATCCCAGGTGCCGCCACCGACACCAGCCTCCCGCAGCCTCTCAAGGAGGAGGCCGTGGGACACCGTGTCAAATGCAGCACTCAGGTCCAGAAGAATCATAGCAGTAGTCCTTCCCTTATCAACAGCAATTTTCAGCACTTCTGCAGCCAGGAGAAGGGCCAACTCTGTGCTATGAAGTGACCTAAAGCCAGATTGGGTGTCATGAAGAACCCGTCTCTCTTCCAGAAACATTGACAATTGTGTGTTGAGATGTTTCTCTGCAATTTTTGCTACAAAGGGGAGTAGAGAGATCGGTCTCAAATTTTCAGGGAGTGCGGGATCCAAGGAAGGTTTCTTCAGCAAAGGGACCACAATAGCGTATTTCCAGTATTTGGGAACCTGCCTGTCTTAAAGGACATATTCAACAAAGAGGTAAGAACCGGCGCATTTAGGGGGATCTGGATCCAGCAGAGACCCAGATTTCACAACCTCCATCAATCTTAGAATCTCACTTTACATAGGTTGTTGAAAAACAAACTTCTCCTTGAACCCAGTATTTAATACAACGGGGGCAGGGACAAAATTCCTACTACTTTTTGGAAAGGTGACATATATTTTATCGATCTTACCCATAAAATAATCAGCAACCTTATTACAATGATCCATAGACGTAGGAATTACAGCAGTCACCCGTTCCAAAGAGGACAATTGTTTCACAACCTGAAAGATGTTTTTGGTGGATCTTTTAGCCAACTTAATTTGTTCTGTATAAAATTCCCTTTGCACTCTCCTAATCTCATGGTGTTAAAACTTCAAAACCCTGAGATACATCTGCCTATTTTCCTCCAGATAGCTCTTCCCTCCACTGGCCTTCCAGGCGTTTACACCTGGATTTCAGTTGTGCCAGTTCTTCTGAGAACCATTTAGCAGAAGAAATCAAACGTGCGCTTTTACATGGTATCAGTGGTATCAGGGAGTCCACAACCTCCATGATCCAGCACGAAATTAGACTATCAGCAGACTGGGAATCAGCGCCTAAATCAGGAATATTGGAGCCCAGTGCCTCATCAAAAGAATCCTGAGTTAATGCGGCCCATTTCAGAACCATCATGGGCTCCAAGCACCTTCCCTGCCTGCAAAGGGCCTTACCACGAGTCCAGATCCTAAAAGGAAGTATATAGTGGTCAGAAAAGGCTACCAGGATATGTGAAGCAGCAACAACCTGCATACAATTTGTAAAGATATTATCTAACGTATAGCCCCTATTGTGTGTGGGAGTATGTATCAATTGATTAAAACCCATTGCCTGGAGTCCTAGGGTCATCTCCATAGATTCTTTATTTTCTTATCTTCTAAATGAAGATTAAAACCTCCCACAAGAATAAAATTAGGATACCGAACAGCAAAAGGGGATAGAATTTCAAAAAGCGCATCAATAAAGGCTCAGCCCGGGCCAGTGGGTCTATATATAAGAAGCCCAACGGTCGAATTAGTGCTAGTGAAAGTCAGATTAAAGAAGGCTGCTTCACAGCTAGACATCGGAAGTTTATGCATTTTAAGCTTAAGTTCTTTCCTGAAAATCACAGCAATGCCCCCCCCCCCGCTACTCCCATGCCAAACCTATCCACTCCAAGGATTGCATTGCCTTCAGGTAGGGCACCAAGATATCCGAGGCAGAAGTATCATTAAGCCAGGTTTCCAAATAAATAAATACACCGATAGCGAGCATTAGTATTCTTGGGAAAGGAGTACAAAGATGGTGTGAGGAGGGGACTGTGTAGGATTCGACTTGAAGATATAGATGTTATGCAGGTATTTTAGTTTTAACCTCAAAAATACACATAATACAGGTTATTCAGGCCTTGAGTTACATATTTAGATCGGTAATAGAGACAGTACATCATAGACATCATGAACCATTATTGGAGGAATCTTGCTAACCATTTTTTTTGTAACCATTTTTGTAACCTGAAGAAGAAGAAACTTTATTGTATAGTTAATTAAAACCATTACAAAAATACAGATATGATAATATACTAAAAACACACTGATGTGAGAGTAATAGAATTTAAAATTGGTAGTAAAAAACAAATGTCTTTCTGGGGTAAAACAATGTCCATGGTCAAGATTTTGCCAATGATCTTTGCTTTTTCTCAAAATGTTCAATAAATTTGATTGATCTGCAAATGAATTGGGGGTCTGTGGTACATAATGTTTGTATAATCGCAGACCTACAGGTACGTGTTCCAAACTGCTTGAACTTGGCTTTCAACCAATTCCGACGTTCTTGTATGAGAGCCGGGCAGATGCAAATCAGGTGGGTAAAGTCTTGCCTTGCTGCACCGCATAGCCCGCACCCTTCACTTTCTTGGGACTTCCACTTAGGACGCTCAGCCTTATATTAAGATATTTATGTTTGATATAAGGTGAAAAGGTCAGGTCCAGGTAGTGCGCCGGCACTAGTTTTTTGTATGATTGGATAGTCATCCAAGCATGTGACCTGAGACTGAATGCTATTTTGTCATCCAAAAATGAGTGTTTGATGGCTGCCTTCCTGACCACCTGTTTGAATAAAGGTACTTGGAGCTTGGTTTCCCAGAGTTCAACCAGATTTGTTGATTCCAATGAGATTTTGAGGTACTTGGCATAGTTTGAATTTGGACATTTGATGATGGTTTCCCACATAGCACGATAGAGCATGATCTCTTTTTTGTAACCTGACCAGACTGTGTATTAAATTATAGAACCAAAAGTGTAATTTATATATCTGGATTAATACGTCAATCAAACAGGATATACCGAGTTATAATCACAGAGAACAGGTAATGTAAGTTTCAAGGTGCAGGTTGATTGCATGCATGTTGTACATATTATGTATGATCATAAGACTTTACATCACCATAGTATTGAGCTAATACTGAGATCGTCTTAGTGACTTAACAAGAGGTCCGACTGTATATGCTAGTATTCATCTGTTAATGAGCAGACCATGAAGCATACACAGTAGAATAAAAAGTACAAGGACCATTTCTAACACAATACCCTTCCAGCCCAAACCCAAGAAAGACTAATCAATACCTTGATAGGTTTCCCTGCTTAGGGCAACAAAACATGGGCAATGGCCCACTACTGTAGGGCTGTTGCCAGTTCTACACCTCTCTGAACTCAGATATGTTCCTATGTATATACTTTCGGGGCCATATGAACTGGCCCATGGGAAACCCTTCTCCTCATCTGAGGACCTCATCTGTGCAGCACCTAACCTTACTTTGCTCACAGATGCTTCCCAGTAGGCTGACAGTACCACCATGGCCAACAAAGTGATAAAGCCCATTCCACCCTTTGGGTCTGACTTCTGTCCCCAACCCAGGGAAAACTCTGACCACAGCAACCAACAGAGGCCACTGGCAGTAGTCAGTATCAAGAGCCAGGCCCGAGGCCATCCAGGGCTCTCTTAATTCTGTGGTTTCTCAAAGTGGAAGTTAGTAGTCCTAGGTGCTTGCAACATTTAATCACTGCACCTCCCACCAGTTCAGTGGTGTTATCCTGAAATTGGTCCCTCAGTCCGGGGTTTGCACGCTGAGTCTGAACAGGGGACATGGATCTGCTCTCCCTCACCCTGCTTCTCCATCCGGGGTCCTGTACCCTCCGCTTTGGAGCGGTACCCCAAAAAACTGAAAAGCCAAGGTGCCTATGGTGGCCACCCAGCCCAGTTCCCCTGACACCGGGGGCACCTAATTCCACAGAATTTAGTCTATGGGCATCTGGGGAATAACTATAACCCTCCTCTGGGTCACTTCCACACCCCACTCTAGGGATACCAGTGCCATAAGGCTGAAAATGTCCTGCCCGTTGGCTGGAGTCACCCTACACACCCGGCCGGTGTACTGCTCTGTGAAAACTAGCTTTTCCGCTATCATGGTCAGGCTAGCCCTGGTGTCCCTTAGAGTAGTGACTGGGACCCCACTCACTCCCACCTGGTGGAAGTGATGATTCTCACCCTCAGGGATCACTAACTCAAACTCTGAGTTCACTTCCCAACTAAGGAAGATCATGGCATGGTCCATGACCTGCTCCTGGGGACTACTTACCCCTAAGGTCACATTGGCCACCCCTGTGGCGGTACCATCAGTGGGTGATTTCTTAGGAAAGACAGGGTCCCCCCTCTTGTGTCCTAGCTGGTAACATACAAAGCAGCAGTGTTGGAAATGGGGCGCCCTGGGCCACCGCCCACCAGAACCTCCTCCCTGTTTCTCAGAAGGTGCATGGGGACCCTTTTCTCCCCCTTACCCTGTGACCTGCCTGTGTCTCCCTTGACCTTCCCCACTCTCTGCTGGGGGAGCCAGAACCACCTTTCTAGGGGGTGACTCCCAGATACCTTATTGTGGACCCTGGTACTGATCTAGCAGTCCACCTCTCTAGCAAGCTTCCTAGGATCAGAAAGCATACTGTCAATCAAGTACTGGTGCAGCTCTGGACAGCAAAGACTAAACATGTGCTCTTGCGCAATCAAATTATACAGCCCCTGATAATTTGTTATCTTATTGTCTTTTACCCAACCATCCAGCACTCAGCAGAAAGAATCAACACACTCTACCCATGTCTGAGGACCATGTTTTCACACATGACCTAAACTTATGCTGTATCTCTCGGGTCAGACCACATCTCATGATTAGGGCCCCCTTCACTGTAAGCTAATGTGTCCTGTCATCTTCACCTAAGGCCAGTAACGTGTATCTCCTCTCTACAGTGAAATGCTTCCACAACTTACCTCTGAGGAATCCTGTGCATTTGCAAAGCTATCTTGTAGGCCTGAAACTACTGATCTATGGCATCTCCCACTCCATAATCAGGGACGAGGCTCTTGGGTATGTGTACCTTTCCCCTCTGAGAACACTGAAGATATATGTGCTGCATTCAGCCCTCTTGCTTTTCAAATCCAGCTCTTTCAAGCTCAACTACTGAGCTAAAAGCATTTTCTTCTCCTTCATGACCAATTTATCTTTCACCATTGAAAATTTTAGATTTTCCACATCCACATTGAGTTTTTTGGGTTCCAACTGGAGCTACCTTTCTTCCAGCCTGTCCTTCAACTCTGCTGAAGACTGACCTTTACAGGAAACACTGCTGCCAGATCTAGAGGCACCTCTTCCATCATTCAGGCTGGCCTCATGTGCCACAGGTAATGCTGGCTTCTCCAATCATCCCAGTTGCAGACTTTGTTCCATATCCTCCACAACAACATTCCCATCTTCTGGGTGCACAGCTGCATTCCTTGCTGCTAACCAGACCCGCTTCGCCTTTTTCAGCGACTCCTTTTTAGTGAACATTTGAGCTCCCTGCAGAAACCTTTGAGCTGGGACACCGTGTAGGTTTCCAACTTCTGCTCAAACTACTGTACTGCAGGTACAGCTGATGGCTCTCCAGATTGAAACATGGTTAATGCAAAAGGTTGCCAAAGAAAAAAAGAAACAAGCATTTGCAGTGCAATAGGTCTCGCATTTGTTAGAGTTTGAGCGATTGGCATTGTAAACGGCAATGCCTTTTATTTATGATTTGTTTAAAACAGATAAATAAAAGGCATTGTCATTTACAATGCCAATAGCATGAACCCTCGCAAACACGAAACCTATTGCATTGAAAATGCATTACCAGAGAGGGTGTCCTGCCTTCACGAGTCCAAAGTCAGTCAGTGAAAGGAGGAGGTGCAAGGCAGAGGTAAAAGAAGGGAGAGCAATTAATTGAGGAAGTGGGAAGGATGAAAGGCGAGAATAAGGGTATGTGTATATCGTCCCCATAGTGGCCCTTGTCATTCGTGATATTTTTAGTCAGTCGTGGCTTTCAGCTACTAGCACGTTGCCTTCTGGGACTTGTAATTTTAACCTGAGGCGTGCAGTGGGGCGAGGTAACTAGGAAATGTTATTGTTAGACTGAGACTGAAAGAGCGATGTGATGTAAGAGCAACGTCGAAACTCAAAATGGCGCCCCACCTTCAGACATTTTGTGAGGCTAAATGCCAGACTCTGGCCACTCCTACACTTCAGGGCCCGAAGAGGCATACCGTACTCAGCTAGGAACCAGCAACAACGAGCCTATCGGAACGGCAACATAAGAAGAGGGACAGTAACATCAAAGAGGGAGGCTGAGACGAGGAGCGAGAATGAAAGTGGGGACTTGCTTCCCTATGCAGGCGTGAGGTTCAGCAGAGGAGAGGACAAGGGAAGGTTAAGACTAGAGGGTGCGCTGTGATCTGAGGGAGTGGTTGGGACCGGGGAATAGGTGGGCCATGCAGATTGGTGAGAGAAGAGAGGCACACATTAATGGAGGTAGGGTTGAAATGGATGTCGGGCTTTAAAAGTGAAAATGCACGCGATCTTGCGGTGAGGGAGCGGGGTTGCTCTGTGGTGAGGGAGGGGAGGGAGTTAAAGCGCAGCGGGCTGAAATTGAAAATGCACGCGATCTTGTGGTGAGGGAGGGGGTGGAGTTGAAGCGCAGCCGGGCTGCTGGAAAATGGCAGCTGTGCGCGTGATAGTAAGCTGGTGGCCTGCAAAGTAGCACTTTTCTAAGCAGCTACTAAATGGCTCACCAGAGCAGTGCATGCGCTGGCACAGGTGAGACCTAAAAATAATTAAAGAAAGTGCACAGTTGCTACGTCGTTAGTTTTACGCACCAAGATTGGGTTGTTAAGGTAAGTGTTTCTGTTTAAAATACTCTTTTTTTTGGAAAATCAGTATCAAGAAGGGCTTCCCCTTGCATTAGTGAAATGACTTCTTCCTTTGCTGGACTAAGCTGCTGTGGATCTGGCTCCCTATACAAACAAGGAACCCATTCTTTGAGATCTGGTTCCGCATTCAGCGATGTGTAGCCAATGTGAGATAACTAGGATTGCTTGTCAGTCTTTGCATACTTGCAGACTTGCACATTTGGGGGAGCGATTTTTTCCCAATCATATATATAAGCTCCCTTGGTTTATCTGGATCATATGTCGTACATCGAGAGGCAACTGCTTTTCAAGAGCATTTACAGGCATTTGGTTTCCCTGTGACACCCTCAACGGTAACCTTTGCTTTTGGTATATTTCACTGCAAAGTTTTGTACAATGCACTGATGTTTTCTTTTTGAACTCTGGTGATAGTGACAGTACAAGCAGGAACATCAAAAGAGAAAAAGCATAACTGAAGACAACACATGGACGTCAACTAGTTTATTCACAGCAGCAGGCCTAATTGCAGACCAGCGTCAAATTGTGTTAGTCTGAAGCAAATATATACATTTAACCTGATAGTTTGCAAAGGGCGGGGGAAGAGGTGAATAAAGAATTCCTCAATTTTCCTTCTACTTGGGTCATATTAAAACAGTTTTGCGTTTCGATCTGGCACTGGGAAATCCTACAGAAGTACTTTGATATTTTGTCCCGTTTTGTTCATCCCGTTTTCATTTTCTCTTCCGCCACCCCTCACCTGCTTGTTACCATTCTTTCCTGCTTCCTCTGGTGTGATGCCACAAAGCTAGTACTCTTTCGCTAGTCTCTGACGTCACTTCAGTGTGTTAAAGTGGCAAACCGGTGAAATAATGCAGCGCCAGGATCTGTAGCATTACGCTGCACAAGTTGCCTTTTCTTCGTACATAGCTTACTTAACCCTGCCCCATATTTTGACCCTTTGTTGCTGTATATTCTCACTGGCCCTGGCCTGCTAGAAAGCTTACAAAGAAAGGAACACTAAAATCACTTTTATTTTGTGTACTATGGTGTTTACACAATGATATCCGTCACATACAGGCAGCCTCCTTAGGTATTTAGTTAATATGATTGGATACCAACAGACACACGGGCGCGCTCCAGTTTTAAGGGTGAATCTAAATTGAATATCTAAATGGGTGCTACAAGGAAAGAGGTGTGGATCCAACACCTACTATGTTCCACCGAGGTAGAAACTATATCAAATCAAAGTCTCTCCGCGCACTCTAAATTATATTGGTTCAAATCCTGTTAAAGTTCAATTAGGTGACTTCAATACAATCAATTGGCAAGTGTCACTGTCCAAATCCGTAATTCACAAATCCAAATCCTTGGGTTCAGAGTTCATCTGTCTTTATTTTCAGTTTTCTTCATACATCATGGATTATCTGTACATCAGCCAACACGGGTTTCATCGTGTAGCTATCTAACACTTTGACTTCCTCAGGGCTATATGTATTAGATCTGGCTAGTCGGAGTGATTTATTGTGAGATTGGAGCTGATATGCTATGAGGTAGAAGAACGAAAATCCGGTACTCGGGATTACGTTAAAACTGGGAATTTAAAAGCTAGAGAGAATTGAAACGAAGGAAGTACACTTCTGTACCCGAAATCTCATATAACGGGAATTGAATGGAGGATCGATATTGAAAAGATAACAATTGGGAGCCAGATCTAATACATATAGCCCTGAGGAAGTCAAAGTGTTAGATAGCTAAACGACGAAACACGTGTTGGCTGATGTACAGATAATCCATGACATATGAAGAAAACTGAAAATAAAGACAGATGAACTCTGAACCCAAGGATTTGGATTTGTGAATTACGGATTTGGACAGTTGCACTTGCCAATTGATTGTATTGAAGTCACCTAATTGAACTTTAACAGGATTTGAACCAATATAATTTAGAGTGCTCGGAGAGACTTTGATTTGATATAGCCTCCTTAGGTATGATGCAAACCGCCTCGACACGAACTCATTTTGCTGACTACAGGTACCATACTATAGCTGCAAAAACAACTTTGTGGTAATTTATAATGCTCAAGGCCACGAAAGTACATTTTTGGGCTGGTTTGAAGTGCATTCTTCATTTTTTGATGACAGCTTTCTGAAGAGGTATGCAGTGAAGAGGAGGTGAAAGACCGTGCAACAACAAGCAGATCTGCTTCACAGCGGCCGTGTGATAGGTCTGATCACTGAAGGGCTCTTCCGCCTTCCTGGCTTAATGATACATGGAAAAATGCATCCGGGACTGGGGCCAAGCCATTGAGAAATCATAGTCACATCAGGTCAACAGAACCCCCCGCCCCAACATACCCAACATCCCTCAAATAATACACAGACACCAGTGTTAGATTGGGAAAAGTTGCTGCAGGTTTATTACATACAACATTATGTAATCACTGTGGGTTATCTTACGGGGGATCCAAGGGCTGGCCGCATTCTCGCCACCTGCCCGCTGATGAGCCAAGCAGCACAGTGGCGAACCACCCATCTGCTGCGCCATTATGGTAATCACTCTACTCACGCCCCTTGCGGGGCGTATCTAGGCAAACCCCTGGTTGCACAGGCACACAACCGCCCGAAGGACTACTGGGGCGCCGACACGGGTTCCTGGACCTCCCATGAGGTTCCAGGTTAGGCTCTGGCACCCCTATGTGCCCGCTGAAGTACAGTGCTGCACCTCTCTGCTTCCGGATCGCCCTGTAACTCCACCACAGCCCGGCCGGCGGCCACTGTCGCCGTCCGTGCCCCCCACCACTTCGATACTTAGGGAACCTGCAACCCTTGCTCTGCAGAGCTTCTCGTCAGTCCAGTAGGAACAAGTCCAAAACGACAGGTGAGAGGTGGACCCCTTCCACTTCAAAGAGACCTTTGCCCCTGTCCTGAAACAACATCTGCCTGACCAACCAAAGCCCCTCTGTCACTAATTTGCAGCTTATCCCCGGGTCCCTATCCCTCTACAGCATTAGTGTAGACTGTCCCGGTTCGTAGGGTCATACCCCCAGGAGAAGGACCAATTGCTGAGGAGGGGGGGGACCCCATTGCTGATCGCGCTTCCTGTAATCTGTACAATAGGAGATCCAGCGCACTCCACTGAGACCCAACCATACACCAACACACAAAGCGTCAGCAGACTACACCCCGAAGTTTCAACTTCTGCCGTATCGCGGTCCCCAGAAAAAACAGTTAAAATTGCTAATATTAACCGCTTGAGATTCTATACTCATGAAGAGTACAGGGGATCACACTGGGGAAATTACCCATATTATAATATATAGCTTGTGTGGGGTCCCTGCATTTGATATCACAGGATTGCAATGGAAAAACACTGGCTTCACATGCCCTCGTGAGTTAGCCTTGAAGCAGCTAGTTCATGTTATACATATAGGATAGCGTGACTAAGGTTGACTACAACCACCACCCTAAGGGATTGCTTTGACTGCTGCAAGGAGCCCCCAGAGTTGGAGACAAAAACATCTGGCCATCTACTCACACTGGGAGGGGCTTCCAAGAATTCTATAGGCTACTCATATTTATTCACAAAGCTGTTCCGGCACAAGCCAGGAGAGCCCGTCCACATGAATCGTGTTCGGGACTAAGGGCCCGCCCTCCTGATGGCCACAGGGTGGCCTCGGGCAGCCGCAGAAGCACAAAAAAGGACTTGCTGCATCGATTGATGACATAGATAGTTAAGGTTGGGAGGTATATACACTCTGGCAGGCTTTGATTAATGGATACTTGGTGTAAATATGATTCTTAATCAAATTAGAACTGATTGAGCAGTGTTTTCTGACACCCCCTTCTTTCACTGTGCTCCACTGCCCTCTGTTTCCTTGACAGATATCACTAGGAGTTTCTGATTGATCTAGTTGTTTCACTAAAACTCTCTTGTGTGATCACTCAGTACCAGCGGATGGGAGGTATCGTCTGACCACCCATTGCCAAATACCCCCAGTAACTATCCACGTCCAACACTAAAGACTTCACTGCCTGTTCGCTGCCCTCTATTCGCAGCCTTCTCGGTCTCCTGCCTCCTCATCTGTTGGCCTCTGACACAAAATTCTTCTATCACAGATGCCCTACGGGGGCTACACACGAACCCAGTAACTATCCACGTCCAACACTAAAGACTTCACTGCCTCGAACAAACAACACTGCTTGTTCGCTGCCATCTATTTGCAGCCTTCTCCGTCTCCTGCCTCCTCATCTGTTGGCCTCTGACACAAAATTCTGCTATCACAGATGCCCTACGGGGGTTACACACGAACATTTGGATCATAAGAATCTCTGCAAACATGGGGATCTCAACAACTGTTTGGATAAACCCGCATTATTGTGGCGTCATCGTCACTCCTAACATTTAATACCTGGAATATCTGTTAAAACTAAATAAAGGAAAGCAATCACCATGATTTTAAACACAAACATATATATAACAACTTAACAAATAAGAAAGCTACCTTTTCGGCGTCTTAGCTGAATGTGGTATGTGTGCTTTGCTGAAACAGTGTGCGGGGCGCTGCCTCGGTTTACTGTAATGACAAAGCCTCTCAATAACTGCGGCTTAGTCTGAAATGTATTGCTCGAGTTAGGAGCAGAGCAAACAAAACAACATGAGTACGCCAAGCTGTGTGGACAAAGACTCATGTAAGTGGAGGGTCTGGGGGTTAATCTGAGTTGGAGCTGCAAAGAAAAAAAAAAGATTGCTGAGTCATCATGGGTCTGTGGCGCGCGGCGGAGACGCCGTCGCCGTGAGCGTGCACATCGGCAGCTCCGAGACTAAATTGGAGACTGACTCACGCGCACAACCAAATCCCATGCACGCGTGGCCAGCTCTCGTCTCTCCCTCTCTCATTGACGATGCTACGCGCGTGGCCAGCTCTTGTCTCCACTCGTTGTCGGCTGAGCCAACAACTATAGTTCTCGGCGAGAACGCGCTTCTAGCCGAGACCTAAAAAGTATATTGGTAAATAATGGTCTGAGATAGGGAAGTAGGGCACAAACAAGCCCTATCCTCACCACTGAACACCAATTGTAGAAATGGGGTCTCTAGTCGACAGTTTCTTTAGATTTGCTTGTCCTTTACGCAAAAAGGGTTTATGAAAAGCACCGTGTCCTAATATGTGCATTAACCGAGAGCCAAAGGAGATCTTTTGGAGCTTGTTTCGTGTAGGCGCACTTAGGGAGAATATCAAGGTCTCCTGGTTTTGTAACCTTTACAACCTGTCAATGAGTTTCACAGACAGATCAGTGTTTGTAAGGCTGTAGTAGTGAAGACATGCCATGAAGAGTTCTCTAGAGAGGGCCACCTGGTAAAAGGTTTGGACTAGTGGAAGGATTTTCAATTTAGGTAGAATGGCATGTTGAAACTTTTTTTTTTTTAATCAACATTTTATTGATTTTACATCATGCGCAATACAGAGTACACAAATGATGTAATCACAATTGAGACAGCGGACAATAAAGGCAACAAGAGAACATATCATTAACCATTAAGTTTATAGTATGCCCACCACCTCTCCTAAATTTTCCTGCATTTACGGGGTCATCCCTGGTCTATACAGATGGGCTCCTCTGCCTTGGTGCACCAGTTCATTATGAAGCACTATTCTGCACTCTACGATAGTAGGTGGCAAGGAAGACCTCCAGTTTTGACCACTCTTATGTTTAGCCACTACAGTAACAATGCCAACCAAGGAACACTGCCTAATGAGTCCACCAACATCCTCCGACTTGCCCAACACTCCGACGCGAGGGGACTAGTCAATAGGTCTCACTAGAATAGTGGATAATGTTGTGAAAATGGAGGACCAGTATTTAGCAATAGTCAAACAGGTACATACCATGAGAAAAAAGTTGCTCTCAGCATTTGCGCATCTAGTGTGTGCAGAGGTGGAAAGTGCACCCATTCCCCGGAGCTGCCACAAGACATAGTATGAACAGTGGTGATATTTTAATTCGATTAGGCGTAAAGGAGAGGAGGTGACCAGCTCCCATGAGGGCATCTTGGCATCTCGCCAGTTACTGTCATAAAGTTCACAAATTCATTTCTCCCATTTGGCCTTAAGGATTCCAAAACCATTTTGGGAGTTGGAGGCCAGGGATTGTATACTCGCAAGACACAGCCTGGCCCAGCTGCGCTGAAAGAATTTGGGCTCCTTCCTCCGCATAAACAATCAATAGTGGCGATTTGTTCTTTCCATGTGTGCTGCAAAAAAACAGAATGTATTAAAATAACTGGTTCTAGTGACTAACAAGCTGGTAGAATGCACCAGGAAATCCTTCCAAAATAGCTCAATAGCCGAAATACATACTGAATCCGTGTAATATTGCTGAAACAAGGAACTAGAATTCACTTATTTTTCCAGTCGACTGCTGTTCAGCGATATTTTTTATGTGTGCATATCGTTTTTCAGAGGCTAACAAACAGAAAGACCGCGTCAACAATGTAAACACTGGATACAGAAATATTGTGTCATAAATATCAATCACAAAAAGATTGTTTTTCTATACATATAATGGTAAGTACAAAAATATTGGGAAATAAACCATAGAAAACATATATACAATTATATCGTTTTATAATATATGTATAGTTAAAACAGTAAAATATACATATTTTAACATTAATGTAAAATATAAACAAATATATAAATACAAACCTATTTAAACAAACACACATACATATATGTGAATGTGTATACACATATAATATAAAAATATGAAACATTAATTATAATCTATATTTTAATTTTCTAATGTTTTTTTTAAAAGTACCAAATATATATATATATATATATATATATACATATATATATATGCAGTCCAGAAAAAAGGTAAGAACGCTCACTCAGGAGACAGAATGCCGATGATAAATTTAATCAGATAACCGTGCATAAATAATATATAGACATAGAAGAGGCACAAGGTTACCACCCCATCAACTTTGGCAGACATATTGGAAAGGTACATTTCACAATCCACACAACTCGCATAAGAATGTCACTATTGGATTGAAACCAATGTAAAACATACGCAAATGCATATTAAAATAAAATACTGACACCAAGCATTGCGAGTGAATACAGAAAATTAATAAACACCATTCAAAAATGTCGCCCATATTAGCGAGCTAAGCAGTTTAACAATCGACTGCAGAGTGTTTGAAGGCTCCCGGAGCTTGCCTAATGTGACATGAACAACTCAAAATACTGGCGGTTTAATGCCCCCAAAGAAGAGTAGCAAAACAAATATGATTGCGGTCTAGTGCCCCAATGTTGCAATATCTTACTCAAAAAAGGGGGGGACGGTGGCAGACGGCATGTTCCGCGAGGCAGCGGCCGCGCGTGTCCGGTGCGACGACAAAGAGGTTGTCCGCTTGGTGAGGGGGACATATATACCCCTCACCCCGCCTCGGGCACCGGACATGACGCGGCACGTGATTTAAGCTCCAGATTTTTTTTTATGGGCACGGTATCTTCCAAAGTTATTGTTCTCTTCACTAGCTAATATTAAATCATCCAATATGTATCTTCTTTCTTCTTTTCATACATATATACATATATATATATATATTTTTTTTACATCACATATAAAATAATTAATAAAGGTAACAAATAAACTGCAAAACAATGCTAAACATTTCTAATTTAATTATCCATAAAACAGTAAACAATATATAAAAATATGTTTTACTAAAAATATGTTACAAATTACATACATTTAGATAATAAATCCAATAAATATTTTATTTCGGCCATAGGTCATGAAAGTTGTATACAATAATTTAAAGAAATATAAAGTGCATTATTTTGTGGGCAAAACAGTGAGCATAAATCGATTTGCATAAATACACCTCTAAGTTCGATAGCAAAAAATGTGTATAAATGCAGTACCAAAGACAAAAACCTGGAACGGTCTGCCATGACTGAGGGTGACTTTCGTACATAAACATTTGACTAGAATTTAGATTAACTATTATCACAAATCGTATAACAATCGAACAAGGCTTCATAGATTGGAACAGTTAAACTCGGCACCTACATCATAAATACTTGTGCATTGATGGTCTGATGATAACTGTATTAATATAGCTTAGCTAGCGGGAAGTAGCAATAGCTCATCTCTCAAAGCACAATTACATATCCATACCCGACAAAGGGTTTCTTTAAATTTCCTTTAGCCCAAATTCTTACATAACGGATGGATCCATTTACACTTTATCATATTGTAGGCTGTACAGACAAAATAAAGTATATGCAATGTTTTCTGCCTGATCTAAAGTGCATAGAGTGCAAGTCTCAGTCTCGTGGGTCGCATTCATCTTCCATTTTGAGGTATAAGATCTGATTTGGAGAATTCCATAACAAAATTTCATATATGGTATCTTCAACCAAAAAGGCTGGATTCTGTCTAGTAAGTCTTAGAATACAGAGATTGGTTTTATATGGAGTTGTAAGTTGACCTAAATTTGGGTTGTGATGTTGGGAGTTTGCAACATAGTCCCAGTACACTGATTTAAGATGTTTCTTTGAGTTAGGTTATAGTGTTTGAGACTCGTTACAGTATGAAGGTAGAGCAAGTTTTATAAACCACACTTTCAAATTTCGCAACCATGGGAGAGTTTGATTCCCATCTAGTTCCAATATTTCCTTTAGACCGACTCGATAATGACCCAGCTCTTGCGTGGCCAATATTCTTACCAAATAGAGGATAGATCTTAGGAGGGTAAAATGTTCTATCTAATTAAATATTCAGGTCTAGGTACATTGGGATCAGTGGTGCTCCAGCTGGCAACCCCAAGGGTGCATTTCATAAGCTTGTTTTCTGTTATAGGAAAGGATTTTGCTTTGTTTATACCCCATAATTCAACCCCATATAATGCGGCAGACTGAGCATTGAGCCTGTAGTTTTTCCAAGGCTGGTGTTACTGTTTTGGTAACAGATCTGTTACACATATTCAATATTGGTCTAGAATGTTGTACAAGGGACATCTTAGCCTGGGTTATCTGGGGTTTCCCATGATAGCCTGGAATTTAAAGTTATGCCCAGATATTTAAAATTATTGACATGCTCCAGTTTTTGTTCCCCTACTGTAAAATATTTCTTAAAAGACCTCTGTGGAGTCAAGGTAATGTATTTTGTCTTACTTGTGTTGATTTCCAATCCCTTTTCCTGCAATAAATGTGGAAACAATAAAATACATTTTGAAGTCCTTTTAGTATCTGGGAAATCAGAATGTTATCATCTGCAAAAAGTAAACCAGGAACTGGAAGTCCACAGATCTTAGGTGAATCATGGACACATTGTTTCAGATGATCCACAACATTGGTAATATAGACAGAACAGGGTGGGTGCCATGACCAACCTTGTCTTACTTCTCTTCTTATACATTTAGATATATAAAAATATAAAATTAATTACATAGACACATAATAATAGTAAATATGTAAACAATACTGAAAAAACGATTAAACTCCAAGAATAAATATACTATGCCTACTCTAGTATGTGCAATAGTAGGGAAAGCTTTGGCCTCAGGAAAGGTTAAATTAACTATTCCCACTCCAGTCTGTTTAACAGTAGGGGAAGCATTAGACTCAGAAGGGGTTACATTTACTATTTCCACTGCAGTCTATGCAACAGTAGGGAAAGTGTTGGACCCAGGAAGGGTACGAATGTACTATTACCCTCCAGTGTCTGTAACAGTAAGGAAAGCGTTAGACTCAGGAGGGGTTAAATAAACTATTCGCACAACAGTAGGTGCAACAGTTGGGAAAGTGTTGGTCGAAGGAAAGGTTAAATTAACTTTTCCCACACCAGTCTGTGCAATAGGGAGGGGAGGCATTGGACTCTAGAGGGGGTAAGTTTACTATTCCCACTCCACTTGGTGCAACAGTAGGGAACGTGTAGTACTCAGGAAGGGTAAAATGTACTACTCCCACTCCAGTCATTGCAACAGTAGGGAAAGTGTTGGACACAGGAGGGGTTACATTTACTATTCCCGCACCAGTGGATGCAACAGAAGGGAAAGCGTTGCACCCAGGAGGGGCAAAATTTACTATTCCCACTCCTCTGTGTGCAACAGTAGAGAAAGCACTGGACTCAGGAGGGGTAACATGTACTACTCCCACTCGGTGCAACAATAGGAAATGCGTTAGACTCAGAAGGGGTAACATTTACTATTCCCACTCCATTCACTGGTACAGTACAGAGAGAGTACTTCACTTCAAACAAATAACATATCTTCACAACTCTAGTAAACGCGCAAAAATATTACATTCTATATATAAAAAGTGATGTCTTAATTTTAACAAACAATATCATAAACATTACCATTTATAATAAGTATTATCAATTAACACAAAAATTAATATAATTAAAATACCACACTATATTCCCACAAACATAACAGCCAATAATGAAAAGGTTATAGTAATAAAGTATAACACAATTAACATATTAAATAATACAAATAAAAATTTAAATAAATTAATTCATTTTCTTTTATTTATGATTACTTAAATAGCTTCTCTCCCCATTCCTCTACAAACTAAACAACACACACCTAAAATATAACTTAACAAATATGATAAGTTCACAATCAACATCATTTAAATTAAATAATTAATATTAAAGTAATACTTGATTATCAATAAATTGTTTCTTAATTAACTTTCCACTCTGTAACACTAAAAACACAACAACCCGCACCTGACATATAATTAAAAAAAATCTTAATTACACATTTTATATAATTAATCAATTAAATAATCATAATAATTTAAATTAATTGATAATTAATTATACATAATTTACTTCCCACCCCATACTCCTACAAACCCAACAACCGGCACCTGACATATAATTTTAAATACATATTAATTACACAATTTACAATAGTTATTAATTGATTATAATTAATTTACTTTTCACCCTGTAACCATATAATCCCAACAATCACCACCTAAAACATAACTTTAAAAATGTATTAATTATATAATTTGCATAATTATCAATTCAATAATTATTAAATTTAAAGGAATTATTAATTAAAATAAATTTCTTTACTACCTGGACTCCTACAAACCCCACAACCCGCACCTACTACTTAATTATGATAAATAATTATTAATCATAAACAAAAATTATTAATTAATTAGAACAAAATTAAATTAAATTACTTCCCACCCTACACCCCTACAAATCCCACAAACTGCTACGACACTCCAAAGTACAATAAACAATTAAATTAAATTAGAAAACCACAAAAAACTTACAAAGTATATTACAAAACATTAACAAACGTAATACAAACAATTTATAATATACACAATTCTAACTTATACTAAAATGAATAAACATAATAAAAAACGATATTAACATAGATATTTTTAACAACAAATATATTTCTGTAAACAATATACATTTGTTTTGACATTGATATTACTTACCTTAGACAATCAAAATTCTTGTAAATGATATTCCTGCATTATATTATTTGTGGATCATGTATTAAAAAACTGATATTTCTGCATCTTAATATTTTTTACAAAACTTTGGGCCAGTAAAGAAATGCATTCAAGAGAATCGTCAATGCTATTTTCTCAGATACTGCTAGAAGCAGCATAGGCTATTAAGGGAACTGAATTTGATAATATGTACTACATGCCATAGCTATTGAAATACATTGGAAATACTATTCATTAGATTTTCAACCTGCTAATTTAATGAATGTTAAATTTATGTTGATAGGCTATATATGACAATTACAGTATCTAGATTCCTTAGTTAATGCATCGTTTAATACAATTAATAATATTTTTGATAGAATTTACTGTTCGCTAACTGTAAAAATAGTAAAATCTATGTCTGTCCACGCAATGCCTAGAGGTAATTAATCGTGCATAGGAGATGCATGATTGAGGTTACTTTTATTTCAGCGAATCATGTTTTACATACTGTTTTGCAGAGCTTTAATTATGCTGGGTAAAAGGATATACTATAATTCAGGTTGACTTAGCTTTGGGAAAACAGGAGAGTGGGGCACCAGCTCCTGTTAACACACACAGTCACGCACCGTTATTACCTTGAATAGGCAAGAATGACAATGGGAGAAAGGGTGATAGAAAAGGTCCAGAACCCATTCCTGGGCTCCAACACAAGCAAATTAGGTACTGAATGACATCTCCTTAAAGTGAGTTAGTAAACACAACAAGCCGACTTGAGGGAAAGTAAGGTGGAACCTTGAATGAATGTAGGCTAGTTTTTTCAGACTATATTCTGTAAAGTGTAAGGGCTTGCACCATTTAAAGTTGGTTAGAGTGGGCCATAGATTCTTTACCTCATTTTGGATTTGGATCAACAAATGTGTGGATTTCACAAGGTGTTTATGGGTGCCTGCATTACGCAAACCAGGATTTGATGGTGGCTTGGGAACATCTAACATTGACTTCACCAGATAGCACACCAAACAGTTGCTTTAAACATGTTTACTATGCAAACAAACATGCACGCACACACAAGCAATCACACAGACACACACACTATTTGCACTGGAAGATTAAGTGATTGTCCCAGAATAACCCAGTCTAGTCAAACATCAAAACCAGGATTAGAGGGGGACACTGGGAGACTGGGTGTCATCTGCTCTAATGTAATGTTTTACCTAGAGGTCGAGACGAAACTGTTGTGTATGCAATACACTGTAAGGTGTACCAATTACTTACAGATGGAGAAGATAATTGTTTAGTGATGAGCAAATGTGTACGACAATAAAATAAAATACGTTACCTAGAGGTCGAGACAAAGCTGTCATGTATGCAATGCACTGTAAGATGTACCAATTACTTGTAGGTGGAGATGAATATTGTTTATTGCTGTTCAAACTTATATGACGATGAAAAGACAATAAAAAGAAAACGGGATTAGAAGTGAGGTCTATTTGCAAAAAGCCATGGTTTCAGTTAATTACAACTACATCTACACTCTTAACTCAAGCATTTTTAGAGGGACCATCAATTCAATTGATATAAACAAGGAGTAAACTGAGGATATTTTCAAAGTTTGTCTGGCAGCAGATAGAGCAACGAGCAGCGAGGAGGAAGCGAGCAAATGAGACGCAAAGAAGCTTCGATGGTTTGCGGCGTGTCAGCAGCGGGTCGCAGACCTATAGAGCCATAGAGCCAGAGCCGGAGAACGAGCCAGAATGAGAAGCGGTTCACTGTGCACCGAGCACCAAGCTCCGAGTCCTGTGCTTCGAGGAGCCAGTGAGCCAGTGATCCCGGTGCGAACTTTCACTTGATTGACTCTGCCAGCTTGAGCACCGCTCCATATACCTGGCTCCAGACAGAGCTTTCCGATGTCAGCAGTGTCAGCAGTGTAAAGCCTGCACTCTTAATTACGTGTAACACGACAAGCAGAGGAGCGGAGGAGAACAGGTGAGCAGGCAGAGAAGTCGAGCCGCTCCCATCCGCACCACGCCCGCCACAGGAAGCGGGGAGTGAGAGGCAAGAAATAGCAGAGAGAGTGACCGTAAGTTACATTACCGGGAGCAGTGTGCAGCAACCCACAGCTAGCCGCCACCTCTGTCCACAGTGGGAGAGCGGCATGAGGACTACAGTGTACAGTGTACAAGGCGGAGCTCAACCATCGCTGCTCCCAACACTGTGATTTAAACAACATTGACATTGTCTCATAAGGGGCAATTTCCCGGGATGTTTTCTAGGAACTTTGGCAAATCTCAGTAACTGCCAGTGAGCTAGCGCCTGAGCCAGTGCAAGACTGAAGCGCTAGAATCCTGCCAGAGCTAGAGCCAGAGCCGCTGTACCAGCACCAGCTCCGCAGCACCTGCACCAGTACCGCAGCTCCAGCAGCCCCGGCAGCAGAGGCAGCTCCCTGTAGCTCCCGGCAGCTCCTGGCATGGACCTCAGTGTGGACAGAACAAGGGGATCTGTGCTGTCCCGCTGGCCTACTGTTAGCTATTTCTGTGCTGAGGACGCAAAGTCTGGAAGTCTGGTAGCCTGGAAGCCCGTACCAGAGCTGTGAGCGGGATGTGCAGGGGTCTCAGCATCTACAGCTGAGGCATCTACAGCAGAGGCAGCTTTCGAGTGCCCTTGAGTCTCTGGACTTTGGTATTTACCGTAGTGTGAACCGGAGCGTAAACTGGGGCACCAGGAGAACCTGGAGCCTGGAGTTTCGGAGGCTAACCGAGGCTAACCGAGCAGACAGCGTGGAGGTAAGTGGCAGTGGCAAGCGCGGCAGCCATTAGAGGCAGTTGCAAAGTAAGAGCCGAGGGTGCGGACCAAGGGGTTGCCCGACTAGGTCTTCCAGCCCGCGGTCCCCCTGTGTGCTCCGCTTGTCGCCGCCCCCTCCCCTTGAAAAAGAGCCTGCCCAGTATAGCACGGCTCACGAGGAGAGCTGGTAACTCTCCCTAAACTCATACAATAAGCTCAATAAGCTAAAGGTTCCCACAGGGGAGTCACCTCAATAACCAGGAATACAAGTAAGCGGACCCTACCATCCTCCCACTTCACACATCACTCAGCTCCAGCTCACAGTGTCTAAAGGTGCTCAAAGGATGATGCCTAAAAAAATCAAGACGAGCATGAAGGAGGAGGAGGAGGAGGGGGTGGGGGCGGAGGCGAACCCTGAAAATACGGTACTAAGAAGGACCACGAGGAGCACTAAAGGTACCTACTTCCAGAAGTCTCAGGACTCAGTCCTGGGCAATTCCCTCCCACAGGGTCTCATCACCCAATTCTTCCAGGCCCCCAGTGTCCCGATAACTACGGGCATGAGTACACAAGGAACCGAGGGCAGTGACACACCGAGGTTGCCAATATCGAAGCAAGATTATCCTTGCAGTTTCTCTTGCGAACCAGCAGACTCCGGAAAAGCCCAATGCCTGGAAGATGCCCGGAGCCAGGAAGCCCCAACTCATTCTACTGCCAGTGCGAAAAGCCCGTTAAGGATCCTAGCAGAAGTTCACAGGAGCATCACCGAGGGTGTACAGGAGGAGACAGGTAGCGCAAAGCAAAACACGGGCACCGCACCCTCACGCCCAACGAGCCCTGGGACGCACCTGTGCACGCCAGCGACACCCCAGGCAGCAACGGAGACGACCACTCCGGGTACGGCAGCGCTAACGGCATCGTTCCTGCAAAAACTAGAACACTCAATAGAGCGGACATTAGAAGATACCCCCTTAAACTCAGCCAGAATTAATCCCAGGCATTCGCAGCAGAAGGAGGCATGGAGCCCCTTGGGCTTAACACAACATCTGGACTCAGTCGATGAGGTCACGGTCAAAGAATTTAACCTGTCCATAATAAGAGAAGTGCAAGACACCATGGCTAGGGCCTTATTATGGCAGTCCACGAAGATGGAGGTTCAAGTTGATCTCCTGCACTCAATTGGCCAGCACTTAGTGCGACAAGACGACAAACTAGCAAAGTTAGAGCTGCTACTTGAAACCCATGCAGCCAATATCAACTCGGGTGCCGCCATTATAGAAAAATGGGCAAGCCTACCCGAAGTTCTAAAAGATATGCTCGCATTAGCCAAGGGCTTTGGAGAGAAGTCCCCTCAAACACAGTTGGCTCAAAAGCCACCAGCTTTGACGAGAGTGCATGAAGCATTGAACGATCCCTGCACCACGGTCACCAGCCCACTAAAAGGTTCGCTGGTAGTGCCATGCAGCAAGTTCACCATGCCAGAACAAGGAAGCGGGTATCCTGAGGTTTTGGAGCATGACACCGAAAGCGACGACTCATCCGTCAGCTTTCCTCTCTCGGAACAGACCAAATGCGCATCGGCTGGTGCAAATGCTCCGCTGTCACGGAGAGCAAAAAAAAGACTAAAGAAACAACTAAAGAAACTTAAAACCAAAAGCAGGATCACACCACCAGCCACAATAACTTCTGGCGCCACTATAACTGAAAGTACTTTCAAAACACCCTTTCCTATCTTCACCTTAAACCGTGCACTGAAGTCTGTCAAGTCCAGCGACGCACCATTTGTCCCTAGTGAGGCCCCCAGTCACTCAATCCCTCCTCCGGAGGGCCATTGTAATGTGGAGGATCTTCCACGGCCCTCACAAGTGGTTTCCGGTGGACTTTCCAGCACCAATGGTCCAATTGGTTGGGCCCCCCAACATAAGATAGAATCAACCCGCCCCCCGTATCTGGGAGCGCAGTTGGGACTGCCCTCTCTGGCAGGTCCACCAACTAAGGCACCAGGTAGCCTGCAATCAGGAGTTATACACACCAACCTCCCACACCCGAACGCTATCAATGATGAGCAGCAAAAAGGACTGTCAAGAGAGGCAAGGTCCCCAATCACGAATACTGACAGACAGTGCCCAGGTGACCGTCACACAATCATTGCACATTCAATTCATCAGAGGGACGTGTCCCCTGGGGAAGCGGCACAATGGCGCTCCCCAGAAAATAACAATCCACCAAAAATTTACGAGTTGCTGTTTACCCACAGATTCACAGCCATGGACTCCTTTGACATCCTGAACAGGTCTAATATCGCACGACTCTTTGGCCACATTGAACCCCTGGCACACATCACCTCGGGGATGATCGAATGGGTGAAGTTCAAGAGCCTGGAGACAGACACTCACGGTGATTCCACCATAGTCGGACTAGCAAACCAGCAAGCCCAAAAAGCTGTCCTCCAAGAAGCATCACAACTGGCTGAATGGGGTATAGAAGTTATCGCCCCCAGGGTTCCAAAATATCCGCACGTCCTCAGACCATACTATGGTCTACAACAAGCCATCTCTGTTCTCAAAGGCACAAATTCCATTTGTTCTGACAGGGGAACTGAAATCAGGGAGGCCAAGATCCCCGCTAAAAAAAAAATCTTGCTAAAAGAAAAGCAGTGCATCGTGCAGCGTCCTCAGCAAGGACTGGCCCTCACGGAGGACACATGGAGACGAGGCTCCTAACCCCTCCCACACATACGAAAACACCAGTCGTGTATGCCCACCAAGAGGCCAGGATCGTAACCTTAGCATCATTTCATGGAACATTGCAGGGTTAAATAACATCCGCAGGGTCACAGCCACCCATGACTATCTCGCACAGGCGGACATAATATGTATCCAGGAGACCTGGGCGAGGACCACCTCACCAATTGCTGGCTTCCATGAATATTGCAAAGCAGCAACCAAAAGGACGATCTTTGGTCGCCCGTCAGGGGGTCTCTCAATCTTTGTAAGCCACGCCTGCAAATTAAAAGTAAAAGAACTATCTCTGGAGTCGCCGGACCTACAAGCAATCTCAATAGATGGACTGACAGCGGACCAAACAACCCGACCGCTTTTATTAATCAACTGTTATCTCAACCCTGCAAAACTTCACTCTCCACACGGCTTGGAATCATTCACCACCGCCCTGGAAGATCTATTAATAAGCCGCTTGCATCATGATGTAATCATAGCCGGTGACTTTAACCTGAGAGGCCTGGACCTGCTACCCATGACACCACCTAGCAGGAAGTCAGCCCAAATGATTGAACTTTTAGCAAATTACAACTTGCAATCCACCCACGGGATACAAAAAACGCGCTACCCCGCATGGTCTGCCTATCCGACCTTCAGGAATGTCTCCACAATAGACTATATCTTCATCAATGCATAACTGGCTAACAAACTTCGCACCTTCACTGTGGACGACAGAGTCGAAAGCGACCATAGGCCCCTTCGTGTCACATTCAACCTGACACGAGAACAGGCGGACTCCTACGCCGTAATTGGTATGACCACAGGCGAAGAACACCACTTAGTCCTTAAAAGAATAAAATGGTCGACCAATCTTAGTCACAGACTTAATGCATTCGTAGCCAACAGGGTGACAGTTCCATGGCCACAAGATAGTGAATGTATATCACACCTTTGGGAAACACTGACCAATGACCTATTGAAGTGCCTGGGCAACACTCACCAATCAAGAAGAGGACAAAATAATGCCATCCCAGGCCACCAAAAAACCCACAGTCTTAAGCTTGCTAAGCATGCACTCAACAAGGCAGTGAGAGCAAAAAAGAAAGGTATCTACCTGCCAGGGGCGCCCCCCATTGCTGTTTTGCGAGCCAAGTACAAAAAGAACATCTGGGACATGAAAAGAAAACAGACCGAACAGAATTGGCTGACAGTGTTTTCCATAATTAAAGGTAAAGACAACAGCAAGCTCTGGCGCTACATCAACAGCTTGTCAGCAGGAGGTGTACACAAGGTCAACAGTGTTGGAGGAAAAGTGTGGGAACAATACGCAAAGGGGCTGTATACCTGTGAGTCAAATTGGATGTCTCACTGTATCACCGGGTGGTCCAAGACGGCAGCAGCTACCATCAGTCCTGAAAGTGCCCTGAACGAAGACTCAAGTCCGTCCCGACCTGGTAAATTCTCGGAGGCGGAGATTGCAAAACACATCAAAGCCATCAGAACCGATGGTGCCCCAGGCCCTAATGGGATCCCCGCACAGGTTTTTAAGAAAGATCCCGCATTCTTCGCTTCCAAACTTACTCCTCTATTCAACCACGCATTCGCAACTGCAACCCTGCCATTCTCTTGGAAAGGCTCAATTCTCTTTCCTATCCACAAAAAAGGTGACCACTCGAATCCGGCTAATTATAGACTGATAGCCCTCCTTGACATTGAAGCTAAGATCTATGCTCGTCTGCTACTTAAGGACCTGGAAACCTGGGTAGATAAGAACGGCATACTCCCGCCCTCACAGACTGGATTCAGGGCTAGCTGTTCTACGCTGGACAACATCATAGCGCTCTCGTAACTCGCTAAGAAGGCCAACATGCGGAACAAGCTGCCCCTGTTCTGTTGCTTTATATACTATTCAACGGCCTTCGGCCGTGTGAACAGATGCCGGCTCTGGGCAAAACTAAAGTCTTGGGGGATCCCTAGAGATCTTCTAAAAACCATAAAAGCCCTTTACGAGGGGACCTGGGTTCAGGTGAAACTAAGCGCCTCATCTGTAACGACAAGAATTGCCACTGACTCTGAATTAAAGCAGGGGTGTGTTCTGGCCCCGCTGCTCTTCAACCTGTATACTGCAGACATGGGGCACGCCCTGAAAGATGCCAACCTAGCACCGCCCAGACTGGGGAAGCTGGTTCTGGGTACGCTCCAGTACGCAGATGACACAGTAATTATGGACCACACCAGGGTAGGCCTCCAAAGAGCCTTAAACAGTCTTGCGAAGTACAACAAGGAGAACGAGCTACATATTATTGTGAGCAAGACTAAGATAATAATCTTTGGCAAACATCCACACAAAACTAAAACTTCATGGTCACTGGGGGAACACCGAATCACCACGGCCCCATCCTACAACTATCTGGGCACATGGGTATCAGAGAAGGCCACTGCAGTCAAACACCTGAAGGCGCTTAAACCAAAAATGGACAAAATAATTACATCTCTAAGACGTCTAAGCCACAGTCTGGTCAGTCCCTCTGCATATCCGATGGTGACAGTACTCAGGGCTAAATTGATCCCCGCCATCACGTACGGCCACATAGCCTATCCAGGGGCTTTTGAAAAAGTGGTCCATGCGGCACAGGTGAAGGCATACAAGATGGTGCTACGGGCCCCCAAACAGGCCAGGAACAACAGGGTGAGACTGGAAATAGGCATGAATCGTCCTGAACTGGCACTATTGGGGGAATTGTTAAAATACTACATCAGAGTTCTGAAGTCGCCCGAAAACACCTTAAAGCACTCGCTAAAAACCATCTTTGGCGAAGCGGGCTCCCCATGGCAAGCCAAGGTGGAACTAGCCATTGAACTTCTGAAGATCGAGGGGCGGAGTCTGCATTTACAGGAAATCCCATAGTCCGCCTGGGCAAAAGCCGTCAAGCGCCAAGTCCAGTCCATTTCCTTTGAGCTAGACCTTTCCTCGCTCCAGCCCAACCCACTAACGTTGGCCTTGGACAAGTCCTACACTCCCGGTAAACCTCAACCATACTTACAAGACTCACTAACAATCGAAGCAAGACAGAAAATTCTGTTTATGCGCCTCTTGGCCCTCAGGATAACGGACTTCAATCCACGTTGGGCACGCTCGGACGGAGCCACTGCCTGCCGACTTTGCAATTATCGCAGAGAATCCTGGCTACACTTGCTATGTTGCTGCATCAAGCTGGCCAGCGATCGACAGCGTCTGCTACATCCGGCACTATGCATCTTGGGCCACAGAACTTGTAGAGAGGCTTCGGATTGGTGTTTCTCTAAAACCACAACATGTTTACTAGCTAGGATAGGCAAGTTCATCCATCAAATTAAAATGGCACTCGAAAACCAACTAAAGGACACCACCCCGAAGAGCCCAGTGACCCGCTGCCCTGAAGTTGGCAATCAATAGATAACACAGGGAGCCGCCGAAAAGACAAGGGTCCCATCGGTCAGAGGTATCCAACCGGGGCCGACCCAGGGTCCGATGAAGCCCACAGTGCAACTGAGGATGTCGAACCTATATACGCCTTCCAGACTCCAGTAAGCGAGGTCTCACGTTGACTTTAAATCTTTAATTCTTTTAATTATGTACTGCACCAGTGAACATAGTCAGTATCGTGACCACATAGCTGCACCAATGGTCCTGACCGGTGTAGATCGAGCGGGGGAGGCATTTTACTGTATTTCACTGTATTTTACTGTATTTTATTGAATCAAACTGCATTTGTTTTTCTTCTTTTTTATACTGTAATGATTTTAAGTAATCGCACAGTTCATTAATAAACCCACTAGTTATTTGTTTTTAGTTATCAACCTGTGTTCAGTACTCCACAAGGAAACACTGTGCACCATAATGCCTGACAACTGTTCTCAATTACACAGTCAAGGTGTAGCAGATGGGGTTGGCTAATAAAAACATTCTTATTATGGTTGCATATGTTTTCAGCATACTATCAAGAGAAAAAACAAAATATTTAGGAACTGCTGAAAAGGAGTCAGAATTGCTGAGGAAACAAAAGTACATACAACATATTCTGTGGTTTCAGTCTGTATGAATGGCTGACACTGCAGACCACAAAGGACCAGGGGGAAAATTCTAATAAACATGATGTTCTGACCTGATGACACCTTTAGATGTAACTAGGTGTCCATCACATATTGATGAGCCAGGTGTCCACATCCTGAGAAGAACTCCCAGCATCTCAACATACAAATGACGGAAAGATGAGGATACAAGTGATCTTCAAGTGTATCTAGATGGGAAGGGGACCAGACTCACCGACCCTCACAGTCTGATAATCACCAGGCAAGGAGAACTAGGTTAGCACAAAGCTCGCATGGATTCTATCTACTTCACTTAGATATTCAAAGTGTAAGTTGTGATGAAATTTGCTGAGGGATTCTTCAACACCAACAAGCTAAAAGTAACTCCATCCGACATGCGGAGAGCATCACAGAGAACCCAAAAGGTACGCGTCTGATGGTTGCAGCCTCAACAAAAACTGAACTGTTGAGATCTCAGCATGCTACTATCGACTTCATGTTGGCTTTACTGGATTTAGAAACACTGCTTCATTACCAGTGAAATCCAATGATAGGTCAAAGGTTGGCCATATTCTCACAAACCACAGTCTGTTTCTTCAGCAGAGGAATCAAGTGGCCAACATTCAGGGTGACTGGAAACATATCTAATTCAAATTCAATATCGACAGCAGCAAAAACATCTGGTAAATAAACTTTACCAAGTGAGCATGGAAGATTTTCTTAAAGTATATGGTAGGCTTCATGGTATCAAAAATTCTTCTGGGAAACATTATTAAAAACCTTTTGTGTCGGGGGAGGAGCCACGCTAGCAACCAAGATGGCCGCGTAAGCTCCCGGCCCCGCCGACCACGTCCTCCTGCCGGAATATCCTGTCAATTATCCTGTCTTTGCGCCCGCCACAATGTGTATGAACCTGCCGTGAGATTAATGGTGCTATCCCGAGATCTCTACTTGCTCGGCTGATGAAGATATGTCGAGTGGAAGTTTGCGGCCTAGATCTGCCCGGAAGCCGGGGTCTCGAGTACTGGCCCATCCGGGTTTCAGTTCAACAACATCGGCTGTGGTGGTGTGATTGGGTCTGGTCTACCGCTGTGGACAAAGACAATTTTTCTTTCGTTTTCTCGAATTGATGTGGATGACAGAGGGCTGCCTTGGTGAAAGTCGGAGGAGGGGTGACAGCCTAACGCTAGCAGTTGTGGACGGGGGCCCTGCCCGGTGACCCGGAAACCGTCCCGCTGGTGTTCGCTGGGTTTGGTTCTATGCCTGCTGTGGCAGCCCCAGGATACCATCGAAACAATACATAAGTCTCCCTCTGCAGTCGTCCGCTTCCTATTTGCCCGTTCCCCTCCAAGATATCGAGCCGCGGGGGGAGGTGATCATGATCGACACCGATCGAAGAGTGGCTGAACAGACCGCGAGTGGCCCGTCGCTGCGAACGGAGTTGGCGGCCATTGAGTCACTGCAGGTGTACGTGGAGGACCGCATTCAGGCGACGATGGAGCGCCTGGTTGAGATGCTACAAATTGGACCGGACCCTACTCCACTACAAGAAACAGCGACAACCGAGACACCCAATATGGCCACTCTGATGAAGGAAGTAGACCCCCCCATTGTGTGAGGTATCGGAGCCTTTGACCAGTGTTTTGGAAGACGAACACAAGTTCAATGCCACCAATGGATTGTTAAACCTAGGATTGTTGCCGACCATGGAAGGACTAATCGACGTTCCCACTCCAGAAACTTTTGATGAGAACTGTTATTGGAATGACACTGCGTCACTTCCCTATGTATTGGAGCCGCTAAGATGGCGGACAAATCAACGCTGGGAGTTCATAACGGGGAATGGAGTCTCTGGACCTGACGATATTCACAGCACTTTCGTTCTACTACTTTGTTTTGCATTGAGTTCTATTATAGTTTCTTCGCACTCGGACTGTCTTGTGGAAGAGGTGGTTTATCTGGTGGGGACTCATGTGTCTGATTGGAAGGGGCAAGGATGAGATCGAAAGACTGGGTTTGACTCAAGTATCAATGGGCATGGGATTTGCTAAACTAATGCTATAGTAGGCTGGGCGGTGTTTGAAGACTCCCTTGTTAAGACACATATTTGTTGTCCGATTGATTTCTTGACTTCAACTTGGGGGTCCTTGGTTCTGGCGGGGAGGGGGGGGCACCGGGAGCCTGTACGACTATGCCCTCCTTCACTTCTCTTCTCTACTACGCTAGATTTCTTCTTTTAGTACCTAGTTAGTTGGGGCGACAGGCACACTGCTACTGGGGGTTAGGCGATAGCCGTTTGCAGGGGTGCAGGGTGGGGGGATGGGTTTATTGTTTTCTTTCTGTTATCGCCCATATGGTTTTCTTCTCTTTTTCAATTTTTTCTCAGTCTTTCCTTTACTCGTAATATTGCCGAAATATCCTGACGTTGATCCTCAACTTCTAGTACCTGGTTGCCATGATTCTCCTGCTGTTTTGATTTTATGGGTGGGAAGGTTTTGAGGATTCGCAACTGAACTGTTAACCGGTTATACTGATACAATTTTATTTTGTGCTTAATCGTGCGAGCCCCTCGAATATCTTTGCTGTTCCACGACTATCCTGTTTTTTTGTACCAACTCACCCTGTCATTATTGGATGTATGTATGGCACCAGATATGTCTGTTTATTTTTTGTTTTAAACAATAAAAAGATTTTTAAAAAAAAAAACCTTTTGTGTCAGGAAATTACTTATATTCTGTAAGCCACTTTATCTGTTCGACTGAGCGATTTTAAAACCCAGTGTTGCAGAGATGTTTTAAGTCATGGGCAAACTTAGCAATTTCCTAGGGCACCACCTTTAAAGGGGTTCCCTAGGTAAGTGAACGTTATCTCATTTTCGCCTTTTTCCGTTTCTTAATGTCTCTCCCTCTTCTCTGCCTGTCTCCACCTCAGACTCTGTCTCTCTCTACCAAATGTCATCTTCAGGATTTGTGTGCCCCCAGCAATACACATTTAACTCTTTTTGTGTGACCATTTTACTGAACGTTTAGCATCTGATTAAACATTATTTGCATCATGCAGGCTTAACTAAGCACAAAGCAGGTAATAACAATCAAAGCTCTTCCGGACTGGACAGAATATGCCTTGCCCAGGGCCCCTCAAATCCTCAAGATGTCACTGCAGTGTTATGTCTCCAACTTTCATTTTGTATTGTGGTTTTTAATGTACTTAGCATTTATTATGTTAGACAATAGATTATTTGTGATGTATGAATTTTACTGATGTATTGTACATGTTTTTAAACTTCTAGTGCTTTGCCCCCTTTTTATACGATATAATATAATGAACATTTCTTAGCACTACATCTTACTTTTTGGATATACATTTGTTATAAAAAGTTTTATAGCTGTGGTTCAAGTATAAGGGTGTGTGTATTGTGTGCAAGGAATGGTAATTGGAATTGATGTGAATGCAAGTATAGTTATCCAAGGGAAGTTCCTTATTTTCGCTGGTTTACAGTGCCCTGTTGTAAAGTCAGGACGCCGATAATTTAAATAATTAAAAGATTTATTGCAGGAACACGGGAGCAAGGAAGGGCGCAGCCTACACAGGTCTTCTCCCACTTTAACTGCCCGCAATTACCAACCAAGGAATCTTGCAGAGCAGGCACGGGGAGATGGAAGCTTGAAAGAAAACAATTCTATATAACAATTCAGTATGTGATCCCCTTAAGAAAAAAAGGAACAAAAACCGAAAATGAGCCCAAAAAAAACTAAAAAAAAATTCAACAAATAAAATCTTCCAACCATTGGGGTTTAGACACAACACGTTTCTTCGATGCAAAATCCACAACCGGAGTTGCAGAATCTACAACCGGAGTATCAGTATTATTAATTATCTCAGGCATTTCAGATGTTTCATTATCGTTGACAGTTTCAGATGTAATGATAGATGTTCCAGAAGTATCAGATACAATCACATCAACTTGTCCCTCCTCAACAATATCATCAAAGATGCACAAATTCTTCCAAGTGGAGACACAGGAACAGCCAAATCATTTTTACCTTCCTCAATAGCAACTCTTCTAATGTTCCACACCTTACCATCGCTTAAAAGAACAGCATTACCTAAAACTTTTTTAATTTTCAGTGGTTCTGAATTGGGAATCTCATTTGCGCACTTTCCAAGGGTTTTTAACTTTGACCCACATTCCAGCTTTGACATCTGCAGAACCTCCCCCAAGCTTATTGTCAAAAGTACACAAATTTTGTATGTTTTTTAAGTACATTGTTCCTAACTGAATTCATGCAAATATCATGACAAGCATTTTTATGCAACCAATCAGGATTACACTTGGTCCTAGCAGTACGCCCTCTCATGATATCAAAAGGGGACATTTTCAAAGCTTCGTGAGTATTAGTTCTGTAGGTCCAAACCGCTTTAAATACTTGAAGTTTCCAATCAACCCCTTTTATCCAGCAATTTGAATGGCACTTTTGAGAACTTTCTTAAATCTCTCACACATCCAGTTACCAATTGGGTTGTATAAAGAAGTAGTTCTATGTGTCACACCAATTCTTTCAAAATACGATTTAGCCAACTTGGATACAAACTGTACCCCGTTATCACTGATAACTTGAACCGGAAGACCTTCTTTCATAAAAACTCTGTCCAAAAATTATAAAACTGCAAAAGAATCAACCTTATCAACAATGGTGATACATGGCCATCTAGAAAAGATCAATGATAGATATAATGAATTTCGAGTTAGCACCAACTCTATAGCAACAGTATGCCAAGGACCATCAGGAATTATTGGTTCACACATATAAGGTTTTAAAGTTATAAGAGCTTTGCCCGAATTGGCACATATAATACAATCACATACCATTCTTTCTGCATTTATATCCATACCTTGCCATCAATACCATTTTTAACGTTCTGTTTAGTCTTAACTATACCACAATGATCCTCATGGCACAATTCTAAAATAAAATTTCTTAAGGATGTGGGAGGAACAGCTTTATCTCCTCTAAAAACAGTGTCATCCACCACAGAGAGCTTATCTTTCACTTCCCAAAAAGCCTTGAGATCCGAAATTACTCTTGTCTGGAACATACTCAATTTTATAAATAAATTCCTGTAACTGCATGGACATTCTGGCAATCCTAGCTGAAGCTTTGAATAAACCTTCAGTAGTTAAGAGTTTTACCAAAGGTTTATGGTCAGACCTAACTGTGCATTCCTTTCCCCATACAAAACTTCTGAAATGTTCCAAAACCCAAACTACTGCCAAAGTTTCCTTCTCAATGACTGAAACTTTACATTCTGGAGCAGTAAGTGCTCTAGAAGCATAAGCGATTACAAACTCTTTACCGGATTCATCAATCTGTGACAGAACGCCACCTAAACCTTTATTGCTTGCATGAACTGTGACTATGGACTTCCTATCCAAATCAAAAGGACATAAGACCGGAGCATGGACGATGGCCTCTTTGATGGAATTAAATTCATTTTCACATTCCTCAGACCATGAGAATCTAACATTGAACTTAAGAAGTTGTCTGATATTATATACTTTACTTGAAAAACCCTAAACAAATTTTGAGTAAAGGACCTGATTTCATCCTTGTTAGATGGAGGTGGGGCATTTTTTATAGCCTCAACTAATTTAGGTTTAGTCACTACACCATCAGCACACAAAACATGACCAAGGTATGTAACAGATTTGACAGCAAATCTGCATTTAGAATGTTCTACAGTTAAACCTTTCTCTTCCAAAACGCCTAAAACCTCATTTAAAACAGAATCATGCTCACTGCTATCTTTTCCAAATATGAGAATATCGTCCTGAAAAAATTTCACCTTTGTGTGCTTGCCAAAAATTGGTGCATAATGTGCTGAAAATGGCAGCAGCAGACTCCAACCCAAAAGGCATTCTTTTAAATTGAAAACACCCCATCGGGGTAATAAAGGCAGTAAGATGTTTACTCTCCTCTTCCAATGAAATCTGATGATAAGCCGATGACAAATCAATCGTTGAAAATAACTTAGCATCTTTAACCATGGTCAACATTTCGGAGATTTTCGGCAAAGGAAATTTATCAATAACAATGTTCTCATTCAGATGGTGTAGGTCTATGCATAAGCGGATATTACCATTAGAACGTCTTGCTACAATTACTGGTGAAATCCACTCAGAGGACTCAATAGGTTCTATTATGTTTTGTTTGACCAGTTTATCTAACTCACTTTCCACTTCCTTGCGTAATATAATGGGAATGTTTCTTACTTTGTGAATTTTAGGATTAGCATTTTTTTAACACAATGCAGTGTGTAAAATCTTTGAAATTACCAATTTTTCCACTGAACACCTTTTCAAATGTAGATAGCATGGAGTCCCCAATACTACTACCATCGTCAAATACCATGACAGGGTCAGGGCTATTGGGATTCAAAATAATGTCAAGATGTCCTTGATCCTTCCATCCAAGAACGGAAGGTCCTTTTTGGCGACATACAATTTTCCTAAGGTTTCTCTGCCTTTGAACCTAAAATTCAGAACTCTAAATCTTATCAAATCAATTTTCTCCCCTGGATAACTTTCTGGAGAAATATCTGGAGCATAAAGTGTGTTTCCCCAAAAATTTGAAAAATTTGAATTCCACACTTCTTTACTAATAATAGTGTACGGGGAACCCGAATATGCATATATGTCAATAGAAATCCCTGCAATTGACATATTACAAATTGGTTTCTTTATCAAACTCTTGTTTGTAGGATCTCTAATGTTGAATAAAAATTGTTTTTCCTCTTGCAAATCATCTTCATCTTCTCTATAACAATGTAAAATGTTCTTAATAATAAGGTCATCCTCACTTGAACTAGAATCATAAACTACTTTAACTTTTCTGTTCTTCTTTCTAATACAAGCTTTAGTAAAATGTCCTATCAGACCACAATTCAAAATTTTTCCATAATTGTGTGGCACATTTTACTATTAGCCAAATGTAACTTACTACCACATCGGAAACATTTCAGAACAGACTCTTTTTTAACTACAGCAGGTTTGTTCTTAAATTGCGATTTTAGTTTGAACTTTTGTTTGTCTTGAACTTTGGAAACTACCTGTTCCAAAACTTCCTTATTCTCTTTTTTGATGGCTTTGGCACTACGGCCTGAAAGTTCAGCCTTTCTGACAATGGCAAGAATATCCTTAAGGTCTGCATCACTATTGATCCAAAGTTTATCTTGGATTGCTGGGTCATGGGCGTGCATAACTACTTGGTCCCTAATGAATTGTTCCTGAAGATGATCAATACCTATACACACCTTAGGAGAAAAGTGACTATCAAAGTCTTTTAAAATATCAGAAAAAACATTAGCATCACCTCCACCAGAAGTCTTAACCATTTCATCATAAACTTTTAGGCCACCTGCGCCAATTGAATGTAGAAATCATTTTCTTTTCCTGTCTGGTTTCATTTTATTGTCCTTATCAATTGTCTCAATAAAGTTAAAAAAATAGGCCTTCCATTTTAACCACTTCATATTAGGTTCCGGGCCAGAAGGCCAAAATGCTTGTGGGAACTGAATAGTAAAATTGTGTGTGGCCATAATATATTAGGTATATTACAATAAAAAAAATACCTTAATGTAAAATGTTTTCAAATATGCAGCTCACTTGAAGATTCAAATAAAATCTTGAAAATGTCAATAGTTGAAAATACCTTTAGAAATGCAGCTTATGTATGTATGTATGTAGGCATACTTGTATAGCGCAGCTGTCACCCAAAGGGTATCCTGGCGCTTTGACCACAGAGCATTCCTACCGATGTCAGTTACACTGCCTTCTGAAAAAGATAGGTTTTTAGGTCCTTCCTAAAGGACATGAGATCCTGCTTGCACCTTAGGGCTAGAGGTAGAGAGTTCCAAAGCTTGGCGGCCGTAAAGCTGAAGGAGCGGCCGCCCATCCTCACCCTTCTTATCTTAGGAACAGTCACCAGAAAGGCTGAGGAGGATCTCAAAGGTCTGGCGGTAGAGTACCAAGAGAAAAGTCCTTGCAGTACTACATGACCCAGCCCATGCAAGGCTCTGAAGACCAAGCAAGCTAATTTAAAACAGATTCGTTTTTGCACCGTGTAGGTCTGAAAGGGCAAGGGAAGACGAGGCAGACCATGGCCGCGAAAGCGCCAGTTTAGCTGCCATATTCTGTACCCGCTGTAGCTTCATAATTAGAGTACCGGGGGCCCCCAGAAGCAGTGCGTTGCAGTAGTCTAACCTACTGAGGATGATGCTCCGCACTGCTTCCGTCCTCGCTAAATGAGGAAGAAGTGGCAAAAGGTTGCCGTGGTTTTGTTGACGAAAGCGTCCAGCTGGAGACTAGGCCCGAGCAGGACACCTAGGTTGCGGACTGAATCTGCCGCTGCGATAGTGCCTAAGGTAGAGGATGGCCAAAGTCCCTCCGGCAGAGGGCGAGGCGTGCGGTCTACCGAGCAGTAGAGGACTTCGGTTTTTGCCCCATTGAACTGTAATGAGTTCTGGCGCAACCAATCCGCAGCTGCTGACATGCACTGGTGAAAGGATTCCAGGGGGACCGCATCCCTGCCCTCGATGGAAAAAATAAGCTGAGTGTCATCGGCATAATTGATGACAGACATGCCGAATGACTTAATCAGACTTATTAGAGGGCGAAGGTATAAGTTGAAGAGAATAGGGCTGACTGCAGAGCCCTGCGGCACTCCCTGTTTTACCTCCTTCACCACCGACCGAAAAGGCGGCAAAGCCACAGATTGTCGCCTGTTACAGAGGTAAGATGCCAGCCAGCCTAAGGCTGTGCCAGTTACCCCGGACTCCTGGAGCCTGCTTAGTAGAACTGCATGGTCCACCGTGTCGAACGCGGCCGACATGTCGAGCAACACCAAAAATGCTGTTCCTCCCATGTCGACACGCGAACGTAGGTCATCCAACACGGCCACCAAAGCAGACTCCGTGCCGTGGGCCGGCCTAAACCCGAATTGGGCCACGTCCAGAAGGTCATTGGATTCGAGATAGCTGGACAGGGCTCTAGTGACCAATTTCTCTAGGATTTTTATTGAGAAAGGCAAGAGTGAAATAGGCTTATAGTTGGTCAGACATAGAGGGTCCAAGGTGGCTTTTTTTAGCAGTGGAGTAATTACTGCCAGTTTCCAGTTATCCGGGACCGTGGCCGTGGTCAATGACTGGCAACAGATGGAATGGAGCGGCGGGAAGAGCTCTGAATGGAACATCTTCCAATACTTGTGTGACAAGGGGTCTAGAGGGGAACCAGATGACACACCATTCGCCAACAGACAGAAATCCTCCAGGGAGGGAATAGGAAAGCAGGACAGCCGAGGCTGTACTGCTTCCTCCCTAAATACCTCCCGAGCTACTCCACTGGCTGGTCCCACGGGGCACAACTCAGGGTGGCTAGATAGAGCAGGGGTCGAAAGTCCCGCCAAGATGGTATTATTTTTTCATCAAAAGCCGAGGCTAATGAGTCGCATAGTTCCTGCGCGGCCGGGATGGCAGATGTAGCACAGGCTTGGTTGGAAAGGTTTTTCACCAACTTGAACAAGGTTTGTGACTTGTTCCCAGCTTTGGCCAGCGTGGCCTCGAGAAGCTTAGCTTTAGCCAACCTAATCTGAGTTTTATACTCCTGGAGGTTTTTTTTATAGACCAGTTTGTCTGCTTCTGAGTAGTGTCTTCGCCACACCCGCTCCGCCTGCTTGCAGCGAAGTCTCTGCTGGAGAAGATCGCTAGAGAACCAAGGGTTGACTTTCTGCGGTTTGTCTTTCACCTTCCGCATTGGAATCAACCTATCAATTGATTCAAGGAGCTGGTGACAGAGAGTTGAGTAACTCTCCTCCACATTCTGACCCAATGCAAAGGCCTTGGGCAGTAATGTAGGTAAAGTAGAGCCCGTAAGCAACCAAGCCCATTGCCTCCTAAGCTTAGGCTTAGTCTGGACGCTATTATTCAGCGATTCAGCCGGTAACAGAATGGAGAAGTGAACCAAAGCATGATCTGTCCAGCACTGGCCCGCGACCTCCTTAATCGAGATCAGCGGCTCCGCTGCAAAGATCATGTCCAGGACATGGCCCTTAGCATGAGTCGGAACGGACACAAGCTGTGTAAGATGCAAGTTATTGCAGGCTTGATACAGATCACGATATGCAAGGTCGTGAGGACCACCGGACCAAAGGTTAAAATCACCCAGAATTAGAAGTCTAGCATGGGTGTTAGATAGATCGTACACTCGATCTATCAGATCTTGTATAGATAATATCGTATTGGTGGGAGGGCGATAACACAGTAGCCCCGCAACCAAAGTTCCGCTCGTATTTTTCAAGGAAAAGCCCATGAGCTCGAAGCCCTTAACTGGTTTGACTTCAAGATGGGAGAGCGAGAGAGAGTCCCTAAAGATGAAACCAACTCCACCGCCTCTCCCATTGGGTCGTGGGATATGCCTGATAGAGTATCCTGGCGGGCATGCCCATCCCAGCTCTACGTTACTCTCCACCCTGGTCCAAGTTTCAGTGAGAAACATGATATCAAGCTGCAAAGAGTCGATTAGAAGAGCAATCTCTGCGTGATGTTTGCAGAGGGAGCGGACGTTCAAAAGACCGCAATTAACGTTCACCAGTGGAGTTGGTAGAGGGGAAGAGTGATCGTCCGCTTACTGGAGGATGAGGCGCACAAAATTGATGTTAAATGGAGAAAATTAACGAAGATATAAATATCAAATAAATAGTTGCCAACAAGATCATCCGCGTGAATAGTAAACAAAGAAAATTCTCTAAAATGGCTTCCGAGCGTCTTACATCATCGCGTTACGCTCAACGCGACGTGCTTGCATCATGCGTCTGGAGCGTAAAGAAGGCAATCAGCGAACGCTGCTAGATCACGTCGAACATACACAAATGGAACGCTGTTGTTTCTCGTCGCGCTCTAAGGCTTCCTGAGGCAGACGGTAAGACTTCATTTTTAAAAGATGCAACGCTCACACCAAATATCCTCCCAAGTTTAAAAGAAAAATCCGTCAATGGTGAAATAAAGAAAGTTCGTAAATCAACTATTCTCCACAATTAAAACGGATCGTTGTAATAAATAATTCCGTTCTTCCAAAACTGTTTCCAATGAAAATCACAGTACTTACATGGAAGACGGCAAGATCAGGAGTCGAGTAGATGTTTGCTTTAGTAGAAGATCACGCTGAAGGCAATTTTCCAAATATAAATTTTTATGATATGAAGCTGTAGAATACCGCGAAATTCTTGAAGAAAATTAAAACAGGTTCGCTGGTGTCCAAGTGTTCACTGCCAAGTCCTCGGTGCCAATTGTAAAATCAGGACGCCGATAATTTAAATAATAAAAAGATTTATTGCAGGAACACAGGAGCAAGGTAGGGCGCAGCCTACACAGGTCTTCTCCCACTTCAACTGCCCGCAATTACCAACCATGGAATCTTGCAGAGCAGGCACGGGGAGATGGAAGCTTGAAAGAAAACAATTCTATATAACAATTCTAAATGTGATCATGACACAACACCTGTTCTCTTGGACAGTTGGGCCACCTCTCTAGTTTTTTAATTATTCTCCTACTGTTGAACCAGAAGCCGCAAAACGTCTATTAATATCACGTCTTAGTCATTTAATTTCTAGTCAGTTAATGAGTGGTCCCCTATTCATTGAATAAATTCAGGGGCTTTGTTTTATGTGCATGTAGGCATGTTGAATTATAAAACGTGAGCCCAGCTACCACGCAATGGAGTGCTCTACAAGTAGAGGAAGCTATATGGAGGTTGCTGTGGTGGGTACCCTTGAGTGGGGCTATGTAGTGATTGCTTGGCCTACAATTTGAAGAGGATAGGGTATGTCTCGGAAGACATTATCATTCCAAAATATGCATGTCTGGATTCACACATTGATGTGTTGATGTTTGGAAACAGGACCATGATCTACTTTTGAAGGTGGATGATGGAATGAGCCCGGTAGATTTCTTCTTAAATGGTCTGGTGTCTTGTTTTCTCTTTATTTCTGTAAATGTAAAGTAGACTGTCTACCCACCTACGCCCTCAATATGAGTGGCCCAATACTCCTCCTGGTAGCGCTGGGGGGGGAGAAGAAGTGTGGATAGGAGTTGGAGTAACCAGGGGATTACAAGAGGGACCATGAGTGTTCCCTTAGAAATTAGTATTTACCTGAGGGAATGGTCAATTCTTCATTTCTCCACCGAGTTTCACCATAGATTTCAGCAGCAGGTGAACTAAACAGATCGGTGGAATTCCCACAAAGCACAGAATTCCGATGGCCAGTAACTGCTGTTAACAGGCACAGCGAAATTAAGAGGCCAATCTAATAATGAGCGCCTATGACTAATCCAAAAAGAACCTCATTATGACCAACCTGGAAAATTACCCAGATGTTTCCCACTCTTGGTTTACTGATACAAGAGATATCAGTAACTCCGGAGGTGGGGAGCATTCAGGCCATTACAAGTGAAGCGCTGCGGATCCCCTTAGAAATTAGAAATAAATCGAGGAATCTGAAATTCTGGGTCAGATTCTACTGGTAATACCTCATTTACCCCAGATTTATCGCAAGGAGACTTCAGCTGGTGAATCTGTAAGTGAAAATAAACAGATCTGCGGAAACACTGCAGGTCTCATCATTCAAATGGGGCAGGTAAGTGCTGTTCCTCATTACCAGGCCAAAAGATCACAAGGACTGCCTCATTAGCTTGTTTCTGTACTCTTCAACCCAATGAAGAAGTGAAATGCACATCCTAATTCCCTTTTGTGCCAAATGTTTTATTGTTAGAGCAGCTAAACACCCTCCTGCCTACTGTTTTTGTTTTTATCTACTATACTGTATCCTAACTGCTCCCAAAACAATCTGTAATAAACGAAAGAGAGCCTTATGCATTTACTTGTCAAGGGCCATGATGGCAGGGGATAAAAAGAAGGCCTCCTAACTGGACTAAATTTACCTTTTATGTTGTGTTTCATCTGTCTTCCTGGACACACTGCAGGGGGCATCTAGCATGATGAAAACATGTCTTGCTGGGCATGGATTTCATGGAATAGATCATTATCACCTATCACAACACAACATACTTACTCCAGGGAGTCAGTCTGTGCATGTAAGCAATCAAAAGGCAAAATATAAAATAAGCTTCACTAGCTATTTTGGGTTGTTTTCAGCTGCAGACAGCTGTCTCAGAGAACTTGTGAGAAGATATTATCAAACACAGGAAACTAAACCCTTATTTAGAAAATACAGCTGCTCCAAAGACTGTGGGCCTGATTCACAAAGGTAAACTGAGATGAAAGTGTTTACTTTACGACATTTGGTATTCACAAAGGGCATTTACGTGTAGTAGAGTTAGACTTTGGTCTCATCTTTGGTCTCTGTTTAACCTAAGACCAAAACTTAAGTTTATCTGAGACAAAAGTCTAAGGGGAAAATTTTCAAGCCCCTTGCAACACTTTTGCGCCACTGCTGCGTCACTTTTGCACCACCTCTGCGTCACTTTTATGATGCAGAGGCGGTGTCAATGTTCCACGTTGCGACACATTTACAACGTGACCCATCTAGAGGGATGCGTCACGTTGTAAAGCACTGCGCCACATACCTGCATCAGGTATAATGTATGACTGGTGGGCGTTCCGACACAAGAAAGCCTTGTAAAAATTACGCAGTGAAATCTACAAGATTTCACTGCACCACTTCTACAACGCCACTACGTCAAAACCTTACACCGGCTTCAAGCCTGACGCCTGCTTTAAGGCGTAAGGAGTGACGCAGCACAATAGGTATAGGCCTTCCTGAGCATTGCTGCAGTCACGTTGTGCTTGCGCCATGACTCCAGTAATGCGTGACCTTTGCGCCAACAGATGCGTGACGCATCTATCAATCCTTGCGCCATGGTGTGCCTCATTGTAAATGGGATGCATCCATGGTGGTGCAAGGTTGTTTTTTTACGTGACGCAAGTAAACTGACGCGTCTCTGCTATGATACAGAGATGATTCAGTTTCTTGTAAATCTACCCCTTAACTTACTACTCATAAATGCCCTTTGTGAATACCGAAAGTTGTAAAGATAGATTTTCCTCTTAGTTTACCTCTTTGAATTGGGCCCACAGAACTATGGGCCATATGTATGCATATTCCTTAATTCCGAATCGCAAATTGCAATATGCAATTAAGGAATAACTCCCCATCCATTCCTATGAATTGGAAGACATTCTCAATTTGCGATCTCAATTAGAGAATAGCAAATTGAGAATGCAATTTCAAGGGTGCCAGGGTGTCAAAAGGACACCCTGTTGCACCCCTGAAATGTGCATATGTGCACATGTAGCACACATACATGCCCTAAGGGAATGTATGTGCGCCACATGGCACTTTGAAAAATGCAAAAAAGTGCATTTTTCAAAGAAATTGCAAATTACCACCAACTTGAAGTTGGTGGTAATTTGTGATTCCTTAAGGCCAAATTCCACTTTTTCTGTGCTTCTTACATTGCCTTTAAGGAATAGCAATTTGCGATTCCTTAAATGCAATTGCAAAATAAGAAATCGCAAATTTTGTGATTCCTTATTTTGCAATGCTGTTTTGCTTTCATACATACCATTGAGTCTAATTGCGATCGCAAACGCCGAAATTCGATCGCAATTTTTAATGATAAATATGGCCCATTGTCATTCACACCAGATAAAGGGAATAGCTTGATCTGGAACAATGCTTTCACTCCAAGCACTGTGCAGGTACTGCTTGGCAGGTTAAGAGTCTAGAGGCTAGATGTATAAAAAGGGTTTTGCCCATTCTGTGTCTATGAGAAAATGTGTTCATACATAAGGCCCTAGAACTTGGTTCCTCGTCAAAAAACTACTGCTACACAGTTTGCATTAAGAAACCCTTCTCCATGGACCGCGAACTCCATAGAAATAACCCACAATACATTTCTGTCTTGTCTCACGAGGATTGCAGGACGTATAGTGTCATATGGCACGGCACAGCAGGGCTGAAAACAAACTGCTGGCATCAGAGCGATTAGACAAAGTCGGGGCTGATTGAAAAATGCGGATGATACATTGAGTATCGAGCAGCCAGAAATACAGATAGCTGTTTCAACCTTCCCTCCACAGACGGATCGCGTTCACAGGGCTGACGGGTGCCTTTGTTCGATACTGCACCTGGCACAAAATGTGTCCTCGGCACGCGCCAGTGAAGTGTACCTGTTTGTCATTGCTGGCGGACCTACACACTACAAACAAGCAGTCAGTAAGCAGCACAGATCCGACGCAAACACAACGCGTTTACTGTCAAAATGTTTACTGCGAAATGAAGTGTAAAACGAAGAGAAGCTGCTAACAGATTCACTGCAAATGAGTTGACTGAATGAGGAAAATCAATAAATTACAGACAACGTTTTAGCATTGGGGTAATGAATTTAACGCCTTACAGTAAGTTGCAACAAACAGAAGTGCGCACAAATGTAGTCGGCAACGAGCATGATGCATTTGCCTACATTTATTTCAATGGCTTGCCAGCCGCAAGGATCAAAACATAGGCAGGGGAGCTGTTCAATTTATAAAAGTGGGCAGTATCTGCAATGAGGCTTCTTCTACGGTCACGTCCCAAATGCCTGTGTGTGTAGGGATAATTGGGGCAAAAGATGATGTTTGAAAGATATAGACTAAAACTAGGAGGGGGACGGGACGTCCTAATGTAGGAATACATGGGACAGAAGTTGAGGTTTCAAGGAAGCAGGCTCAAAACAGGAAGGCAAAGCGGCTTGTGTAGGAATAAAAGACACTATAACATTAGGGCACATAGGTTCGAAATAGAAAGGAAAAATGTTTGTATAGGAACACATGAGACAATAAATGCAGTATTAGGAACGTAGGCAGGCTCAAAACAGAGAGGGCAAGTGCATGTGTTTGGAGTACATGGTACTATAAATAAAGTTTGAAAGGCATAGGGGTCCACACAGAAAATAAAGATATTGTATAAGAACACATGGGGCAATGCATGAAGTTTAAAGGTTAAAGATTTAAAACATGAGAAAACTATGGGTAACTGTTCCTCTACTTTATAAAATTACGAAGACACGTCACTTTTATAGTCAAAAAAGTTTGGATGGTGTAGTGTAACATAAACCTAACTGTCAGGTCATGCTCCCAGGCTTTGAGACAAGTTGTATATATTCCAACATATTGACCTCTTATAACTTCAGATTGTTTTCTGAGTGTGTTCTCACAAGATTTGACCATCCTACCTCGATACACCTTGAACCAGTGGGTACAATTTTCTCAGATATTTTTCTTATTTTCAACATCATACTTTACAAGTTATGAGGGCGGTCCTCCTGGCTTTAGATTTTGCTCACTACCCTTACCCTTCCAGGGCACAATAGTCTGACTTGGCATCCCTGTGTTCTAACAATTAAAAACATATCACCTACATCAGATGATTCTCGCTTTTGTACCAGTCGACCAAGAACTTGTGACTGTGCCTGAAACCCCTGGGGCAATGCAGACTACAACAAACCTCCTAATCAGCTATTCAGGGCCTATTTTCATATTTTAATACAAAAAGTCAATCATTACATTTCACAGAATAGTCCCAATAATCGTGCTCCATACCAAGTGTCAAGACCACAAACGGATCAAATGTGATGCTAATATTGTCGAATTTTGCAATACAAATTAGATTTCTGGAACTTGGTAATCATGGGAATGTTTGTTCTATAGGGATGTTTGTCACAAACATCTTTCACAACCGATATCCAAATGTTATCTCAATGCCTCTGGTACGAAGTACTAAGCCTCCCCTAAGCTACCCATCCCTATGGTAAATTTCTTCTGGGGCTGAATCACAAAAGGATGTATGAGTCTGGCAACAGTAATACAGGAGTATTCTTTAAACTTCCAAATCTTTGTGAATCGGCCAGAAACGTTCAACTCCCTATCAGTAAAATTGCAAGGAATGCACAGTCCTTTATATTTGTACTAATTGTATATGAAAATTCCCAGAATTTGCCCATTTTAGAGGTTTTAGGGCTAATATACAAAGGCATGTAAGAGTACATAAAAGAGTACTACAGAAGTAGTTTGTTTAGTACTCCAAAATCTATATAATGTTCCTAAATACCGAATGGGACATATGTAATTTAATATGAACTTCCTTCCATATGCTAAAACTGTGGAATACAAATTACAGTACCTTAGCATGGTGCTTCAAACGATCAAACAGTGTGAAATCCATCAAGGCAATTAGGAGCATTTAAGGGTTTGCACATAACAGTTACTAAACATACAGTACATATAAAGCATTGCATTTCTAAATTGCTGCCTTCAGCAACACAGTTCATTAGTTTTTTGTCTGGTTACACTGAGCTGCGGTATAAAGAGTATATAAATGATAATGTTTCCAAATTTGTAACTTGATGTATGTAGCTCTTTGAATTGTTTAATGGGTTAAAATATAACACTGCAAAGCTTGTGGACGTAATTTTCTTTATTATTTAAAAAAGAACAGGTTTGTATTCTCAGGGCTCCAAAAAAACTGAATGCGTCGCATGAGATCTCTCATTAAAACTCTGAAAGGTTCCTGATTACAGAGACATAATGCGATGTAGGTCTAACTATCCAGTTTAAAGGGACTATGGCAAGCTGTAGACACCGATTTATAGCAGCTCTTCATTGGAGGCTAAAAATAACTCCAGGTTAAATTTTTATTTATTTATTTAGGAGTGTGATGGCATAGAGATGAGTGAGTCTTCTTTCTTGTACTGAGAAATTACAAATGATGCACACGAGCGCTATCTGCCAAAGAACATACATTTGGCAACAGTGCTGTCATAAGCTTTGGTGTGGCTTTCAGCAAAATATTATATTAGTGTCGAGGAATTCTTATTGACCTTGGTAGGATGATAGGCTGAGTGGATCTGCCAGCATTCAAGTTTGAGGATTATGTGTTGTGCACAAGTAATCATAAAAGGCACATTAACCCATTAACTTAAATCAATTGCACAAACATGTATGTGCTTAAAAACAATAAAACACAAGCAAACATAAAGCAGTATTGATACTCGAGCCCTGATGTAACTATAACTTGTGCCACCACAATTCACAGTGCTATCATTAAATATGCCAATTCGGATGTCAGCAGTGAAGCAGCAATGGTGACATAGAACATGTCATGAGTTTTGCATAAGCAGTGCATAGCAAGAGCAAGGGTTATAGTTACTTAACTGGTAAATGTTTTTTAGTTTAAAACGTAATGCTACAACTGGCATTGTCAGCTTACTGTAACTGTCCTTTAACCTTTTTTGTTTCAGTGAATTTCAAATTTTCAGATAGCGTAGGTCACTCTAAATATCTAAAAGGCAAGTATATTGGTTTTGTCAAGGGGTCATTGCAATGTATTTCAATAAACATTTCAATAAAGCATTTATAGTCAAAACAATATTAAACAAGTGAGACTCTTTTCTTTTACGCTCCTCAAGCCACACAATGCAGACATCAGACCAACCACAAGGGATCCCTGTATTCCCAAGCTGCTGGGCTTAAACTCCAACTCTGGGAATGCTTAAAGAAATGAACAACTGTTCCTGAGATCATGTTATATAGACCTCATGAAAAATAGAGTAAATGCTGTACTCCCTGCAACCATCCCAGAAGAGAGCAAACATTCTTCCCTGCCCGCGCTTGCAGGCAGGAAACAAAACCAATGGCCAAATTTATAAGGGTTTGCCTTGCGTCACACAAGGTGATGCCACGGCAAGCCCTTAAGTGACATTTACTATTCCATGCAGAGCCACCTTATGTGGCAATGTACATCTGGAGTAACGCAAGGCAGCGCAACTTGCTACCTTTCATTCCTCTGCCCTGGGAAGACTCTTGTTCCATGTGTGGAGTGTGAGTGTACCCACAAGCTCACCTATGCTTTTTTGCGCATTCCCAGATCGACTAACAGTAGAAAACCTGGGAATGCGTTAAAAAGGTATGCCTTGCCAGGGGAAGAGTAAAAAGGAATATATTTCTCCTTGTTTCTTCCTCTTTCTACGCATGCTCCATTTCTGCACAAAAACAACCCTGGCCGTAATGCAGGCATCATTGCACGGTGGTACAAGTGTGCCTGCATTGGCACTTGCGTTAGGACACAGGGGTCAACCCAAAGAAAGTCACTGGGACCTGGGTATTTAGTATTTGTATTGAAAGGGGTCCCAGAACGGGAGAGCAATTAAAAAGGAAAGGGAAAATTCTCCATGCAATGTATACCTAATAGATGGTGGAGTACTGTGTGAATAAATAACATTATACTCTAGATTTGTATAGATTTATTTGCATCTTTTTGAATTTTCTCTTTCCTTTTTAATTGCTCTCCCGTTCTGGGACCCCTTTCAATACAAATGCATTGGCACTTGGCAGCCACATGTGCACCCACACGGAGGGTGAGAAGAAATTCATCATATCTTAGTGGATATGGTGCATTCCTGCCCTCTCGATTCTGTTTGCTTGACAGAACCACAGATTTGCTGATCTGCAGTCTTGTAAAAAAAAGAAATACAGGGTCTGGACAAAAGGGGGTGGGGGGCTCTCAGGAACGCCACCCCACAAAGTCCAGAGGGGGCAGAGTGTCCCTGCCCTACCCCACCTGTTTTTTTAAAACATATTCAGGACAGGGGACTGAGTCCCGAGTCATAAAATGGCTGCCATCACATCTCTGTTGATGTGGTGCAGCCAATCACATCTTATCTCTAGATCTGTCAACTCCAAGGATCCTTTACAGCAGTATTTATACATAAAAGTTGAACCTTCATTTATCAAAAACCTACTGAACAGATTTACACCTAATCACAAAAAGTTTCTGGACCAAAACCTAGCTTTCTGCCAAATTCGAAGTTATTAGATTTAGCCATTTTATCCATAGCTATGACTAATTTTCCCACAGAAAATTGTATGGGGAAAATGCATTTTGGGACACCCCAAGTTGAGTGAACTTTTTTGGGAAGAGTTTTCTGAAGATTTGTCAAAGTTATTAACAATCCAAAAATGTTTTTACTATGGAAACATGGTCCTAAGTAGAACTATGACTGCCACTGGGTAATATATTTAGAAAACAATTGGCTCTAACAATGCTTATAGCAACGGGAGGGTGGTGGGGGAAGCATACAAGGTCATCTTTAGAACAGTGTGCATATACTGCTGTACTGCATTTGATAGGGAGAGACATCCCTTCTCCTCTACCCATCCTCACCCTCTAAAAATGGGCCTTACTGGCTACTGCAAAACAGTTCTGCTTCCGAGACTAAAATCATTAAGTCACAGTTGGGCTTTGCTACCTTAATTTTACTACCAACCATTAATAACATACGTTGTCACCTGATGTGTGGGCCCCCTGGGCTGTATTCTGTGGGTCAGCAACATTTAGGCGCCTATTACGATGTCGGGTGGACACACCATCACGGAAACTGGACTGACTGACCTCTGGTTGGGGTTTTCGACCACCACATTATGAAGCGACTGCACATGGTGCGGTTGTATTCCGACATTTACCTATAGTACATGATCCAATAGGGAAATGTGAGGGGGTGGTAACATGGGGGGCACCATAGATGCCCCCTCGGCCACCAACTGAATGTCACAAAGGAAAGGGGGCCCAGCTGGGGACTCCCAAACACGCTTTCTGACAGTGTTTCCATGTCAGAATGGCAGTCATGGAAACCTTGCCAGAAACCGTGCATCGTAATTAGGATTACGGGCTGGTTCTGACTGCCCGACGGGCTCTTTGAGCCCGTTGGAGGCCAGTTTCTATTCTGAATCAAAATCAGCCGGTCAGAATTGAAACCAACCTGAGGTCGGAGGCCTTACAACCGACATCGTAATAGGCCCCTTGGTGTAAAAGGAAGGTAGGATTCTCTTCAAACAACTTCTTGTCTTCAAGAGTGTTATATGTTCATTAGACTACTTTAATCTGATGCTTCACAGGGTCCAAGTGTTACGGTTTTAAATGTAACACACTCCTTTTGTAATGTAGCAATATCTACACATGCATTGGCAATTTCAGTCGGTCTTGCTCACCTTTTCCTACAAAAAGGACAGATTGGCTCTGCAATGCTTGCAAGATCTGTCAAGATTTATGCAGTAGCTTCCACATTTATCCTGCTTCAGTTTTTCTAGTACCCACTATGTGGCACTGAAATGCAGCAAACTGATGCTGTTTAATAGTTGCTCTGTTTTCTTAGATACAATGCAGAATGAATCTACTGACGACAAAATAAAAAAACTCCTGTGGGAAGGTCAAATAGAATTGGAGAAAATAAACAAATAAGAGGACTGCAGCTGAGAATGACAAGTAAAGCATCTAATATGGATCAAGGATCAGCTCTGTGGAGTATAGCAAGAAATGCTGTCTCCAGAGACACAGCTGGAGCTGTCTGTAGTGAGACTGAAACAAGTATGATGCTGTCGTTACCCACAATAAAACAGTTTGCATATGTATGAGCATTTTGGTATTCCAGGTTCTTTAATAGCATGAGGCTTGGACCTGACCTAATACACCAGCAGTGTTCAAGTGTTTGCTTACAGGAGCTGCACCATTTACAGGAAACAGATTTGGGACCAGAAAAGCAATAGTGTGATTTATTATTTTCTCACACATTTTAATCAGGCATCAAGACTGACACCATTGTTGCCATGGCAAACATTTAAACTCCTTTCTTTGGTTTTAGTTCTATGCAATTATCTCTGCAATCCATTATCAAAGACCACCAGTTTATTTTATTTATCTAAAATAGAGAACTGACTCTTGCAACAGAGAGTTCTGGCCAAATTCTGCCAATCGCCACATTTTTTTCTCATGCCAAAATGGTAAGTTGGCAAGTATGAGTGAAAATTGGGGTCCCCTAGTGTGATGTTTTGTCACTAGGTGGACATATGGTAGGACTGACCACGATCAGAAGGCTACTGCTCAAATACAAAATCTACTTGAGTGGCAGCAAAATCAACTTGAGTGGCTTGACTCTGACACGCTGCGTGGTGTCGTTCAAGCTGATTTTTCAGCGCCGAATACACTCCTAGCACTAGATCACAGCACAAGCAGCGCGGCATGCCTATTTCTGGCCGTTGGCAGAACTCTGCGAATCCGGCAGAGTTTTTTGGGAATTCAGCAGAGTCAAATTCTGCGAGTTCTGCCTACCCCTAGTTTTAAACCTCTGTGATTCTAGGCAGATGTGGTGTTGTTAAAAATGTGCCATTTAGCTTACAAAGTAGACAACGCTACTTAGAAAATACCCAGTTTACGAACGAACTACAGGATTATAATTTGACACAAAATGGTATATCTCTACAGAGGTAAAAGCAATATCTCTATTGGTCCTCATCACAACATAAATTAAAGCATTTGTTTCAACATTCATTTGGATCTTTTTTTCTGTTCAGTATCATCTAGTTACATTTCCGACACCACTTTCTAATTTTATGATTAGAAGTGCTGTTTATTTTAAATTGCTATTATTTCTAATACCTCGCCTTCAGGAAGTCCATTCTGGAACCAATTAGTTCTATGCAAGAAGTCACTCATTCTTTCGGTATTTACTGTATGAGGCTCTGAACTGTGAGAAAGTGGATTATTTGTTAGGGTGGATAATAGGCCACCTCAAGGAATAAGGTCTCCATTCTTGTTTTTTTTAGAACAAGTTTTATTGGATTTCTGATGGATACAAAGCAAGAAACTAAGAAAAAAGGCACATAGAAAACACAGCATCTACGTACAATCCGAACGCAGAGTTAGGAATACCAGATACATTGTTATTAGTATGTGAGAGACGAAATTCTTAACACATATAGAGAAAGACATCAGGAAATATCGTGGTACGGAAATCTGGTCCTGGGCTGCCAATGGCTAAGGCAACAGTGCATAAATGGCATAATGTGCATAACTATTGAAGAGGTATATCAACATACACCCCCCACCTATCAACCAATGAGTGTGCTTCCAATATCAGACGGTAACAAAAGAGAAAAGAGGGGGAATTCCTATTTGGCGTGTAACGTACGTCAATGGTCACAGGTCTCTATTTTTGTTAGGGTCAACAAAGGTTTCAGTAACTTAAACCTGAGCTCAATGCCTGGTAGCTAGGACATGGAGCAGACAAGCTAAACTTAAGTAAATATATAAACATAGCTGTTTTACCGTACTGGTCAGCACACCTTACCTAGCACTGGGAAGCCTCCGGGCAGCCATGCACTCTACAAATATGATAGCAAATAGAGGGGTGCACAGTAAGAGATTTGCAGTCCAAATAAGCCTTTCAGTGTATATAATCCAAACAAGATGTTTATTCTTTCTGCACTATACCAATCCCTAAACCTAAAATATGTACCAAAAAGTCAAAAACACAACACAATAAAAATTCCTCCCCAATGTTATAAAAATATAGAATGAAATCATTAAAAAATGACACCAAAAAAGAAAAGAATCCAATAAGGGGAATGGAGATATGAAGTTTTAACTAAAAACAGCACCAAAAAGTCTTAATTGTCTACCTGGAGCATTTGGTGCGCTTGACTGATACATAGACACAATTTAATGCTTTTTGACTATGGGCCCAACTTAATGTTTGGCGAACAGCGTAATCTCTGTGGGCCGGCAGAACAATTACCATCTGCGAAGCGAAGACAACTTCACTAGTCAAATTTAGAAATGACCACTAAGCTGGTGGTTATTTATTAAGCATTGGCGCGGTTACTGTTGATGCTTTTTAAGGATTGCCACATGGCTTCGTCAAAATGACGGAGTTGTCTATCAAACTTCCTTTTCTTTATTTTCACAAAGAAACTCTCAAAGCAGGATTTTCTTTTTGAAAATAAGAAGAAGGCCCCCCTCGCCATGGGAGCTATCTCCCATGGAACAGTATGAATTAAACAGTATTTTTCTCATGGTGATGGGCAGTGAAAACTGACATCCATGTCGGCCCATCTAATTATATGGGCAGACATAGAGGTCAGCCTCCGGTGACCTTTATTCCATTGGGGGTGTAACCATGGTGGAGATTTAGTAGTTTCTACTATTGTTACACTTATGGTCCATCTGCATCTAAATTTGGAAGGTGAGCCATCATCTTGACAGTAAGAATACTCCATTGCACTTGCAATGGAGCATCCTTACGCCTACATTTAAATAAGTTCATTAAAATATTATAAAATAATCAGCGGGGCAAGACAGCAGGTGTTGACCGAGAAGGGCTCATTGAGACAGAATAGCTATTGGATGAGTTCCCTGTGCCGCCGTGGACTTCTGGAAGGAAAGCTCAGAGCAAGAGAAATATACAATTCCCAGCCAAGGAAGGTTCTTAGGTTAGGACGTAGTCATGTTCTTTGGAGCTTGGATTTTTCCAGTGGGGCAAGGCTGCAAGCTGTAGGCGAACAGGGCTCCATGAGGCTGGACATCCTCTCCACAACGTTCCACTAGAATAGGTTTATTTCCTCAACAAAAGCTCCAAACGGGAGCAACCTGAACCTTTGTGCAACGTGGCAAAGCACCTTCATTGGATTGACTTGGGAGGTTTGGCCAAGTCCTCTGGATGTCTTTGGAGCCAAACAGTTTCTACGTTTTTTCAGGATGTTATGATGAACAACCTTTAACACAGCCAATCCCTGGACCTCAGGAGCACCATTTGGGGGTCAAGACTCACTCCAGCAGAAGCCACCAGCAGGGTTCAGGGCAGCACCAGTTGGAACAGGTCTGCGGGCTCTTCAGGAAAAAGGGCTTCTACCAGCTTTTTGTGTCCGTGCAGTTTAACAGGAGTCCATATCTTTCTCCTGGGTGCAAGTAGGGGAAGGTCCAACCTTTCAGGTCTCAATGGAAAGTGCAGTGCTTTCTCAGTCTTCCTCAGGTCCAGTGTTGCTCTTAAGAGAGTGCCAGGGGTGTCACATTTTTATGTCTGGCACTAGCCTGTGTGTGTGGGTGACTCCTGTTCCAACCAATAGCGAAAACAGTTCAAAGGGGTGACCCTTCGGACTTTTGCAGCAGATCCTACTACACACCGTCCCACAGTGCCCCTCACTGCATAAAACCAAGATGGCAGAATCTTTCTTCCCTTGTCCAGATCTCCTGTGCCCACCTTAGTGGTGTAATTGTGAGTGACCCTCCTCTGTGGTCACTCACAATTGGTCCTGGGGCAGCTTTTCTCCCACTTGGTGCCTGACTAACTATAGTGACAAAGGAGGGGTCTGGCCTAGATGCTACTTGCATCTGCCTGTGACAGGGCAGGCCTCTCTGAAGTTAATTAAGTACCTCGACACAGCCAAGATGGTCATCCCGCCTGAGTAACAGAACATCTCCCCACATCAAAGGCCTTTGTCTCGGCTCTGGGAGCAAGTCCACACCTTATCAAGTGGCCATTTAGCTCCTGGGTGACATTTGAAAGCTTATGCAAATTGGCTTCTAGAGGCTTTAGACAGGGAAAAGGTGACTTTCTCAAAGCACCTTTTCTAAAATATTATTGCAAATCTGACTTTACCAGTAAATTGGGGTTAAAGTAACAAAACAGTTCAATAATTAACTTTGTAGCTGTTTCCTGCTGAAATAACATTATTAAATGTAATCTTGATTCCCACTGCTTTCCTCTGGACAACTAACCCTGCGACAGTGAAAATAGCTTTTGGGCATTGTCACTGTAAGGACATTTTTAACATTACACTTTTACATGTGCTACATTTTAATAGGAAGGGTTAGACCTGTCAAAAGTGATTATTTTGAAAGGTTGGATTTAAGGTTGTATAGCTGCACAGACATGTAATAGTAGTAGAATGCAGTCAGATTTACACTGACAATGTAGTGATTGATAAAATGGGTTCTGCCGTCCATTAATAACATTTAACTAACAAGCCCTGGGTACACTTAGTACCATATACCAGCGGCTTATTGGTAAACTAAATATTCTAATTAGGAGTATTGCCAAGTTCAACATGTTTTAGGGGCCAGTGCACATGCACAAGGACCTAGTTAGCAGAGTTCTAGTGTCCAGAGTAAAAAAATACGAAAAATAAAACTACCAGTCCAAAAATATGGGAGTGATCATGCAAAAAGAGATATTTTTCTACATGAACGGTACGATTCATTAGGCCTATGGTCTAGTGACAATCATACCCTCAAACTCCAATCTTTCTGATAAGACAACTTACCTCTTAATTCTGAAATATGACTGGTTTAGAATAACTATCGATGTTGCGTTATTTATATCATTAATCTTACTACAACCAAAGTCAATGGAAAATGCATATAATACTATGAATGTTAGAGGCTTAGATCCAAAGAGCATTATTTGCTAAACATAACTTTCACCTACACAGCCAAGCTTCAAGCTATCAAAAGAATTTTAAAAACAATATGATTCACTTCCATAATACATTTTAAGTTTCTCTTGCAGGAACCCCGGTTGCCCATCCAAAGGCTTAGCAAGGTGGAAGCAGTTTCAAGCCTCCACATTCCCTGTTGATATGTTGGAGCATCACACACTATGGTCACCAACGTAACATCTGCTTTTGCATGAGGAATTTATAATATAAGGTGATTTTGGTAATTTTAGCTAGTGTATCATCTAATATTATGGGCTTAGGTGTAGAAGCACACATACACCAGTGGACATCAGGGCAGTCAGTTACTATTACAAAAAGGTGCAATCAGGTAAGAGATGCATGTTAAGTTTCTTCCTCTAACACTCAATATTAGCTTCCCTTCACAACCCATTTAATAAAAATGGAAGAAAAAGAATTAGAAATGGCCACTTTTCCACTGATAGTAAATGCAGCGGATGAATAAAGAGTGAACACAAAGCAAGTCGAACCTGAAAGCTTGCTTTATCTCTTCAAGAAAAAAGGGCATGAGCCACTGGACAAAACTTTGGGTCATAAGGGCTAACTTTTGCATTATGGTAAATCAATGTAAAACCCTCAAGAAGTGTGAGGAACGGCCATACTAACGCCCACCAAAGACTCTAGCTCTGCCACAGGAAGTAACTATCATACCAGATACAAAAGCAATCATAAATGTAGGGAGTTACCATATTCTAGTAATAATCCAACAAGTGCGGCCCATTGCTAGTAAGGAAAGAGTAATATTCATTAGAATACTGAGCTGCTGCAAAATTCCCAAAATGCCCATATATTTTTTTTAAAAGCTGGACGAAAACCTATATTTGTGAATCCAGTTATAAATTGGACATACATTTAATAAAATATAAATGTTAATACCATGTTAATTTGTGCAAAAGTGAAGGGAAATCAGTTACAGTATATCTGGCATACCTACATTAAAGACGTCCTTTCTACGTTGACATGTGGAAAGTGCTACAACTTTGGGGCAGGACTGACATTTGTGCCCTTTCACTTTAAGGATGTTAAGGCAATTGGAGCCAGCGTGTCCCTGCTGCACATACCTTGACATCACTTCTTTAAGTTCCACTGCACTGGCAGAGTACTATTAGGGAACATAGGTAAGCAATAGTCTAGGGTATGTGAAGCACGGAAAGGGGGACTACGGACCAAGAGTCCAGAGTTAGAGAAAATAAACCTTTAAAGAAAATCCAGACAGGTGATGATTGCATCAGAAAGTGTGAGGCTAGGTTTACAAGGCACAATTAGGAATACATTCTAATGTTCTATCTGATGATCAATCCACAAATGGCATCCAGAAAAAAGAGCACCTGTTGGATATGATGCCCATTTATCAGGGGGAAAAAACATTTACACTAATTAATATTCCCACATTGTTAGTGTCTTTTTATCATCCGTATGTAACATATAAGCTATGGTTTAGTGTTCATTTTGCACAATTTACATTTATCATAAGCACAAAGAGGTATTCCAAATACTCCAAAACATGCAAGTGTTAATGTTCTGCAAAAATTCACTTGATCCTGCCCAGTTTGAAAACAAGTGTCCCATCACCAAGCTCCCCTGCTAAGATTACCAAGAGTCACCTATAGCTGTTAGGGGTGCATTTAGGACAACCAGTGATTTCATGCAAATCAATAAAGCTTTCAGTGCTTGCATGGTATGCAACTTGCTATTATTCCTGAGAGAGAACACAGCCTGTGTTGGTCTTCACCCCCATTAAAATTCTAGCTGAAGGTTAATGTCTTGTGGTGCATCAAACAGGAGATATGGGAGGTTTTCCCTGGGGGTGACAGACATAAAAGAAGGAATAGACTGCTGCCAGTGGCTAAGGGCAGACAGTGTGATACCCTTACTGTGACAGCCAGAAAACCATCAGACCAGCAGAGTAACCTTACCATGATGAACCAAAGAGTCACTGCCGACGGAAATCCACATGAACCCCTTTAGGTGAAACTGTTCATTACCTGTGCAGATTGCTTTTAAATGTCCAGTGCTGGCATCTCTGAATTACTTTTTGTGGAATTCACAGAAAGGTAGAGTGATTAACAAATACATAGTTTGAGTTAACTGGAGGGGTGGAGCCAGCAGGACAGGAGGGAGATCCATGGTCCAAGCAATCTAAAAATCCAGCTGCTCTTCCTCGTAAGAAGCGATCGCAAAAAATGTAATGTCGCATTTTGAATCTGCAATATGCAGATGAGGCCACTAACATTTTTCAAAGTTTGTAGGGTTTAATGACTTCTCTACACCGGTCACTGGGAGCTCTCCACCAAGAATTTCTATCGGGTTTAAAGCAATTTACAAGCACATTATCAACAGCATTAGTCAAACCTCGATGAATTTATAGGGGTGTTTGGGTGGATGGCAGCACAAAACAGCTGCATGATATTACCACGGATTTGACCTCTAGTGTTTACCACATCCCAGGACTAAAGTTCCAAGCCCTATGCTCAGGGAGGTACCTGCGGGAACAATTTTCAAAATTGTGTTAGCAGTGATCTTTGCAAACTTTACGTTCATCGATTTTGTGAACAGAGATCTGAAAATGTTTGGAATACTTCCTATGATATGAAAATGACCACTCAATCTCCTTCTAGCTACATAACTGACTAGCAGGAAGAAACAAATATACATTTCTCCACACTTCAAATGAAATCAATACCACATGGTAACTGAAAGATAAAAATACAGATTTAGCTTGTATGCTCAAGTTCCAAAATATAGTTAGAATATTCCATAACTACATTTCCTAGAAATGTGCCTCTCTAATACAGTAAAGTTGATTCAAAATTTTCAAATGAATAAGAATTAAGAAACGAGAAACCTGTCTTGGGCAAATTGAGCTTATATTTCGAGCCAGGCTTGCAGCCCAGGTGTATGATGAACCTTTCATCTGACACACAGGTCAGAGAATTTAGCAGCAGAAGGACCCTGCTGTTGCGCCTAGAAACTGAGACCAAATTCATTGAATATTTGTGAAGATAGACTTGCTCTATGCCTAGACTTAATTCAGTTTTGGAGTAGGTGTCAGAAATGTAAAGTATGAATCATGTATGCATTTTTGAATGTTATATGCTTTGTTCACATCAAACGTAGAATTGTATTGTGAATTGTATGGGGTTACATATGTTTTAGAGCACTCCTGTTGCATCCTGCATGCACATTTGATCCCTGGCACAGTGTTTATACCTTATTTATATATATGGAGTTATCAAATTGTAATGGAAATGTACTGTTATTAAAATGGCATGCTAAAACTCCCAAGATATGGCTACTGTTTAACATAATTTTAAGTACAAGGAGGGAAAATATCTTGATATCAAATTAGATGATCACAACCCACATTATGACTGTTGTGACCAATTAAATAGATTGTTTTAATTATAATATATTTAACCAAGTTGAGTTCAACATCGATGACAACGTAAATATGTATTGACAATGGTTCTCAAACCACATGTTTTAGATAGTAAATAATTAAATGTATTAGGACGTATTCACAAAACATGATAAAACAAATACAAAACTATAAAACATGGCGTTGAATAGAGTAATCAAGATTACAGTTAAAATTACTATTGCAGATTCTTGTCTACTTTCCTTCCATTTTTAATACAAAGTAGGAAAACCTACTGCTACATCAAAAAAATACATGATAGCCAATGATACAAGTGCTTCCAGCCTGGACCATGCTTGGTATAAGAGTGTTAATTACTTGATATGGGCCGATTTAAAAACGCACAGTCTATAAGAATATGACATATCGAAGAGTTCATATATTAAGGGGACATTGGCACAAACAGTTTTTAAGGTGCAAGCTTTTATACAATTCTGGCCTTTAAAGAATTGTTACACCCAACCCATACTTTGGGATCGGGTAAACTGAAAGCATACAGAAACAGATCCCCCTTCCAACAGGTTTTTAAAGTGAGGCTAAGGATCCAACCTAAAGGAAACTTATAGTGCAGATTTTTTCAGTGTTTGTTTATCTTGAAACGACTCCAACGTCGATATTGTTCCCCGGGTACTGTGCATAGATTGAAATTAATTTACTGTAGTAAGCATCGCCCTGGCTTAGACCCTTTTGCTGGAGCAAATTTATTCCCAACATAACTTTGATATTTTAATGAACATTCATCTGTGGACAGCCTAGTAGCCATGAACCTGCCATAAGATACAATTAAATTAGGTTAAATTCCCTCTGAATGCCTTGTACCATGGCACCCATCTGTGAACAAACTCAGTACCTGTTTTAGTGCTGCATTCTTCACAGATGCCCAAGCATTTCTTGGGTACTAACATATAAGGTCTTCCCCACAGAAAGTTGAGGGTGTTAATTTAACATCATATGGTTTCATCAGCAGGGCCAATGAAAGCCCTCCATTAATACGAATAAATTTAAAAAGTGACTTGGTTTCTAACACAGCCCTTGCTTTTACAAATTTCGTATGAATGAAATGAATTTGTACTTGTAAAGCGCACTGCTGCCCCAGCAAAGGGGTGTCCTGGCGCTGTACTCATACCACTGTGGAACCCTTCCTGGCTTTTCCCTGTGAAATATCCACTCCTGAGTAACCCCAAGGTGAAGCTTGGCATCCCAGCGCTGTTGGGGCCATTGTGGAGATTAAGTAAGCTATTGCCTAGAGTTGTAGAGTGGGACCCATGATTACAATAAGCACCAAGGCGAACATTATCAGGTCAGAGGAAATTGAGTCCAAGACCCGCCGAGGCAGGAATTGAACCCTGGTCCCGGGCCAGACCTCTGCATCAGGGTCTTTTGCTCTAACCATTGAGCCACACTTCTCCACAATGGGCTCCCCATCTCAAGTTACTGGACATGTGACTCCTAGATATTTATATTGATTCACTGGCTTGATCTGTAACACATTGAGTTGCCATTTAAAGTTGGTAACTTTTACTCATAGATCATTATCTTTGTTTTCTCAAGGTTTATCTACAAAAAGTAGTCTTTGCAGTATAATTCTACGGCATACAGCTTTATCTGTAACCCAATATCTGTAGAATCTAAGACAATGAGGTCGTCAGCATAGAGGAGACAGGGTATAAGCATGGAAAGCATTCTGGGTAAAACCTATTTTGTGCCTTTGACTGTGGCAGGCAAATCTTTGACCTATAAACTAAAAGGCGTTGGTGCGAGGAAACAGCCTTGTTGTAGACCTCTCAAAATGTTTATTTTCTAGATAGTCTCCCTGGCTTGTCCAATTCAATGCTTGCAGATCATGGATCAGAAATAGGTCAACAGGGATATTCCAGGTCCGCACAGTCTCTGACTCGTTGGCAGAGATTTTCTAATAATTGCCCATAATGCAAAGCAATGATCTGCAGTGGAGCTGCCCTCCCTGACTCCACCTCTGTTGAGGGTAAGGAGACTTGTCCCTAAGTCATTCTTCCAGGTCATTCAGTAGGATTTCCGGGAACACCTTCGGTGGTCCAGTCTTCTTCCAGCCACCTATTTATTCAGCCTGGGGACGTAGACACGCAGTGTGTTTTTCTGACTGATTAACGCAGAGATTTGAATCCATCTTTAATTGGTAGTAATTTTAACATTTTACTATTCATTGATTTAAACAGGTCACTTTAATGTTTTAGAATGCTGTGATTGCATTTAGAGTACGCTAGGCGGCTTCACTTTTAATTTTGCACACACATTTTATTGTCCATGTGAAGTGCCCGGAGTGCTCTGGTGAAGCAATTTTATAGTCCGGGGGGTCAGCAGTCTAGTCCTTGTCCAGGCACTAGTTATTCAATCTGGTGGTGCAGTGGGTGTGCTGCTGACATGCCGAAAATGTGCCAAAGGCAAGCCTATCTGTGCCCGTCTGTGTTCAACTGTCACCTGTCGCCAGAACCCCTTTCCGTTTTTCCCGTGATATGATGAACCACCCCACCTATACATGTGAGAATCTGCTTCAGCTTATGCCTAATAATGATGGTATGGTTGACTTCCGTAAAGAACTCAAAGGCATGGTTTTCGGTCCCTATTCTGGTTTAAACTGTAGATGGTTTAGCCTGCCCCAAAATGGTATTGAGACATTGAGGGAGGAAAGTACACTGTCTAGGCAGGTATCATTAAACAGTAATTCTAAGTGGATTGCCTATAAGATGTTTATATTTTAACTCCAGATCGATTCCCAAAGACTGCTTAGAGTTCTCGGATACTATTCGTAGTGTCAAACTAGATCTAAAAGGTATTACTGTATCTTTGATCAGTGTACACACCACGCCAGACTTATCTATTGCAATACCAGATAAAATAATAAAACATGATGGAGTGGGAAGGACACGGGGAGGAGTGGCTACGGTGTACAAAGAAAGTCTTGAGTGCTGACTTGTGAACAATGACATGCAGGGAGAATGTGATTGGGACATGCTGATATTTCGCATCTCAGTGAATACAAATATAGTACTTGGAGGGGCTATTATTTACAGACCACTAGGATACAACTCTGCTTTTGCAGCTAAATTAACTGATTTGCTGTCAATGGTGGTATTAAGATTTTAACACTTACTATTAGTGGGAGATTTGAACTTACATTTTTAGGACCAGACCAAGAGCCAGGGTAGATCATTGGGCAAGAAGATGAAGGCTCTACAGCTTGAGTAGTGGATTCTAGGACCTACACACAAGGCACTGCAGAGGTTAGACGTACTCTTCTCCAATGTGAATTCAATAAAAATACAAACAGTAGAGCCCATCACATGGTCCAACCACTTTTTGGTACAGTTCTCATTTTTGTTAGAGAAAGGGATAGGAACTAATAACACCTCTGTTAGCAATAGAAATCTATGGAGGAAAGTGAACCCTGAATCATTAGTCATTTTAACCTGCCAATGATGAAAGAAGATTGATCTCCTGACCAAGCAGTCGGGGAGGAGAAAAACACTATGGGGCCCATTAGGAGAGCAGGCGCAACGCACCTGTGGGGCCGGCTGTAGCCACCGCTGACCCGGCAGGGGCACTCCGCCCACCATCGATGCCTGATTGACCCCCGCCATATTAGTCTGGCTGGGTGGTCGAAGGCAGACAGAAAGGCAGTCTGCTGCTTTCCAGCATGGTGGCACCAAGGAAAGGCATGCAGTGTCTGGTGGCCCCCAGGGTGTCGGTGGGGGGGGGGGGGCTGCACATGGGGGGTAAATATGGTACCCCCGTCATTGACATGCACTAAGTGGGAGGCACCACGTGGTGCCTGCCATGTAGTGCATGGCAATGATGTGCGCGCTCCTATTGCACTGAAGCCACCCACAATGTAATAGGCCCAGGATGCGACCTCCAGTGAGGCGGGCGCATCATACTTTGTTGGTCGGTCCCTGGCTCTTTTGCGATGTCCGCCCGCTATCGCAATTGATCCCTATGTCTATAACTCTAGACATCTGCGCTCCAACTAGGACAAATTGCCCTTCAAATAGACATCCTACTGGGAAGCGGTACAAAGCAGAATTAAGAAAATAAAAAAGGGACTGTAAAATGTTGGGGCGTAAGTGTCGCTGCACATATAAGTCAGAGGATAGAATAAGTGACGGTATTTTGTACTAAGACTGGAAGAAAGTAGTAATTCATCCAGGGAGTTGTTCAAAATTGTCAAATAATTAGCCCGACCTATTGTGTTGAGCCAAGCAAGAAAAGCTTTGGTATCTCTTTGTGAGAACTATCAATATTTTTCAATGATAAAGTCATGTCCATATATTCTACTTTTGGGTTACAACCCCCCCTTGAAAAGTAAACCAATGTTTTCTACAATACACAGAGAAGCAACTTCCAAATGGGGCGAATATATGGATTCAACAGTTGAAATGGAGGAAAGGACAATGGAAATTGTGAGGTATGCGTCTAACGTGGACTCTCGTCCTCATTTTGTCCACTCTCTTTTAATTCCCTTAATTGCACCGCAGGAAGAACTTCTCATAACTAAATCCCTGAAGTAGGCAGAGTTTCCCACATGCTGGAATCAGGCCTTTGTTGTGCCATTAGCGAAGAAGGAAGGAGTGGATGCCGCCACTCTTTCCAACTTTCAGTCCATTTAATTAACACCTTGTCTGGCTAAGGTACTGGAGCAATTAGTCAATGCTCAATTGACTCCTTATTTAGAGAACAACAATATCCTAGATCCATTTTAAAACAGGGTTCAGATCGAAAGATAGCACCAAAACAGCCTAACTAGTGTTGACTGACAGCATAAGATTATTACTAGACCAAGGGAAATGGTAGTATTATTATTATTAGATCTAGCTGCAGCCTTTGTTACTGTGTCTCACCATCATTTACTTTGAAGGCTGAATTAAATTGGTCTACATTCAGCCACCTTGTATTACTTCTATTCTTTTTTAAGCAATAGAACGCAATCTGTACAGTTGCCTCCCTTTAAATCTAGCTTTAAAGATCGACATTGTGGAGTTCCCCAGGGCTTCTCGTTGAGTCCCACTTTGTTTAATGTTTATCTGGCTCCACTGGCCAATATTGTGATGAAAAGAGGATATGAGATTATCGTGTATGCAGATGACACTCAACAAATTATCTCTATCGATGAGAAGTGTGATTAAACAAGGGATAATCTGGCCAGGTGCCTTTCTGAGGTGGCAGACTGTCTGCCTCTCCACTGTTAAATTAAATGTCGATAAATCAGAAATCTTGTTGTTTGAAGGTGCAAAAAAATGTGGGACTGATTCATGGTGGCCATCGAAACTCCAAAAAGAGGTTAAAAATTAGGCTTTCTCATTGATAATTTTCTGTCACTATAAGAACAAGAAACCAGGGGTCGAGGGACGTGTTTTAGACTGCTACGTATCCTTCAGAAATTGTTGCGATGGATTCCTGTAGCTCGGAGAAGAAACATAATCCAAGCTTTAATCCGGAGTAGGATCGACTATGGACATGCATTATATGTCAGCATGGCCGATAACTTGTTATCAAGGCTTTAAACTGTTCAAAATACAGCTGTAAACTTGTTTGGGACATATGAAGAGGGAGCTCAGAATCTGCCAGCCTCGACCAGCCTCTTTGGCTACTAGTTCACAAACAAGTTATCTTTACTTTTCTGTGCTAAACGCATAGAACATTTCATGGTAATAAAGTCAACTTTCACAAACCCTGTCAGAATCTCAGATTAGCCAGCAAGGCCTTGATTTTTTTTGTAAAAGAATTAAGTAATCCCGGATAGGTAGACACTCTTTCGACTTCTAAGCAGCCACTCATTGGAATAGGCTCCCTCAGGATCTATGCATGTGTCAGATTTGCTATATCCACTTTAGTCTTATTAACCAGGAACCAGTTATTGCCTCAGACTATCGCCGGGATATTTTTCTGGGGACCAGTTGTCCTCTTTGCAAAACAAAAAATACAAATGCAAACACCTTCTCCAAGATATAGAGGAGGCTAATTAATCTGTAGTTTGATGGACAGTTTGAATCACCTTTTTTCAAGAAGGAGTTACAATAGATGCTTTCCAAGTATTGGGGTACATCTTGGTTTAGCCATTCACTTGAACACATGGCAGAAGATTTTTGCCCACCAGTCACTATTGGTTTTAATAATTACTACCAGGATGTTATCTAGGCCGGTAGTGCTATTCATTTTCAAAGATACTATCATGGATTTGATATCTTTAGATGAAAACTAGTTCCGCGTCTGTTCTTCTATTGGGTAAGAATGGGTACAGTGTTGCTTTGCTGGGAACAAATTAGATGATGGACTTAGTATTGAATAAGGCAGTCTACGCAACTGCATAGAGGGGATCCTTTACAGACTATTCAGATGTGCTATCCAGGCAGCCTCGTCTGAACATGGTAATGCTTCTGGATAGCAATTACTTATATTAATCACCATTTTCCAGATGTGCTTTAGGTCCCCTGACTGTATAACCTCCAAAATTTCCTCCCAACGGCTGTAAAAAAAAGTATCATTATATTGCCTATATTGACTTATTTAAAGGTCCACTCCTTGTTTTGTTGTACCTAATAAGCCTTGCCTATAATCTTTGATGACTGTCCTCAAATGTCCAATTTCCATCAGGGATTTATACCATATTATTTTATTTCCCCCTCGTCTTGATGGGTAGCGACACGTTCTACAGCTTAAAAATGAGTTCCATATTGAAGAAGTTGAGTATCTAAAAGGGTTTTGAGCCTCTGGGGGTAATTCATGGCCATGGGTAGAACGTTCACAAGCACAGGGGCTTCCCCGCAATTGAGATTGGCCACAAGGGCCAAATGATTGCACCCCATACAGTGTAAAGCACTGAAATTATCCAAGATCCCAAACTGCCAAACAAATAAAGAAATATAATCAATAGGGCAGCCATGACAGCTGACTTGAAAAGAGTGGTCGGCAGAAGTATCCTTTTCAAAATGATTGTTCAGAAAAATCAACCCAAACTTAGCCAACAACTCACAGGCAGTTGCATCCTTCTTTGAAGAAACACCTGCCGGAAACACGGTAGCTGGTACATTATGTTAGTCCAGGAAACACTGCAGTTAATCACCTGTCCAATCTGGAAACAGTCTCACATTAAAATCGCCTCCCATGATCAAGATAGAATTTGGATAATTCAATAACACATTATTTAATAAGAGTTCAAGTTCATCAGCCCATTTACTTACGTCCCGCAACCAAATTTCTTGTAGTAACTCAACATGGTGATCACTTAGTATTTCTTCTAGCGAGCCATCTTTTTAAAATTTTTGAAGACCATGAACATTCCAACTAAGGGGGTCATTATGATAGCGTGCGTATCACCACCGCCCAACCGGCAGTGGGGATCGGCACACCATAACTCCCCGCCCGATCATTTACCACCTGCCATATTACCATGGCGAGGGGTACCGCGTAGGACAGAAAGACCGTCCAGCGCTTTTCTGCCGGCAGGCAATCATCACGATTGCCTGCAGGGTGGAAAAGGCCCACAATATGGTGACGGTGCCTTGCAGGCACCACCCTCCATACTATGATGAGTGCGCCCCTTCATTGCCATACACAAGGTGGCAGACACCGCGCGGTGCCTGTCATGTTGTGCATTGCAATGCACAACATGCCCCATTAACATTACTGCGAGTGCTGTTTACAGCACAGCTCGCCGCAATGTTAAAGGCAAGAATGGATCCTAATTTGCCTCGTTGGACAGCTGCACCTCTGGCGGGCGGTCCCATTTTCCGTTACGGTGGTGGGCGGACAAAGTCTGCCCGCCATCGTAATGGGGCCTTAAGTATTTTCAGGTTGTGAGAAAAATCCATGGTCTTTGCTTCCTCTACCCAGATGAATCAATCTTAACTGCCCTGATGTCTCAACAGAGGAGCATAGTGATTGTTATGCTCACTCCAGAATCACTCCTAATATAATCATGGATCATATCATTAGGGATAATAATTCTCAAATCATTATTGAATAGTTGGTCAGCATTCCCATAAGATTGAAAATATCTAGGGTGAGCTGATTTAATAAATGACTGGGAAGAAATAAATTCCCTCTTCTTTCACCTTCATGGACATTTAGTATTGGGGTTATCTTTCTTTCCTTTGTCATGACTAATGCTTGCATTGTTATACTCAAGGTGTACAGACAGAATATCGAGTTGTATATTTCGAACTACAACAATATCGAGTTTCAAATATTGAGGTACAAGAATATCGACAGCAGTATATCGTTGTACAGAATATCGACAGTAAGGTAAGAAATATCATTTTTTAAAATATCGAAGACAGTAATAACATTTGTAAAAATATAGTTGTCAATAATATCGATATTTATATTAGTGTTCTGTATTTTAGTATGTGTGTTAAAAGTATGGAATAAGTGTAGTTTTTTTAATGTATGTGTTACATTTTTTGCAGTAATTACTTTCATGAAAATGTATTTCTGCATATTTTAGCTCTGTACCGGGTTGTGGGTTTATAGGGGAATAGGGTGGGAAGTAATGTAATTATAATAAAGTAATTATTCATTTGTATTTATTATTATTTATAAATAATTTATTAAGAATTAATTGGTTATTAATTAATTCATAGATAATTATGTTAATTGTATTTTTTTATGAGCGGGTTGTTGGTTTATAGGGTAATATGGTGGGAAATAATTTAATTATAAAAAAGTATACATTTTTATGTATTACTATTTATAATTAATTTATTATTAATTAATTTGAAAAATTGGTTATTAATTTATATAAATTATTTATTATTATGTATAATTGATTCATTATTTTTGGGTTCTTCATTTTAATTAATTAATTGATAATTATATTGATTGTGTGTTTTAGTGGAATAGGGTGGGAAGTAATTTAATTATAATAATGTAATTATGAATATTTATTTATTAGTATTTATAATGAATTTATTATTAATTAATTATTAATTTGTTATTTCAGTTTAATAATTATTTAATCGATAAGTATGTTAATGTTAACCCTCTGCTATCTCTACTGTTGCACTCACTGGTGTGGAAATAGTTAATTTTATTCCTACACAATCCAACACTTTCCCCACCCTTGCACACACTGGAGTGGGAATAGTAATTTTTAGCCCTACGCTACCCAACCCTTTCCCTACCGTTGCACTCACTGAAGTGGGAATAGTCATTTTTACCCCTCCGTAATTCAACACCTTCCCTACTGTTTCACTCGCTGGAGTGAGAATAGTAATTTTTACCCCTACGCTATCCAACTCTTTCCCCACTTTTGCACTCTCTGGATGGGAATAGTAATTTGTAAATTCCCGCTATCCAATACTTTCCCTACTGTTGAACTCACTGGAGTTGGAATAGTAATTTGTACCCCTCCGCTATCCAACGCTTTGCCTACTGTTGCACTCACTGGAGTGGGAATAGTAATTTTTACTCCTTCACTATCCAACACTTTCCATACTGTTGCACTCTCTGGAGTGGGAATAGTAAATTTTACTCCTACGCTATCCAACACTTTCCTTACTGTTGCACTCACTGGAGTGGGAATAGCAATTTTTACTCGTTCACTATCCAACATTTCCCTACTGTTGCACTCTCTAGAGTGGGAATAGTAATTTTACCCCTCCGCTATCCAACACTTTCCCTACTGTTGCACTCTCTGGAGTGGGAATAGTCATTTTATCCCCTCCGCTATCTAATATTTTCTCTACTGTTTTAGTTAATGTAGTGTAAAATGTATTTAAAAAAGATTACATTTTTTTATATTTTAATTTGTTATATATGTTTTTTGTTTTTACTTTATATTATTGGTGTATGTGTACCTATATGTATTTATAATTTTTAATATGTTTTTAACAATTTATAAGTTATTAAAAATAATTATTTATAAATGCTATTAAGGGGCCAATTCCGATCCGGTAAAAATCCCTTTACAAATAGCCGTACGGAGCATATTTCCCGTACAAATCGTACCCGTAAACGTCCCCGTTCGTACGATGAAGTACGATTCGGATCCAAAGCAGATCTCCGTACGAATCGTACTGAAACCGTACGACAAAAAAATACGTGCGATTTATATCCGGAACACGCAGTATGTGGCGTCCGTACATAATTAAGCAGCAGTTTCAGGCCCAACAAGTGCGATTCGTCTCTGCGACACTCCGTACAACTCTTTTTCTACGGGAGCTCAAAACATCCGGAAAAGCAGAGTCTGACCCGAACTGCATGTCCGGTACGCAACGTACACGCCATGAATGCCGTGGTACGGTGCGTACACACGCCATGAATGCTGGGGTACGGTGCGAACACACGCCATGAATGCCGGAGTATGGTGCGTACACACGTCATGAATGCTAGGGTACGGTGCGTACACACGCCATGATTGTTGGGGTACGGTGCGTTAAACACTCTCGCGTATGGCTCCATTACAATAGTGATACGACTCGCTCATACGCGACATTTTCCATACGTATCGCATTCCCCGGTCTGGATCGTACTTGTTGGGTCGTACAGCATGTTTACGATTCGTACGGTTCACTTTGAGGGTCCGTGTCGTACGGATTTTCCCTTGCTATTCGTACGGTTCGCAACGATTCGGTCGGATATTTTTCCTACGAATCGTACTACGGGATTCGGACGGTAATTGGACGAGTCGTACGCAAAGGGCTACGGATTAGTTTACCGAATCGGAATCGGCCCCTAAGTGTATATATTATATTTTATACATATATGTTTAATTTATTTTTACATTATATGTATTACATATAATTTTATAACATTTCTAATAATTTTACTATGTTTTTTTAAATTATATGTATTATTTACTTTATTTTACAATATTTTTTAAACATTAAAAAAACTATATTTTTAACGATAGTTTTAACAACGATATTTTCAACAAGGATAGTTTTGTACGTACCATAATGTAGATAGGTCTTCCATATTCTGGACCTCAATATTTCTGCGTCAATATTTTTGTACCTTGATATTCTGACTGTTGATATTCTGTGAGGGATCCATACTCAGACCCTCACCCCGGAGTTCATTCTCTGCCTTAAACACAATATTGGAAATTAAAGATGAGATTAAATCTACTTTGTTAGGTTCCTTGCCTGCCTCGCCTATATTGAAACCCATGTAAACAAGATTCCCTGAAGATATTTCAGAGAGTGAGGTTATTTGTTTAAAAATGTATAATAACTTGGATTGATTCAGGGGCGGCATTTTTGCACTCTCTTTTCTTTTCTGCCTTATGTCAAACAGTAAGGATTGGCATATTGGTTGTGGGATAGAGGCACTATTTGCTATTGCTCCTACTACACTTCACGTAGGGTATCAAAATCTGGGGGAACCTTAATGCCATAACTTCCTTCTTTAGATAGAGTATTTTTTAGTTTTCTCTTTTTTGCTCCTTTTGTGGGGTATAGTACTAACGGGTGTGGTGTTTTCTCTCAAACTAACTGACTTTGGGGAGGGTTGGGAAGGGGTTGGGACCTCAACTCTCACGATTTGTTCACTCACTTACTCTTCTCCTAGGTTGGGGTTACTACTTTCACTCTACTCTTAGTTTGTTTCTTCAGTTTATGGTTTTAAAACCCACATATTGAGGACAAGTTAAAATTTGAGGTACATTTTACACAGACATACTTATATCTTTCTTAACAAGCATGGGTTGCCTTGAAATGTTCTGTGTTTTGGGTATCATGCTCTGTGATAGCTCTGAATCTAAGAAGGAACCTAGGGGAGATTTACCTTGAAGTTGGTTTCCTGATATTCTTGATTTTGAGTACGCTCTCGCTGGACATTTTCTTCAGCGAGTCAAATTATTCTCGGCAGAATCAACAGGTAAAATTAGAGTAGGCAGACATATATTAACTTTGCGCAATTCAGACCTAATTTATTTCGAAAAACTGGACTGCAATAACTGGTTAGAGTTAATCACCACCAAGGTTTCTATAATCCATTCTAAGGTTGGAGACAAGTGTATATTCAATGAAGGAGCTGAGGATACTTGGCAGCCACTTCAAATAAAATGTCATTGGATAAACAAGCTGTTCCTGGATGGAGAGTTGGATCTGATTTTAGTGCACTTGGTATTTGGTACATGGAGAAAGAGTCAATGGTATGAGCTGAACAATGTAGACAAGGTGAGGATGAATTACAAAATGAGAGCACCTCCAAAGAAGCACCTGATAATTCTTTACCAAATTCTAACTTGCATTTGCCTTTGCTGTCCTTGTGGGTTTTCTCTCTCTTCTTTATTTGGCGGGTCTGCCTTAAGCTTGAAGTGCTTAGAGACAAATCTCTGAATTTGATTAGCTAGTGGGGAGATATTCTTTTCACTCCCCACAGTGGTTGTCCCTTCGTCTTCATTTCCTGCTTCCCTCCCTTTTTTGTAAATTTCTCTTTACCCTTATTTTTCTTAGCCTTGATATCAAAGAAGGTCAGCCCTCGATTTTAATGATAGAGGAGAGTAGGCAATTGGGGTAGACATTTTACTTCTTTGCCCCTGAGAGTCTTGAAACTTAGATCCCAAAGTTGTAACTCAGTCCTAGGAATAACAGACAGCCAAGGTAACAGGTGACAAATACAGGCATAACCAATCCGAGGCTTACGGTTCCAGCCTCAAGTACTTCAGAATACTATTGACTGGGAGCCACAATCAGATCTTTACTGGTCCATTATAGTGAGGGACCTCCAAGATAGGAGGTGCCGCTGACTGAAACAGAAAAACATCTTTGAGCTGCTCCAAAAGTGCTGTACGTTAACCCCTTAAGAGAACATCCCCGGCGAGTCTCTCAGAATTGCCGTCTAAAAACGATTCAATTATTTATATTACATAAAGCATACCTTGCCCCGGCAATGATACAAAAAATGTTTCCTACTGCGTCCTCGGCATGTCTGCGGTGTAAGACGCCTGCAGCTGATTTCCTTCATATGATACGGTTTTGTCCGGTGCTGCGGGGGTTTTGGTCAGAAGTTGTCCGGGGGTTGGAGGTATTGACATTGACGGACACAATTGAGTCCTGACTTCTGGGGACTATTCCCTCTCCCTAAGAAGGCAAAATTGCTGCGCAGGTTTACAGGGTTGGCTTTGATGTTGGCTAAACGTACGATAACGCAGCGCTGGTCTACTCAAGCGCCCTGTGCAGGCGCTTGGCGCGAAGAGGTGGGCAGATGGGCGGCTGCTAAAAGGGAAGCTGTACAGCGAGTAGAGTACAGGGGAATGCGAAAGCGGCCGATTTCTTCGGAATGGGCACACCTAGTGGAACAATTTAAGGCTGTCGAGGGAGATGAGCCTGTGGAATTGCAAAGTGGTATGCGGGAAAGTGGTATAGATGTCTGACTGCTAACGAAATAATGCCTGTGCACACTCTGCCCGGCTCCTCTTGTTCCTTTCTCCTATCTCCGGCTCTGTTCCTTTTGTCCCCTTCCCTCTTTTTTCTCTCCTTCCCCTTTTGCCCCTTGTTTCCCCCCTCCCCTTCCCCCCCCCTCTTTGCGCACCCTTCCCTGAGGTTCTCAGACCTGACACGCACCGGACACAGGAACATCAGTGCGGTGTATTGTCTCTGTGGCAGCGGTTATGTTACTTGTTCAGTTTGGGTATTGTTTGGGGTGGGATATTTTGGGTGGGGGTTGTAAGGGGTACTGCACCTGAGTTTGTACCCTTATGCCGCAAATATTTTTGTACTCTCTGTAGAGTGACTTCCCTCCATGTAGGTTTTGCCTAAGCATGCACACAAAATTTATGCTGAATTGCTATTTTGAAATGTTCTCAAATGCCTATTATCTATTGTGTACGCATGTCTATTATTTACAGTGCTCAATAAAAGTATTAAAAAAAATGTAACCCCTTAAACCCAAATACAACAATTAGCCTATAGCACATTCAGCTACTTTAATAGTGCAGCAAAATCAATTAGCCTATGAGGCAATTATCAGACGGGGTGCCACTTACCTCCTTCTTCACAGCTCGCCTCCTGTATAACAACTGCTGCTGCCCCCACCCTTCAAAAGGCTGATGAGTCCTGGAAACTTCAATGGACTTCTGTGGCTTCCTCCGCCTCTTCTTTGCCTTTCCTTCGCCTTGCCACACACACTGCTCAACTTGGCTCCCCGGGGAAGAACAGTGGTGGTGTCTGCTAGTAAACTGTCGACCACTTAGTGGAGTTTTTTAAATTAATTCTATAAATACAAAAATTAGCGTGTGGGGGTACTAGGACTTAGTCCTAGTACCCCCACTTAATCTTGCTGCTCCATTTGAGTGGTTGAGAAGCGGCTTCCAGTTCCAAGCTATGGGCTCAGCAGGCTTGGACGAACAAGCAAGCGGACAAAAGCAATGCGTGGGGGACGGGTGGAGAAGCGCGAAGATGTGTATATGCTGCGGAGGAGGATCTTCATAGATGCCTGAGAAGGAAGTGTTTAAGACTGCGAGTAATGCTGTCTCCCTCATAGCAGTTTCTATTTGTAGGTAATTGTTTTATGTAGAAGTATGCATTTAAGTTATTGTTTGGTAAATGAACATGGGTAGTCAAGGTTGTAGTCTGACCTCAACAAACCCAAACATAAAGAGATGCAATCAAACGTTTACATCACTCACAAACCTTTGGTACATTCGTATACATCCCAATATAAGGGATCATTGTGAAATGCTTTAAGGACCAACAATAACAGTATCACAAAGAACATGAAGAATTAAGAATAATGATAATGTCAAATCCATGATATAATATGCAATGAGAAAACAAAATCCCATTATGTTGTGCTCCAATACTAAGCCCCACCATAGCCTTAAATTTTACTAATCCTAACAATAACGTTACCTATGACCTTAATTCTATCTCAAACCTTATCCCTAAACCTAACCCTAACTCTACCCTTGTTCTAACCCAAACTCTAAACACCAACCTTTAGATTTACCCTGACTGCACCTTTAATCCTTAACTGAAAGCCAATTTAATGCTTATTTAAAAACACTTACCCTACCTTAATTTGAAAGCTTACCCTTTTTAATTATTAATACATGGCTACAATCTGTTTTCTTCATATATTAATGGCAGTGGGTCAGATTGTGAAAGCACAGTGAAGCCCCTGTTTAAATAGGGTACAATTTTCATATTGTTCTCTACCCGTTTTCTGGTCATGTTTAAGGTACTGCTAAAGAATTTGAGGAAATGGCTATACTTGATTCAGAGGGAACCCCAAACTAAAAGTATCTCACCTTCTGACATTCTACAGTTTAATTTAGAAGGATGGGATATTGAGATCAAGAGGTTTCAATCAAAAAAAATTCAAATAATTTTTTAGGTTTAAAAGTTGATTTACTTTAATCAAAATTAAAGAAATGGGTATACACAATATTTGGCCAACATGTATTTCGCAATCAAGAAATTAATTAGAATGTGTCACTTTTTCAGGGACAACACATAATTAATTTTATCTTGACCATTATGTCTAAATGTTTGAACTTTCTTAGAGGAACTGTATCATAAATTCAGAACGCCTACTGCAAATATTAAAAAACGAATTAAGGGAGCCTTGTCTAAAGTATGGCATATCTCAATATAGTTTATTCACTGAATTCGAGCTGGAAAGATAACTCGTAGCAATCCAGCTTCAGTTCTACAACATCAGTTCTACAGCTCCATTTCTACACCTAAAGATATCTGAGATATACTGGTCTTTGACCACGACTCCCTTAACAAGTTTTTACCATTTACAATAGGTGTTTGAATGTATGATACATGTTTTAGAAAAAACAAAACGCTCAATAATGTGACTTTTTAATCAAGATGAAAACATGTGTGTTGGCACCGAAGGAGCAACACATTGTAATTTCTTAGCTATGCAAAGTGTTGGCCAAAAATGTTTATATAGCTATTTCTTTAATCACGTTTAAGGTGCGGTCAATCTCACCAACATCTCATTACAAATAATTAATTTGCTTTATTCCTCCCAGACAGTCCATCGTGTGTTAGACTCATCAAAATGCTTTCTCAGTCTGCTGTGTCTATTACAGTTTATAGTTTTTGTATTCAGTCCCACGTGACAGTTCATCTTTCATGCTAAGTATTTCCAACACTGATGGACCTCGCCATCCTCTTCACAATAAAGGCTGATTGCATTTATTTTTGATAGTTAAGTCTGCCATTATATCTTCCATAATATCACCACAACAACTGACTACAGGTTGCAATGCTGTTAATTAGAAATTTTCATAAGCATGATAAAATGCGTACCTTAAATTCACACAAATCCCTAGAGGTGTTCCAGTGTCTAGGATGTGCTTTTACCAAACTTAAATGCACATTTAAGCATTACAGATTCTTCATGACACCTTCAGGTATTCTTGATCAAGACAGGTGGTTTTGCATAAGCAGCACAGCTTCAGGCAACCACTGTATGCAGCAATGGCTGCCTTTGGCAAAGATACTGTTGTACAACAAACAAATGACATGTCTTTATTCTGACTCCAATAAATAGCTAGAGGAACCTGCTTTTACTGTGGCGTAAAGGATTCTGGGCCAGATGTACCAGATGTACGACTCTTACATTTTGCATCTCGCAAATTGCGTTGCTTTGCGAGCTTGCAATTTACGACTCGCAAAATACAATTTACAACAGTGTCTCAACTCGCAAAATGCAATTTAGTAATTCCAAATGGGGTCGCAAGTTGCCTGCCTTATTGATATTCACGAGGCAGGTGCTATTTGCAACCCTATTAGGAATGGCCAGAATTCATAAGGTTGGTGGCCTGTTGGAGTGAGCAGACCACACAATGTCTGTGACTGCTTCTTTAATAAAGATTTTTTTTTAATTGCAACCCGTTTTCCTTTAAGGAAAAAGGGCTGCATTTAAAAAAAGAAAAATGAAACGTTTCTGTTTCATTATTCAAGAGTAGGCAGTGGTCCCTGGGACCACTGCCTGCTCTTAAAAACTATTTTCACACGCACTCACAAAGGGGAAGGGGTCCCATGGGGACCCCTTCTTGTTAGCGAGTGGCATACCACCTACTTGAAGTAGGTGGTAAACTGCGAGTGTTTTGCAACCGCAAATACGGTTGCAAAACAAACATACATTACTGTTAGACTTGCTATTAGGAAGAGACGCCCCTGGCACACCCCTTCATAATAGCGAGTATCAAACTCTATTTTGCGAGTCGTTAATAGCTTACCGACTCGCAAAATAGGGTTTGTACATGGGGCAGACCAATTTTGCGGTTGCAGACGTGCTGATTTCCCGTTTGCGTCCGCAAATAATAGTCGTACATCTGGCCCTCTATCTCCACCTTCAACATGCCACCTTTAAGATACAACTTAGAAAGTACAGCAACTGCAATTTCTATGTTTCAAATAACAGTAGATGTTCTGTGCAAGTTATGATTTATTTATATACTGTTGGGACGGAAACATCCTCTGCATGGAAAGGAATGTGTATTCCTGCCTTTAGAGGTTTGTCTTCTTGGACCCGGAGGGGCACCCAATGTGCTATCCTCATAGTGGTAAAAGGTTGCCGCCTTCACCAGGAGTTAAGCCGCACAAGCGCAGTGGTGGCAGCATCAGTATTAGTGAACAAGATCTTTTTATCCTTTGTCACTAGAGTGGGGCCTACAGGCTCACTCACCTTCTTAAAAGATCAGCTGCTATATGCTTAACTCACCCTTGGCCTCCATCCAGTAAATGTGTAGTGTTGCATAGAGCAGGAGTAACTCTGCATTGGTTGTATGTGTGCCTGGTAAGGGTACAGCACAAGTATGGAGCAGTAGTGTGCAGTACATGTATGGTTAGGATAGGTACTGTGAGTATGTATGCAGAGAGTAATATAATATATGAGATGTAGTGCTGTGCAGTGCGTGCGCAGGGACAGCATGTGCTGGGTGTTTGTATGCTTGCCTGAAGTACAAAACATGAAGGGGTAAGAGTTGTGCAATGCGCAAATAGTGAGTGAATCTGCTGGCAGTACATGTGTTTTGAAACAACACACCCTGGTTGAAAACAGAAAAGTGTCAGTGATGAACAGTGTGCAGAAACGGAGTGTGTGTGCTGAATGCATGTGTACATATGAGGATACAATGTATAGAGGAAATAGTGATGAACAGGAAGTGGGCTATGAATGTACACTGAGTGAGTGTGCCTGCAATTGTACAATGTATGGAGGACTCAGGGTTTCATTTTGGGAAGCCCAGGCCTGCCTGATAAAGATATGAGGATGAGAGGAATCCCCCAAGACAGATTTGGGTATTGCTGCATTCCTGTGAGTTGGACGGAAAAGGAAGAGACTCCCTTTACACTTCCAAAGACTACTCTCTGATTCAGTAATGGATCACAAGGGAGAGGCCTGAATATATTTTAGGAAGGGAGAGGGGGCTGATAGGAGAATCATGGTTGGGGGTCTGAGATTAACCTTTTGATGCATATATCACAGTGACTGACATCCAAGTGTGAACTCTGGTCACTCCTGTGAATTATGTTGTGAACAATCAGCTTCAGAGTCGTGCCTGCTTGTCCGATCTCTTTAATGAAGTAAGATGAAAAGGAGAAGTGCTGACTTCAAAAAATGCAAAACCCCAGCATAAGACATCAAAGACCCAGAACCTAAATCCCATTTTGTGTCTGGAAAAGGACTATACGAAGAGAAGGTTAAGTTCCCAAAAATGGGTCATCTACCAATCAAACACCTAGGTTGTGTGAAAAAGGAAAGGTCTGCAAGACTTTTGACTGTGACCAGTACTGGGGCCAAGGCCTGCAGTCTCCCTGCTGGGTGAGGGGATATCACACAGGGAAACCAAGACCACCTGCCCTGGAGCCTGGAGCACTAGGGTCTGCCTCCTTGCCAAGAATAGTGTGTTCTATGAGAAAGAGGAAAGTGTTGGAGGGAGTGAGGCCCAGTGGGGAGCCCTACCGTGAGGACTCCTTGTGCAAGGTGTGGGGATTTGGCTGTGCACCGATCAGGCCATATCCCCTGTGCAGGACTGTTTATGTTGACCCCCTTATGCCAGGAGAAGGACGCCGTAGACTGTCAAGGATCGAGCTCTATGTGGAGGGCGCTGAGCCCACATGGCCTCGTTGCAGTAACCCTGTACGCCATAGGGGTCAACCAGTGAAGAAGTTATGTAGCCAGTGTGCCAGGACATATGAACACCTGAGCAGTGACTCCATATGCTAGGTGGGGGACACTGTGTGGCGGGCGACTGTACCTGAGGAGTCTATGTTACATCCAGAATGGTGTCACAGTAACCCCATGTTCCCAGGGGGGCTACAGGTACCCCATCATCAAAGACTTTAGGCCTTCGCCTGGGATTGAAGTGAGGCTTTGACTGGCAGGACTAGCCTCACCGAAGGATCTGCCCTGACTGACTCCCTTGGTCAGGAGGATGCCAAGCACAGCGACGCGCTCCTGTGGAACTCCATATGGGAGTCGAAGGACTGGATTCCCTCGCCAGGGAGAACTTGACTTATCGCATTGCGGTGAACTGCTCTGATTGCTTGGGAAAGTGAGCCTACACCTGCATGATGCTGCCACTCATACCCCGAGCAGCCTGACTTCCCTGAGCAGCATCAGATATCACGAGTGCCCGTTCTAAGGTCACCCGCTGTAACACTTAACGCTTCCATGCTGCAGGAGCTGGTAAGACTTGAACTAGGACCTTTGGGGTCCTGGGAAATTCACTGCTTAGGGTGCTTGGGCACCACAGATACTTTTGGCAAAAATCTTGAAGAGTCAAAAGGGATCTCTTGAGTACAGTCTAATAGTTTGCATTCACTGATGCGGCCACCAGGGAATGGGGAATAACCCTGAACACGTAACACGAAAGAGTGTGGGACAGGGATTTGCCTGACAACTCCTAGAACCCTGACCTCAAGGGGGATTGAGGTTGCATTTGAAGTGTGGATCTCTTTGCATACGTAGAGTTAGAAATAAAATATTAGATTTTCTTATATAAGTATTTGGCTGGGCATTGATTTATTATTCGTACTGTGTGCATTCTGATTTATGAGTCGTGTTCACTCACCTGCATCCACATCCCCCACCTCGAGGGAGCCTTGACTGCTCAACCACAGCTACCACTGAGAGTCAAGCAATCAAGAGCAGAAGGGGCTCTTGGCCCAGTTGAGCGGCATCCATAATAGGTTGGCCCCAAGATATTAGGAGCACGTTTGGGCTCAGTAGCCCCTGTATTTTTCTGTGACTCTCTGAGAGAGGTTCTGACACATACAAATACACACACAAACACACACGTGATATTCAGACACATGTACACAGTAAACAGAGACTGATGCATTTAGGATGCAGAGATTTTTGATGATAGCTCATTTATATCAAAGGCTATCAGCCCACTCTGCTATAATAGCATTTGCTCTACACTGATAACTACTTTGTAATGCAAATGAGTGGAATGTTGGGTATTAAAGTAAAAAAAGAACAATGTGTTTTTCGATCAGAGTCATCACAAACACTATTCCAGACCAATCTATGTACTCTTAAAGCTTGCCATCTGTGGAAAATTGTTCGGCACACTTACTGGAGTCACATTTCATTTGACAAGTTGGCCACAGTCTTTCACTATCCTAAGGTTTCAGCCAGGAAACATATGTGATAAAAAAAACCATGCGAATTGACATCTGGAACTACTTTACATGACCCCAATAAGTCCTTCTATACCAGAAACCAATGGCAGTTGGTTTTTAAATGCATGTAAGTATGGGCCAGATGTAGGAGCCGAAATACCGGTCGGTAACGGCAGATTTCGGCCGTTACCGACCGGTATTTAGTAATTGGCATGTAGGGGCCCTATTTTACCGATTCGGTAAATTTACCGAATCGGTAAATACCGAATCGGTATTTTTACCGATTCTGTAACTTCTTGATGTAGGTGGGACTCTTCTGAGTCCCAAAGGCCTTACAGATTCGGTATTTTACCACCCAATCCAATTGGACGGTAAAATACAGAATCCAGGTGTGCATGCACGTGTGTGCATGCACACCTATGCCATGTGACAGACAGACATGCCCTTAGGGCATGTCTGTGTGCCACATGGCACACATGCCAGTATTTGGGGTGCTAGAGGGTGTCAAAGTGACACCCCCTGCACCCTTGCTGGAATCGGTATTTACCAAATCGGTAAATACCGATTCGGTAATGCCCATTGATTCCTATGGGCTTCAACGCCCATAGGAATCAATGGGCATTACCGAATCGGTATTTACCGATTCGGTAAATACAGATTTTTACAGAATCGGTAATTCAATTACCGATTTCACCTACATCTCCCCCCTTCTATTTTACCGATTCATAAATACCGAATCGGTAAAATTCGGTATTTATGAATCAGTAAAATAGAATTACCTACATCTGGCCCTATGTGTGTTAGCAATAATGTGTTGGTTGAGTCACTGATTAAAAGGTATCTTCGGTCACAGATCTGGCAGCCTCTGTCTGAGGCTGATTCCCCAGGGCTGCTCCCACCTTCCTCACAGTGATATGATTAGTTATTCAGATCATGCATGCCTCCTCCAGGGCACTACTATTTACAGCCATCCCTGACACTCGTGCAGCAATGCAAGTGGTGAGTCAACTAACAAAGGAAAGCATCCGCTTTATTCGAAAGAAATAGTAGCAGCTGTCAAGCTCAATGTTGCATGATTCTTTTGGTCAACTGGTGGACCAAATATCGCAGCCCAAGAAAGCTGCAAATACTAAACTAGAAGCAAGCATGCAGTCCTCCATCATGCCTACCACCTGTAACTTAGGACACATGTGGTAAAAGGTGGCACTGCATACAATGCATAGTTTTATTGTTGAGAATATAACTTCACATCACATTCCTAGAAGGATATGGGTTTCTCGTTGTGACCTTATCTATATTTTGTTTTGTCATTTAACTAATACCTGATTACTGCACAATGTAAACTGCATGGATGGTGCAGAAAATATGGTGTCCACAATAGCATTTTTCTGATGATCTGTGTCTAGAAAGGAAAAAGTCTAATGAGATTATGTAGGTTGTTTTAGATACATTTATGAACTGAGCTCTAGCCATGTCTGAAAAAGCAATCTGCCTAAACGTGATCCAGCATTATATATGATGAATACAGTAGTCACAATGTAGTTTCCTATTCAAGTTTCAAAACAATCAAAAAAAAATCAAAGAAAGTGTGTCAACAAATGGAACAGTATCTTCTCACATACAATTGCGAATGTCCTCAACAAAAACGTGTGCATGTCGTCTTTTTTCCCTTGTAAATCGGTTTGAGAACACTAGCGAGAAGGCCAGGCCTCACTGTTCTCAATCACTAACAGCAGTTCACAGAAGAGTACAAAGAAGCCTTGACTTTGGGCACTCCTGATCTCATTCGCTGCTATCATCAGACCAGCCAAAATCATTGAACCCGATTGCCATGTTGATTTTCTTCCCTGTTCTGACGGAGGTGGTTTTGGTAGAATTCTGCTTTGCTTGCATGTTTATCTGCATCCCAGAGTGCAGGACTGGGCCCCCGATATTCATAGAGAAGATATTGCCAAAGCCCTTCATCATGGCCTGAAGACTCTCGTTCACGCCATCTACCTCCCCGTTACTGCTGGATGTGATCTGACAAGACATCTCTGAACTTTTTGTTTCCTCTGTCTTAGATTCAAAGAAACACTTCCGAGAGATTCTTGCAGCAACAGGTAAGAAAAGCTATCAAGAGAAGAGGAAAGGACAGGGGCACAAAGGACAGTTAGAATAAATTTCAACCAAAGGAAAGGCAAAATAGGGCAAGTAACCAGTAAACCCAAAGTAAAACAATTAGTGAATAAAAACATGAAAGTTAGGATTGCATCAAACATCAAAAAGGGGGCGTTTAAGCACTGCAGAGGAAATATTCATTGTCATCACAATTAGTCCCACTAGATTAGTTCAGGGACACAGTGGAACTTCAAACTCTCTTTCATAATTAAATAAAACACTCAAAATAGCACCAGGAAACATGGGTTAAAACCTTCAAATGTTTATTTCTAAAACCCAAGTTTAGCGCATAAAATAGATTTGGAGTATAAGGATCGACTGGTAATTTGTACTCCATTTCTAAGAAAGGCTGTATTTTTCACTTCTTACTGCTGACATATCTGGTTATGGGTTGAAAATGAATATATTTCTCTACAGTGCTTTATAGGATGTCAGATGTGAAAGCGCTTAAAAAGCATGACACATGCACCAATGGCAGTACTAGACCCTCAAAGTTCATCTCTGTGTGCCTGGTCTCCCAGCAAACATCACATTTATTTCAAACGTCTTGCCAGGTGTCTTAAAGTTTTTGTAAATGAGCCACTGATGATTAGAATTTACCTGTTCCTGTTGGAGGTGTTCTGAAGTCAATTGTGATCTTCCACACTTATTTCGAGATTGCCCTTCCATGTTGTGTTTTTGGACTTACATAGGGGTCACATTGCAGGGAACTACTCCCTCCCTTCATCTTCCCCTTACCCTTCCTATTACTTTAGTGCATGGTTTTACAGCTCTCCCTACTATTATACATCTGTAACGTTGTCTTCAACCCACTGCACTTTCTACAGCTAAAATCTATATTTTAAGACATTGGCAATTGCCTACTCCTCCTTTGAATGAAGAATGGCTGGTAGCAATGATTCAAACAGCATCCCACAAACGTATTATATATTGACTTCAGGATCAAGGAACGTTTCCAACAAGTTTGGACTCCCTTTCTTCGAGATCCTAAAGAGCCTACTTCCCCCTCCTCATATCCTTTTTTCACCCTTTACTCTCTTTCATCTGGACAAGGAGTCTACATCTAGCATCAATATGTATCTATATTTATCTATACTTGTATTTATCAATATATTTCTATGTATACTTATATTTCTATTTATTTATGTATTCCTTTATTTATTTATATATTTACTGTTGGACCTGAAACTTTTTTTAGGGTCACTCCTGAACTTTTTGCCTTCCTCCTATATTTTTTCTGACCTGTTGTTGGCTATTTTATGACTCTGGGCACTTTACCACTGCTGATCAGTGCTAAAGTGCATATGCTCTCCCTACTGTAAATGAATGCATTAATTGGGGATTCCATGATTGACTATTTGGTTTACTTGTTAGAACCTAGTACAGTGCACTGAGTATGCCCAGGGCGTGTACATCCAAATGCTGCTAGTGGGCTTGCAGCACTGGTTGTGCCACCCGCAGAAGCGGCCTTGTAAAATGTGTCTAAGGTCTGCCAATGCTGAGCCTGCGTGCAATCTCGTACTGTCATGCTGACTGGGCAAGTGCACCCACTTGCCAGACCCTAAAACCTTCCCTTTTCTTCATATTAGTCACCCCTATGGTAGGCCCAAGGGCAGGGTGCATTGTAAGTATAAGGTAAGATACGCCCAGATGTATGTGGCATGTCCTAATAGTGAATTACAGCCATTTCCGTTTTTCACTATTGCAAGGCTACCTGTTCTCCATAGACCAGAGGGGGCTGCTGGACTGTTACATGTTTATAATCCTAGCAGGACAAGAGAACATGGTAGAAATTCGAGTTTAGTATGCCAGGACTCAGAATAATAAAATACATCTTTTAGTGAAGTTTATTTTAATATTCTGTGTTTGCAAATACCACTTTTAGAAAGTAGGTATTTGCTTGCCTAACCATTTGAGCCTGCCTCCGCGAGGTTGGGTATTCCTTGTCTGGGTTTGTATGTGACAGGGCTGGGGATTCCAGTAGACAGGCTGGGGCTCCCCGGTGGTGAATAGGGAGATCTGCATCTAGATGGGAGGGAGGAGTTGCACCTGGGACCTGAATAGGGCTAGGCCTTCCCTCTACAATGATGGCTCCACACCCTGTGGTGCGTCTGATGTCTCTGCCCTGCACACTGAAAGAAGAGAAGGAAGACTGTCAACAAAGTGCTCCAGGACTGTACTTGCCTTCCACAATGCTGGCTCCACCTTCTGTGGGGCGTCTGATGTGCCTGCCCTTAGCTGTGAACTGGCTCGAACTGGGCACAGGCCCCTCTCCCCTCAGAGAACAAAAGATTTGGGGGTATAAGTATTGGGACCCTGATCCCATGAAATTAGATCACTTCTGGACTTACAAGACGAAACCTCTGCTGAGCAGAAAGAACCTGAAGAAACTGAGGGGAGACTATTCCCAAGCTGAAGTGCTGCTTGGGGGATTGGCCTGCAGTGGTTGCCTGACTGCGAAAGAGAGGAGAAAGAACTTTGTGGACTTTACTTTCGAACTTGTGCAAAAGATCTCCAAGGGCTTGGAAGAGAGTTTGACCCCTGACCGAAGTCCGAGGACCAGTAGACTTCACCAGCCTTTGGGAATTGCTGCTGGAAACAAGTGGCTACAGAGGCAGGGAGCTGGTACCGACTCTCACGAACGGCCCGGTGTCCTGTAGATACCACATCAAGCAACGTCCGCCTCGAACAAAGCAAGCTCTGTGCTCACCGACTTCGTCCTGACGCCGCCACCGAGCCGTAGCCTGCACCGCGACTGGAAGGACACCGCGACGTGCAACACCTTGCTACATCGAATCGAGCTGGTCTGACCGACGTAGTCACTGCTGCTGATTTCGAGTCCTGTGACCACACCAGAGTTGGGCACCGTCTCGCACGCTATGCGACGCACCGCCCGGCTCGCACCGCTGTCCGGCCTGACTGACACCAGTTCCAGAACTCCGGCTCGTTCGCCGCACCGCAAGCTGCAAGCACCGCATCCAATCACCGCCTCGCCCTGCAACCGCATCGAAGGACAAAGCGTCCTGCAACGTTCTTTTCTGCACTGCGACTATCACCGGAACCAGCTCGCACATCTGTGCCGGCCGCCCCAAGTAAAAGGTACTGTGACTGAGTCTGTCGATCATTTGAGTGGGCCCGTACCGACACGGTCTGCTGGATTTGCTAGACTCTGTTATTTTTAACAATGCTGTAGCCCGTCCGGGCTACCGACGCGCACAGAACTTTGATTTAAGCCTTTTTAACCAGAACTCTTGGAATCTAATAGTACTGTGGATTCTTTTTGTCGTTTATTGGTCTCGTGGTGACTCTATATAAAGTATAACTTATTTTTGATATAAAACCTTGTGCGGTGTCCATTTGTAGTGTTGTCACTGGGTTACTGTATGTGGTCACAAATGCTTAACTTACAACGACTCTGAAATAAGCCTTGACTGCTCCCGCCACGCCACCTAGAGGGTGAGCAGGGGTTATTTTAGGAGTGTAATCCCCCTTACTCTGACTAGAGTAGAGGGTCCCTATTTGTCACAAGCACCTACCTATGCCAACTAGAGATCCCTAATTCTAACATTTACATATTTATTTGTCCTACTACTTTTATTTCCCTATTTATATGTGTATATATATATACAACAGCTATGCTCATATTTTTCAATATCCACTTCACTCTATGCATTTTATACTTCATGAATCAATTTTCCCTTTTTAATCTCAAACTTATAACTATTCTATTGTTTCCTATGTAATGAAATCTATGTATTTATTAACTTATTGTATAATATATTGTTTCCTTTCATAATCCATTCGCTGTTTTATATAAGATGCTTAATGTAATTATTCCTTTCTCAGTTTCTTATAGTAACTTTTATGATAATAATCTTTTGTGAGCCTAAAATGTTAGATGATATTCTTATGTATTCATGTGCTTGTATTTATCATACATTTTCTAAATGAAAATTACGAAACAAAAAAAAGAATTCACCTGCTCCTTCTAGCAGGAAAACACATTAATTTCTAGTCTCAAGCAAGCCATGTCTCTACATATTTTATAAAGTTATGCGACTAACTTAGTTCTTATGCCTCATTTGGGTGCGGGTGGTGTCAGCTTTGGGTGGGCAAGGGTGGGGGGAAGGGAGGCGGTGAGGGAAGGCACGTTTGTGATATGTTGTTTGTTAGGCATCAAGGTTTTGGGACTTATTTTCATGTCAGGGATAATGCTTTCTTTATTTATGAAAAGTAGCTTAGGGTATGTGCAGAGCAGACAAGGAGTGACTTGACTGGTAAATTTTCCATCTGTTCGTGGAACATTTGTGGCTTAAATGATAAAAAGAAAAGAGGGGTGATGGCTCAAATTCTGCAGGTGATGCAGGTGGATTTGGCTGTGTACAAGAAACTCATATTATGTGGAATAATCGAAAGTGGCTGAATGGCTTGGGTATGGAAATACTAGGCTGGGCTAGATAGAGCTCAACCACCAGAGGTGTTGCGATTTTGAGGAGATATGGCTTGGTGGTCTGCAAACGGGTAAAGGAGGATGTCTGGGGGGCGCTGGGTTATTGTTGAAATATTGGTTAATGGCCCTCCAATGACGATATGCTCTATATATGGTGCTAATCTGGATGATCCGGAGTTGATGTACTATTTAAACATTGAATTAGCGGCGTGGCCTTCCCCGTTAATCCTTTGTGGGGATTTTAATCTTCATTTGGAGGGTGGATTCGATATTACCAGCGATCATTTATATGAGGGGAAAAAAACTAAAGTTTTTAAAGCCACTCGAGGTCTAGCTAAAGAATTTGGGTTGGTAGATGTATGGTGAGCTCATAGTAAAGGTGTCCTTGGTGAAACTTTTTATTTGGCTCCCCATAGAAAACACGTGCGCTTGGAATATTTTTTTATATCAGCTGAAAAGATAGCAAGTGCTAAGATTGAGATTAAACCCAGGATCATCTCAGATCATAACCCGGTTGTATTAGACTTGGACCTTAGTTCCAGGCCCCCGGCAAAGGCATGGACCTTTGAGCGTAAACTCCTATTGGATCCCGTATATTGTGAGCATATGCGTAATTGGATTGAGGAATTTTTTTAAAACAATCGCGGTACTTCTTCGGACTCTATTGTCTGGGATACATTTAAGGCCGGGGTCCGGGGGAAACATTATGCTATTCTATAGCTAAGCAGCGCAGAATTCGAGGAGAAATTCAGGACGGGATGAATCAGTTAAGGTTATTAGAAACAGAACTTATGGGGGAGGTAATCAGGAAACAAAATACAGAAAAAACTTTAAAGGTCATCGCAGTTCAAAAAATGAATATATATCAACACTTAGCTATGAAATTAGCCTAAAAAATTGCTACGCATAGGTCCCAAATTAATGAAGCGGGCGAAAACTCTGGCAGGATCCTAGCGAAGATTACATCAGAAGGAAATTGCTAATAGAATCAATAGGATTCAGGATCATCTCTGCCAGATACAGGATGCTACCGCCAAAGTACTTAATGTTTTTTGTAACTTTTACCACAAATTATACACGGAAGAGGAAACAATAGAGTCAGAAGAGAAAATGAAGGAATTTAGCTCTGACATTGAAATTTAAAAACTCACAAAAGACCAAAATGAGGAATTAGCTGCATATATAACCTGGGAGAAAGGGGAGGGAGCAATAATGTCACGTGCAATAGGAAAAGCTGTGGGCCCTGATGGCATCCCCCTTGAATTTTATAGGACATTTTGTCAAGTTTTAAGACCGGAACTTATGACATTGTTTCTGGCTGCTGAAGGTGGAATTGCGCCAGAGTCATGACGAAAAACTACTTTTATTGTTTATTTTGCACCTCTCTTTTATTTGTATTATATATGGATTTCTTTTTTAATAAACTAAACCATCACACAGATATTAAGACAGTTTACCTTCGACATATGGAGTATAGAGCGTTGGCCTATGCTGGCGATATAGTCATAGTCACAAGCGATATTGTTACTGCGCTACCTGCAATTAAGTTATTGGCCAACCAGTTCGGGTGTTTTTCTGGCTATAAATTAAGTATAGAGAAAACTCAAATTCTCTATTCAGGTACTGACCCCCCGACAAATATGGCAATCGTCCCAGAAGTAACATATCTGGGAATTAAAATTACATCGTCAGTGGGAAAGATTCCGGATCTGAACATCAACCCAGTGATGGAGAAGGTGAATGCAACTTTGGAGAGGTTGGATCACCTTCATCTATCCCTCCCTGGGAGATGTAATGTATTAAAAATGCTGGTCTTACCGAAATGTTTATATATGTTTAGCATAATCCCTTTAGAGTTTTCTTCGTCGTATTTTAATAAATTAGAGAGGATGTGCTCGAGATTTTTTTTGGGGTATCGAAGACAGAGAAAGGCATTCAAGTAGACACCGTGGGGGCTGGGGTATCCCACATTTCCTGATGTATTATTGGGCAGCAATGATGCAATACATCAGTCCTTTGGTAGTCGGGGATAAAGCTGAACTTCTGCAATGTCATAGACCATCAATTTACGAATTCGGGCTAGGGGATGAGACTAATGGATGTCTAGTCAAGGTAATCAAACCCAGCTATTTAAAAAACCAAATGTAAGATACTTAAGGCAGCCTATCTAGTCTGGAAACAAATCAAACGTAAGATATGTGTCTTAAATTTGAAGGCATACACTCCATTTTCAGCTTCTGGGCTGCTTCCAATAATTTTTCGAGATCAAGTGTCAATTCGATGGGGCTTAAAAGGAATACGAGCCTAGGGGATATGTGTGATGAGGGTCAATTACTAGCATTCCCAGACCTACAGGAGAAATATGGATTAGGTAAACATGAATTCTTCAAATATCTCCAAATTCGTAGTTTTCTTGCTGGGCTGGGCTCAGGAAATGGACAACAGTTTATTAAGATTCCTTTGATTGAAAAAATGAAGAAAAAACAACAATCGGTCAATTCTATCAACAATTAGTGAAACATTTCCGGATGACTTAGATTTTTGGAAAATAAAATGGGAAAATAAATTGGGTGTTGAGGACATTAATATAAAAGAATCTCTTGAGCTTGCTAATCAAGTCTTAATGACGGGTAGAATCCGCAGTCAACATTGTATGGCCCTTTATGATCTATATTATAAACCAAGGAAGATTTCCAAATGGGGAGCAACTGTTGGAGTCAAATGTAATAGGTGTGGCTTATCAGCAGCGGATTCAATACATATGTTTTTTTCATGTCCTAAATTAGGGGAACTCTTTAAGCAAATTGAGATGTTCTTGGGTTTAATAATGTGATCCCCTGTGACAATAAGTGCTAATTGGGGTAGGGTCGGATAGTGTGGCAAACATAAGATCAAAAGCTATAACTTCTTTTTTATTTATAAGTATGGCGGTGGTACCCGCTTGTATCACTAACAAATGTATTAGTCCTAATCCACCCACTTTTATGAACTGGTGTTCAAGACTGTTAGCCATGTACAATCTAGAGCTATCAATTTATAAAACTAAAGGGAGAAGGAAAAGAGCTATGGGAGCGACAATTTGGTCTCCAATATCAGAACGGATTAAAGAAAATGTTTTGCTTCTTTATGAGTGGGTTTACGGATTGATCCTACTTGTTTTGGGTTGGCATATTGATTGAAATGCGAAGCTTGTATAAATATTGATTTATTGTTAGGGAAACTCTGCCCACTTATAAGTTTGACAATTTTCCCTTGCTCTATATGTGTTGCCTATGAAACTTCATTAATGTTTGTTTGAATCGTATCATAATTTTGTGTTGCTATCAGTATATATATTGCCTTGTTTAAAAAGGTTTAAAAAATATTCAATAAAAGTATTAAAAGGAAAAATGGAGCCAAACTCTGCAGAACTGCAAAGGGACTGCAGTATTCCGAGCAGCAGCTAAACCAGAGTACTGCTACCAAATTTTTAAAATTGCCATTGAAATTTCGCAACACAGTTACAGCAGTACAGTGATAATGAACATCTTCAGTTGTTGGGGAAGTAGTACAAAGAAAAACAATCCTTTTTAGCTTGGGGATAAGATTCTTCTGGAATAACTGACGCCATCTAACCTGATTCTATTGGAACTTATGAAGGAGTTCTGCAGTTTTCTTAGGCTATTGCATCAACGTAAAATTATAATATGCAATGTAATGGCCATAAAAGAATATACTGTGGTAGATCAGACAGTGGAGACTGGTCAGATCTGATGAATGCATGCACTGTTCAAGTACTGGTGTCCAAAGTAACCAGAATCGATACATCTGCCTGAATAAAGACCCTCTTCTAGAACGGCGTAATGGAAATATTATTCGGGGAAAACATCAGATAAGCTAAATTAAAGTAATGTCAAAATATATGTACATAGCTCTTGTAATTATAGACAATGACTATAAAAATTAATGGAGTGGTGGCATAAAGAAAATGTTCTCATTAAAAAATATAACAGCAAAGGCTACCATCTTACTTAATGGAAGTGCTGAGATGGACACGATCAGTGTGGAATTAATATTGAAATCCAATGCACGGTTTTTTAGTTTTTCTCATTTTATAGTTTGGCAGACAAGGTACTCCCCCACAAATATAGAGGAGTACCCTGTCTGCAAAACTGATGGTCCGGTCATTCATTTGAGAGTCAGGCAAAAAGTAATGTTTTCGACAGTTGCGCCCTAACTGCTCCACTTTCGGAAACCCTGCACCGAGAGCCCAAGACAGTTGGGGTTGTCAGTTTAGGTACATCAGATCGTTCTCCCTCTTGGAGTCGAAGGTCTGATGCACTTTTTATTAACGAAAGCCTAGTGGCCCCAAACTTAAAAAAATTAAAATGTACCCCATGCTCTGGAAGAACATGCACAGGGCATCAGGGTCATTAGCTGCATTTTTTTAACCACATTGGGCTTTTGTTTGTGGAAAATGTAAAAAAGTCTGAAAGTGCCTACCTGAAACATGGTAGCTTCTGACCAAACTTGCAGTGCCATCATAGGAGTCTCCATGACAGCACCGCCTATAATGGCACAAAGACTTCTGTAGGGCCATCAGAGATGTCAAAAATATGTTGAGTGGGAGTCAACTTATAATTTCAGAGGAAATGACCTCCCTCACCCTGACAGATGGATAGTGGTTCAACTTAATGTAAATGAGGCCCAAAATCTGTACAGAACTATTTGGATAACCTGATTGTCAAACAAAAGTTATCAAATGATATCGGCAAAGGCAGCAACTATGATAAGGATGTAAGAAACTGGATTATTTAGGGTGAGTGACCACAACACTTGTCAGAATGAACCCTAAAGTCACTAAATTAACCTGAGCTCAACATCCAGTTAGCTAATGCACAGAAAAGGCTGGCTTAATTTAGGGCAATGTGTAAATTATGTATGTCGTATCAAAACAGAAACAAGTCGAAATACGAAGGAATAAAAATTCACAATCCAAATTTAAAAAAAGAGTGAAATGTAATAAACAAAATGACACATACATTACATAAATTAGGCATGAAATATGAATGTTTAAAGTTTTAAATAGGAAAAGTGCCAAGGAGCATAAAGTGCCAATGATCGGGGTTGACCTGGACCTAGGCGCAATTTGAGGATGGCTGCAATGGAGCGCAGGTGGATACATTGACCAAGTTCATCCTGGTCAAAGATTTTGCCTTTTAACTTATTCCTTTAATGCCAAATCAACCACAGGTGAACACTTCTACAGCCCCCCAGAAACTCTGGTGAAGTAATTAGAGACTCAGGGTGTCAGGCAGAGGCCATTAACGGAGCCCAGTTCAGGTCCAGTTGCCATTGGTCAGCTGGGCCATTGCAGGAGGGCCCCTTATAGCTTGCTGTGTGTCAGCTTTATGACTCTTAATGTCCATGACTTTGCACTGGGTACAAGAGGGAGTGCGTCCAGGCCTTGAAGGCTCATTTTAGGTTACAAACACCAGCTCCAATCCTCTTCTGTTCTTGCTCAAGTCCAGAAGTGTTCAGAAGTGGGTGCCTGACGATGCTACGTTTATGCCTAGCACCTCCAATACACCCCCAGACAGATGTCTGGTAGAATAAAAGCAGGAATTTCCAGCAACCACAGGGTGGATACAAAAGAATTGTCTTGGCATCCAGTCTCCGTCCTAACAAGTGCACCCCAATATTTTTCTTCAAACCCAGCATACCTGTCAAGCAGGATTTAACACTGTAATGTCAAAAAGGATGCTACCTGCCCCCGCCATTCGCAACATTTGAAAATTCTAAAATATTTTTTGATTTGCCTTTCTGACAGCTTAGAACTCCCACAAACTCTTCAAAGCATTTAAGGAATTTCTATCCTTAACCCAGAGCAGTAAACCTTGATATCATCGGTAGTAAACAAAAGCAGAGGATTTAAAACAACACAATTATACAAGTCATTCAACCAGAAAATGTACCGTTCTTTAAATGTGTAAACCAAATTGAACAGAGGAATTCTGAACTATACTATCTTACTGTCTGTGGCAAAGTGTTATGGATGACATTGCACAGGTAAGTACTGACATATAATGCAGGGTAGTTAGTGCAAAAGACAATGTGTTTTAGTTCATACTACTGAACACAAGCTAACATGCATAAGATCATGTTGTCAACACAGGACACATGATGGAAGTGACGGCACAGAAAACAATCACAAAACATGCCCTAGGTTAAAGAGTTATTTGTAATATCCTATTAAAGGCCCAATTGGTGTCCGGGCTGTGTGGGAAAAGTCTACATTTTGAGCTGGTTTAGATACTTAGAAACTTTCTGTGGACAAAACTACAAACTCCTTTATTTACTGAATAGAGGAAAAAGATTAATGCTAAAAACACTGAATATCCACTAACATTCTCAGTTTACAGAATTAAATGTTTGAGATTGTGAATTTGTCTACAAAGAGTAAAATTCAAGATGAGGGCCAGGGAAGAAATCTTTAAAAACATTAAAACAAATTCTGTCAATACCTTGAATTGTATGAGGAACAAGTCTTCTACAAGCATTTTGGCTCTTGTTATAATACAGCTTTAGAAGTGAGACAAAAAGGACTTATATGTAGTGACAATGACATAAATGAAGCTGAGAGGATACAATCTAAATGAAACTGAGTCAGGTGTCAACTAAGACAAACTGAATGAAATCTTAAACTATAATTTGTAAACAGATACATGCAAGAAGCTAGTGTAATTACTATGTTTTAAGGCCAATCTATGTAATGGTTTTTATAGGTTCAGAATATATTGTTGTCCATGCATGGTCGATAAGATTTCTTCCTTGTGCATTTATGTAACTACGTCAAAGGATAAAATAAAATTCTAATACAATATTTCAAAAACATTGAGTAAGTGCCTAGAGGTAGTAAGTTCCCAACCCAAACAACAGTATAGACTGAATGAAAATAAAATATGTTTCTACAGATTACACTGTGAGCCACAGTATGTGCATTGATCGTAACTGTAATTCCCTACGCCTAAGAACAGATTGGGAGTTGTACTTTGAGGCTAGATTAATGTACTGGTTGCTGGTTGTACTACCCTTCTGTCAAATACATAAAATGTCACAAAAACAAGTGTTATCCACTGTCCCATCAAGTTAGCAGATAAAAGACATCAAGGTGGCATGTTACCACAGCATAATAGTACAACTCCTTCTAAGGTGGGTCGAAACAAGGACAGTTATATTCTTTACAGTCTATTGTTAAATAAAGACATTGTATTGTTTTTATTATAGTGGAATGGAAGAACCTGTTTAATCAAACTAATGTTATATTTACTTTTCTGTTGAATTTGTCACATTCAAGGGGAAAATACAAATTATGAGTTGCATTTATATGTTTGTTTTTGCTTTAAAAGTGTGTTTTGAGGTTTTGGCAGCACATGCTGATTAATCTACAGATAAGCCTGAGTCTGATGCTTAAAGACGAAGTGATCAGTAGTCTAAGGATGTCAGTTTTCAATTATTTATTTTTGGGTAGCATAACACTCATGGCATGTTTACCTTCAAAAGAAAGTAAGCATTGAATTGCCTAAAAGGATAATTGTAATTCTAAACCTAGTCAGCTGCTTAGCAATTTCAGCTTTCATCAAGGTTAGATTTTGCATTCCCAATGAGATTCCACCTTGACCATAATAATGTTGCCACTGATTTATTTTGTGAATATAGATCTTGATTCACAAAGTTTCTATCTATGAGTGACTTATACCTGGAAATTTAAGAGTACCTAAATCAGGAGTCGCTCGAGTATACCGTACATGTTGCTCTGATTATTATATTCTTTTGATCCAGAATGAATACACGAAACACTGCAACTTGAACTGTCCATGACACATTATTTCTGAAAATCTTTCCATTATTCTGGACTCCTGATTTGGATAATGCCTTAATAATTATAAAATAGTAGAACACAAGACTCATCATGATTTCTCTCTCCTTATGTTCTACAAATCACACAATATGAATTAATTTCTCATGCTTGCAAACCCCATGACCCTTTTGACAAGAAACTACTATATAAGTTCCTAACATGATTCTCATCCCAATCCATACCTCATATCCTCTAATGCAACTATCATAGCGGGAAAAAAGTGAAAAGTAGGAGGAATTATGAAACACAAACAAATAAAAACTGATTCACTTTTCCTACTACACTAGTTGTCATCTGAATTATTACACTTTGGTTTTTGCGCTACAAAATGCACCCCATCCCACATTGGGAACTGTTGATTTATCTCACAAACAAACTTTCCTGGAAGATTAATACCAGCAAAGGGTTTGAAGTGATGCGGTATACGTTGGCGCCTTCAGTTGTAAACGTGTTTGTAAAGCAAGACCAAACAGTGAACGGTGCTACAGGTAAGAGGATAACCCAAAACCCCCAAAATGGACCGAAGTTCTTGATACAATTATACAGTTAGCCTGTGCACACGTAATCCTCATTAACAGTATTGATTCTGCAAGTATCTCATGAACATAACAATAACAGTTCATGAGATACTTGCAGTATAAATACTGTTAATGAGGATCAAGTGTGCACAGGCTACCTGTAAAACTTTCCTGGAAGACTGTGCCAGACTCATATTGGGTAGTCAATGCTGCTGTCCTCAACAGTGCGACGTAAATACATCTGCTGCCTATGTAGGAAAAATGACCTTGGTTATATAAGCCAAACATAGAACACTTCTGTCGTAGCAATTTGCAATTTGCAAAGAAAGTTATGTCTTCACATGATGATCCAAGAGTCTTTGCTTCAATCTCCATAATTTTACAGTGATTCTGACAAAGGAAAATTGAAAATGGAGGAAACATCTCAAAAATTGGACTCAATCAAAAACTAGGTGAATATGGTAATATCAGGAATTCATTAAGTGCTTTCTTCTCAAGCACTCAATTTCTAGGACATTAAACTATAATGTTACTTTTCTGAAGAAATGGTGACTTAAGTCTGAATATGTGAAAGATTTTAATATGCCCTATTGTTTACATTTATACTAACAATTATTTTAATTTGGATAATTTATAAAGCATTTTTAAGGAATTTTAAATATAGTTATTTATGTATATTTTTCTCCATTTCTCTTCATTATTTGGGGGTTAACAATTGAAATGTATGATTACAATCTGTATGGTCACCACCTTCTTTGAATTTTACAATAAAAAGAAAGGGAAGATCTCATGATAAAATAAAACTCCAGACTCCTAGCGAAGAACAATCCATGAGATAGAAAGAGAGACTGGCATCATCTGCATTTGAGAAGAAGATGATCTTATCTAGCTGGTATTGACAGCTAGTATGATGCTCCATTTTTTTCAGACAATATTCTGTTAAGTGGAAATAAGTCACCCATCAAGCTGAAATATGAGGGCTGACAACATAAACCTTGGCACTCTAGTTCTGAGCACTTCATATTTGTTAAAGATTTCTCACTTATCACTGATTTCCCCCATAGCTTAGAAAGAAATGGGGGCATATGACTCCTATGCATTACAAATTGATAACTAGGCCATTGCACACAATTTGCTCTTTATAATTACAGAAAACCACAAAAAGATCTTTTAGGCCTAGTGTAACATGCTGTTTAGGGGGTGCTGGCAAATTCCTTGATAGACTATACAACAGGGATTGTTTAGAAAACATGTCTGTTAATGAAAAAGTCCAACTGCCTATTAACAACAAGAGTGTTGTATATAAATTTAGGACACTAGTGTAATTTTCCCGATTCATGCCCATATATAGGTATAAATCACCCTATCCTTATATAGGGATAGAAATCATAACCATATTTAGACTTAGCCTATGCAGTCCAATAACGACATGGCTACTTTCACTATTTCTGAAAATCCACAACAATTTCTTGGAAAAACCCGCCTTCAGCAGCCAGGAACTTCCCCTTGCTATAAATATGCCCACACTTGCCCAGGCAAACACACGGTGGTTTGGAGCAGTTCGACTATCTACCTACACGACACAGCTCGCCGCAGCAAGTGCCGAAGGAAGCCGACCCTCCAGCAGACTCACTGAGAGAGAGACGCTGTCTTTTCTCTTGCCGAGAAATCCAGCCCAGTATCTCCAAGCTACCCTTGCGGGTTGTTGGGAAAACGAGTCCTGAAAGAGAGGTACCAGACCTTCTTCATTCTAAAACCAAGGTACAGAGCTGATTAGACCCTTAGAGAATTCTTGGATAGGTTCTTGGCAAAAGAATACTGAAACTAAGCTACACCTCACTTACTTCTTCCCTAGTACTAGACCTAGGTTAGGTACACCGGGGTAGGTGTATTTTAAAAGCACCCGTTTAGTACTTTTTAGTCTTTATTTATTAATGTATCTATTCTATGTATTTTATGGCTTAGAAACCATATCATGCTTTTACAGTATTATTTTATAATACTCTTCGTACTGTACGCATTGTACTTTGCAACCAGTATTACGATTGTAGAAGCCATTTCCTCTGCATGAGAAAGAAGACTGTTCAATAAATACTTTTTATTGAAAACGCAGACTCTCTATTTCTTTGCACCTCTGGTGAAATGAAGCATGCACGATTGACTGAGTGAAATAACTATCTATTGTTTCCCTGACTCTAGAGATACATTTCTTATTCTTGGGAAACAAAGTTGTCACGTTTTTGCGGTTGTCAGAAACGAATCCTTTCTTGTTCATTCTAGAAAGTTTCTAGTGACCTCTGAGCTAGCTGGCACTCACAATTAAGTCTAATATATTCGATAGAAGACCTAGTAGACCTCAGTCCTACGCCAAATCTATAGTATATATTATTCCAATGCGCAGAGCCTATTGGGAATATAGGAACTACACTACATGGCGCCCAACGTTTGGTAAGGCGATAATTTAACGCTAGATACTAGAGTAACCCAGTCGTGCTTTTCACACACACACACACACCTTTTTCCCGTAAAAACTCCAATAGACGTCTGGAGTGGATGAAAGGATAATATCCGCCATAACTGAGTAGGACGAAAATCCTATGTATTAGTTTTTTGGTTTGTTCAACGTTGAAGGTTACAGTGTTCCAAAAATATTGTGCACCGTATCTTTGTTTCCTTGAAACTTGCTCTGCAAACTTTCGGTCAACAAAATGTCAGAGAGTGACGACTAAAGGGAGAGAGCTGCAGCAGCAGCTCAGGCAGTTTTAGACAACACAAGTCTCCAACAAAATAACCCGGATGCTATACCCATCCTGGTAAATGTAAGAAAAACTATACCTTACAAACTTAAAAATAATAGAGTATCATCGAGAAGTGGTAAAGTAATATTTGTCATAGAGGCACATGAATATCGGCAGACAGAGGTATTCTATTCATGGATTCTGTTTCCTGCAGCATATCCAATAACACACGAGTTCCACTGCTACAAAGTAGAGGAATCTCCAGTGGAATACGTTCCTTTCGAGGACGTTGAAATTCCACTAACTTACCAAGAGCATCAGCTCTGGCTTAAAGGCGCCCTACAACATCAAAATCACATTACCAGGCTCGGTCCACTAGGTAGACCAGGAGCAACATGGCCGGTATAAGCCAGCTAATACCACACCACATCCTGCCATTGAACAAATGACAGGTCCAGAACTATTAGCTCAGCTAAAACAATTAATTAAAATACATAGACAATTGGTTCAATATGTCATGCGGACTTTAACAGTCCAACCTGCTATAAGGATTCCACAGCACACCCCTCATCAGGGGAACACAAACAAAATTACACCACAGACTATACAATCAATCACTGGTAAATTGCCCGCAAAAAGGGAACAAATTACGTTCTGGTTAACTAAACAAATTACTCAAATAGAGGCAGTATTTCCCGATAGTACACCTCATGACAATTCTGACAATCTGTTTACCAATGGGGATTGCACCACACGTGGAGGACTGTGACACTTGGGTACGATCTTTGCTTCAATCTACACAAAAACACATGGTGTTCAGTCTATGGCGGTAATACCAGACGTCCTAAGACAGATTCAAAATGAATACGGACCAGAACCTGCCTTAAATCTTGGTATGAAGTTACTAAAAGATTTCAAACAGGTCTCGGCTATACTATTAGCTAACATCAAAGGTGAAGCAGCGTACGTGGCAATCCGCCAAAATCTAAAAGAAACTGATATACCAGAGCAACCATATGAACTTGCAAGAATTATTGAAATTCCTATGAAGAACAGGGAAGAGATAGTTTGGGGGGAAACCAGTAAAACCTGAACTAACAGAAAATCCTGAAAAAGTTTTTATTAAAAATAATCTCACTACTCCTAAAAAGAAGTGGGAAAACACTAAACAGACGCTTCCTAAAGAGAAACGCTCGCAGTCCAGAGAAAGGTCTCCTCAAAAGGAGCCCTCTGAAAAAAGGTATAACCTCAGACATAGGGATAATTTGAGAAAACCTGATAGATATCAAGATATTGATACATGTTCAATATCTTGATATCTATCAGGTACCCAGTTAAGCAAGAAGCTAAAAAATAGGTCAGGGAGATCTTAGATTAACTTGAATACCAAGGGGTGATTAAAACATGCACCTCACAAATGAACAATCCTTTGTTTCCTGTCTCCAAACCAGACAATTCATATTGTCTAGTTTTGGACTATAGACATTTAAACACTTGTTGCTAAACTTTTGCAGTACAAAATGCACACAGTGCAGCACTGATGAATAACATCGTGCGGAAAAAATATAAAACCACATTAGATATTTCAAACGGTTTCTTCTGTCAAAACATTGCACCAGAAAGTAGGTATTTGACTGCTTTATCAATAATGGGGACACAGCAACAATGTTGCCGTCTCCCCCAGGGATTCAAGAATAGTGTAGGTTTATTTTCAGCCAGAGTAACAGAGTTACTACAAACGTATGATGATGAGGCATTATCTTATGTCAACGACATCTATCTTACAGATGATGATTTGGACGTACACTTGAAAAGAGTGAACACCATAATACTTGGGTTTGCTTCTGAAGGGTATAAATTAAATTTCAAGAAATCACGAATTGCTCACCTCAACGTCCTATTCTTAAGCTACGAGTTAACAAGTGAAGGCAAAAGCCTGGCAGCCAACTTTCTAGAGAAATGTGCGCTGCTCCAACCTCCAAAAATGCTGAAAAACTTACAGTCAATTCTAGGTTTCCTGAATTTTGGAAGAACTTATGTTCTAATTTACGTAGAAAGGGTTAAACCTCTCTACAAACTAATAAAACCTTATTTCGAATCAACTAATTGGACTCAAAAACAAACAGAAATTTTGCGTTCAGTGCAAACAGACATGTAAGCAAAAACACAATTACAGACACGCAACAACGTACGCAACCTTGTAATTCAGATCATCCCAGGGAGATGCGGATTCACATACCTAACCTTTAATGAAGGTGAAAAGGTACCAATAGCTTACAAATCACACTTGTACACACGGCTGAAATAAAATTCACTTCAACAGAAAAGATTCTGACAGCGGTTCAAACTGCAGTAGTAAAAGAGAAAGCTCTCGCTCAGGGTAAACGCATAATGATCGTTACACCTGTACCTGCCTTAGAGGCAGTAACAAAAGCGAGCATTCCAAATGCCAAGGCTTTAAATTCGAGATGGATACAATGGGCTAATTCTCTTGCTGCAACAGACGTTGAATACGTTTTTGACCCCTACTTAAAGACACAAGAACTTCTACAATACGAACACGAATGCCCTCTGCCAACCGAGATTCTGCCTCTAGAACATTACGGTTGTATAATTTATACAGACGGATCAGCACAGCCCGCAATTGGGGGTAAACCAGCTTATAGTGCTGCATGCGCGATTGTTAAAGGTCGCTCGCGCAAAGGTAAATTTAGACCAATGGTCACTAAAACTCAATCACTCAGAGACTGTACAGCTCAGAGAGCTGAACTACAGGCTTTCAAGATAGCACTTGAAAATACAGATCGCGAATTCCCCACACTCATAGTGTACGACTCGTATTACTGCGTCCAGTCTTGCACTGAATATCTGCAGAACTGGGTTCAAAACCATTTCAAAGATGCAAGAGGTGGCACAATCAAGCATAAAATACTTTGGGAACAGGTAGTTCTATTACAGAAAGAACTACAAAAGACTCACGTGATCCATACACTGTGTCATCAGCGAGATGGCGTTCATGTTGCAGGGAATTCATTGGCTGATGAAGCCGCGACGGCAGCTGTGCAAACGGCTTCCGTAGCTGCAATCACTCGTTCAAAAACAAAAATAGACGGTGAAACAATGCTAGCGGTCAATGCCTCAATGAAAGGCAGCTATGCAGCGTTACCTCTAAATTATCTACTCGGATATACATATGAAATTGATGCAAAGTCCGTTCCTTTTGCTCGAATCCCTGGAGTGGGGGATATAGTAATTCCAAACAGGAACCGGAGAGGTGCTTTGGTTCACGAAGCACATATGGGAGAGTGTCTAACACATCAAGGGATCTTAAAATCTCTAATAGAATTAGAAGAGATGTAGTGGTGGCCGGGAATGAGCGTCCAAGTTTACAAATTCGGAACTAATTGCGATGTCTATTACAGAGATCATAGCTTTGAAAACCACCAGATACCTGACTACAGTGTAGCCAGCCCATTTCAGACACCATTGTTAGACAGCATTAGACGTCACCATGGACGAATGCGGTCCCACAACTATTATGACTTGATTCATTTGGATGTGGCCTCAGCGCTCGGCTGGCGCCCGAACTGTTATAAAAGATTTGCGAGTCTTTATCGGCACATACGCAATCGGCACGCTGCATTCCGACCAGGGTCCTGCGTTTAGCTCTGGAGCTTACAAAGAGGCCATGGCTAATTTGGGCGTTGCATTGCGGTATTCAAGTCCATTCCATCCTGAGGGAAATGCGGTAGTGGAAAGAAAAAAGCGTGACATAAAGCAATCTATAACAGCTAGGGTATTAGGTTCGGATGACGGGTGGGTCAAACATCTAATAAGTGTCCAACGTTGTCTTAATAATCTGCCAAGAAATTCTTCTCTGGGTGGAATCACTTCATATGAATTACTATTTGGGACTAGAATGATCATCCAGGATCTTGATCGTCAAACTTCAGTGGTGGAACAAAAACCCTTTGATATCAAAGACTGTTTGGATGTTTTACAGGACTTAAACAAAACAAGAAGAAGTCTGAGCAACACAATACAAAAGCCAACGACCACTGAAGAAAATCCACATGTCACAGCAAGGCCTGTCTGGATTGGGCATCTAGTCAGAGAAAAGATCGCGGATAAGAAGGAATGTGGGCCTTCTTACAGAAAACCAGTACCTTTACTAGCAATCCATTGATCAAGAACAGTGATACTGCCGTCCCTTGCTGGAAGAAAGGAGAACAGGTCTGTACCTGGTAAAACCACATCATGTGGCCGATAATAAGTAGTAGGCCCAGTGGATATGTAAGTGAGCAAGTTCTCCTCTGCATGCTCCTGCAACATAAGCCAAAGCTCAAATGACATGTAAACCTTCATGAGGCAGCTGGTGCAGGAGCAGCTTGCTGGAAGGCCCTCCGATTTCACACAAAAGAAGGTAGTTATTTTATCTTCTTGTGCAATACATTTACTTTTTCCATCTTAAAAGGCAAAATTAACACCATCAAAGGTCTGTTTAGTCCACTTTAATTTCTCTTAACTCAATGTTTTATTTCTTTCAGAATAAAGTTTATTGTACAATTATTTATCAATGTTTTTGTGATTCTGATTCTCTTTCATATATTCTTGCTATATCAGTGGCGTGGGGTATCAGGGAAGCTGTCACGTGATGCAGACCCAGCATCACGTGACCCAGAATGATTATCTCTGGCTTGAGTTTCTCCCATCAGAGGCGCTGAATCTGGACTTGTACCCTCTTTCTTCATAGAAAGAGATGCTGCTATTTCCCCATCTGCCTCGGTTCAGTGTCACATCCCAAGACGTTTCTGCGGCAGTAGTTGATCTATGTCTGTTGATTAACAGCTGACAGATGTACCCTGACTTACAATCAGACGGGTGCAGACATTAATACTGCAAGCAGGCATACCATCTTTTACGTAGCATTCATACCAATAAGGTGACCTCGAAGATGTCAAGATAGTTGCTTTTTCCATAGAAGTACACAAAAAAAATATGTATTCTTCAGGTATGGATATCTTATAAATTACCATCAAAAGAACATAAATGAAACAAGTAGTAATATTTTTAATGTCATACTCATTCCTTCACTATGTATTACTGTTGACTAGAGACTTGCGTAGTCTCAAAAGTCAATTGGCGCTTTCTTTTAATTTTTTTGTACTTATTTGTAGGTAGTGGCAGCTATTATTTGACTGACACAAACAAATAAAGAGGGAATAATGTCACCCTTTTTGATACCCTGATCTCTCCTCGTCCTCTGACTAAGGGAACTGTGTGGCATCGAACACTAATGTAGAATATCATTTTCGTGTTTATTTTGTTGGACAAATAAAGGCTAAGCTACCCAAAACGTACAAGTGATGAAACGTAAAAGTACACACTGATGAGGATTGTTAAAGGTTTACACATACATGCTGTGGAATGGGTTGTTTGTTAGAATGTGTCCCTCAAAGATGGCCCGATTCACAGAACTAACTTAAGAAAAATCCTAAACTTACTAACATTTTGGTATTCACAGAAGACACTTACTCATTTTGGGATTTACAGAAGGCACTTACTCATTTCGGTATTCACAGAAGTTAGGAGTCCTAACTTTAGGACTCTTAAATGCCTTCTGTGAATACCGAAAAGTCTTAAAGTTAGGATTTTTCTCAATTTAGTAGTAGTAAAGTTAGGACTCCTAATTTTAGGACTCCTAAATGCCTTCTGTGAATACCGAAAGTCCTAAAATTAGGAGTTGTCTCAATTTAGTAGTAGTAAAGGTAGGACTCCTAACTTTAGGACTCCTAAATGCCTTCTGTGAATATTGAAAGTCTTAAAATTAGGATTTTTCTCAACTTTACTACTACTAAACTGAGAAAAATCCTAATTATAAGACTTTCGGTATTCACAGAAGGCATTTAGGAGTCCTAAAGTTAGGAGTCCTAACTTTACTACTCCTAAACTGAGAAAAATCCTAACTATAGGACTTTCGGTATTCACAGAAGGCATTTAGGAGTCCTAAAGTTAGGACTCCTAACTCCTGTGAATACCAAAATGAGTAAGTGTCTTCTGTGAATACCCAAATGAGTAAGTGCCTTCCTTGAATACGAAAATGGTAGTAAGTTTAGGATTTTGTCTTAAGTTAGTTCTGTGATAACTACACGATGCATTCTGCTAGTGGAAGTCTTACTTCGTTTCATTTGAACCAAATGTACTAATGCACGTATTGGAATCATCTATCTTTAAAAAAACAAAAAGTCCAAACCTGAAACATAGAATCCCTTTGACATGAAGTCAGCTCGCGCCCTATCACAACCTCAACGTCACAATGAATGACTGTGAGAGGCCTGAGCTTCTCCTCACTGACAAGAGGGCTTCACACAGAAACACACAAACCTGTTTGCGGAAACCAAAAATGTCCCACAGAAACACACAAACCTGTTTGTGGAAACCAAAAATGTTTTTTCAGACAAATGATAAGTGGTGTGAGTAGATGCACTGAGGTGCCGGATTAGTACAGGTGTTTAAATGCATGATGTGCCTGTGAGTGGGAATGAACGCATCATGTTAAGGTTATGACACATGCTCCCATGCTTCAGTGCATCATTATGAATGCAAACTGCCCATTCTAAGGGGAGGCAGAGAGCCGAAGGGCGGCAGACATACTCACAGGAGTGTGGGACTGTTCGGTCAGCTTCTGCTCCCACATCTTCAGCCGCCTTTCCCGTTCCTTCAGCTCCTGCTCCTTAAAGCTAAGATCACGCTCTAACTTCTTTAGCCTCTCTAAGGTTTCCTCGATTTCACATCTGTAGAGACAACATCGGTGGAATCAAGTCTGAGATAAATTGCCAACATTTAATATACACATGTTGATTAAATACAAAAAGTCACACTCAATAAGTCAAGTCAAGGAAAGCTGTATTCAATTGCCTTTTTAACAATCATAAAAGCACATAAAACACATGATTCTTTTACCAAAGTTAACACAAAAATTAATATACAAGAAGAAGAAAAATACTTCTTAACATTTGAGGTAAAATTCAAGGTATTTAAAATCAGATAATGTCAAAAAAATGTAAATACAATGTGCCCAAACAATCTCGCTCGTTAAACCACCATGCTCTTCCTTTGATAAAGCAGTTTCGTCAAGAACATAGATATTCTCCAGGCTATGTGCTCATTTTCTAAAAACTGGAGTTTAATTAGTGCCGGGCGACACCGCCTTAACACCATAGCTTTTAAAAGTGGAATCAACCACACTTTCCTTAACTCCATCTAAGATTTACAAAATAAAACAAGATGAATAGTTGATTAGGCCGAGTGATTATCACAAGGACATGGTTATAATTCTCGAGTCTAGTCATTCATTTTTGGGAAAGAAGCAAATCTATGAACAATCCCCAGTCTAAACCTGGTCAGTAGCAGCCGATCATATCAACCAAGGACAAATACTAAATATAGCTAAAACCACCTAATGCTGTTGAACCCTGGGCGTTAAAGTCTCCCCAGACAGTCTTAGCATATCCAATAACTGAAGGCCTCCCTTTTTTAGATTCTTTCTAGTAATCAGCTGGGTAGTGCTTGGATTTCCGAGATCTCTCATGAAATTATGCACATACCTAAGCCATGGAATTTTTTCGGGCTCCTTCCAGGTTCAAGCTATCCTGTAAACGCTCCCTGTTTAACTCAGTTTGTTCTTTTGACCAAATCCTTTGCCAAAGAAGAATAGGTTCCAATTTTACGAGGTCAGAAATATATGGGAGACCCAGCTCAGCATGGCAAGTATATGAAGAGGTACTGGCTGGAACTGACAAAATATACCTTAGGAAAGCAGCTTTCACTAATTGTATCGGATGCAGCATGTCTGTAAAGCCCCAGACCCCCGCTCCATACATTGCAGTAGAGATACATTTAGCTTTCTAAATTTCAATAAGCTCACCTGGAGGTTTCCTTCCCAGTTTTTTTTTTTAAGTGACCAGCGCAGTGGTAGCCCTAGTGAGCACCAGCTTTTTTGTATAGACAGCTTGGGACCATAGATCATTCTGACTGAATAAAATACCAAGATATGAAAAACTCTTGGTATTGGCTATTTTTTGCCTGTCCACAAATATGTCCCAAGACATTTTGTTCCCACCACCACATCTCATTGTGAAGGTCTTGGTCGTATTGATGCTAAGGCCAAGATCCTTCATTAAGTAAAAAAAAACTGTTTAAAACCTTCTGAAGACCAATCTGGGTGCATGACGTCAGCACTGCGTCGTCCGCATAGAGGTGAGCAGGTATAGGACATCCACCTACTTGTGGAAAGTCTTGACTATCCTTGAGCAATGCCTGCACCAATCGGTTAATATAGAGGTTAAAAAAGAAGGGGGCTAGGACACAACCTTGCCTAATCCCCCTCCTGATAGGAAAGAAATCAGTACGTTTACCATCCAGGCCATAACGCACTTGTCCCTTCGTACCACTATAGAGCCGTTTATGGAAAAAAATGATGTTAGGATCAACCCTCGCGGTAATCAATCAATCAATCAATCATGACATTTGTATAGCGCGCTACTCACCTGGAGGGGTCTCAAGGCGCTGGGGGTGAGGGGTACTTACTGCTCGAAAAGCCAGGTCTTGAGTTGCTTCCTGAAGGAGAGATGGTCCTGGGTTAACCGAAGGTGGGTGGGGAGGGAGTTCCATGTCTTGGCTGCCAGGTAGGAGAAGGATCTTCCTCCTGTGGTGGCTCTGCGGATGCGTGGAACGGCGGCGAGGGCGTGGCTGGTCAATCGTAGCTGGCGGGTGGGAGTGTAGAAGGTCAGGCGGTCGTTGAGGTACTTGGGGCCTAGGTCGTGGAGAGCCTTGTGTGTGTGGGTGAGGAGTCTGAATGTGATTCTCTTGCTGACGGGGAGCCAGTGCAGGTCTCTCAGGTGTCCGGTGATGTGGCAGTGTCGGGGGATGTCCAGGATGAGTCGTGCGGAGGCATTCTGGATGCGTTGGAGTCTTTTTTGAAGTTTGGCTGTGGTTCCGGAGTAGAGGGTGTTCCCGTAGTCCAGTCGGCTGGTGACGAGTGCCTGGGTGACGGTCTTCCTGGTTTCACTGGGGATCCATCTGAAGATCTTGCGGAGCATGCGCAGGGTGTTGAAGCATGAAGATGAGATGGCGTTGACTTGTCTGGTCATCAACAGGGAGGAGTCCAGGATGAAGCCAAGGTTGCGCGCGTGGTCTGTTGGTTTGGGAGCCGTCCCAGGCTGAGGGTGATGATCCCAGGATGAGTACTTACGTCTTGTCTGAGTTCAGTTTAAGGCGGCTGTTCCTCATCCAGTCGGCGACGTCTTTCATCCCTTCGTGTAGGTTGGCTCTGGTGGTGGTGGGGTCGTTGGTGAGGGAGAGGATCAGCTGGGTGTCGTCGGCATAGGAGATGATGTTGAGGTTGTGTTGGCGTGCAATGGCTGCGAGGGGGTTCATGTAGATGTTGAAGAGGGTTGGACTGAGTGAAGATCCTTGTGGTACGCTGCAGATGACTTCGGTGTCCTCGGATCTGAACGGAGGGAGGCGGACTCTCTGGGTTCTTCTGGCGATGAACGAGATAATCCACTCCAGTGCTTTCTCTCTGATTCCGATGTTGCTGAGGCGCTTCACTAGGGTGCGGTGGCAGACAGTGTCGAACGCCGCAGAGAGGTCCAGGAGGATGAGGGCCGCTGTTTCCCCGTTGTCCATCAGGGTTCTGATGTCGTCGGTGGCTGCGATTAGGGCGGTCTTGGTGCTGTGGTTGGCCCGGAACCCGGACTGCGAGGGGTCGAGGGATCCGTTCGTCTCGAGGAAGGCGGCAAGCTGTCTGTTGACGGTCTTCTCGATGACTTTGGCCGGAAAAGGAAGGAGCGAGATGGGACGGTAGTTCTTGATGTCGGGGGGGTCCGCTGTTGGTTTCTTCAGGAGGGCGGTCAGCTCGGCGTGCTTCCAGCTCTCCGGGAAGGTGACGGTGTCGAAGGAGGAGTTGATGATGTCTCGGAGATGGGGGTGCGATGATGGCGTCGGCTTTGTTGAAGACGTGGTGTGGGCATGGGTCGGTTGGTGATCCGGAGTGGATGGAGTTCATTGTGCGGGTGGTGTCTTCGGTGCTGATCGGGGTCCAGTTGCAGAGGGTGGTGGTGGCGGGCGTTGGTTCGGTGGTAGGGTGCGTGGTCTGTGCGTCGAAGCTGTTGTGTATGTCGGCGATCTTGCGGTGGAAGAACGAGGCGAGTGAGTTGCAGAGGTCTTGCGAGGGAGTGATGTCATTGTTTCCGGCGCTGGGGTTGGAGAACTCTTTGACGATGCTGAAGAGCTCCTTGCTGTAGTGGGCGTTGTTGTCCAGTCGTTCTTTGAGTGCCGTCTTCTTGGTGGCGTGGATCAGCTGATGGTGTTTGCGGGTGGCGTGCTTAAGGGCGGTCCTGTTGTCTGTGGTCTGGTCGAGCCGCCAGGCTTTCTCGAGGGTGCGGCAGTTCTTCTTGGATTCCTTGAGTTCGTCGGTTAACCAGGGGGTTTTCTTGCTGCCGGGTCTGCTGCTGCTGGGAGGGTTCTTTAGAGGTGCGAGGCCATCGGCGCTGGCGGTCAGCCACTTGGTGAGGTTGCTGGCTGCTTCGATGGGGTCCGTTGTGCTGGTGGGAGTGTTCTGGTTGAAGGAAGCGGTGAGCTGTTCGGCGGTGATCTTGCTCCAGCTTCGGCGGGGAACCTGTTGCGGGTGGTGGTGCGGGTGGTGGTGGGTCGTAGTTCTTCTGAAGCTGAAGTGGACGCAGCTGTGGTCGGTCCAGTGGAGTCCGCTGGCGTGGCTGAAGGAGATGTGCTTGCTGGATGAGAAGACGGGGTCAAGCGTGTGGCCGGCGTAGTGGGTGGGGGTGTTCACCAGTTGCTTGATTCCGAGGTTGGCGCAGTTGTTCAGCAGGGCGGTGGTGTTTCTGTTGTTGTTGTTCTCCAGGTGGAAGTTGAGGTCCCCTAGGAGCATGTAGTCGGAGGAGGGAAGGGCGTGCGGGCTGATGAAGTCTGCGATGTCTTCGCTGAATTGTGTGTGTGGTCCCGGTGGTCGGTAGATGAGGGTGCCTCGGAGGGTGGTCTTGGGGTCAGTGTGTATCTGGAAGTGCGGGTGTTCGGCGGCTGTGAAGGTTTCGTCGGAGTTAGTCGAGGTGCGGATGGTGTTCTTGTGTATGATGGCGATGCCTTCTCCCGTCTGGTTGACGCGGTCCTCCCGGGTGATCTTGTATCCGTCCGGGATGGCTATGGCGATGTCGGGCGCTGAGGAGGCGTTCATCCAGGTTTCGGTGAGGAAGGCGACGTCCGGTGCTGTCGCGTTGAGCAGGTCCCAGAGTTCCACGGCGTGTCTGTGGACGGAGCGGGTGTTGAACAGGATGCACTTCAGGTGGTTGCTGCTGGTGCTCGACTTGGCGGGGGTGATGCAGGTCCGGTGGCAGGTGAATCGGCAGGCTTGGCAGGCGAAGGGTCTGTGGGTGTGTCTCGTGATTGCTCGGTAGCAGGCAGGGTTCCGGCCGGCATTGAGTGCGTTGAGAGTGGCGGCGTCGTAGGTCTGTCGGGTAGTCTTGCATCGGCGGCGGGGGCCAGGGGTACTGGCGCTGAGCGCGGTCCAGGCGCTGCGCGTGCGCGGGGTGACATAAGAGGGCAGCCAGGAGGAGGGTCGGCGGCGGGTCAGCGAATGGGCTGTCGGGGGCGGGGGCGCAGGGAGGCAGCGGCGGGAAACTCTGGTGCTCTGGTGCGGGCGGGCGGCTCAGCGGCGGCTGGGTCGCCCGGGCAGGAGGCAGGCAAAGGAGATGGCAGAAGGAGGAGCGTGGGGGCGACCCGGCCACAGGAGCAGGCACAGTGGTCGCTCCCGAGGGGTGGACGCGGCTCCCTTAAGAGGGCAGCCGGGAGGAGGGTCGGCGGCGGGTCGGCAAATGGGCTGTCGGGGGGCGGGGCCGCAGGGAGGCAGCGGCGGGAAACTCTGGTGCTCTGGTGCGGGCGGGCGGCTCAGTGGCGGCTGGGTCGCCCAGGCAGGAGGCAGGCAAAGGAGATGGCAGCAGGAGGAGCGTGGGGGCGACCAGGCCACAGGAGCAGGCACAGTGGTCGCTCCCGAGGGGTGGACGCGGCTCCCTTAAGAGGGCAGCCGGGAGGAGGGTCGCGGCGAGTCGGCGAATGGGCTGTCGGGGGCGGGGCCGCAGGGAGGCAGCGGCGGGAAACTCTGGTGCTCTGGTGCGGGCAGGCGGCTCAGCGGCGGCTGGGTCGCCGGGCAGGAGGCAGGAGGCAGGCAAAGGAGATGGCAGCAGGAGGAGCGTGGGGGCGACCAGGCCACAGGAGCAGGCACAGTGGTCGCTCGTCACCAGTGGTCGGCTGGTGACGAGTGCCTGGGTGACCGTCTTCCTGGTTTCGGTGGGGATCCACCGGAAGATCTTACGGAGCATGCGCAGGGTGTTGAAGCACGATGATGATACGGCGTTGACTTGTCTGGTCATCGAGAGGGAGGAGTCCAGGATAAAGCCCAGGTTACGTGCGTGGTCAGTTGGCTTGGGAGTGGTGCCCAGGGCAGGGGGCCACCAGGAGTCGTCCCAGGCCGAGGGTGATGATCCCAGGAGGAGGACTTCCATCTTGTCTGAGTTCAGTTTCAGGCGGCTGTTCTTCATCCACTCTGCAACGTCTTCCTTCGTGTAGGCTGGTTCTGGCGGTGGCGGGGTCGTTGGTGAGGGAGAGGATCAGCTGGGTGTTGTCGGCGTAGGAGATGATGTTGAGGTTGTGTTGGCGTGCAATGGCTGCGAGGGGGCTCATGTAGACGTTGAGGAGGGTTGGGCTGAGTAATGATCCTTGTGGTACGCCGCAGGTGACTTCGGAGGCCTCGGATCTGAATGGGGGGAGGCGGACTCTCTGGGTTCTTCCGGTGAGGAACGAGATGATCCACTCCAGTGCCCTGTATTGGATTCCGATGTTGCTGAGGCGCTGCACTAGGGTGCAGTGACAGACAGTGTCAAACGCTGCGGAGAGGTCCAGGAGGATGAGGGCTGCTGTTTGTCGAGCAGGGATCTGATGTCGTCAGTGGCTGCGATGAGGGCGGTCTCGGTGCTGTGGTTGGCTCAGAAACCGGACTGCGAGTGGTCGAGGGATCCGTTCGTCTCGAGGAAGGCGGCGAGCTGTCTGTTGACGGTCTTCTCGATGACTTTTGCCGGGAAAGGGAGGAGCGAAATGGGGCGGAAGTTTTTGAGGTTGGTGGGGTCCGCTGTTGGTTTCTTCAGGAGGGCGCTGAGCCCGGCGTGCTTCCATCTCTCCGGGAAGGTGGCGGTGTTGAAGGAGGCGTTGATGATGTCCCGGAGTTGGGGTGCAATGATGGAGTCGGCCTTGTTGAAGACGTGGTGGGGCAGGGGTCGGTTGGTGATCCGGAGTGGATGGTGTTCATCGTGCGGGTGGTGTCATTGGTGCTGACCAGGGTCCAGGCGCGGAGAGTGGTGGTGGGGGGCGTTGGTTCAGAGGTTGGGTGCATGGTCTGTGTGCCGAAGCTGTTGTGTATGTCGGCAATCTTGCTGTGCAAGAACGAGGCGAGTGAGTCGCAGAGGTCTTGCGAGGGAGTGATATTATTGTTTACGGCGCTGGGGTTGGAGAGCTCTTTTCACGATGCTCAAGAGTTCCTTGCTGTTGTAGGCATTGTTGTTCAGTCGTTCTTTGAATGCTGTCTTCTTGGTGCGGATCAGCTGGTGGTGTTTGCGGGTGGCGTGCTTGAGGGCAGTCATGTTGTCTGTGGTCTGGTTGTTGCGCCAGGCTGTCTCGAGGGTGCGGCAGTTCTTCTTGGAGTTCTTAGGTTTGTCGGTGAAACAAGAGGCTTTCTTGCTACCGGGTCTGCTGGGAGGGGTCTTCAGTGGTGCGAGGTCATCTGCGATGTTGGTGATACACTGTGTGAGGTTGCTGGCTGCTTCGTTGGGGTCCGTTGTGCTGGCGGGCAGGTTCTGGCTGAGGGAGGTAGTGAGCTGGTCGGCGGTGATCTTGTTCCAGCTCCTGCGAGGAGCCTGTTGCGGGTGGTGGTGGTCGTGGTCCTTCTGAAGCTGAAGTGGACGCAGCTGTGGTCAGTCCAATAAAGTCCGGTGGAGTGGCTGAAGGAGATGTATTTGCTGGAGGAGAAGACTGGGTCAAGCGTGTGGTCGGCGTAGTGGGTGGGGGTGTTCACCAGTTGCTTGAGTCCGAGGTTGGCGAGGTTCTCCAGCAGGGCAGTGGTGTTGCTGTCGTTGTTGTTCTCCAGGTGGAAGTTGAGGTCCCCTAGGAGGAAGTAGTCAGAGGAGGCGAGGGCTTGCGGGCTGTAGAAGTCTGTGATGTTTTCGCTGAATTGTGTGCGTGGTCCCGGGGGTCTGTAGATGAGGGTGCCTCTGAGGGTCGTCTTGGGGTCGGTGTGTATCTGGAAGTGGAGGTGTTTGGCGGCGGTGAGGGTGTTGTCCGAGTTGGTCATGATGCGGATGGTGTTCTTGGGTATGATGGCGATGCCTCCTCCCGTCTGGTTGACGCGGTCCCTCCGGGTGATCTTGTATCCGTCCGGGATGGCAATGGCGATGTCCGGCGCTGAGGAGGCGTTCATCCAGGTTTCCGTGAGGAAGGCGACGTCTGGTGATGTTGTGTCAAGCAGGTTCCAGAGTTCCACGGCGTGTCTGTGGATGGAGCGGGTGTTGAGCAGGATGCACTTGAGGTGGTTGCTGCTGGTGATCGGCTTGGCGGGTGTGGTGCCGGACCGGAGGCAGGTGAATCGGCAGGCTTGGCAGGCGAAGGGTCCGTGGGTGCGTTTTGGGGTGGCTTGGTAGCAGGCGGGGTACCAGCCGTCGTTGAGTGCGTGGAGGGTGGCGGCGTCGTAGGTCCGTCGTGTGGTCTGGCGTCGGCGGGGGTAACAAGGACCTCCCATTGTTTTTCGTGCCTCACGGAGGCAAAGGCCGCAGTGAGGTCCATGAAGGCTAGGAACACTCTGCCCTTCTTCACCCTTGTGTACTTCCCCACGAAGATGGCTACATTTAAGCTCTACTCTATTGTCTCTAGCCCTGCCCGAAAACCATATTGTATGTCGGATATGATCTGGCTATCCTCGGCCCAATCATACAATTGTTCCAGAATAATTCACCCAACAACTTTCGCCAAAGAAACCAGTAAGAAAATGGCCCTGTAGCAGCCTGGATCCTGACGATCCCCTTTTTTAAAAATTGGGACAATAATGGATCCCACCCAGGTCGGCGGAAAAGAGGCCTGGTAGCTAGCATTTATTACCCAAGTAATTATTGGTCTCCACAGATTGGTATTTACTTAAACATGTCAACTGGAACCCCGTCTGGCCCTGGGGCCTTGCCTCCTCAGCTTACTAAAAGTGCTTTGTTTGCTTCCCTCAGGGTAGACTGGAGGTCCAGGCTATCAGTGGTTTCCTCTTGAGAGTTGCTAAGTTGGATATTAGGGTTTCCCTGCCCATTATACACCAACGAGAAATGTTTGATCCACTGATCCTCGGGTATGGCAATTTCTATTGAGGGACCCCCTCCGGGTGATAAAAATGGTGCTTTGACTGCTTTACAAAAGGCAGCACTATCCTTCAGTTGGGAAGCTGTGTGGAGAGATTCCCAAGCTTCTTTCCTTAGGGCGTTTTTTCTTTCTATGAGAGAGGCCCTGTAGCCCCTTCTTGCCTGCCTGACGTTAATAGGGTACCTTAGTAGTCTATGTGACTTGTACTTCAAGGTTGAGTACGCTTGTGTGCACTTTGTGTCGAACCATCCCTGGGGCCCGATCTTTTTTCGATTTTGAGCATGCAGTGCTTCCCTTACTGCACCAGCTGTTTCTTGAAAAGAGGATAGATGCTGTTGGAGGTAGCTGACTCACTAAAGCAAGTGTCAAAAGCTAGTCTACATTTATTTACCAGTTGTTTTGTGATTACTACAGGGTCCACCATAGATCACTGTAGTGTGTCAATTTTCACATTTGCTAATACCTGGTCGACCCGATCAACCATTCCCAATTTACTTGTTGGAAAAAGAGAGACCGATAGGCAGAAAGGGAAGTGGTCACTCAATGAATTCTCATCCACTGTAAAAGAAAGCAGCTTAGCTGCATAGGTATTTGACACTTGTATGTAATCTATTGTTGAGCATAGGCCTCTACCATTAAACGTCTGAGGCATTGTAATGGGTCTGGCACATAATTTATTCGCAGAACCCAAGTCCAGGGAGAAGACCATTTCATTAGACAATTCCCCTGTTCTAGAATGGCAAAAGTGAGCATTGCTTATACCTTCTTCACAGTTGAAGCCACAGATTTTACCATCCTCATCTCATGGGAGCACAGCGCACAGTTAAAATCACCAGCTAGTATTAACATCCTATCTTTAACATTGTCATTGCACAAGGATTTCAGATCATTGCCCAGTTTCTCAAAGAACACTGGATAACACGACTGCTACTGGTAATGTGCGGTGCAGTAATTGTCAAATGTGCAAACAATGTTTGGTAGCTAAAGAAATGGCACATAATGGCAGGACAATCAGAGCTCACACCCTCAATAATTGCCGCAGTAAGAATGTAATCTATTTACTGTGTTGTCCTTGCTGCCTGATTTATATAGGCGAAACCGGCCGCGAATTAAGAGTTCGCTTAGCTGAACATAAATCAGCCATTAGGACAAAAAAACTCAATGTCCCTTTGGTTGCACATTTCAGTGATTGTGGCCATACAGAAGTGGATTTTGTTTGGTTCATACTTGAAACGGTGGACATGAACAAGAGAGGAGGCAATCTGGAAGAAAAACGAAAAGCAAGAGAACAATGGTATATATCCATTTTTAATACGATTCGACAAGGCCTAAATACGAGAGAAGAGTGGGATAGATTATTAAAATAGGGTACTGATTATGCATTGTTGGATGCCTGTCATAAAGCATTATGGTAATGCTGAGCAAAATAAAACAATGAGTGCTTTGCAATATATTATTGTTTGTGGCTATACAATATACAATGTGTTTTAATGGATAGGTGTTGGTAGGATTGCTTATAGGAGTATTTCTTTATATTATACTGACATGTGTAAGTGATAGGTGGAAATAGACACATGAAAGAATGAATCAGTGGCTTGTCAATACCAATTTGAGGCCAGGCGAGAAATAATTGTCACCATTTCTCGATAAGATAAAAACAAATAGATAAAGTATGAGGAGTTTTTAGAGTAAATGCGTGTAGCATGCTATGATTTTCCAACACATTGAGGCATGTTCATGCGTCCGCGAGTTTGATTCTTTTTACTTCTCCCGCCGAGAAGAGTATCATGACAGATGGGGGGGCGTGGCTAGCCAGCCATGATGGCGGTCGGCTGCCAATAGAGCTCCGGATTCACCCGGGGAATAGATCCTGATCCTGGGCCTCCGAGGGAGCCCAGATTCGATTACAGGTGTCAGGAGTGGTGCGGATGACCTGGGGGTGGGCCGACGGGCAGAAATACTCGGAGGTGGACTGAGATGAGGCGGCTGTGGAACGAGGCCTGCTGCGGCGCCCCGCGATTGCAAGCCGGGTGCTAGAGCAGAAGCGGAAGTGCAGGGAGAAGCGGACAGACCAGACGGAAGCGACCGCGAGAGATATCAGTGTACGGTCGCTCCGTCGTGCCCGATGACTGAGGAGCTCCGACTGAAGCCAAGATCCTGAAAAAACACTGCCGCAGGATTGAAAGTGTGCCGAGGCAACTCTGTGAGGGGCTGCACCCTGATTGCGACGGGCCTCGAGGCCAATATGATTCATGGCGCCCGCTTCCAGTCCTGAGACGGGTGAGCCCCGCACACAGTAAATATCCTGGGGCGTAGGGCAAACGATTAAAGACGAGGTGGTGGGTTTCGGGTGAGGGGGAGTGTGACACCACCCCCCCTGAATATTGGCCGTGGGTGGCACCTTGTAATTCTGCCCCGACCTGAATGCGGCGGCTCCCCGACCCGTAATGCTGTGAGCTGGAGACCTGCGGGGAATAGCATGACCAGTGGGAGAAGGCCCGGAGCTGAGGGAGCGATTGATGGCCCACGGCGTGCTGGGTCGGAGTGACTGGGTCCTCCTGGCAGAATACGGTGCATAGCAGATAGGAGAAGTGCTACAGTGAGCGCCTGAACTTTGCAAGTGAGGCCTGAGTGCGAGGTCCTGGTGGTGACGGACCCCCTTTTTGAACATTGAGGGATAACTCGTGTACTCGCGACCTACCGGCTGGCCGTTGTGGTGACCCCCGACACCGGTTGAGTGGTGGCTACATAGGAGCCTTTATATGTGGTGTGACACTAACGGCGATCCATTTGTTGTGTAGCCCTTGAGCTGGACGAAGCCCCCGTGGGCGGCCACCCCGTTGATCACCCCATTGATCTCCCCATCATTGTACTCTTGCTCCTTCATACCTGTCCGGCCTTCATCTTGAATGGACGCCCTTCTCTTGCTGTGACACAGTTGGTGCTGCCGAGGGTCGCCCGCCCCAGTGGGGAGCCCTCTTGGAGATGGTTCAAATTGTAGGAGCGGCCAACTTTTAGAACAGAACCGGGAACACCCCAACCCCCCCTCATTGATAGATTAAGGAATTGTGCTTATGGAGAGAAGGTTATCTCAAGATCTAGCGTTTGCTAAGAGGTCGTCTATGGGCCACATTGCCGTGGTTCGAAGTCCGGAAAACGTCTTAAGTAATTCCACCTCTTTGCAGACACACGTGGAGGTTCATGATATTACTTGCACCCAGCCCGCTCTTCAAGATTTTATCTCTCATGACTCTCAGGATCTGGCACCATCGGGAAACATCTTGACTGCTACACAAATAGATACCCGGGATGAAAGTAGCAACTATCAGATGAGAGGGAAAAGAGAGGGGGCAATTCCAATAAATAAGCGTACTAAAAACAATAAAACTATTAACAAGAAGGCAAAATCAGTAACTGTGAGTGAAATTAGAGACGATACTAGTAAAGAAGCAGCGAGGGAAATTCCTGGGGAGGAGTCAGTGAAAGAAGAGGTTGGTTCTAGAACCATGCCTATGACTATTCCAGATGACTCCATCTTAGATGACACTTTAGCTGACATTTTCACTAACAGCACTACAGCAAATACCACAGCCAATAGTACAGGTATCAGTGTAGAAAGGGAAGATCTTCTAATTACTACATTGAAGACACTAATTAAATCCTTACTCACTCCCCTAGAAGAGAAGCTTTTGGTGATAGAAACCCAACTCAATGAGCTTCATAAGGATATAAAAGCTCTGCATACTACCCAGGCTAAAAAAGTAGCCCACATAACTTTACCTGCTAACAAACCCCAAACACTTAATAAATGACTAACTGAAGGTAAAAAAGTAGCTCAGAAAACCCCATTGCCAAACCCCACTCGCACCGAAACAAGTAAAAGTTGTGTCAAATCCACTCCGGCCACTGAGGCTAGGACAAATAAACCAGTTATCCTCAATGTACCCACTCATAGCCGGGATAAAGTCCATCAAGATAGGACCGAAAAGCGCAGAAGCATCAACCTACCACCAGAAGCATGCCCCTACGTGGTAATCTTGACTGGGGTCCCAGAATTGGCTCCTCAAGTCACGGAACCCTTTTGGGCACTTAAAAATAAGGTGCTCCACTGGTTAAACTCTAATCACCCTCTTCCACCAACAGTAACCAGTAACATCTTAATGGTACAGAGGGTTCCATGGGTGGGATATAATAGAAAGAGGACTCAAGGAGATTGCGTGGTCGTAACTTTCGAAGACCCACGAACAGTGGAACATATCTGTCTGGGGGCACCTAGAAAAAATGGAGCAACAATCGCGACCAGAGCACTCTCCTATTTCTATATGCCAGTACAGCAACCAGATAACAGATGGAGTTGGATGAGGGGCACCAACTACGCCAGGGGAGGGTTGGGGCTCGAAATGTATAGAGATTCTAACCAAAATGGCTGGGGAGGGGGGGGCAGAAGATGGTTGGACTCTAATACAGCGAAGGGCTGGGAGAATACATCATGGTGACCAACAGCATTATGGAGAATGGTTGGGACCACAGTACGTCCCACCCATCATCCCCTGTTACAACCGGTTTAGTGAACTAGAGGCTGTGGATTGACATCCAGTGCATGAAGAGGCCCCACAGTCCTCCCCTTTTCTATCCATTTCCATCAACCCAACGGATAGTAGCGTACCACCGGAAATGCTTGATATGAGTGTAAGAAGGGCAAGCAATAAAAGGGTACTAAATGGCAATGAAACTAAAAATCTGACAAATAACTTGGGGGTGGAGAATAATATTTGTAAAAAGGGAGTAGACACCAGGAACAACAGTAAATGAACCGCCGTAGTTACTAAAACCCATAGAAAAATAATATCTGTAAAACATGGGAAGGAAAATGGGAACTGTTAGTATGGATGAGACAGTTGTGGACCAAAATAAAGATATGTGCACCTTGATGTTTTGGAATGTGGCAGGCTTAAAACAGAAAACCACAAATCCTTCCTGGGAAACTGTTACAAATGGCCTGGACATCTTGGCCCTTCAAGAAACTTGGGCCATAGATCCCATACATCTAAACGGCTATAAAACATACTGTACGCCGGCAGTAGGAGGAGCCTATGGGAGACCCAAGGGGGGCCTAACTACGTATCTCTCAAACTGTTTAGCCTATGAGAAGGTACGTTTTTACTCTAAATGCAGTTTTTACCATAAATTAGTGATAGACACTAAAAGGGGAGTGAGTATCATCATCATAAATTTTTATAATAATATCCCAGGTAATGCGATTTGGGATATTTTGAAAATGTTAGGTAATGATCTACAAAGTGAAATAGACAGCAAGGAGAAGGAAGTAATGATTCTATGGGGGGGGGGATTTTTAACTGTCCACTATGCAAAAAGGGCCAAAAAGGCATTTGTGGTTTAATGTTAGAGCAGGACATTAATCTTACACATTTTAATCATACTCAAACCGGGGATCTGTTAAATGAGTTACTATTTAATTATGATTTGGGATACGCAAATGAAATGGCACATCGACCAACACCATTTACGCCAACATTTATTGGCAGGGGAGCATCTACCACTATTGACTTTAGCCTCTGCTCAAATGGTTAAGGTCATAGGATAGGTAGCTTCAAGATACTTGACTCACCAATGAGTGACCATTTACCACAAATACTTGAGATTGAGAACCCTTTCGTGGCACGGCAAAATGATAAGTCCCCAACGCAGGCTGCCCCAGACGTGGCGTTAGGGAGGCAAAACGGGTATACACTCAAGTGGAGCAAGGTGGTCCCGGAGGAATTCCTAGTAAAACTGGTAAATACCTGTCCCGATAGTTTTAAAATTTGCCTGGATGAAGACTCTAAGAGTGAATGCATAATAGAGCACTTTAACATCATTGCATCTACTATTAAGGAGAATCTGAGGGTGGAGTTAAGGAATGGGCCGAAGAATAGTACAAGATGGTTTGATAAGACATGCACCAAGGCCCTTACAGATCTTAAACATGCAATCCACCAGGTACCCCGGGACACTTCTCAAATAAGAAACCTAAGGAAATGTTATAATCGGGCATTGACAAATAGGAAGAATGCCTTAAAAAGGGTGGCTTGGGAAGAATTATGTGCAGCCTCACAATCTAAAGATACATCTGCTTTTTGGAGGGTGGTAAATGCCCCGCTCCTCTATGATAACACTAAAGCTCGCATGGAAATTGCGATTAACGAAGATGATTGGGTTGCACATTTCTCCACTCTTTACATGTCCTTAGAGGAAACTACTGATACAGGACTTAACTTAATACATGAGAAAGGGGCTGAGGCACAAAAGTTGGTGGTAACCCTACCCGAAGTCTTAACGAGTCTGGAAGCCACAAAGGGGGGAAAGGCGGCTGGCCCAGATGGGATTCCGGCAGATCTGTATAAAGCTAACAGCGAAATCTGGGGCCCAATGCTTGTACAGCTCTTTAACGCAGCCTTAGCAAGGGGACTGAGTCCATCATGGTTTACATCAATCATTGTTCCTATCTACAAGAAGGGAGATAGACAAAACTGTGCTTGTTATAGGCCAATATCCCTTCTTGATTCATCTATAAAGATCCTTGGTAAAGTCATTTTAGCTAAACTACAAAACTGGGCAGAGGAGAATGGGGTAATAAGCGACCTACAATTTGGTTTCCAAAAGGGCATAGGCACAATTGAGCAGGGCCTAAATTTATGTATTGTCCAGCAGAAATATATAACGATAAAAAGGGAGCGTTTATATTTCACGTTTGTCGATCTTACATCGGCTTTCGATTTTGTGTCTCATTATAATAAACTATGAGATCTGATGCTAAGGCTGGGCGTGGAAGAGTCAATCATTCGCTTCCTGAGGGCATTGTTTTCAGGGGCCACTGCTACTGTTCGCTATGGAAAAGGGGGGTAATGTAGTAGGTCATTTGGGATAGGGCGTGGTGTACGCCAGGGGTGCGTTTTGGCGCCCTTTTTATTCTTGATCTACATAAACGGCCTGGAGCCTCGTCTGCTTCAAGAGTGCAGGGATATGCCTATGGTTGGAAAAAGATCTATCCCTGCAGTCTTGTATGTGGACGACGCTGTGTTAATGGCTGGTACCACCATGGCACTGCAAAAACTGATAATATCCTTTAACAGGTTTATGCTCAGTTTGGACTTAAAAATTAACTGCAGCAAGACTTTTTCCATGAACTGTGGGACACGTACAAAGAAGCAAATGAAAACGATGGATATAAATAACGCTTCCTTAGAAAAAACATCCACCTTCCCTTATTTAAGGAATCCTGTTTCACGAGACTGGTTCTTGGACAAGTGCGGTGAAGACAAGAACGCTCTTGTTCTCAAAGACAACAATGGCCGTAAAGAGTTTTATTAAAAAACTGGGGAAAAACCGATAAGGGAAATTTTAACTATTTATAATGCACCGTGTGTATCGGTGGCTTTGTATGGAGCAGGGCTCTGGGGGTATTCTAATATAAAATCAATCCAAATAGTTTAAAACAAGTTTTTGCGGCATATCCTGTCCATACCGGAAAGTACTGCAAATGTTATTTACCACGCGGAGCTGGGGCAGCCGTATATCTCAGATACAATTAGAACCCAGCCCATTCTCCTGTGGCACAGGGTATGGACTACAAATGTGTGTGTACTAAACCGAGCCATACTCCAGGACGTGTTAAAACTTGAAAATGTAAATGGTCTCAAGTGGTTAAATTACGTCAGAATGTTTCTGACGGAAATCGACCGCTTACAATATTACGATGATCCATCTACAATGGTATATATTTCTAGAAAACTACTGAAAAAGTTGTGTATGGAGTACCTGAGGGAAAAAAAGACTGTTAGAAGAAACTAAGAAAAAGACGGTTTCCTCACACCAGTTGATTCTAACCGGAGATAAATTACAGCCATACTTAAGCCTCCCTATGTCTAATTATGATAGATTTCTTCTCACACGTTTCAGATTTAATATTGTTTTTAGGTTACTGACCTTCCTGAAATGAACTCTTGGTCAAATGAACTGTCTCTGTGCCCTCGTGATGAATTATCCGTGCAATCTGATATCCACGTTTTATTCTTCTGTAAATGTTATACTTTGCCTCGTAGGAAATTTATTGTCCCTATTCTAAAAGAGATGAATTTAAATAGATGTCGCCTAGCATTTTTAGAACTGCAAAAAATGGACACTGTTTTTACTGTTGCATCATTATTAGAGTTTTTTAAACATGTTTTTAAATTCCGTAAATCAATCTGTATGGATGAAATTTAAATTGTATATATTACGAAAACAAAAACTGTGACAAATTCTCCTTACACAAAAAGCTGTTTTATCAATCACTGTAAATGAATTTTATTTGTTTGTCGCTTTTATGGTTATTGACTTTTTAACCGAATAAAGTACTTTTTTTTTTTATGCAAATATTTTTTTCTGTGAAACTAAGCCAATCGGACCACTTATATCTACAGATACTGAAAAGGGTGATGAGAGAAAATTGTACCTAGATCTATCAAATTTGGTTTTTAAAAAATATTTTATTCAAGTATCTTCCACAGATCTGTGCATGCGAATAAATCACAAATTAATTTCCATATCCGTGTACAAAAGTGCAGCTATTATAATACTGCATGCGGTCTTTAAGAAAATCAGGTATTTCAAGAAACACTGAATGGATTTACAGGAAGCCACAACAAATGCCTAATGTCTGTAAGCAGTCAATACTCCTTATGGAAGCAAAAAGGCCTATTACTTTGCTCCCCTTGAGAGATGTGCTTGAAATTTAACATGAATCTGAGCTGTATACATTTGGCAATCGTGATTCTCAAGTCGTAGTATAGCTATACTTTACTTAGGAATGGCACCTTTGGTAATAACGTTGGCATAATTTGACAAATGTACACTAAATGTGGCAGTAGATTGAGTCGTCCAGCTCAGGTGTTCTGTTTCAAAATGATTATGGATTGAAAAGAGGGAAAATTGTTTTGGGCAATCCAAGACTAGCATTCTGAGTACTCTGGAAGACCCTAGCGGTTTGGAATATTGCATTAGTTATCGCTTAGAACTGCTTGTAAATCCGACGGCTTTTAAATCTATATATCTAACAGTGTGGTACAAATGTGCTATTTGTCCCAGTTTTAGAAAGAATCTTTTAGGAACTTCGTCATACTTCCTTGGAAGTGGATTGATTGGTGGTCATGCTCACTCACATGATGCAATGTGGAGACGGATTATTTTTTTTTTGGCGGACGTGACAATTGGCTTTGGGTATGGTCCTGCTCATCTACGCTGCTTGCCTTCAGTTTTGCACTGACACGCCAGATTGGGTAGGGGAGGTGCACATATGGCCGGAGGCAGAGTTTGCCACCAACTTTATAGTTTAGCATCTCTTTGCCCTGGATGTCAGAAGCCTAGAGAAATAATCAGGTGCTGGACTGTTTTCAAAAGGCTGGACCATTCATGTTTCTGATAAATAAATATTATGATCATTAGAGATTCACCCAGATGTCGTTAATGACTTGTGCACTTCAAAATAGTTTATGAGATGACGCTATTTAACAGCAAGAATGTCTGCTACATAAAGATTAAACCCACTATTGAGGCCATTTTTAATCATGACAATAATGTATAAAATTCATGTTATAAACTGAACCTTTCGTGGGTGCTTGAAATAACAAGTGATATAATTACCCAATTAAAAGTGTCATTATATCGACCTCAGATAGATGAAAGGCTCAGTCGGCCTTGCCAGTTGATGAACCCGTGACCTCGATGTCTCAGAACAGATGCCCAGCTCCCGGAACCATTATTTTCTCACCTAAGACAATGTTTCATTTAACAATTTAGTACTTGCACCCAGAGCTGGCAGTTCTATATGAGTCCGAAGCAATGAATATTCGGGTTATCTCACTTTCCTAATCCTGGTAAATCAAACTATATTCGTCTGTCTTTCAAGTACAACAACCACCGAATTGTGTGTGCATTGCTGCACATTTTCGAGGTACGAACCCTCCTGATACCACTGATCTCTGGAGAGATGTTGTTAGTTCTCTCCCCTCCCCCCTCCCCCCAGATAGGAGCTGCTGCGCACAGTATGCCGGGCACAGCAACGGCGCGTGCTTGATGTTCTTGGCCCTATTATGGGCTTCTTATCCAATCACAATGGATACTGTCGGCCTGGGATCCGCGCTTTGAGCGCGACAGCTTGAGGCTTAAATCCTTATCTCCAAAACAATTGCGTCGAATGCGTAAAAGGTGCTCTCTTTGGCAGGAGTGGAGAGAATATGCTAGAAACTGTATAAAAAAACATTTAGTTGTTTGTCAGCGATTGTTGTTGTACATTTCACTGTGTCAAGCACTGAATGCTGCTACATGGGGGCGAGGAAAATTAACAAAGGGCTTTATGGACTGTCTGCAATTAGTTTTGTTCTACTCCCTGCTGCAAAACATCGTTATCTTTTTATATTTGCTTCTGTCAAACAATATGGCTGCTGAAAAGAGAAAAACAGGTCACAAAAGGACAACATATCAGGTCGTGTTTCAAATATAGTGCGCTTTGCCCCCGAAGAAGCCTCATAATCCGCAAAACGGTGCGGTATTGAACACAGAATCAATATTTATTGAAGGAGCCTACATGAATTCTGTGTTCGCGGTCTTTAAAGACAGCTGTTGTTAATGAGGACTCTGTGGGTACATGTTTTCTGAAAATTGGCTGAACACATGGATAACGTGTACCAGAGCTTCAGCGTTTTCTTTCAAATCAAACAGGGTTGGGGGGTGTGGGGGGGGGGGGGGGGGGAGGGGGGGAGTGACAGGCGGGGCCGGTGTCCCTTCGTAATAGCCCTCCCACTACCCCTCAAATTGTCCCCACCCCTGGGCAATAGTTGCAACAGGGAAAACTGACGCTACCCTCTCAGCCATGGGTGTTGCTCCTCCACAATTTACCATTTAACTTTCCTTGCATTCCCTAGCAATTCTCGCTTTATCGAAGATGTGTTTTTGAAGTTTTTTCGTGCAAGGTATCACTCGTGTACTGTGAAAGGAGCTGCCTCTACTTAGCTGTGAATTTTGGTTGGTGGGTGGGTGTTTATAAAGTTCCACGATTGAGAGCTATGGAATTCAGGCCAAAGGCAGAGCGAATTTCTCACAGTACCCATCAGAGAGTATTTTAATTTGTTCAGAATACATGCTCTACCAATCTTTGGCCTCTCTGCAAAGCGCACAGAGAAATGGGCAGGTGTGAAGGAGGTACACAGCTGTTGAAATACTGACAGGGTGAAAGACAAACAAAATGCAGTTCTTACAGGTGAGTGGGTGCGTTGTGTGGGGGAAGCAAAGTGAAGGAGTTGCAATGAAGTACATGCAGAGGTTAAGATATGCAGACTGAGTGTTGCAGAAAGATATTGAAAAAAAGGTGTAAATATCTAACAAAGAGACTGAAGAAGAAAGTTGTATGAAGAGTGCGAAAGGGATTGAAACACTGTGAAGACACTATAGCTTTTACAGGCCTTATTAATGTTTAATCCATCATCTGCTTGAAATGCTTTAATGACTGAGTGTATGTGTGGTCTGTGTCTTGGACCTGGCCCTCTCTGCAGGGTCACCCCTAAACGTTTTGCCTTCACTCCTCCAATATCTATTGAATTTGTTTTAACCAGCCTTAGACTACTGCTACCAGTGCTAAAACGCTTGTGCTCCCTCCTTAAAACATGGTAGAATCGGCTTATACCCAATTGCCATATTTAATTTTCTTGTAAGTCCCTAGTATGGTGGCACTACATGTGACCAGGGCCTGTAAATGACATGCTACTAGTGGGTCTGCAGCACTGCTTGTGCCACCCACCTAAGCAGCCCTTTAAACATGTCTCAGGACTGCCATTGCATAGCCTGTGGGTCCAGTGTTAAACTGCCATTTTGACCTGACAAAATAACCTTTTACCAGCCCCAAATTTCCCTTTTTAATACACATAAATCACCCTTAGCGTAGGTCCTGGACAGACCAGAGGGCAGGGTGCAATGTATTTAAAAAGTAGAGCATGTACTTTTATGCTTTACACGTTGCGGTACTGAAGGCCTAATTATAGGATAACATTGGAGAAGGCTTATTACATTTTTGAAGTGCAATTTCCAAATGGTAAGGGATAACCAGTTCATGTTTGAAAATGTATTTTAAAATCCTATTTTATAGTGAAGTTGGATTTTAAATTACTATTCTGAAAATGTCACATTTAGAATGTTGGCATTTTTCGTCTTAGCTATTTGGTGCCTGCAGCATGTCTTTGGGTCACATTGCAGAGTGTGGGTGACGGTTGGGCTTTGAGTATTTCTCCTAAACAGTCATGCACCATGGAAGCTTAGATGTGACTAGATGGGCCATCAACGGCAGGATGACGGGATGGGAGGGAGGAGCTGGGCACAGCCCCACGTACACTTGAATAGGCTGTCTCCTTTCTTCACACAAAGGGCCTCTCAACCCTGCATTGTCACTTCAGCCAGATTGGAGCCAGGGTAGCGGAGGTAGAGAATTTCATACACTTCAAAGACAGTCTTTAGAAGCTTCTCCTACCCTCCAGAATGAGGAAACCATGGAATAAATATGAGACCTCAGACACCACCACTTCATTACACTTCTGAAACTATGGATAGTCTGCCAAGAAGAAGGGCTTCTATGCTGCTGAAAGGACTGCCACTCTGTTGGACAGCTGTTCTCAAGGAACTGCAGCCCTGCTGTGTTGCCATACTACATGCTGCCCTCTTGCCTGGCTCAGAAGGACTTTACCTGCATCTCTTGAACGCAGAACCCAGAGCAAGTTGTCTGGCCTCCTGATCTAAATCCTCAGGGACACAGCAGACTTCCAACAACCTTGCACCTGTTCCTGCACTCTGCCATCTGTGAGTCTACCTGCCACCCAAGTCCTGGACCCTTAGAAGTGTGCCTAAGGTGCTTGCCAGCCTCTGCAGAACTAGCAAAACAACGCATTTCCTCTGCTGTGCGGCACAACTGCGAGCAAAACTGACACATCGTCACCACTGAGAGGTTTGGACCCGTCGGAAAGACCCACATTGCCACTGCAGTCCTCGGAACAGACGCATCGCTTGGCTTTACGCCACACCCTGGTCAGCAGACTTCTTATCACAAGCTCTTGCTGACAGGAACCTTGATGACAGTGCAGGATCTTGCGCCACAACCTCGCCACATCTCGGAACCGATGCATCCCTTCGGCTGTGCAAAGCATCTTTATTGTGGATCCTCGCAACACTCCGCGAACGGCATTTTAAGATAATTTGTTCAGGGGGCCTAACTGGTTCCTTGTAGCTGGCCCATGCTCCATCGCAGTCGGCTTGTACTTGTGACTTTGTACCTGGGCGCGACCAGATAGCCACAGTTACCGCTTTGTGCTTTTGGATGCTACTTTCACTAAAACCTTAAAAAATCCATATCGCTGGTTCTATTGATTGTATTTTTGTTTTTTTGGGTCTTGGTTTATTTATTAAATTGGGTTCTCTGTTTCTACTCTGGTGTGGGATTATTTTTTTTGTGGTGTCTTCACTGCTTTATTGTTTAATGTGTTGCGAAAATACCTTACACATTGCCTGATAGCTAGGCATGGCTGTTCTAGGCCAAGCTAACAGAAGGTTGAGAACAGGTTAATGTTGTCTGTGCATTACCCTGACAAGGACTCTGGTGGCTGCTTGACAAGGGATCACACCCCAGTCAACCAACAGTCCAATTTCATATATATTTTATATATATTTATATATATTCATTAAAAAAAAAGATCACAGGACCATTATAGTTAGAAAATCGAATTACTAAAACCTCAGAAATTCACTGAAAAAACATAGGTTACAGGAACATTATAGTTAGGATCAGATTTCACACACCTTTGTTTTATTTAGTGAATTTCTAATGTTTTGTAAATTCTTTTACCTAACTAAACCATCGCAGTAACCTTTGTTTTTTTCAGTGAATATCTACTTTTTTATGCTACTTCCTAACAATAAAGTCCTTGTAACCATTGTTTTTTTCAGTGAAATTCCAGGGATTTTTTAATATAAAGTATTATTTAATTACCATACATTAATCCAACGGCCACCATGCATGGCCTCAATCGTGCACAGGGGGAGTTGGCCACAAGACCTGGCTTGCGACAAAGTCTTGTGGATCACCAAAATATGTGCACAAGTACAGAAAATGTCATTGAAAAAGTTGTGATATATACATGCTTAATAGTGGCATAAGAGAAAGGCAAAGAATAGGAATGCTTGTGCCAGCTAGTACAGTTAGTTTACATTTAAACACATTGAGATAGTGAAAGTCAACATGTTTTCAGAAGTATGCAGGCAAATTCTTTTTTAGTTCTTGTTCTGCCAGAAGAAATGGGTTAAATTTCCTTTTCTATATCTAATGATGAACAGACCATTTCTGAAGAGCACCTGATATCTACATACAGTATTCTCTCTAAGTCCCTTTGCCCAACAATTTTTTCAAATTAGGTTTTTCAGGGCTTAATGCATGCTTTTTCCTTTCCCTTTGGTTTATCCATATTTTAAAGGACTATGCTTCTTTTGTTCTTTACCATATCTTCAAATTTCTACGGCAATTGTGTAACCTTCATCATTATGATGTCTCAATTTCCTCCTCTGTCTTTTACCTCTCATAATCTGGCAAAGTATATACTAGACAAATACCCTGTTATATTAATACATGACTATAGGAGCAAACATGAATACTCATACAAGTAATGAGTCATCAGTATCTAAGAATGTCCATGCTTACCGTATCTAAGAATTTCCATGCTTACCACCGAATATTTATGTTTCCAAATCTTGTACCAACTGCAAGACATATCATGATTGATGGTAACCAAAGTCTAAAACTGAAACAATGGGAGCACATTGGTTTGATGAGCTCCATACTCTTGCTCCAAGGGCTAAATAACTCACTTTATTTGTTATACCCAACATTCTTAAAAAGCTTGCTAAGACAATAGAATGGTGTAATAAAAGTCATAAAAATGTTGGTACGTATCAGGTATTTGGGACTGAATTAAACTTGAGACTGATTTTCTTTAATTAACCAATATGGGGATGTTATTAAAGAATTTACCTTCAGATTTTAAAAAGAGTGCAGTGTGCATGACTGGTTTGCTTCATGGAAGAAAGACCAACAGTTTACCGATAAGAAGCGCAATAAATGGTCATCTTTCCAATGATGTTGTTCATTAAAGGTCTTTAATAATCTGTTGTGTGTGGAACTCTACCCTGGTCCTCTTTTAATTACTTCAAGCTTTGTATCATTGTGTAAGTGATGGAGGCCTCTGTCCAGACGTTTTGAATTCTGTGAAAATTGTAAAATGTATTATGTCATTGACTTTTGAGAGGGAAACTGTTGAGTTAGTATGCGGAAAGAATGTGGCTGAAATTGTGGAAACAAGTTATGAATCAATATTATTGGGAGTGGCACAATAATACTGAATTTTAATACCAACCAGCAACTATATTGACTCATCCATATCAATTACCACTATATCATCAAGGCAAGAAAGAATACGGAAGAGTAAAGTTTCTATTCTTAATTCCACCTCTAAGTATCTTAAATATATATCATAGCATTATTAAGGTACGTAGATAACTTCCCTATAATTATGTACACCTTGATGAAAACGTAGTAGTTGATATTGTGGAGTTAATATTTTTATATTTTTCACCTTGATATAATGACATGCACCCTTTGACTGGGACTCAGAAATTAGCTTTAATGTACCTAAACGAATTTTCTCATGAATATCTTCTCAACCATATCAGGAACTATTTCTAGTTTGCTAACTCAGTGAGAAAACGTTACACTAATAAACGTTCTGAGATTATAAAATGTGGTAGTGAAACATTACATTAGATTTTTCTGTACAGCAAAGGTCCTGTCACACTGCAAGTTGTCTGAACTTAGTTAGCACTGCCTGGGACTAGCAACTCATGTTGCATTTGTCTGGAACATTCAGTGTCTCTTTTTTGCATTATTGTACATAAAGGAGACTTGCTGGGAGCTCAGATGGTAAAGGACAATTTTTCCCCTTAGACCGTATTCTTTAGGTTATCTCCTTCCTGCTTGCTTCATGAATGCTTTTCATCCTCAACATGCTGTCCTTCAGCAGAGAGCAAAATACCTATGGGTACTTATATTTTTAGCCCATTCTAATCTAGCAGGGATTGTGTTTGCCATTCCATTTGCCCGAAAGCACAGAGATTGCAATAATTAGCCTTCTTTACAGATTACCTTGTCTATCAAGTTTACAAAACTTTCTTGCCGCTTTTCCAGGGTACTCCAGAGCCTTGACTGCACAGTAGAAGAATTTGAAAGGCTACAGTTTCATGTGTATGCACCTACATCCTTCTAGGCATGTATCCTGAAATATTTTCTGAGGATTGAAATGTGCTGAAATTGAGTTACTGGTTAAGGGAAGTGAAAGCCCCACTCAGGCTCCAACCACAATCCTTATCAGGGTAAACCACAAAAGTCACTAATTTAACCTGTGCTTAACTCTCTGGTAGCTTAGCACACAATTACTCAGGCTTAATTTACAGGCAATGTGCACATTATTTATGCAGCACTCAAACAGTAATACAGTGAAAACAAAAGAGAAGACAAATCCCAAACCAATTTAGAGAAATTATGTAAATTTCAATAAATACAAGAATACCAGAATGACAAAAATCTAATCAGTAGAACAGGAGCTATGCAATTACAAGTTTCAGGTAAGTTTAGCGCCTAAAAGCACAAAGTGCCACTCATGGTCATCTGGGCGTGCTAGACCTGGGGAATGTCAAAGTTCAGGCCAACCACAATGGGACCTGGCTAGTCCAGTTGAAAAAGTTACCTTCTCAAGGTCCACCAAGAAGAGTTCAGTTCACGGTGGAGGAGGTTGAAAGGAGCAAGGAGAGCATCATGGATGGTTGTTGGTGGAGTGCCAAGAGCAGGCATCATGGACGGTCATCTCTATAGTGCAAAGATCATTCATATTGGCGGTCATTCCGGGATGTAGTTGCTGTAGAAAAAAGTGCATCTCTTGCGTTGCTGGTCATGGCTGATAGTCGCAATAGAGCAAAAAGTCAGGCTCACAAGAGCTTTGTGTTGACAGGTATCGCAGACGGAAGATTGCTGCTACAAACTGGCCTGTTTGGGTTTGCGAAGAGTTCAAAACCACAGGAATTTTTAAAGAGGAATGCACTCTGATCCCAGCCAAGTGTCTAGAACCTGAGGAAGCACATCTTGGGGGTCAGTGACTAACTCTAGTGGCCAACAGTGCTCAGGTAGGTCAGTTGCAGCTCCAGGCAGGTACAGTGCAGCAGGTCTGGTGGGCAGTTGCCTGGGGGGAGACTTCTGGAGCTTGCTGTGTCCAGCTAACTGACCTTTGGAGCCATGCAAGTAGCCTGGGGTGAAGGGAACATGTCCAGTCTTCCTTCTCTGTGCTCAGGCCTCAAGCAGCAGAACAGTACTCTGGTGACAAGGCAGGTCTCAACCAGCAGGACAGTCCTCTGGGGAACAAGGCAGTCCTTCCTCTTGTAATGTCTTCAGGTCCAGGAGTGTACTAAACAGTGGCACTAGAGGCCAAAAACCTATACCTGGTGCCAGCCTTTGAAGTTAGGGGAATTCCCTGTATTACCCCCACATTTGTTTTTGGAAGGTTCTTACATTCCCCTGTCAAGGTTCCCAAAAGGGGGGGATAACAAACAACTCGTTTCAGGTTCCTTTGTGTGTGCTAGAGGCTGGCTCTTTGAAATGTAGGTGGCTGTGGGTGCAGTTCCGCCCACATCCATCCAGGCAAGATGGCCCATCCTGCCCACACACAGTACCTTTTGACTCATTGTCTGGCAGCAATACACAAATCCCAGCAGCAGAACAATTCCCAGCCATGTGACCAAGGATACTGGCAGAAGGCACAGATGGTTAGTACAACAAAATGCCAACCTTCTGAACGTGGCATTTTCAGAAAATTATGACTTAAAATCCGACTTTACAATTAAAGAGCATTTTAAATTACAATTCATTTGAGTCTAAACAGCATAGCTCTACCGGCTCCCAATCAAAAGTTATTACTTATTAAATGTAAAAAGGTAAGGGAGGTTTAGGTCTAGCAATAGGTTTATTGTGCCAGGTCGAAATGGCAGTTTAAAACAGCACAACAGGATGCAGTGGCATGAGACATGTTTTAAAAGGCTACAATAGCGGGAGTCACAATGAGTGCTGTACTAGTAGCATTTAATTTACAAGACCTGGGTACATGCAATACTGTTTACTATGGACGTGCAAGTAAATTAAATGTGCCAATGTTATCAGGTTTTAGGTTGAGAGTTCATGCTCTTTAGCACTGGTTAGCAGGGGTTAAGTGTGCATAGTACTGAAGCCTGCAAACCAAATTCAACAAGCAGGAGGAGTGAAAGCAAAACATTGGGGGGAATACCACACCAAGGATGAACAGTTGACAATTCACTTAGGGACTTCAGCATGGGTTCTCTGAAGAAGCTTGAGAAAATCTGTAATCTTGGTTTTGCACATTTCTCTGTTTGCTTGTCAAACCGTCATACACTTCCGATTTGAAGTCACATTTATAAGGAAGGGTTATAGGATTAAACTACCAGCAGAAGAGGCAGACGAAATTAAAAGAAAAATGGAAGATGAAGTGTAAAGGTGCAGCTGGAAGGATGTGGGTCCAACTCAGTGCAAGACTGGGAGTAAGTAGCGGACCAGGCAGAAAAGCCTTGGAGGTTGGCATTCAAACCCGAAACATTTGGAGATATTTCCTTAAACCTTATTTTCTTTTCCAACATTTCATATACAGTTCACTAATGAATGTGGAAGTCAGGGGGTCCAACACCTTTGTACTACAGGGGTCTCCTTTCCTACAAATCGGAAGCGGGCGCAAACACACATGCTGGGAGATTGCAAGAGACCCTCAACTCAACTTGAGATGCAAAAAAAGAATATTTGGACTGGGTGGAGAAACAGGAGAAGTATTTCATAAAGGGTAAAGTCATGAGAAACTGAGATGAAATTAAATGAATTGAGAATGACTTTTATAAAGTGCACCACATACATCGAGGCCTCTCTTGGTACTGGAGAGGGAGAAGTAAAAACCTAAGATTGTGGGAAAAGACCCCAGAGGAAATGTGCTACATTTAGGTGAGGGATGTGGACACATTTTCTACAGGGTGGGAAGGGTCTGTTGCTACTCGATTAATTAACATCACTAAAAGTGGGAGAGGGTATCCGGGTTAAATTTTCTTCCCAGGGATACGGTTATGTGGAACTAAAATAAAACTGAAACCCGCATCGTTATATAGGATGAGAGAGAAAATGGATACTAACATAACAAAACAAAAAGAGCATAAATAAGGAACTTGGTACTTCACTGGGTCTTTTCCATCTATTGGGCGGCTCTTCACAGGCTCCTGAGCATGACGACTAAGCATCAAATATTGAAAAAACACAGGATTCCCGTTCCTTTCTTTGATTCACATTTTTCAACTTCTACAACACAGATTTTGGCCATTGCCTTGAGGTGGCAAAAGCTGCCAAGACTTTAATGTGGAAAAGGAATGGACACTGGAGTAGTAACTATTTCATAGATTGGAAGAAAATCTGTATTTGGCACATGGATAGGACTTGGAAAGAGGGCAGCACACTAAAAGGAGGCTCAAGTAAGTAATTTGCACAAACATACAATGAAACATAAATATGGATCTTATGGCTCTTAAAACGAAAATACTGAATGGACAGACCTATGTTCTGTGTAGCTTCAACTACCTAGGTGCTACGACTTTTACAATAAGATTGAACCCTCGAGAAGCAGTCTTGAAACCTCTCGAGAATTTAAGGAACAAATAGGAACAGTGAAAGCAAGGGATAAAACGTGTATAACAGAAATAAGAATTACTACAGAGAGAAGAGAACTGTGATGGATTAAAGAGTTTAAACACCCCCTACAATTATTCCATTTATTAGCTTCAGTTTTGATCATGAAACCCACAAGGCACAGAGCAGTTTTAAAGCAGCCCACTGCTCGGGCTTAGTGCCCAGCAGGCTAGTTAATCATGCTGTGCAAAATCAAACTGAAAATTCTATTTATCACACTGTAATGGAAAATGCTTATTTTAGGCGTGAGGCGCTCATAGTTCTTTCTACTGCACTGTTAGGAACGCAAAAAAGAGTAACAAAAGGTTATGAAAAAAATAAATACAGGGCTATCTGCACTGTCTGATATAAAGAGTGCGTTATCTTCAGTAAGAGTGAAACACAAACAGCACTAACATTTTCTAAAGCATGGTTTGCTTAAGAACTGATCACAATTATATGTATTTATTTAGCGTAACTTCCATCACACTTCACTAGTTTCTAGCCGCAGTGAGAAAGAAAATGAAAACAGAAACCGTGGCAGCAACTTAGCAGGACTTTGTGTGTATGTTGGTGGTGGTGGTGGTGGTGGGGGGGGGGGGGGGGGATTGGTTGAGGAGGGTACAGGCGGATTGGGGGTGGGGGGGGTAATTTCAGAGTCTACAAAATTATAAAACTGCGATTAATGTTCTACGGGTATGCAATTTCTAAACAGAATGACATAAAAACAGTAAAGTGTTAATACGAGACCGGATCAGAATTCACAAGATAGCTCAATTTCAGCTTGGACTCGAATGCCTTGAGAGAGATCCCTTTGCAGTCTGAAGGGAGGGAGTCACAATCCAGGGTTTTTTCTTTCCCATTTGGGGCGGGGGGGGGGGGATGACTTGAAGGACTACTTTTTTGCTGTAAACAAGTCTGACAGGTATTTAGGGGAGTTTAGTGCAGGTAGTTTTCCAGATCGGGGCGGGGTCGTGAACCCCTCAATTTAGCAGCTACAGCGGGGTCAGGCTGCAGTTCTTGGTGGGTGCCTTCGGCCTGCCTGCACCTGGGCAGACAAAGGCTCATAATTAACGTGAAAAATGAAAGGATACAAGGATGGGTGAATGTGAAGCATGGATGAGAGTGAAAAAAATGGATGAATGTCTGAAAGGGAGATTTGATAGATGGATGCCTGAATGAGTGACTGGATGGATGGATGAGTGGCTGGATGGATGATGAGAGAAAGATTGGATGGATGGGGGAGTGAGTGAAAAGATGGATGAGTGAAAGCGTAAATGAATGGATTAATGACGGGATGGATGAGTAAAAAGCTGGATGCAGGAGTGAAAGGGTGTATGGATGAGTAAAAGGGAGAATGGATGGAAGAGTGAAAGAGTGGATGGATGATGGATGGGTAAGTAAAAGGGTGGATGGATGGATGGATGAGTGTCAGAGTGGGTTGATGGATATATTTTATGCATAGGAGATGCCCCACTCCATACTTCCTATTGTTGGTTAAACCTGCAACTGTTCATGCTTCTTATTAGCAGTTCCTCCAGGACCGCATTGCTCAGGACACCTTGATACAATAATTTGTGTTCTTCCATCTCCAGCTTCCCTTAACAAACAACACCTCAGAAAACACAACATACATATAGATCAGCAAGTTCGGATACTTGTCTCCAGCAATAGAATGATGATCAACACCAACTTGGTAAGTCTGGAAGCCCTTAATTTCGGACCCAGTCTGACTGCCTTTCACTGTAGATTCTTTCATTCAACTCCAACATTTCATGCATGCGTTCCTGCATGCAACGGTACGCACAAATACACACTCATGCAAACATGCATGTGATGTCCACGTCACAACACCACAAGGCAACTCCCAGATATAATAAGGGGCTGCATACATTTTGAGAAATGACAGGAGTGTGTCAAATTCCATACCTAGAGTATATGAACTGTCTCTAAAAGTTTAAGTAATTGAGGCATTATTCCAGTTTTTTTCAAAATGTTCAGCCCAAGATTTTTTGGGCAATGTTAGGCGACCTTGAAGTAGTGGAAATGTAATAATTTCCCCTTTTCAGGACTGCATGTAAAACTTGCAAGCTTTATGGGCAATTTCTTTGAAAAAGTATGTTGGAAGAACACGGCCTCAGTGTTATTTGTTTCCGGAGGGAGAGCCTCTTTCCTCTGGGCCTCCTTTAGGGGCCAGTCTTAACTTTGTAACAATGTTATCTGGGCCGGTAAATAGCCTAGAAAACGTTTTAACAATTTTATCTGGGCCAGTAAATAGCCTAGAAATAATCAATCAAATAGGATTTGCAGAGCATTGCGGAACACCTCTGAGGGTATCCAGGTACAGGGGGATGCTGCTGCTGAGATGAGTTAATCGAAGAGCAAGGTTTCCAGGTTCTTCTTGAACTCCCGAAAGGTGGGGGATGTACGGAGGTGGAGAAGGCGCAGCCACTGCTCCTGTCTCTGTGGATGCGGGGTTGTGGGTCAGGAAGAGGGATAACGAACGATGTTTGCAGGTAGGTTGATGAAAGTTCACCCTGTGGTTGAGGTAGGCTGAGCCCATGTTGTGAAGGGCTTTGTAGGCATGGGTGAGCAGTTTGAACTGGTACCATTTGCTGATGGCTAGCCAGTGCAGGGGAGGGGTTTGAGATGGGGAGATATGGGTCTGCCTTGGGAGATCGAGGGCGAGCAGGGCTGCTGCCTTTTGGATGGTCTGGACTCTGTTTAGTAGTTGAGCAGTGATTCCCACATAGAGGCAGTTGCTGTAGTAGGTGGCTGGTGATGAGGGCTTGGGTTATGGTGCGTCTAGTGTAAGAGGGGAGCCATTTGAAGATTTGTCGGAGCAGGCGAAGGGTGAGAAAGCAGGAGATGAAGCAGCGTTTATCTGCTTTCTCATCGAAAGCATGCTGTTGAGTATTATTTCGAGGTTTCTTGCGTGCTCTGTGAGTGTGGGTGCGGGCCAAGCTCTGTTTGCAACCAAGTGTCTTCACACAGGGAGTTGCTGCTTCAGAAGATGAGCATTTCTGTTTTGTCTGTGTTGAGTTTGAGGCATCTATTATGCATCCAGCCTGCAATGTTGGCCATACACCTGTGAAAATTAGAATTGGTGTTAGCTGGGTCTGAGGAGAGTGAGAGGATGAGCTGACTGTCGTCAGCATAGAAGATTATGTTTATGGCGTGGGATCTGACCAGGGTGGCTAGGAGTGCCATTGTAAGTGTTGAAAATTGTATGACATAGAGAGGATCCTTGTGGGACACAGCAGATTATGTTTTTTGGTCCCGAGGTAAAAGATGGGAGGTGGATGCTTTGGGTTCGTTTGGAGAGGAATTAAGAGACCCATTTGAAGGCTTTCGCTTTGATTTCCATTTGGTGAAGACTGTGCAGGAGGGTGTGATAGGACACAGTGTCAAACACTGAAGAGATATTAAGGAGGATAAGGGCTGCAGTCTAGAATGGCAGCTACACAAATGCTCTGCTCAGAGGATTGGGATTTGCACATTACCAATTATCATTTAGAGGCATAACTGAGATATGTGATAGGTTGCAATAAAAGGTAGAGTGAAAAGCACCTGTTCTTTGTAGACCAGTCCATTGTGGGAATGCACACATGGAAAGCCCTATGGCTCTCCTAAAAACCCCATACCATGGTGGTTGGAGTCTCTCCAGTCGCGTGAGCAACAATGGCTGCTTGGGACATGGGCGTAGTGAAGCAGGGCCGGGTCACCAGCTGCTCCCTACTGACACATATTCAGCAATTTTACCCAAGGTCTAAAAGAAGATACATTTATAGAATGACAGTTGAAAATTTGTTTGATCTGGAGGGTCATTAATCATTTGAACAGGTTAAGGATGATTTTCGAGTCCTGGAAAGAGCGAGGTTCCGCCACTGTCAGATTCACCACCCGGTCACCCACCCAAGATAACATTAGAGTCCAATCGTCTCTTGCTACCACTAAACAATGACTCTTCACTCAATCTGGAGAAAAATGCATGCTTTTGAAGATTTACAAATTCCTCACAAATGGGCAGTAACCCAAGAAAAACTATGGTCAGTAATGGTGCGAGGGGGAATTGGGTAGAAAGCTTGACACATGAGAGTAGAATACAGTATTTCAGTGAGTTAAAATAAGAGGGCAGTGTAGCAGTTAAAGAAACTAATTAAAGTGGCCTCCTATTGGTATTATAACCCGGTAGCAGATCAGTGTTTGGAATACTACAAGATCTAGGGATTGTTGGAGGTGCTGTGGGAACACACGATCTCTGATGCACCTGCTCTGGCACTGCCTTAAATTTACCAAGAATTGGGATGAAGTTTTAAACGATAATCTAACTATGTTAAATATAAGATTTGAAGCAGCCAGCATACCTAAACCTTGGGGTGAGCAATGCATAACCTCTCTAACACACTTCGATCCTCAAGGTATAAACTCACGACAATTCTCCAGTTTGCAGCCAAGCATGGGGACGTTGGGCACCAACAAAATACCAGACCGCCGGCAATGGTGGTACAAGATATGCGAACTCATGGGCTTGGATTTTTTCTAACTAACCAGATTCTGAAACTGCAAGGTGCTGAGACTGACAATCACAGGGGAGAAAAGGAGACAGCATTGACAGCCTGGACCTGCAGGGGTATATTGGCTACTCGAGAACTGTGATCATCCAGAGCTAGGTGTGGTGGGAGGAGGGATAGGATGGGGGCTAAAGGGGCTGAAACATACTCATTTATGTAGCCCTGCAGGCTAGTTGGCTGTACGCAGATAATGTTGGATTATTTCACACTATAAAACCAATAAAACAAAAGTGGTAGGCATGGAGTCACGTTTGCCTAGTCACGAAAGTGGATGGCACAGTAGTGCTTTAGTTCATAGGTGGCCTTTAATTTTGCATGTTGTGGGTGTATTTGGGCACAATATGCTTTGTCCTTAAAGGAAAGTTAACTATGCCGATTGGGAGATGGCCAATTTATGCTTGATTCAGGAGTCAGAGCACATGCAACGGAGGAGCTAGTTAGCAGTGGCCCAGTGCAAGGAGTAAGAAAAAATAGCATCATTAGTCAACAAAAAAAACAAGCATTTACAATGAACAGTCTCGCCTTTGCAAAAGTTAGAGCTATTGGCATTGTAAATGACAAAATTGTTATTTATGTGTTGGTTTTGAAAACAGATAAATAAATGGCAGTCATTTACAATGCCAATAGCTTAATCTCTCGCAAATGCGAGACCTACTGCATTTGCACCCCCCCACTCACACACAGAGCCACACACACACAGAGCACACACACACAGAGACACACACACAGCCACACACACACAGCCACAAACACAGAGCCACACACACACACACAGAGCCACACACGCACACACACACACACACACACACACAGCCACACCCACACACAGAGAGCCACACAAACAGCGCCACACACACAGCGCCACACACAGCGCAACACACACACAGGCGGGGGTGAGGGGGTGTGAGGGTGAGGGAGGGTGATGGGGTGTGAGGGTGAAGGTGAGGCTGAGGGGGTGAGGGTGTATGAGGGTGAGGGGGTGTGAGGGTGGGGGTGTGAGGGGGTGTGAGGGTGACGGGGTGTGAGGGTAGGGGTGTGTGAGGTTGACAGGGAGTGAGGGTGAAGGTGTGAGGGGGTGTGAGGGTGAGTGGGTGAGTGTGTGAGGGTGAGTGAGGGTGAGAGGGTGAGTGAGGGTGTGGGAGGGTGAGAGGGTGTGTGAGGGTGAGTGAGGGAGGGTGAGTGAGGGTGAGGGTGTGTGAGGGTGAGGGGGTGTGAGGGTGAGGGGGTGTGAGGGTGAGGGGGTGTGAGGGTGTGTGAGGGTGGGGGTGTGAGGGTGAGTGTGTGTGAGGGTGAGTGTGTGTGGGGGCTGTGAGGAGGTGTGAGGGTGAGGGTGTGTGAGGGTGAGTGAGGGTGTTTGAGGGTGAGGGGGTGTGAGGGTGAGGGGGTGTGGGTGATGAGTGTGAGGGTGTGTGAGGGTGGGGGTGTGAGGGTGAGTGTGTGTGAGGGTGAGTGTGTGTGGGGGCTGTGAGGGGGTGTGAGGGTGAGGGTGTGTGAGGGTGAGTGAGGGTGTTTGAGGGTGAGGGGGTGTGAGGGTGAGGGGGTGTGAGGGTGAGGGTGAGTGAGGGTGAGTGGGTGTGAGGGTAAGGGTGAGGGGGTCTGAGGTTGTGTGAGGGTGAGTGTGTGAGGGTGAGGGTGCAGGTGTGTGAGGGTGAGAGCGTGTGAGGGTGAGGCGGTGTGAGGGTGGGTGAAGGGGGGTGAGGGGTGTGAGGGTGAGGGGGTGTGAGGGTGAGGGTGTGTGGGTGTGAGGGTGATGAGTGTGAGGGTGTTTGAGGGTGTGCAATGTTGTGTGATGGTGTGAGGGTGAGGGGGTATGAGGCTGAGGGGTGAGGGAGTGTGAGGGGGTGAGGGTGAGAGTGTGTGAGGGTGAGGGGGTTTGAGGGTGAGGGAGTGTGAGGGTGTGTGAGGGTGAGGGTGTGTGAGGGTGAGAGTGTGTGTGAGGGTAAGGGTGAGGGGGTCTGAGGTTGTGTGAGGGTGAGTGTGTGAGGGTGAGGGTGCAGGTGTGTGAGGGTGAGAGCGTGTGAGGATGAGGCGGTGTGAGGGTGGGTGAAGGGGGGTGAGGGTGAGGGGTGAGGGGGTGTGAGGGTGAGGGTGTGTGGGTGTGAGGGTGATGAGTGTGAGGGTGTGTGATGGTGTTTGAGGGTGTGCAAGGGTGTGTGATGGTGTGAGGGTGAGGGGGTGTGAGGCTGAGGGGTGTGGGGGTGAGGGAGTGTGAGGGTGAGGGGGTTTGAGGGTGAGGGAGTGTGAGGGTGAGGGAGGGTGGGTGGGTGAGGGTGAGGGAGGGTGGGTGGGTGAGGGTGAGGGGCGGGTGAGAGGGTGTGAGTGTGAGGGTGTAGGAGGGTGAGAGGGTGTAAAGGTGTGTGAGGGTGAGGGGGTTTGAGGGGGTGTGAGGGTGAGGGGGTGTGAGGGTGAGGGGGTGTGAAGGCAAGGGAGGGTAAAGGGATGTGAGAGTGAGGGAGGGTGAAGGGGTGTGAGAGGAATTGAGGGTGAAGGGTGTGAGGGTAAGGGTGGGTGTGGGTGTGTGAGGGTGAGAGGGTTTGAGGGGGTGTGAGGGTGAGGGGGTGGGAGGGTGAGGGAGGGAGGGTGAGTGAGGGTGTGTGAGGGTGAGGGTGGGTGAGGGTGAGGGGTTGTGAGGGTGAGGGGATGTGAAGGTGAGGGGGTGTGAGGGAGATGGGGTGTGGGAGTATGAGGATGAGGGGGGTGAGGGTGTGTGAGTGGGTGTGAGGATGAGAGAGTGTGAGGGTGAGAGGGTTTGAGGGTGAGGGGCTGTGAGGGTGTGTGAGGGGGTTTGTGAGGGGGTGCAAGGAAGCGGGTGTGTGAGGATGTGTGAGGTTGTGTGAGGGGGTTTGAGGGTGAGGGGTGTAAGGGTGAGAGGGTGCATGTGGGTGAGGAGGTGTGAGGGTGAGGTTGTGTGAGGGTGAGTGTGTGTGAGGGTGAGGGTTAGAGGGTGTGAGGGGGTATGTGAGGGTGTGGTGGTGTGAGGGTGAGTGTGTGTGTGAGGGTGGGGGGTGAGGGTGAGGGTGTGTGAGGGGGGTGAGGGTGAGGGTGTGTGAGGGTGAGGGGGTGTGAGGGGTGGGAGTGTGAGGGTGTGTGAGGGTGAGAGGTTGTGAGGGTGAGGGTGTGTGAGGGTGAGGGGTTGTGAGGGCGAGGGGTGTGTGGGTGATGGGGTGTGGGTGAGGGGGTGTGAGGGTGATGGGTTGTGAGGGTGAGGGTGTGTGAGGGGGGTGAGGGTGAAGGGGGGTGAGGGTGAGGGGGGGTGAGGGTGAGGGGGGTGAGGGGTGGGAGTGTGAGGGTGTGTGAGGGTGAGGGGTTGTGAGGGTGAGGGGGTGTGAGGGTGAGGGTGAGGGGTTGTGAGGGCGAGGGGTGTGAGGGTGAGGGTGTGTGAAGGTGATGGGGTGTGGGTGAGGGTGTGTGAGAGTGATGGGTTGTGAGGGTGTGTGAGAGTGTTTGAGGGTGAGAGAGTTTGAGGGTGTGGGTGGGGGTGTGTAAGGGTGAGGAGGTGTGAGGGTGTGTGAGGGTGAGGGGGTGTGAGGGTGAAAGGGTGTGTGCAGGTGAGGGGGTGTGAGTGTGAGGGGGTGTGAGGGTGAGTGTGTGTGAGGGTGAGGGTGTGTGAGGGTGAGTGGGTATGTGAGGGTGAGGGTGTGTGAGGGTGTGGTGGTGTGAGGGTGAGGTGGTGTGAGGGTGAGTGTGTGTGAGGGTTGGGGGTGTGAGGGTGAGGGGGTGTGAGGGTGAGGGGATGTGTGAGGGGGTGTGAGGGGGTGAGGGTGAGGGTGTGTGAGGTTGAGGGGTGAGGGGTGTGTGTGAGTGTGAGGGTTAGAGGGTGTAAGGGTGTGTGAGGGTGAGGGAGGGTAAGGTGTGAGGGTAGGTGAGTGTGAGGGGATGTGAGGGTGAGAGGGTGTGAGGGTGAGGGGGTGTGAGGGTGAGGGGGTGTGAGGGTGAGGGAAAGTGAGGGGGTGTGGTACAGATCACTCAAATTATGTAATTACTTGCAGGCATCTTGAAGAGTGTGTAATCAATTAAGCAATTATATTTAACATCATAACTACTTTCACGAGAATTTACAAACTGCAAAAGTAACCACTTCTGGTACATTTTCCGTTAATGAGCATTTTTTTGAAGTATGCTGCCCTCGTGAACGGTTTTCCGGTCTGTTGGGTGTAGGTGCTAAGGGCCACCTGCAATTTCTGATTAAAGAATAAAGTCAACCCCACAATGGAAGCGCTCACAGGATGTCGAGCGCAAAGGTCCCATGCAGATGCCAGAGGCAAGGCCGCCTTCCAGGGAACGAGTCTGCCTGGTGACTCGGCTATGCCGTAGGCGGCCTCTCAGCTCTGGTTCAGATATACGAAGATGCCGGCGGACCTGGCGGGACTGGCACGGTTCGCAGCACCTGGTTTTGGAAAACAAAGATTTTGACTCGTTCGAAAACTCAGAGGAAGATCAGAAGGATGCTGACTTACTGGATCCAGGCGAACTTGATCATCTCCCAGAATCCGGGCTGGTACGGGGGCTGTGCTAAGGAACTTTGAACTTAGGAGCACTTGCATGAAACGAAAGAGTTTGTTACAAACAGGAAATACCGACAGGCTTAACTTCTGTGGCAAGCAATACACCAAGGGTGCCCCTCAAGCTAGTACAGTAGATGCAGACAGGCTCTTAATGCAAAGAACAAGCGCTCGCCATTTGTCACTAAGCCCTGTCCTTTTCAGACTGCGGGGAGTGTTTTTTTAACTTTCTTTCTCCCCTCTTCTCCATTGGCTGGAATGTAAACAACGGGCGTGTTTTTGACTGTTGTTTACATTCCAGCAAAAGGAGAAGAGGGGAGAAAGACAGTCAACAAACACATCCCAATCCGAAAAGGACGGGGCTTAGATCCAAAGAATAATGTCACTGGGACCTCCTCTCCAATGGCTGGCCAACGTTTAGGAGGCCAGCCAATGCAGAAGAGGGGTGGGGCTTAACCTCGCTACTCCAAGTCATTAAATCTCGCGAGCTCTAGTGCACATGTGCGCACCCGACGCCACGCGAGACCTAAAAATGAGGGTGACCATGCAAAAACAGGCTCTTTCTCACAGTACATATACTAAATAAGGAGAATGGCCGTCTTTTTCTTACTAAAGTTTTGCAACGTGGACTTATTTAGGTACTAACTAGTAACCATTTTCTATAATTGCATTCCGGTGTACTTGCTGCTCTCTCATTTGTAATCAGAAGATGGTGCAGGCTAGCGCTGCTCAAACACAGTACAACTGACACAGTTACTTTCGCCTTCTTTGCTGAGTCAGTGCTATTTATACCTACACCGTGTGACATGGCTCAAAAACTCTGCCGTGTGCTCACTTTTTCCATAGATACAATAACATCCCCGTTGAAAATTGTATTTCCAAGTCACTTTTGCTAAGTAAAAAAAAATGGAATAAATGTGGCCAGCTGCTCACAACTTCTTAGCGGCATCTCTCGTTGTTTGTTGTTTAGTTGGCTGTCTTTTCTTTTACTTCAGCAGCTGCAGACACTGGCTTGTGATATGCCGCTTCGCTTGGATGGAGTCCAAGGCAGCTTAATATAGACCGCAGGGAGAAATCTCTGGTAATTGTCACCCGGCAATGCGAATTTCCTTGCGGCAATGTTACATTCTCTAACCAACTGCAATATACTGCGCCGTAGTTGAGAACTGAAAAAAAGGAGTCCTCCCGGGTAAAAAGTTCAGTAGTTTGTGCGATGGACAACCGCAGCTCTGAATAGTATACAGGTGGCAATGCTGCCAGTAGGTGTTCATTTCTGTGCAGTTCATCTGCTACATTGCACTGAAACCACCCATATTTTGGGCGGACAGACAGCATAAAACTTGAAAACAGTAACAAACTCTGGTCCAAAACTGTTCAGTCCGTGGCATTTTGGTTTAAACTTGGGCGTCCTTTATCTTTATTTTATCAGGCACATTCTACTACCGTCAAAGAGGTACACATAGTTGCCGTGAGATATGTTTTAATGTGAAGTAGTTTCGATGTTAAGGTAGACAACACAGACGCTGCATGCAAAACATTGCTAGCTAAAAAAGAAAACAGGCTTGCATGAAGGGTCCACTTCACAACGTTAGGTATCTGATCAAATAGTGTAAAATGTGACACAAAAAAGTAAAAAGTTTCTGAATTGTTGAACTAATGAAAATTAAACTGAAAAATGGACTTTTAAGATAAAGTTAGTGTTTGACGAGTACTTTTGATAGTGTGGCAGCTGCTCAGAAAGAACATTTCAACCATGTGGCAGTCGGGAATAGGTTGTAGCTGTGTTCAAAGCGGTGGAAGTCCGATCACCTTTCACCCCGTCACCGCCACATAACTTCCAGATCCTTCCCAACTAGTATGATCATTATTACTACAGGATTTATTATTATAATTTGCGGAGACATTCACGGATGAAGCGGTAGTTTGCTTCCGCCACTCCCTTCTGAATCCACCTAGAAATCTTTTCTACCCCCTGTTTCATGGTCAATATTTGGAGTAGCAAAACACACAAGATGATGGATGGAATGTTGCACAATGGCAAAACATTCACCCCAGTCACAGATCTGGGTTTAATCCATCGTTATTTTGCTCACCAAGCCACCCCAGTTCAGACATGGCCATATGCAAATCTGTCTTGACCCTGTGCCTCATGGGAACAGTCCAGCCCGAACTGCCAAGCCATGTCTTCCCTGGACCGGAATCAAGCATCCTAGGACCAGTTTCTGGCTATAAGCCGTCTTCAGCCAGGATAGCTTGACTCCAGTGGATTAGTGAGCACGGGCTCCACGTCTGGGCATACCCTTCCCACATAGGGTGAACAGCAAAAAAGCGGAGATCGCTGTTTCTCTCTAAAAAACATTTAAGTCATTAGTAAACAGCACATTTTCAAAAGAAGACCAACGGGACTCAATAATAGACTCAGACAGGTATTAGATTAACCCCTTGCATGCTTATGACAGAACCATGCCGTCTTCAGCCCTGGGCAGTGTGCGCTCCTCCCTGGACCGGAATCAAGCATCCTAGGACCGGTTTCTGGCTATCAGCCGTCTTCAGCCACGATAGCTTGACTCCAGTGGCTTAGTGAGCAAGGACCCACGTCTGGGCATACCCTTCCCTCATAGGGTGAACAGCAAAACACACAAGATGATGGACGGAATGTTGCATAATGGCAAAACATTCACCCCCAGTCACAGATCTGGGTTTAATCCATCGTTATTTTGCTCACCAAGCCACCCCAGTTCAGACATAGCCATATGCAAATCAGTCTTGACCCTGTGCCTCATGGGAACAGTCCAGCCCGAACTGCCAAGTCATGTCTTCCCTGGGCCGGAGTCAAGCATCCTAGGACCTGTTTCTGGCTATCAGCCGTCTTCAGCCAGGATAGCTTGACTCCATTGGCTTAGTGAGCACGGGATCCACGTCTGGGCATACCCTTCCCACATAGGATGAACAGCAAAACACACGCGGCATTAATTCCTCGCCTGTGCGTGCGAATTAATAAGCGGGCGGGCCGTGACGGAACACGCCGTCATGAGCACACGCCCCCTGCACCTATGACTCATGACGGCGTGGTTGCGTCACGAGCACAGCAGCGCCGCGCTCACACCCCGCCCCCCCCGCACCGAAGGGGTTAATTTGGATACTGTTGTAATGATTTGAAATGTATAGCAATACGCAATCTTTTTAGGATTTTAGTTAAGAATATCACAGCTTGTATAAAAGCACCAAACATTTAGCCAGGCTTTATCGGATGGTTATTATAAAATCAGTTTACAGTGTTATAAAGGACCATTAAGGCAGAATGATAGTTAGTTGTCTAACAGCTCAAATCCTAAAAAGAAGGGGAAAGGGTACACATTTAAAGTTAATTAAGGGCACGTCCATTAGCATAGAATAAAGGAAATTAAAAGAACATGAAATATAAATGGTTTTGCCAAAAGGTTTAAGTCTAATGACTGAAACCTCAGCAAGGCAGTCCAAGAGTAAAATACTAGTTCTCAAAAATCAATCAGCCTAGCTTCCTCTTGCAAGCGGAAAAGAAAAAGTATGGCGTTCGTCAAAAGGCCATAATCAATGGTGTTGCCCCTTCTTTGTGGTTTCTTCTTTCATAAAGTTTCTAGCAACGTGCCAGTAAGGTAGCATTACACCAACATCAAAATACTATCCGGGTGCGGCTCCTCCTTTGGAGCGGAGGAGCGGCGCCCCACTTAACCCCCCCCCCCCCCCCAAGCCCCAGAGATTGAAGAAGAAATGGTAATTTGTCATGCCGCATCCTGAACAGCATGTCAGAGAGGGGGCAGGGCTGTTTCTGAGTGACAGCAGCATGCCACTCAGCGTGGAGGAGGGTGGGCTGGCAAAGCACTGTATAAAGTGCAAATGTCTTTTTGGGCGAGTCGTCTTGGAATAACCAGCCACACATGCACACTTTAAACAGCTCTAACTCACCTATCTTAAGACAGCTGGGTTAGAGCAAGCCAAAGCCTCGAGGGCACGGTGGAGCGCAGTGTGAGGCAGCTTGCACCAATCCTAGGGATGCTCTCATGCTGGTGAGAGCAGCCCTAGAATTGGCCAAGGGAGTTGCTGCTTCCGGTTCCAGTTAAAGAGAAGAGGTCGGGACCGGAGGACATCGTGTTCGTGTATGGTAAGTTTTATTTTTATATATATTATTTGCGTGCTTCAGTTTTATATATAATTTAAGGACGCCCACACCCCTCTCCATAGATGTCAGCCACCACTGAGAGTATCATATGTTCAGCTTCACATGATCACCTGGGACACTTGCAACAGTGAGATGCTTTCTCATGCTTGTCATGAGAAGCGAGAGATTTTGCCTAAAATCAGTAAAAATAGATACATAGGGCCTGAGTATGAGTTTAACGATATGGGTGTGCGTCACCATGCCACCGCCCGCTCCCACACTGCCAAACGTCATTGCCAGCCGCCCACCAGATTAAAAGTTATCTCGTGGTTCGACAGGTGGTCCTTTGGTATTTCCATTGCGGTGCCTATTAAAAAGGCATTGCAATGGGAGCACCAAACCGTTCCTGCATGGCATGGACTGTAATTTAAATAAAGAGACAAAAAAACAATACACTAAACTCTTATCGATAAATAATGGTTTTAGAACTGAGGGTGCGAACCATATCTATGCTACCAAAAACTCACACCATTGATTGAACTAAATAATTAAATTGATGATGTCAATTGAATTGATTTCGATTGATGCTCCTTTCAAAAACGCTGGCAAAGATTAATTGCAGATGAGGAGATTTGAGTGTGGGCATGAAGATTCCTATTGTAAGTTACGGGTTGAACTGATTAAATTAAAAGAAAATGTTTCTGCGCCAGCAGTTTCTGGCAGCTTAGATATGGTCCACACCCTGAATGGAGCTATAAAATAATTTGAAAAGTCAGAATAAATGTCCCAATTTCCGATTGCAGTCTCCAGAACTTGAAGATCTGGCAAGGCGGTACTAGAAAGTAGTTGTGGTTTGAAAGTGTGATTATTAATAGGGCGATGTGTTAAACTTGCTCTTTTCCAAAATGACTCTATAGATTCTGGTAGGTTAAGATCCGCTTAGAGTAGAATAGGAACTTAAATTCCTTTATGGAACACGCTGTCATTTTCTTTATTGACTCTAACCATGATTGTCTTGATATTTCTGTAAACTGATTTATCTGATTCACTAATTTAAATAATTAGACAAAAACTATATTCTAAACTCTTATCAATAAATAAAGGTTTTCAAACTGATCCAAAAACTATCATCATTGACTGAACTAAATGACTAAACTGGTGTTTATTGAAATGATTTCGACTGATGCTCCATTCTAAAATGGTGGCAAAGATCCATTGCAGAGGAGAAGGTTTTGGTGCGGAGTTGGAGATCCCTATTGTAAGTTATGGATTGAACTGATTAAATTAAAAGAAAATGTTTCCAGGCCAGGATTCGTGATTTTTTATCAGCAGTAAGTAAGTTTGGTCACAATGTCGGGCAAGAAGTGTGCTCAGAAGAGGCACTTGATTTCCTCTTCCTCTGATTCTGAGGGAAGTCTGTCTGGGTGTCAGAGACCTAAGACACAGAGAGAGCAGTCTCCTCCCAGTCCCACATTTCTGATTGAAGCTCAAGTCCAGTCTATGATAGAGGTGGCGGGTGCAAAAGCCTTGGCAGCCAAGCTAAATAATAGGGACAAGAAACCCAAGTTCTCTAGAAAAAAAGAGAGATTCTCTGGATTCTTCCATATATTCGGCCACAGAGGGTCCAAGTACTTCTTCTTCTAAAAATTACATTTCCAGAAAGGGTCTTGGTCAGATTCTGGCGCATGTTAGAGTCAATTTACAATTTGAAGTGCCATCAAATCAGTTGTCGGAGGAGGGTCTCTTTCCTCGGTATGCTAAGCCTTCCCTTTTGTCCTCACCACTCCTGAAAAGGATTAATGATTTTATCGTACTTTTTGATATTTTGAAACACTGTTACATAGTCAAAGAAAATATATCTTTTAAAAACGTTTAAAACAAGATAAAAACATACAGAAGAACAGCAATAAATATTGTAGATCCATAAAATCAATCAAAGGTCTGGAATCACAAGGGGGGATTCACAACTTAAATTTTTGTGGATTTTAACACTTTGCTTCTAATTATCCATGCTGCATACAAAAATTTGTAGACAGCCACCACCACAATCCAGGTTGTGTCTCTTTTGTATATTCTATATGCCTCTTCTCTCATCAAGAAACAGCGAAATCTGCACATGGGGACAATACATCTGGACCTTGATTTTGCATAGAAGGGACAGATGAGTACATGCTTGTCACGTTTGCAGGAGGACTGGCAGCATGGACAACAATCAGATTCCTGGTTCGCTTCCTCCACTTTACAGTAAAGGCTGCTACGGGTAAACATCCATATCAAAATTGTAGGTATAGGGGTCGCGCCCGTGCCAGGCGTATAAAATCGAGGAATTCCTCACCCTCACACACAGATTTATGGTGGAGGAAGGCACGGTCCGTCTCCTCCAAGGAGCAAATTACTGGGTATTGTATCTACTTAGATCTACTGTACACATCCCCACCCTCCAATTGGCTCTCAACATCCACATCAGGGGAATATAATCTCCCAAAATTTGTAACCCATTCACTCAGGAGGATGGAAGTTTTGGTGGGTTTGCCCAAGTTCCCTTTGCTCCTGCTGACTAAAGACAAGACATTTTTTTGGTCGTTATTGACTGCAGTATCCAATAGCTCCACCCACATATCCTTGTTGTATTCTAGTTTGGCTGCTCTCACAGTTGCCCAGTAGGTTGCCCTGCTTTCCCCGATAGCTTATGTGTCCCCTTTTTTATGGCCTGCAAGAAGTCTACCTTGGCCTTTTTACACTGGTCATTGAACCATCCCTTTCGAGCTTTAGAAACTCCCCCACCCTCTTTAGTTAGATCTTATCTTCAGGATGGAAAGAGGTGGCAATCCAATGTTCGTAGGTTCCTCCAGAAGATGTATTCTTTGACTGAGTTAGAGGAGGTGTTTCTACCTTGAAGGTGGATTTCATTTGAGCACCCCTGATTGGTAGGACCGCAAATAATTCGGAGGACTGTTTGCTTGGATGATGTGGATCGCAAGGTCGACCATGCGATCAATTAATCCTTTGCTGCTAGTTCAGTGTCCATGAAGGTGGCAACCTATGCAGCACACATGCCACTGTTGCTGGTGAAGGTCTTTGAGTCTCCTCCCACTGCTGTCCAGGAGAATTTGGATTCTTCTGAAACAGGAGCCAAAAATGTAGACAGACATGTCTTTGGATGTCATTACATTTTCAGCAGTAGCGGCTGGTGTTCGTATCTTGGCACGTCAGAATTTATGGATGCAGGACTGGAAAACTGATGTATCACAGAAGGCATCCCTTTTAAGACACCCTTTGAGGGGAAGATGCTTTTTGGATATCAACTGGATGCCATCATCACAAAGTCCTTCAAGAAAAGGAAGAATAACCTTTCCTATAAGCTTCAATTTTGTATAGATCCTGGAACAGTGATGCTAGAGATTTGGTTAGGAAGGGTTTAAAAGGATACTTTATTAGGAGGAGGAGATTTCAAGCCAAGAAATCCTCTAATAAGGAGGATTCGGGGAAGCAGGCTGGATCGAGAAACAAACGTGTTTGACTAGCCTTCTACTCTGGGGAGACCTGTTGGTGGAAAGTTTTTAAACTTTGGCAGTGCCTGGGATCAGTCCATCAGGGATCAATGGGTGCTCAGTTTAATCATGAGGGGGAATGTAATTGAGTTCATCAACAAGCCTCCAGACCCGGGCACCATACCTACGTTGATCCCCAGATAGTCTGGAGTTCCGGCTCTTTGGGGAAAAGAAGACAATTGTAGAGGTTCCCGTAACAGAGAGGGACAAAATAGTCTATTTCATATTTTTTCAGGTGCAGAAGGCAAATGGAGAATACAGGCCAGTTTTCAACCTTAAACGAGTAAACCAATGGGTGAATGTTGAGTCAATAATCACGAAATCAGATGAAAATGCAGAAGTTTATTCATGGATAAAGAAGCACTCCCAGCAACACATCTGAAGGCTCCGGACAGTCAACAGCAACTGCCCTAACAGTAACTGTACAGTATAGAACGGCACAATAACATATCGTGCCGTGTAGCGAGACACACACATTCAAAAGATAATAAATGCACGAGATAATACATGCGCGAGATATACATACACGAGAAAGAGCGCATGCAAGCGCATGCAAGATATCATAAATACACAACACACCTTCCTCCCTTATAAAATGAAACAAATAACAAAAAAAACAATAATGAGGAGAAGAAAAAAAAAACCTAAACTTCAAATTTTTCTTTCACATAAGTAACAAAATCTGACAACCACTTTGGTTTTTTTGTAGTTCTCTTAGGCAAAAAAGCATCGCTGCTACATATAGGTTGAGATTTAGACTGAGATTGGACATCTACATCCTGAATGATATTATTTTCCTCACAAGAACAACTGGGTGTTGCATCAATGTCATTACAAATTTCTCCACTCAAATCCTCATCCAAATACGAATAATCAGAATGGTTCAAAGTAGATACCTTACGGTAAACATCTTTATCAGCCTTGAGAATAGGAATCCTACTGAGATTCCAAACTTTATTGTCTGATAATCTCACTGAATTTTTTAAAATCTCAGTAACTTCAAATGGACCCATAAACAAACTTTCACCTTTCTTGACCTTCCAAGGTTTTTTGACTTTAACCAACATGCCAATTTCTACTTTAGGATCAGTCCTGGAACCAAACTTCTCATCAAAATACTTCTTATTGGTACTATGAGTACGAGCAAGATTCTCCTTAACCTTTCCCAAATCTACACTTGAAAAGGTTGATTTAACCAACCATGACGGATTCACTTTGGTTCTGGGAAATCTTCCCCTCATGATTTCAAAGGGACAATATCCAGTCATTGAATTCATAGTTGTTCTGTACATCCACACCTTCTTAAAAATTTCCACTTCCCATTTCTTATCTTCACTACCAACAGACTGTATAGCACTTTTCAAAACTCTATTGAACCTCTCTATCACACCATTCCCACTTGGGTTATAGAGAGAAGTAGTGGAATGTACTATGCCAAGCCTTGAAAAGTAATCCTTTGCTTTGTTGGAATTGAATTGAACTCCATTATCAGTTATGATTCTCACTGGTAGCCCTTCTTCAATGAAAACCTTATCCAAAAAACACAAAACAGAATCCGTATCTACTTTATGAACAATCTTGATAACAGGCCATTTAGAAAAAATGTCAATAGCTGCAATAATGTACTTAGAATCACATCCAATAGGACCCATAATGTCCATGGCAATAGTTTCCCATGGATTGTCAGGAATGATGTGCACACCCATATTGGGTTTAAGAGTAATCAAAGACTTATCAGAATTTGCTCAAGCAACACAATTCCTAACTAAACGTTCAATAAACACATCTATGCCTGGCCACCAAAACAGATGCTTAACTTGTTGTTTAGTCCTGACCATGCCACTATGACCTTCATGACTCTGTAACACTATAACTTTTCTCACACCCACCGGTGGAATAATACGTTCACCTCTTTTAATGACACCATCACAATAAGAAAGTTCTGATCTTACTTCCCAGAAGCTCTTCAGCTCTGAATTAATGTACTTCTTATCAGGCCACACGCCAGTGATATAAGTTGCAACATTCTTCAAAATCTCATCTTCCTCAAATTCCTCCCTCCATAAAGTCTGATCAATAGAAATAGGACCCTCATCATGAATCATAGCAATCTGAAAATCATCCCATTCATTTTTCAAATCTTCTTGAATGGGTAAAGGCATCCTTGACAAAAAACCAGCAGAGACATTTTCCCTTCCAGGTACATATTGTATGTCATAAATAAAATCCTGTAAACGCATGGACATCCGTGCAATGCGGGCTGAAGCTCTCAACATTCCTTCAGTAGTGAGAAGACGTACTAAGGGTTTAGGATCACTCCTCAATATACACTCCTTACCCCAAACGAACACTCTGAAGTGTTCCAAAGCCCAAATGCACGCTAATGTCTCTCTTTCTATTGTGGAATATTTTTCCTCAGAAGGAGTAAGAGCCCTGGAGGCATGTGCAATAATAACTTCTTTTCCCTCCTTAGTTCTTTGAGTAAACACCGCCCCAAGCCCTTTTGAGCTAGCATCAGTGGTAATAATATTTTGTAAAGAAGGATCAAAACAAGAAAGTGCATTGGCAGAACAAATAGCACTCTTCACATCACAAAATTCTTTCTCACATTCTTCTGTTCACTCAAAAGTAACCCTATTCTTAATCAATTGTCTGATATTAAATGTCCTACAAGAAAAATCAGGAACATATCTAGCATAAAACTCAACTAGTCCTAAAAAGGATCTTACATCATCCTTGGACTGAGGATGAGGTGCAGACTTAATGGCTTCTAAAAGGGTAGATTTTGGTTTGATGTCTTCTTCACATAGTTCATGGCCTAAATATTTAACAGAATGAACACCAAATTTACATTTCTCATACTTAATGGAAAGACCATGTAAATTGAGTGCACCCAAAACCTCTTCCAGAGCAGCAATGTGTTTATCCCTGTCGTCATTAAAAACCAAAATGTCATCTTGAAAACAGATGGCATTTTTGCAATCCTTTAGAATGTCTTGCATTACTCTCTGAAAAATGGCAGCAGCCGACGCCAAACCAAAAGGCATCCTGTTAAATCTGAAACACCCAAATGGGGTGATAAATGCAGTAAGGTCCTTACTCTTCTCATTAAGCTCTATCTGGTGGTAGGCAGCAGATAAGTCAATGGTTGAAAACAATTTTGAACCACCAACCACCGATAGCATTTCAGAGATGCGAGGAAGGGGAAATTGATCCACAACAATGTTATTGTTGAGATGGCGAAGGTCAAAACAGAGTCTGACCTTGCCATTGGCTCGTCTGGCAACCACTATGGGAGAAACCCATTCAGATGATTCAACTCTTTCTATTATGCCACCTTCAACTAAAGCATCCAATTCATTCTTCACTTCCTCTCTAACAGCAAAAGGAATATTGCGAGCTTTGTGTACTTTAGGACAAGCATTTTCTTTTAAGCGAATTTCATGTTTAAAATTGGTTAACTTCCCAATGCCTTTTGAAAAAACATTTGGAAACTTATTCAACATCAAAGAAGAAATTCCATTTTGTTCATCAACCAACATTACAGGATTAGGACTATTAGGGTTTAAAATAATATAAAGTTTACCCTGATCAAACCAGCTAAGCACTGAAGGGCCTTTTTTTGAAACATACAACTTTGCAATACATTTTCTGTTTTTAAATCTGAAGACTAATGTTCTAAACCCTAAAATGTCTATCCTTCCTCCAGAGTACCCTTCAGGATTAATATCACTTTTCTCCAAATGGTCACCTAATCTGTCCACAAATAGTTTTTTCCAGACAGATTCACATACAATAGAATAAGGTGAACCAGAATCAGCGTACATATTGATTTTTACACCTCCAATAACCATATCACATAATGTTTTTTTCTTAATTACAGTATCATTTACATTCAGAATCATAGACTCTTTTACGTTTAACACAAAAGAACAGTTGTTAGTGTCATTTGAAAAAAAATCATCTTCACTGTTGTCACTTTGCTCAATACATTTCACTTTTTGATTAACTTTACCTCTTCTGCATGCGGAAGTAAAATGCCCCATTAAACCACAATTTGAACATTTCTGTTTCAAACCAGGACAGGTTTTGTTATTTGCTAAATGTGATTTACTTTTGCATCTGAAACACTTTAAGTTACTTTTTTAACTCCTCAGAATTCCCTTTGGGAGTAAAGGTTTGTTTCTTTTTTGAAAAATCCTTATTCGTATTATCATATTTAGGATTAATCTTGGAAACAATATCTTTACTAGTAGCAATTTCTTTGCCTTTGACTTGTTGCGCACTCCTACAGGAAAGTTCTGCTTTTCTTACAATGGCTATAACAAAATCCAAATTTTCATCACCATTGATCCATAATCTTTCCTGTATGGTTTCATTACTTGAGTGCATAACTACTTGATCTCTAATAAGATCTTCTTGTAAATTTCCAAATTTACAGTCTAAAGCCTGCGTTTTAAGAGAAGACACAAAATTATCAACAGATTCCTCACTTAACTGTTTCCTCTGAAAAAACTTATATCTGGAGATTCCTATAAATACCTTAGGAGAGCAATACTTATCAAAGTCATATACAGCCTTATCAAAAACATTCATATCACCGCTAGCTTGTGATATAGGCAATTGATTAAAAGCTTTTAAACCTTCAGGTCCTAAACAGTGTAAAAAAATACCTTTCTTTTCTGGAGCTTTCATCTTTCCATTTGCATCTAAAGTTTCTATGTAGTTTAAAAAATAAGCTTTCCATTCAATCCAAGGCATGCAAGGAGAACTACCTGCTGACCAATAGCTTTGAGGTGGAGAAAGAGTGTAACCTTGCGCACACATAATGTGGAAAATGTGAAACTAAAATCACACTTAGTAATAATAATGATGGTGTGAAAATAAAATCACGTAAATAAGTAAACAGTGAGTGAAATTACTAAATAACACTCAGGTAAATAAATAAATTAAAACGATGTATTATAAATATTCAAGAATTCTGAATAAGTTCAGTCGATGAAGAGGAAAAGTACTTATCAGGAACAGAACAGAACAAGGAGATGACCAATGATCGTAAAAGAAATAAACAGTCACTCGATCCTTGAACGTGTGGTTCACTTTTCCTTTTTCATCTCGTAATCTGTGTTTCAAACCCGAAGAAAATGAAGTCACCTCTTTTCTTTCCTTTGCAAAAAATGGGGAAGTAGCGTCCCAAATGAAATCGACCAATCACCTCTGCTCAAAGTTTTCATACGTCAGCACGGTAATCTCGGAAGAAAAACAGTGACGATGTTCGCGCACAAAGCGCAAGGAAGAAAGCTGAAGAGAAGATGCGTCGATAATCAAAGAAAAGTGAGTAAAGGAAATTCCAAACTTCACTTTGTAGATCTGAAGTCATCAACGTAAATTTCCGAAGTTTATAGGAAATGAGTTTTAATCTTCAATAAAGCCAGGAAATGCTTCTAAAGTGCTCCGTCCCTCGTCGCCAAATTGTTGAGTCAATAATCACGAAATCAGATGATAAATGCAGAAGTTTATTCGTGGATAAAGAAGCACTCCCAGCAACACACCTGAAGGCTCCGGACAGTCAACAGCAACTGCCCTAACAGTAACTGTACAGTATAGAACGGCACAATAACATATCGTGCCGTGTAGCGAGACACACACATTCAAAAGATAATAAATGCACGAGATAATACATGCGCGAGATATACATACACGAGAAAGAGCGCATGCAAGATATCATAAATACACAACAGTGAAGATCATCCATTTCAAAACGCTCTCTTTGCAGCTAGTTATTCCTTTAGTGTCAGAAGGCAACTTCATGGACACTATGGATCTTCAGGAAGTCTATCTGTACGTCCCCGTTTACAGATGTCAAAGATTTATGTGATTCTTAGTCAGTGCGTTGCACTGCCAGTTTCCTGGCTCTGGTGGTGAGACTGCTGCATCAGGCGGGCATTGCAATTGTTCCATACCTGGATGACTGTCTTGTTCTTCCTCTGTGGAGACCACAGTGGCTCATGTCACAAGAGTACTGGTAAGAGCTAGATCTTCATGGATTTCTAATTAATCAGAAAAATCCCTGCTCCTGACTAGACTTTTATTAACGCAAGGTTTCTAACCGGCAGAGGATTGGTTTCAATGACAGAGAAAAGGATTGACAAAATTCAGTCACATTTGTCGGAACTGATGGTGCAGGGCAATCCAACAGCGCTGACCTGGATGAAAATCCAGGGCGATCTTGCAGCAACCATTTGTCTGGTGCCTGGTTCGGGTTCTTTTTTAACAGGGCAGTGAGACACATTCTGGTGGATTGGAACACGGTACCTTAGGACTTCACCTTAAAAATTCCTATGACGGCTGTCACGAGAGAGGAGCTTTTCTTGGTGAACGAAGCCTTCAAACATCAGGAGAGGAATTGGTGTGACATCCCAGATGCCAATTATCATGATAACCAATGCCAGCTCAGCAGAATGGCGAGCCTGGATTGGATTACAGTAAGTGCAGGATCTTTGGTCAAGGGTACAACCATTGAGGTCCTCAAACTGGAGGGAACTGGAGGTGATTAATTTGCTCATCTTGTCGTGGCAAGAGCATTTTAGTACGGACAGACGAAAACCTTAACTGCATTTGAGGGGGCTTGAGTCAACTAAATCCAGATGTGGTGTAGGAGGGAGGAGTATTTATACAAATTGAATTCAGGGTGTGTCTGTGAGGCATGCTGGCCTCATTTTGTGATGAACTATGGTGAACACATACTAAGAGTAATGCAATTAGCATCCGTAAATGAAGCATAAACCATACCTTTCACAGCAGTCACCTCTCCCATATTCTTTCCTATCCTGCTGCAGCCTTGTCAGTTAAAGAGCTCATAATCTACTCTACTCTCTCTGAACCCCAAAACAGGTAGATGTTTTACCACTAAGTCACTCGCATCAATAGTGACTGTGGCAGACCTGCGTGAATGCTCTTTTTCAGGAACCCCTTTTTTTCTTCATAGATCCTCTGTTTTACCTTTGATTTCTAAGAGCACCAGTCAGGGAGGTGACTCTTATGACTCCTATGACGATCTTCAAAAAGTGCGTATTTTGCCTTGGAACCTTCCATTTCTATCTCTTCAACCAGGCAACTAAAATATTGGGAGGTAGATGAGGTAGATGTTCCCTGCATACCTTTATTTGCAGGAATTTTCAGACAGTAAAAGCTGTCCATGTTCATAGGTTGAGCGGTGCACTGAGATACTGTAGCAAACAACGTGGTCCCTGAGCTGGTAGAGCTCTATTTTTTACTCTCTCTGTTATCTATTGTTAAACTACCTTACATATGGCTGTTTCTTTCATACTAAGTAACTCAATAATCCCCTGCATATCGGGAGGTGTCTGTTTCAATGCAATCATCTTCTCATTTAGTATATCAAGTTGATTTTTCATTCCCCTAATTCACAACAGGGTCATGATTGTCATAACCACCCTCGGGAGAGATGGGTTAGGTTCTGGTGTTCTTGTGTAGCTTTTGTTAAATCCTCTAAGCATAATTAAACATTTTTTACCCTACTTCCTCTTTTCTAGGCATTATTAAAGATTTCATGGGAAGGTTTTTACTGAGTTTTTTTTTTTTTTTATTCCCCTTATCTCTACTTTCAGGTCTGGCCTAGAGACAGCTTTAGTAGTCTCAAAGAAAAATGATTGTGTGGATAGGACAGGGAGAGAAAGGTAAAAGAGTATGCGTGCAAACTTATGAAATACAGCTTGCGGCCTCTGGAAATAGCGCAGCAGTTGAGACAATAGGCAGGAGTTCCAGGACTCAAAGCACAGACCCTAAAAAATGAAGGTATGAGAAAAAGAGATTCACTGATCTAGCTGCTTGACCCCTTCTTGAGCACCTTCGGGCATTGTTATTGAACGCAAGAAGTTCTTTGGGTGTGAGTGCACAATACCTTCTCGCCCCCCACGAGATAAGGTAGAAGAAAAATAATAACAAATGACAAACCCTATCCACATACTGTATCCTTCCCTACCTCCTTCCACGGAATAAGCTGTGGGCACAAGGACAGCAGACCCGTTCCATTTTTCCTGTGTGGGGTGATTTAAAAAGGATCAAGGTGGGAGCCGGACGGTCTAAACGTGGATCACCCCCACTGAAAGGGGCTCATTTATACTATGTACCAACAATAAGGTAAACGCACATACAATACCTAAAAGAGTGCGTAAAACTCTCCATGATGTTGGGGAGAAGTCCTCTATAGAGCATGGTACCTTCAACATAGAAAGGCAACCACATTTACAGAAGAGACTGAAAGAGCCCAAGAACAGAATTGATGCAGAACCGTCTCTGCTTTTATAAAGCTGCATGAGGAGCAAACAAGTGAAAACAAGAATGCCAGGTCCTGAGTGTGAAAGATACTCAGGAGAAACCGGAATAACAAATTAGCCACAATTGGGTCAGAGTCAGGTCTTATGCTCCAGTCGCTCTGCCTCCTCCATATCTATTCCCCCAGATCACTAAATCACACAACAAAGAAAGCAAGGATACAAAGGAAGAAGATCATTTGAACATGTTTCCCCTGCAGGCCAATGGATCTGAGGGTGCAGCTGCTGTACAATCCTGAAATGGATGAGTGTCTGTGGGATGTCAGTAACTGGGGAACAAGGATGTAACACGTAAGTGATTGTTGTGATTGATTGACTACGAAACGACCTCCGTGGATCAGTCTAGACCACGTGCGCGATTTGCCCTCAGGGGTAGTACTCGTTGAGAGGTAAGTCCTATGATCACTCTTGAAAGCTTAAGACAAACTGCACAGCTGCCATTTACTCCTACCCCCCCCCCCACCCCCCAAGTGATGTCATGGGTCCATGCTCTTCCACACGTCTCCCTCGAAGGGACTACTCAGCAGCCAGAGTTATGGTCCACATTCTAAGGACCCCTTTGGGTTAATGAGCATAAAGAAACAATTCCCCAACATTCCGGAAACTCAAACTCCATTTTGAGAGCAAATGCAGAGTGTGTGTGAGGCATTCAGACCTAATTGACCAGGTATAGACCGAATTGGCCAGGTATGAATCAATTATTGTGATTGATAGTGGCAAGTGAAGTGAAAGACAGACTGGTGGAGAATGCACCATGGCCAAGATTGGCCCCTGTGAATGATGAGGAGTTGAATGCAGAGAAGGATGCAAAGTCAAATTGCCTTGTGTGCTGTAGCCCAGAAGGAATTTTTTTTTAAATACCTCAAAGATAGAATAGTAAGGTGCTCGGGTACTCATGTGAACTTTTGAGTCATTCTGAAAAAGCAAATCCAGTTGTCATGCCCCCTGATTTAATAGAAATGCGTTCTCAGGTCCCATCTACACAGTGTCCACAGGGGTCAACAATTTAGGATTCATCAAATTGAGCCTTTAAAAGTGAAGGAGAACTCACAGAAAAAAGCAAACCTGTACCCAATAAAACCAGTGGTAGAGGAAGGCATCTGCTCTGTAAAAGCAGGTTTGATTATGCAAGGGGTTCTAGTACCGCTTGTTAACAGATGCAGCAGCCTGATTGTCCCGATTAGGGGTGGGTGACGATTTCCGCATCGCCGGCAGAGTTTTGCCCATTCTGCACTCCGCGTAGAGCTCCGAAGCGAAGCGGTGTGGAGTTTTTCCTCTCGCACAACTCGCCAACGTTAAGTTGGTGAGAGTGAGTGAGGAAAATCATATGCTAGACCACCTCCCAGCGAGTTTTCTCAACGCGGGAGGTCACTGCAGGTCACTACCACTCGTGTTGAGAAACCTGCTGCTCATGTTGTGGAAGCTGTCGCTTGAGTAGAACATCAACTCAAGCGACAGAAAGAAGCAGTGCCCTCTTCCAATGTCCGTGGTGCCACTTGCGTTGGACAAACTTCTGGAGCTAAAAATCAGCGCGAGTAACGCGACTTACCGCACTCCACCACTTGCGAGAGTTTTTTTGCCACTGGGCAGAATTCTGCGTTGCAGAACTCCGCCCAGGTCTAGTTCTGATATGCAAGGCAGGGAAAACCAACGAGTACAGGTTGGTACAAGACATTAGGGCTAATAATAATGTGGTGATCCTGTTTTCCTGTGGTCCCCAACCCTGCTACCATTCTCTCCTGCATCCAAAATCATCTGCCCCCACCTTAGAGTTGGCTAATGATGCCAAACATTTGGTCCTACTATCTTGAAATGGACCACAGATATGTTGGAATGGACCCTGGCAGAAGAGTTGCAATTAAAAGGGGATAGAACAGATGATCAGGTGGAGAAGGATCTAAGCGAGTGGGCAGATATGATGAGTCAAATAGTAGACACCCCTCAGTTGGATGATGACGGACATATTCTGGGATGAACAAGAGGAAAATGGTCCACTTCATAAAAATAAAAATGAAAATTATCAATATGAGCAGTTCTACTGCATAGTTGTGGCTGGGGAGAGCTGGAGGAATATCCGGAACAAAACCTGAACTGAGTATACTGCTATGCAATGCCTTGGGGGGCATGGGGGTTGTTGCCTTACCTTAGTGCATGGGGCAGTTGTTTTATTGTTTGTTTGTTATTGCACTGTTTGGCAGTCCTGTTGGACTACACAATTAGAAACAAAGATGCTAAAAAAGAAATGCATATATGTTACTCTGTACTTCCATGAACAAAATGGATCTACAATTGAGGTGTTGGTACAAAGCAATAGGGATCAAAACGGCCTATAGCCTATTACTCTTCAGTTTTGGACCCAGTCGCAGCTGGGCTCTCTCCGCTCTGTGGTGCTTGCCCAAAATATTTTGAGGCCTCTTAAAATATTGCGTTGAGTTTTCTGTTAACTACTGCTGCACCTCACTCTCATGTAACATCTCTCTAAACTAGACTGCGTTGGTATGAAATACTGTCACTGCCTGCCTCCCACATCAGTTTCATCTGCTGCCCATGCCTGGGTTCTACCTCTCTAGTGCCCACTAGTGAGGATGGAGGCTTCGAATGACTGTTTTAACCACTGCTCATGTTACTAAGCCACATTCTGATTTGACTGATCCACCACTCAACGAATGTGAATGAACTAATTTTGTAGATGGATCATGATGAAATGCTTATGTTTCTGTTTATGCTGTTTGTATTGTATAGCAAATAGTGGAAATCTCCACCTTACCCACTGTGAAATCTGCCCATGTAGCAGAACTTATTGCTCTCATTTGGGCTTGTGTCCTAGCCAAAGAAAAGACCGTTACCGTGTACAGAGACTCAAATTATATATTTGGAGTAACACATTACTTTGGGTTCCTTAGTATGCCTAGAGGTTTCATGAACTCGACAGGTACCCCTATAAAAATGGACAATATGTTGTTAATCTGTTAAATGCTTTGCAAATGCTAGAAAAGGTGGCGAAGCACACTGCCCACTAGCACCATCATGACGATGTTTCAAGGTCAAATAACCTAGCCAATTCAGCTGCTAACAATGCTGCATTGCCTAACACTGCTGATGTTGCTATGAATGTTGGTAGCTGATTTATTTCCTGCACCAACTCTAAAAGATTCATCTTAATTGCAGGAGCAAGCCACCAAAAATTGAGAAACAAGATTGGATCAAACAACAATGTAAAAGAGTGCAGGCAGTTGTTAGGTCGCAGGGATCGGGCAGCATTTCTATTGTGTTTATTATCTCAAGTATGTAGGTAAAGTAGAAAGAAATAGTGAGACCATGAAGAACAAGATAGCTAAGATGTGCTTGGAAACCCTGTTAAAATCGCCCGATGCTTTTCCATTAGCTCTGTAATCCTTGAGAACGATCCCTTCCCAAAATACAAAACAGATCCCTTCAACACCCCGTTTCTTAGACTTACAGTGGTGACGCAGTCCTACAATATTCCAGAATGCGTATACAGTGTTTTTAAAATTTCAAGTCTTAGGTGTGAGCTACCTTACCTGAGTAACCAATCAAGGCCTGCCATTCTATCTAGTTTGGCAACTAGATATACGTTCAGGTTTTCCAGAGGAAGAGTGCACTACAGCCTTGTTGATGCAGACCCTATCATATCCTGCTTAGCACCAACACAGCTATCAAATGTCATGGTCTGGTTACCTGGATCCGATCATCTCACGGGCTGCTCTACCTAGAGACAATGCTGCTCCTTCAGCTGCTTTATGGTCTTCGCCTGGCCCTGGACCACCGGCCAAGACTGTTTCTGCTGCAACCTCATCACTGAACAGTAGACAAAGCCTCTATGTTCATCTCCTTTGACTGTTCCACCATCACTGTGTGATGCTTCCCCACAGCCTCTCATCGCTATTGCCTCCATTGGAGGTAAGCGGCCTTCCCCTCCTGGATACTGGATCCCTTAGTGAGCCTGGCTTGCTAACTTCCTTGCGGATTTGAGCATCTGCTTCATGGTAGGGCACATCCTGTCCACAGAATGGGAATTATTCCAGGACTGAACTGTACTGCACCTTCCTTTGCTTACTAGGGTAATTCCTCCGTGTTGCTGCTGGAAATGTACCGACGGGCCATTAACTCTTCTTCCTGATGGGTTTGTACACACATACCTGTGAATGTGGGAGTCAGCATTGAACGGATTGCCCATCAGTTTTATTGACACTTGCCTTCATCTTTTCAATATTGGGCATAGGCTGCCAGAGTGCAATGGTGTCTCTCACTTTTCTTACCTAGACACTGAAAAGTTCAAAAACCATTTCAACTATAACATATATGCCAGATGCGACTTGCAATGACTGAGGATTCATTTTGGAACACTGTGGAGCAAATGCTTCTGGTACCTATGTTGTCCAGAGCAAATGTTATTTAACCTCCTTTTGAATACAGTCTAAATGGAAAGTTATTTCCTACATGCCACCCCCATGTAGGTCATGCATATTTCTTCTGTGGGTTGCAAGCCTCCCCATGGCTGCCCTTAAAATGGCGGGGAATTGTTATACAGGATACAACGTACCAGCAGCAAGACATGATGAACATCACCGCTAGAATGAAACAGAGCAAAGCTGGTTGTTTTAACCACCTCTGAGGTCTTTACAGCTTTAATACACATGCACAGAATTCCTGTTGGTTTAGATGAAATATGAAGAAATGCAGAAATATTAGAAGAGATGGCAAATTCGTTCACCATAAACAGTCCAGACAGCTGATCACTAGTGCCTGTACTAGGGTTTTCCGCACCGAAAGTGGGGGTGATGGACAGACTCATTATATGAAAGCGGGTGCCAGGGGTAGACACTACCTGAGATTTCATAGTAAGAGTCTGGTTCAGGCGAACGCCTAGATTTGTAATTATCGATTTGGGGGAAGTGATGTCTTCTTCGCATCAAAACCCATGCATGTGACATATTTTGCTAAACTACATGAGCACTGATAGATAAGCAAAGACCAGATGAAGGCCCAATACGGGAAGAATCTAAAGAATCACTCGGGAGAACCATTCACACGGGTACTGTTAACATTTCTAAGTGCAAGCAAATCATAATTTTCTATAATTGTACTGGCTAGTTTTAAGAATGCAGCAGTTAACGAGAACTACATTATTAATTCAAATATATCTTCTGATGCCCTACAATACATGTACTAATTTGCATTTTTTTTTAGAAACTTTAGAATTATTTTGCAATTAATATTCCTTTCATGCAGTCCTATTTTCTGAACTTTACAATATGCCTACCTCCACTCTGCCTTGTTGTGTAAAAAGGAATTACATTCTTGTGGGAGTCTGCTGTCACTTAACATTGATTCCAGGTTTGCAATTATCTGCTTGAAAGATGGCCTTTTCTGGAAAAGAGAAGACCAGACATTGTTACTGAAATCAAAAATGGCAGAAAGGAGTCAATTCAGTCATACAGTAAGTGGAACCGTCATAGTAGAGAGACTTGGTTTCTTGTTCATACCTAAAAGATAATCTGTTAGTTGAGAAGATGCGATGCACATACAATTGCCTGTTTCATAAAACAGTGTGTGTGAGTGTGTGTATGTATTTTTTCAAATCGTATTTCTATAGCATAGAGCTGTGCTTGGTCAAAGAGAAGCGTAAAGTTAACGAGTAATAGGAGTTCATACCATTATTAAAATTCTGGCTCACAAATCTATTCTTTCCTTATGGTTCATGCCCAGACATGTGTTATTTTTAAAACATCTGAACAGTTAATTGAGTAAACTGAATGGCTTATACTACATAATCAATCCTATTTATTGGAGGTGGGCTATGCACCGCACCACTGTGAGGGTCGCTCTCATACTCTTCTTCTACAAAGGTGATGATGAGGTCTCCTGGCCCTCTTACACTCTTTGGTAGATCTCGGAGAAACCTCCTGGGACACTCACTTTACCAGATGTGGAATGGTAAAATGCTGGTCGACCATGAGAGTTGTTCCCCCTCAAGGTACTAGCGCAAAGATACCAAATTGCCATTTGGTGCCACAGTTCTGGGGCGGTGGACCTCATTTGCATTAGGTACCAATCATAGAGCTGAGGGAGGCTGACACCCTTGCAGGTGCTTCTGAGGTGACAATGATCTGTACCACCCACTATAGAGTAACTAGCCTCTGCATTGCGTGACCGTACACATGCCTACTGGAGAGTGGACACTGCTGATTTGTGCAGCATTGGTCAAGGAGTCAAGAGAATATGCTGGTTTTAAATAAGTGCACGTTTTGTGAGCCTTCTGTGGAACGGCCGGATATGGTGGTCGTCCTATTTTTAAAATCAGAAAGGGGAATTAAGTGTACCATTTTGAAAAGTGCAATTTTTATTGATGGGATCTCAGACAAAATAGAGGCATTCACACAAATCTAGATTCACAAGATGGAAATAAATACACATTCTTCCTTCGTGTTTCTTTTAATTATAGCATTGCTACACAAATTATAGTTGAAGCAATTAAAAACTGCATTTTAAATGTTAAGTGTGGAAAACATGCAGAACAATACAGCAGCTATTCCCAGGACAGATTTCAAGTGCCTCCTGCAGTCTAAAAACAGAACCTCTGTTTATTTCACAGGTTAAAAAAATACAAAAAGTATCTGAACTGCTGTCATCTACAATTACTGTTTTCGTTCTTAATTGGGAAAATATTCAAAAGAGATTGAAAGGATGCAGACTCCCTCCCCAGATTATTGCTGCCTGTATGAAAGGAGCCACTTTACTGACAATGAACATTTTACTATCTCGTAGAGGCTGTGATTCTTTTTGGCGCATATCTCTTCCTCTGTGATCTTCCTAATATAATCACAAAATCTGTAAACATCACAATACATATTGGGTTGGCGTTTATGTGCAATGGCCACACACCATGGTCGCACTGGCCTGTAAGGCAATCAGGCAGTGCACGATGGGCTGGCCTGACAGATCAGTATGTGGGCCTATTTTTATGTCTCGTCTAGCGACACAGCGCATGCGCTGCACACCTTGGCGAGATCTATTGTCGTCAGTTTGTTGGCCGAAGGGGGACAGGAGTTGTGCACGCTTACGGCGGCGTTAGCACAACTCGGAGGACAGGAGATGTGCACGCGTACGGCGGTGTTAGCTTGCGGCGTTTGAGGAGGACGCGCGCAATGCTGCTCTTTCACTTTCCCAGTTATGACATGTCCCGGCAAGACAGACTGGGTGAGGACAGGCCTGACAAATATGGCTCACACTTTGATCATGAAACTGGAATTTCAAAAGTAACCAGAAGAGGAGGGCCCGGGATGTTGTTTTATAAGCGTCCTGACCAGTTGTGCCTCCTTTCTGTGCTTGATTCGAGCAATGTGGGAGGAGTGATTTCATACCCTCCTGCAACGGCCCTGCTGTGATGTCTTGTGCACCCGACCTTTCCTTTGATGCTGGATGTGGTGGTGGTCAAAATCGGACCGGAAGCATCCCCTGGACAGACCCTTTCTCAGAATACAGTGATTCACAAGTGGCATTTGGCTGGGACTGGCCTCATTTATTTAATGCTTTAACGAATGTGCATTTTCCTTTTCTTCGTGCCTTTTCATCCTCCTAACTGTCTTACATTGCCTGATGTTACAGATTTCAAATGTGGTTGTAATTTGTTTAGCCTTAAGGTTGATGCGGAGCAGTGAATATAACCCTGCCACATTTAGGCTCAAGAAAACAAGTTACACAGGGAATGAGCCGGGATTCGGTAAGTTTCAATCTGTGTGACATGAAGTAGAGACATGTTGGTGGGCCTTAATTGTCGATGTGTCATGTTTGGTTGCTTCCTGGTGCAGCACTGCTCAAACAGTGCAGGTAAACTTTGAGTGTTTCAATGTGTCTCCAAACAGCACAATTGCACATGACGTTAAGTAAATATAGGCATTTAAGTCTCATAGCTTGGTTAGCTTCTCTGGGACCAGCCCCTACCTTGCTTTCTGCGTGCATGTCTTTGCATCGTCCATGGACAATATGTACTCAGTGCCTGCTGTGGTCAAGATCTGAACATCATGTTAAAATACGATAAGCTGTCTTCAAAATTAAACAAGCATTTGCAATGCAAAAGGTCTCACATTTATGTGAGTTTGAGCTATTGACATTGCAGGTAATAATGCCTTTTATTTTTGTTTTTGTTTTAAAAACATAAACAAAAGGCATTGTTATGTACAATGCCAATAGCTTAAACTCTCGTAACTGCGAGACCTATTGCATTGCAAATGCTTGTTTTAGCAGCTGTAGGTCAGTTTTATGGCAGATGGGCTGGTTTTTCCTCTTGATTTCCCTGATATTACCACTTTTCAGCCATTTGCTTCACTAAAGGGAGCCACTTTAATTTTGGTGCCCAAGCCTATTTTTTGTCCCAGTTCGACACTGCCATGCACTGAACTTTTTGTGGACAAGGAAGATGGGCAGGACGTGGCTATCACCTGGCGGGGTATGATGGATACCAACTGTACAAAAACATTGATGCATTGCATTTGCATGTAAGTAGAATTGGTTCATTTTAGGTGTGGCCATAGGAGGGGGTTTGTAGAAAGCTATCCTGCCACTGCATCGTATAATGGTCACGAAACAGGCACCCCCCATCTGGCTTGGTGCAGCTTAGGGGACAACTAAATGGGAGGCTGACGCCTGTGTCACTCCCAGAACATACTACTAGAGTTTGTATATTATTGATGCTATGCGCTCTACTGGCGAGGTGGGTAGTCTTGTGCACTTTACAGGGACCTAAGTCGGCTTACAGGAGTTGGCCAGTGACACACAGCAAAGACCCAGCATAGACAGACAGAAGTGGACCAAAAATATGCCTCAAGGGACTGGGCAGCAATGCCTGGCCCAGATGGCAGTCTCAGCCGTCTGAGCGTTTTTAAGTGGCAGATATGCACAGGAAGAGGGACATTGCAAGGAAAATTATGTTCATGTTTTTGGGGCCAGGATGTCCTCAAGGGAATACTGAAAAATAATTTTTGAGATAAATGTTACTGAAGAGTCTGCAGCTGGTTCACCCCAAGGCACTTGCATTTTTTCAGCATTAAGACAATTTCTTTAATGCACAGAAAGGTGACACAGATACAAAATATGAGGAAGCCTGGGGAGATGCATGACAAGTTGCTGACCCCAACAGGATATAAGAATAAGAGGCGTCTGAGGATTGGGATAAGAGGTCAGTGGAATGGGCCCAGTACTGTAGGGAAATTTCTACAGGGAGGAAAGGATAATCAGTAGGAAAGAAATGGGCAATTTCAAAGGACAATCTTCCACATCGGCCACAGTATTGCTACATACTGCATTCCTCATAAAGAATGAAGCGAGTATAGAATGCACATTCATTGGCTAAGTGTTTTTTTCACTATAGCCACTTATTCACAGATGTACTCCTGCAAATACTAACGTGGCTAATGTCAGTGAGTCCTTTAATTTTGACCCTCTGTATTTGCATGTGATTTCCAGCATAAGTCATTTAGTATTGAAAACTATGTTTTTTTTATAATAAACGTATCACATTTGATGTTTTTTCACACAGATTACGTCCTTTTAAATGTGTTTTATTTTGCAAGACCCATGAAAAATTCCAAACGCCTTATCAAAGTGAAAAGACAGACAGCTAATGCCATACCTATAACATTTTGGAAAGAGGGTGAGCAACCCAATATACCCTTGTGGGCTTGGGCAGATAATGTATATTCAAAGATTGGGCCAGCAAGGGGTTTTGTTTAAAATTCTTAATTTCAGCAGATGAGGGGCTGCAGTAAATTTGGTACCCACACTACTATTGAATAGTGACTGAATATAACTTCTCAAGAACAAATCAGTAATGTTACCACACTAACAAACTAAAAGAAAACAATAACCAGGTTTTTCGAGTCAAAAGATTATTATTTTCTTTATGACAGGGACATTCAATCAACAATACAAATAGGGTACAAAAAATGCATTTGGGATATACAAGCAGCATCCAGTGTATTCCTAAAATATATCTCAAAATAAGTCTACACTGCTAACGAATGATGACATAATGATTTCAAATTAATAAAATGAAAACCAATGATGATTAATAAATAACGAGCAGAGTTAGACTCAATTGTCGACGTTTCGGTCTTTAGGAGAATGTTTCATAAGACCATCATCAGGACTTGAGCTTTGAGCATTACAAGTGATGACCCTAAGAAAAAACTGTGACAGAATAACATAACATTACAACCTGGTTATTAAACATAAAAGATTGATATGCATATCCATTTTCAAGAGATACCAAAGCAAAACAAGTTTATGAAAATGTAATGATAAAACTACATTGGACGTGTTAAAACACATGTTTAGTCGGTGTGGCGACTAAATGTAAAAACAACAATTGTTAAAAAATCACATTATTGTTGGAAATGTTATTTGCTTACATTGAAATTCCTGAGACATACACTTCCTAAGGGGGTCAGTGATGTTTGATGATATAATTCAAAGCTCCGTCGGATATTAGATCAGGAGCGTGAGAGCAGAAAATGCTGAAAGACAAGGGTGGCAGGGTCACGATATTCTGAAGTAAAGATCTTTAATTGAGGTAGTGAACCGTATTGGTACTTAGAATTACCTTGTGCATAAAGTTTAAAGCAGAAGAAGTCCAACTATCGACTGTAGATATGGCTTCTGTTTTGGCTGATGAAAAATCACGATCTATAAATGAGAAGGTTGTGCTTATTGAAAAAAGGGGGGGGGATTGTCCGGCCTGTGATTTAGTAGTTCTTGCAGACACACAATTACAATAGTTGTGGAGGACGCAGATACATAGTGTCCAGAACAACTGATTAGCTACCAGGCATTTGCTGGAAAATTGCCCCCTTTTTCAATAAGCACAACCTTTCTCATTTATAGATCGTGATTTTTCATCAGCCAAATTAGAAGCCATATCTGCAGTCGATAGTTGGACTTCTTCTGCTTTAAGCTTTATGCACAAGGTAATTCTGAATACCAATACGGTTCACTACCTCAATTAAAGATCTTTACTTCGGAATATCGTGACCCTGCCACCCTTGTCTTTCAGCATTTTCTGCTTTCACGCTCCTGATCTAATATCCGACGGAGCTTTGAATTATATCATCAAACATTTCTGACCCCCTTAGGAAGTGTATGTCTCAGGAATTTCAATGTAAGCAAATAACATTTCCAACAATAATGTGATTTATTAACAATTGTTGTTTTTACATTTAGTCGCCACACCGACTAAACATGTGTTTTAACACGCCCAATGTAGTTTTATCATTAAATTTTCATAAACTTGTTTTGCTTTTGTATCTCTTGAAAATGGATATGCATATCAATTTTTTATGTTTAATAACCAGGTTGTAATGTTATGTTATTCTGTCACAGTTTTTTCTTAGGGTCATCACTTGTAATGCTCAAAGCGCAAGTCCTGATGATGGTCTTATGAAACATTCTCCTAAAGACCGAAACGTCGACAACTGAGTCTAACTCTGCTTGTTATTTATTAATCATCATTGATTTTCATTTTATTAATTTGAAATCATTATGTCATCATTCGTTAGCAGTGTAGACTTATTTTGAGATATATTTTTGGAATACACTGGATGCTCCTTGTATATCCCAAATGCATTTTTTGTACCCTATTTGTATTGTTGATTGAATGTCCCTGTCATAAAGAAAATAATAATCTTTTGACTCAAAAAAACTGGTTATTGTTTTTTATTAGTTTGTTAGTGTGGTAACATTACTGATTTGTTCTTGAGAAGTTATATTCAGCCACTAATCAATAGTAGTGTGGGTACCAAATTCACTGCAGTCCCTCATCGGCTGAAATTAAGAATTTTAAACAAAACCCCTTGCTGGCCCAATCTTTAAATACCTATAAGATAGCAAACATTGGCAACGTCAAAAGTCTGGTAGCCAACTATACAAAACACCAATATCTATTGGTACTTTTTCTCATTCAAATAATTCAGTGTGTTGGTCCTGTGGCCACCCTTTTGCAGATTTATTGCATCTTCTTTTTATTTGCCCTCCTACTGCTTCATTCTGGAAAAATGTTTTGTCCGCATTTTGCTCATTTTCAATTTACAATCTCCCTTGTCCAATGTATCACCTTTACTTGGTAGTCTACCTAACACTTTGGGATTAACTTCCTGTGTAACATGGTTTATTTGATCTCATGTTAGCTTTAGCTTTTCAAAAAATTACAATAAATTGGAAATGCTCCTCAAAAAATTCAATTAAAGCTTGGTGGAATAATGTTTGCCATTATCATAGGTTGGATGTTGCATTTGCTTCTTCGTGTAAACCGCATATAAATAGAGACTTCTTTTGGTTACCATTAACTTCTTATTTGAATAAGGTTGCAAAGAGACAAGTACTTCGCATTTGATATGAAAACTTTAAGCCTTCATGAATTGATTTTCTCTGCTCTTTTTTCTTTTTCAATAGTTTTTTGCCACTATACTAACCCTTTAGAAATCCCAATCATTTAAGTTATTCCATATTATCATACAATGTTAATCAACCCTCAGTTGTATTAAGTAAAAACATTTTCCCTTCCCTCATCTCTTGTTAAAAACTGTAAACAGCTCTCCTCTCTGCTGTATTGTTATTATTCTCACCAACTGGTATTTCACACGTAATGACTGCATTTTTTTCTTTGCAATCTAGTTGTTAATAAAGCTTATTAAACACAAAAAAAGTCTGGTAGCCAAAGCCAGACCTATTGGTTTAACCAATGCTTGATTGTATTTGACAAGGGCCCAAGCAGTTTCCCCAACACAAAAATGTTGCGAAAACCATGACAAAAAGACCCCCCAGGATATAGCGGCATGGATTAGCAAATTTAGCGGCACACATATGGAAATTTAGCGGCACAAATATGGAAATTTAGCAGCATTTTTGCGGCACATTAATTTACTCATAATTATTCATTCTCAGCCTTAAATCAATGGAAACTGTTTCCCAGGTCCTGAAGCCTTGCCGTGCCGCAATGGGTGTCAGTCTAGCTGTCCGTACTGTCTCACAGAGGACTTGCCGGCAATACCTGAGCTGTTCAACTTTCTCCAGTGTTGTGGGCCCCTTGCCTAGTACTTGGGTCATCTCCTTGTAAAGCTTCTCCTGAGCGCCCTCTGATGTGGTGAGGAAATATAAAGCCCATGTACACAAGTTAGCTGTGATAACACATCCTGCCAGTGAGAAGATCATGCTATCCTCCAGCACCTGCTTCTAGCTCAGGTTACCCTGCAGCAAGGCGTCCATGAAGATCTGTCGAGGGATGCTCTTACCGCGCCTTTCTCTCACCAGCTTCTTCAGGACAGATTCCATCTCCATACAGCTTTTTCCTTTCCTTTTTCCATTCTAGAACCTACCTTAGTATATGCTCTGGGGGTCCAGATTGGAGGGACAGGGAGATACCCAAAGAAATTGAAATTATGCTACCAGTCACAGCATATGACCTGTGGAATCCACTTAGGAGCAGCAAAGGATAAACTCATAATAAAGGCACTATACAACGTGTAATACTTCAAGGCAAATCACAAAATCCTAGAGGGTCTCACTAGGGCTCTGACCGTTTATGTTTTCACGGGCGAAGGGGGCACAACGTTATAACATTTGCAATGTAATAGGAATCGCATTTACGCGTGTTCAAGCTATTGTCATTGTAAATGACAATGCCATTTATTTATGTTTTAAAAACCAAATGCCAATAGCTCAAACTTGCGTAAATGTGAGACCTATTGCATTGCAAATGCTTGTTTTTTTTTACTATTCTGCTAGGGTGACAGACATTTACACAGGACATGTATGGATGGATTTTGCTGCTGCTCTGTCCTCTCTCCACCACTTTCTTGCCGCCTGACAGTTTCCAGAGTGTGACTTCTTTTCACCTGATCTGCCCCATTGGGTTCACTGCCTGCCCACTAAGTGTCCAGCTCTGGTCCCTTGTCTCCATGGTACCCATCACCTTGCTGCCCATTAATTACCTGCCTGTATCCCATTCTGCCCCCAAGATGGTCCCTTCCTGTTTACCTTTCCTCTATTCCCTGCTTTTATCCGGTTGCCACCTCATCAACTCATATCCTGGTCTTACCTCATCACTTCACATCCTGGTCCTACCTCATCACTTCACTTGATGGTTGGAAAATGTCCTCTTCCATGCTTATGACGGAACCTCTCGTCACGAACCACGGGTGGTGTGTGCTCATGACGGAGTGGTCCCGTCATGCCGGGGCCGCTCCGCCCACAAGGCACTGATTCCCCACCTGTGCGGGCGAATTCGTGAGTAAGCGGAGTCATGACGGAACCACTCCATCATAAGCACAGCCCACCGTGGCTCATGACGGTGTGGTTCCGTCACAAGCATGGCGGCGCCGCACGACCCCCCACCCCCTCCCACCCAGCACTGCGGCAAAATTACCGCAGAGGCCAAGGGGTTTAAGGCCCTAGTACTCTTGAAAGACAACAAAGCGCATTCTCCCAAGATCTTAATAACCCATGGCCTCAAGCACAGATGTCCGCCGACCCCTCTGGTGTTCTGTCTTGCTACTGACATTGGATCTAACTTTTCCATTAAACGAAAAATAGCACCATGATTATTTATATAGCATTTTATTCCCTGTACTATATACGTAGACGATCTAGAATATACTGGAGGGATACCTTCAACATTTCATAGAGAGGGGCACAAGCCTGTACCCAAGCATGTACAATTTGACATAAAAAGGAAGATAGTCAGAGAATAGGACAGAATTCTTAGGCAAGAGCTGTTATTTTCTGTAAATATCTCAATGACAGAAATTCCATTAAACACCATTACTTGCCAAACATGGCATTTTGTACATTTTACAGTATATGGTGTTTTAAAAGTTGACGGCGTTTCGATCCCATTTACTGAATCACAGGGATCATCATCAGGACAAGATATTGCCTAACTTATACAAGCCATGCTAGCCGGTGGCTGGCCACAACGGGTGTGGGCCAGGTTTGTATGGACGTGGATAAGGGAAGAAGTCGCTAGAAGTGGAGTTCCGTAAGGTGAATTGAGCGGGGATCAGTCTCCCGCGGAACGGCAGGTAATGTTTAGCAGCGCGCCAGCAAGATGCTCGGTCGCGTAGGGGAAGGAGCCTTCTCAATTGACTCGGGTAGCCGCGACCGAGCATCTTGCTGGCGCGCTGCTAAACATTACCTGCCGTTCCGCGGGAGACTGATCCCCGCTCAATTCGCGGAACTCCACTTCTCAAAGGTAACCTCTTAAATATCCAAAGATGTTGGAGTAGACGCCTCACTCACCTATCGTGACATGTTTCATCATTGGCGCCTAGCCACACCCTGGTAGGATGATACCACCAGGGCCGACTCAACCAAGATTTTGTATTGGGAGTTCTTCAATGAAATCTGACTGGATAAGCAGGGATCCAGGTGAATTTTTTGCTGTTAAAATACCTACTGATATACCCAAAGGATTCCTTTATTCGTCGGGTACCTGTGGTATTGATAAAAACTTGTTCTAAGGTTTTTTGTTGAATATAATCGTTCAATTAAACCTTCATCCTACCAGGGTGTGGATAGGCGCCGATGATGAAGCATGTCACGATAAGTGAGTGAGGCGTCTACTCGAATATCTTTGAGACCTATTCTGACAAATTGTCAATGAACAGGAATCCCTAAAAAACTGTTTAAAAATTCCAGTTGCCCTTTGTGTCTAACTATTTAAATTGGGATATGGCAGCTGGTCTAATTTTCTCTCGCTTCCCAATTTGTGGTACGCTTCAAACATGGTGCCCACTTCAGTACTGTGAAGGATGCCTCCACTGGAGCAGCTCCCTTTGTAGCACAAACAGCCCTGTCAGGCAGGCATGGAACTCTCAATAGTACTTACGGTACTAATAACCCAGAACATCAAAAAATAAAAAGGATCTCTGCACTAACAACTGCAGGGGGTCCAAAGCCTTAATAATACATTTGCAAGAAAAAACGCAAAGCTTTTATTGACACGTTTATGGTAGGGGAGTTTCAAACCTACACTATGGAATGACAGCTTAACATGACTGATGCTCAACATGACTTGCACACCCACTTTTAAAGTTAGGCCTATTGAGGACAAACATCTCTGTGGATTTTTGCACTACTGACATCTTCTATTCCTTTCCTCGAGCAGACCACTATCAGGTTGGGTAGTCTTCTCAGGGTAGAAACTGTCAGTGTCAGGAGACTGGAAATTACCTTGGAATAAAAATGTGGGATGACATCAAATCTACAATTTATACCCGTACGTCTGTGGACGCATCGTGGTGTTTTTAACCCCAATAGCGTGACATTAATCAAGCAACACCACCAAAAACTGGTTATTCACTACCGACTGCAAAGAGGTAAACAAGCTGAAAGATAAAAATTGCTGATGGCTCATTTATCCTTGACCAACAAAAAAAAAATATCTCCGCAGCAATTAAAATACTCCTACTAGGCAGCTGCTGCACCTTCCATTGAACCGCACAGTATGTTTTTTGATGCCCTAGTATAATGGCCCAATTTATTTTCCTGTGTGCTAGCCAAACCATTTCCTTAAGGGGCCGGAGTGCTTACAATCTCAGACGCCCTCAATAAGTATTCTGAAGGCAAACCAATATGATCGGCAATGGCTTGTTTGATTGTTCGAAATAATGATAAAAAAATTCACTTTTGTAGTAGAGGCCTGAGAATGGCTCTTAAACTTGCCTATGATGACACATTGTGTACAATGGGATTTCTATGGATGTCTCATGACCCATTAACCAACGATGACTTAGTAGAGACACAGCCTCGTTGAGGCACTGTCCAGGTATGGGATATTCTATTTCAAAATTAACGGTAGTGGGATAAGCACAATCACATATGTTGGACTAGTCTCTCTTAAAATAACCACCTTAGCCGTGATTAATGAAGTCAGCCTGGGAATCATTTGACGTTTTTAATAACACTTTTCTGATTAGTTACATGCTTCTGGCGCTGAGATCAATATTTAAATGACAAAACAGTTTGCTTGTGTACATCGTTGATTTACCCTATTATGTTTTTAATTTGTTGGTGGTTAGACTAGCTTGGTTGGATAGTTTCCATAATGATTAATTGCATGGCTGTGCCGAATTACCTTATACTTTAAGATGTATGAATGTCTGCCCGGGAACTACGGATCTGTGTGTGGTATTGTGCTTACATTAACTAGAAGAATAGGTAAACTTACTTTACCTTGGTCTTTGGTGGCAACATGTGGTACTTCTTTTGCTTCTGTACATCCAGGACTAGCTTTCAACAAACAGAAGTCATAAAAATGTTTAACTCTAGTTTGTGAAACCGTCCTAAATCTTCTACATTGGCATCTGGCATGTAAGAGTTGTGACTAGATTTTGAACTGCTCCAATATGAACGCATCTTCATTTGTAATGGTTTGAACTGTATAGTCTTATGTACGTACAGTAAAATAAAACTGACCTGAAAATTATAGCCCTATGGCTAGAGGACATCTTGTCAAAAATTACTAACCAGGATTATATGGGGTTTGTCAAAGGCTGATGCAGGCATATTATCAAGAAAGCTCTGGACATTATTTATTTTTGTAAATGCTCCGGCCCTTCCTTCTCTGTTTCAATTATGAAAAATCGTTCGGTTGGGTAAACTGAGGGTATCTGTAAGAAATTGGTTTGCTAGTGGAAGTGGAGTAGAACCCTACTCCAGCAGCGACCACAATTCTTGTGAAACACAAGAAACCCCAAATTACCCTGTGCTTAACCTTCTTATAACTTGGCACAAAGGAGTCACGCTTAACTTAGAGGCAGGGTTTAATGTATGTATGCAGCATTTCAAACAGTAACAAAGTGAACACACAATAAAAGAAAAAATGTAAAATAAAATAAATCATTTGAGACCACAACAATTCAATTAGTAGAACTGGAGATATGTAATTTTAAAGATTTAAGTGAAAACAGTGCTTACAAGAACAAAGTGGCAACTGTGGGTATCTTGTCATGCAGGACCGAGACAAAGTCACAAGTTCAGGCCGACCACGATGCTAGTTTGACGAGTGCTGAGAAATCCTGTCTCGAGGATGCATCATGTAGCGGTGATTAGGAGGAAGTTGCGGTGGAAGAAGTGTAGTGCACCAGCCAGGGCGGCTGACTCCGGAACACGGGGGCACACGGTTCGATCCCCGGTCCTGGCAGCAGGTTAGCCCAGCACCTTGTGACTCTGGGCAATTGCTCGCTTAATCTTCCCAACGGCCCCCAGCGCCGTGACTCCCCTTCGGAGGTAGCTGTGTGCTTTACAAATGCTGGTATTTCATTTCAGATTTATATTTCATTTTATGTGGAGTCCTACATTGTCATTTAGGAGGGCATCGACAAGGGGCTTGAAATGAAGAGTTCTGTATTGAGGATGCGTTGTGCAGTGGGGGTTCTGAGGAAGCTACAGGGCTGTGATGTAGATGTGATGTTTTGCATACTTCCCCTTTAAGTCTCCATGTTCCTTACCCACATTCTTTGTTCTGAGAATGTATTCTCTTAGAGGTTCTTACCAAGTCAGTTACTGTTGGCTGTTCATGGGATGAGGTTTTAATAAACCCACCTATCTTCATAACTACTGGTTTCCTTGCTTTATTCAACCTTTAACCAATTTTACACTGGCGACGATTGGAAAACACCTCAACCAGAACAACTCAAGAAAGAAATTTTACCTCGCTTTCTCCTCCAGCGGCAGAACTACAATATAGGAAGAGAAGCGTTGACTTCCCAGCGGCTGATACGACATCCATAACACGGTGAGGAGAGCGGGAGGAAAATAAATCAATTAAAATAATTTTTGGGAACTTTAATTGAATAGTAAACTTAAAAAGAAAGGGAGTCTGGCTTTCGCCCGAGCTCAACGTTCTTTCTTGCTCGTGCAACACTCAAGACCAAGCTGCGCGCGCATACGTCAGACGCTACGCATTTAGGAGACGTGCGCTGCGTTTCAATCCCTCAGCTACGCTGCGTTCCAGCGCGAAGCGTTTCAACTCTTACAGTACGCTGCGCTTCAACACGTTAGAACGAGCGCATTGGAACACTGCATATCGGGAGATTCTGCTTGACAAACACTTCAAGAATCTATTCTTTTGGAACTCCACTGACAATTCAAAGAATATTAACTAAAGAAACATTCTGAAAGATAGAGCTGGTCTTTTGTTTATGTGTTCTACTCCTTGAGGATTTTATTATAAAAGAAAAGCATTATGATCTCATAATTATAAGAGTGAATGTTAGTCTAATTTACTCTCTTAATTCTTTAATAAGACAATGAGACTGAATTTCTAGCTACAAAAGTAAATTCTAATTAAATAAATGGCCACTCGTTTCAAAAAAAAAAAAAAGGAAGAAAGCAGAAGATTCATTCAACTTATCAAATAAATTATTTGTTACTTACCTAGTAATTCAAATATCTAAGTACACAATCCGATACTAAGATGCAAAATGTTACTCAGCCAGCGTTCTTTCTAACCAGTCCTGGTGAACCAAATGTAAAGAGGAAGAAGTGGAAAAAAATCTTTGCAAACTATGCGAGAGTATGTGGAACAAATCTCAGTGCGGAAAGAAAACATTCACTTCTGTTGCATTGCTTAGGAGGAGAAGGTCAAGATGTTCTTGAACATTTACCTGATCTTTCACCTGCAGAACAAAGAAATCTGAATGAATATGAGATAGCCATCCTTCAACTAGATAGACATTACCTACCTAGACTCAGCACCATTATGGAAAGATACCATTTTGGTCTGAGAGAACAAAAGAAAGATGAGTCCGTGGAAGACTATGTATCGTCTTTGAGGAAACTTGCTTCCTCTTGTAATTTTGGTCAATCCCTTGATGAGAGAATCCGTGATCAGTTTGTTTTAAGATGTGCTCATGATGATATAAGAAAGGAACTTTGGTTAAAGGATGAGCCACCTCTCGAAGAAGTACTAACAATTGCTAAACAGGTTGAACACATGACAAGATGTGTTGGAGAACTTAAAAAGGAGAAGGATAAACCTTCTGTTTCAGATTCAAAAGAAGATGTAAAAGTTGATGAGACTATTTGTCAAGTTAAAAAAACTGATGGAACAAATGCAGAAGAGAGAGCATTTAGAAATATGAATTCTTCAAACATTAGATTTTCATGTTTTAGATGTGGTCAAGTTAACCATTTAGCCAATTCTCCTATTTGTCCTGCTCTGAAGACAACCTGTAATCTATGTAATAAAAAAGGTCACTATGCTAAATTTTGCAGGTCAAAACCACAAAACGGTGATAATCCTAGGAGAAGGTGGCCACAGCCTCAAGTAAGATCCATCTGTTTTGAGGTGAATGATGATGAATCTGATCATCCTTCGTTTCTGGTCAAGGTAGAAAATAACATGATAAACTTAAAATTTGATTCATGCTCAAAGATAACTATCATCGATGAGAAAATGTTTGATGATCTATTTGCGAAGAATGTAAAAATGTTTAAATGTGACATTATTCCTTTAGGTTATAGTGAAAAACCAAATTGAACTGGGCTCTCGTATAATTGTGGGAAAAGTATATGTTTCAAAAAAAGGAGATGCATTGTTAGGTTGGTTACATCAATGACAGTTAGGTGTTACCCTTGATCCCAATGCTTCTCCTCAGGTTCGAATTCAAGAAATATCTGATACACCTACTACTACAAGTGATGCAAACTTATCTTTAGCTCTAGCTAAGAAATTTCCAAATGTTTTTAAAGATGATTTAGAATGTTTGCGTGGGTATAAACATTTAATTAAATTGAAAGATAATGCTCTCCCCGTTGTAGCCAAAGTTAGGAGAATTCCTCTTTCTGAACAGGCTAAAGTACAAGATGAGTTAGATAAGCTTATCAAAAGTAACATAATTGTACCAGTTGAAGCTACAGAATGGCTTGCTCCTGTTGTTATAGCGAAGAAACCCACAGGCGAAATTCGTCTTTGTATTGATTTGAGGTCACTAAACAAGGAGGTAGTAGTTGACCGGTTCCCACTTCCTAATATAGACGAAATGATTTGTACCTTAGAAGGAGCGAGATATTTTACCACCCTTGATCTTGCTTCTGCCTACCACCAGGTAGAATTAGATGATTCGTGCCAAGACTTAACTGCCTTCATTACACCTATGGGTACGTTTATGTTCAAAAGAATGCCGTTTGGCCTAGTTTCTGCGGCCTCTGTTTTTCAGAGGATCATGTCAAGAATCTTGAGAGGACTAGTTGGTGTGAAGTGCTACCAAGATGATTTGTTAATTTATGGTGGCAATGCTTCTGAGCATGATACTCGTGTTTCAATGGTCTTGAGGCGGTTGGAAAGTGCAGGCATGACTTTAAAAAGGGCAAAGTGCATATTTAGGGTGCAGGAAGTTAATTATCTGGGGCATCGCATCACGTGCAATGGAGTTTTTCCAAAAAAAGAGTTAGTAGATACCATTGATAAAGTAAAGAAACCCACTTGCAAAGATGAGCTTCTCTCTTTTTTGGGCATGGTAGAATTTTATGGAAAATTCATTTGTAGTTTTGCAGAAAAAACGCATAACTTAAGGAAATTAATGGTAAAAAATTCTGTCTTCAACTGGTCATCTGATTGCAAATCTGAATTCATAAACATAAAGAAAGAGTTGAATAAAGCACCTTCACTTCATGCTTTTGTCCCTGGTCTTACAACTATTTTGTTTACTGACGCAAGCAATACGGGACTTGGTGCTGTTTTAGTTCAAAAGAAAGATGGAAAAGATTCTTTAATATGTTGTTCTTCTCGTTGTCTCAGAGGATCGGAGTTGAATTACTCTGTAATAGAAAAGGAATCATTGTCAATTTTTTGGGCACTAAGAAAGTTTAAGAATTTGATTTGGGGGACCAAAATCTGTGTCTTATCTGATCATAAACCTTTAAAAGAGGTTTTTTCAAAAAAAGGTTTAGATGCAATTTCATCTAGGATAAGAAGATGGATTGTTTCCTTACAGGAATTTGAATTTGAAGTTGAGTATATTCCTGGGGTTGCTAACAGATCAGCGGATTGTTTATCTAGGTTGGTTGACAATGAGATCTCTGAGCAAGATGACGTGAGTGATTCTGAAGAGTTTGTAAATGTGTGTGAGGTGACTGATGGTGCCATTATTGAGTCTGAATGGAGATCTGAGTTGGAGAAAGATGAGGATATTTCAAAAGTTATTCTTTCCTTGAAGAATAACTCTCGCTTGGACAAGCCATGGCTGTTAGTGGCTGATGAACTGTCGGTGAATGATGGTCTTTTAACTTGTGGAACTAAACTTGTTCCTCCATACTCATTAAAGAATAAATTGTTGTCTCATGCTCATTGTGGACATCTGGGCATAGTTAAGACTAAAGAGTTTCTTCGCATGCAATTCTGGTGGCCAGGCATGGACTTAGAGATTGAGAGAATTGTCCGTGAATGCCCTGAATGCTGCTCTAGTGACAACATTTTAAAAACAAGACAAATGCCTATGGTGAAGAGGGCCTTACCTAGCCATCCATGGGATGAGGTCACAATTGACATTCTTGGTCCTCTCTCTGGTGTTTCTGATACCCCTTATCTTATTGTCTTGATTGATCTATACTCAAGATGGATTGAAGTTTCTGCCGTCAGGGAAATTACTTCCAATTCTGTCATCACATTTTTTGAGAATATATTTAATAAGGAAAGCTTTCCTAACAGTCTCCTATCTGACAATGGTCCCAAATTGTGTTCCTCCTTGTTCGTTGACTATCTAAAAAAATGTGGAATAAATCATAAAAGGTGTTCGCTTTACCATCCAGAAACAAATGGTGTAGTAGAGAGAGTTAATAGGACTCTGAAAGAATCCATACAGCTTGCTCGCTTTTCTGGATTAGATTGGAAGTCCACTCTGCAGGACAGGATTAATGTTTATCGGTTTGCCCCCCATTCTACTACTGGGAGGTCCCCTTTTGAGCTATTCAAAGGGAGAGCTCCTAACACATTAATGTGCCGTGGGTGGATGTGCCTTAACAAAGGTCTTGTCAATAAAGATGTTGGTGATTGGAGAACTAAGGAGGAACTCAAACTAGATGCTCGTAAGACAAACTTTGATCTTAGGAAACGTGTGTTTCCATGTGAGGTCAAAGTGGGTGACTTTGTAAGAATAAAGACCCCTGTGGGATGTAAACCTTGGTCAAAGTACACCGACATTAGGTCTGTTGTCAAGATTTTTAAAAATGCTGTCAAAACTGGGAGAATTTGGAATAAGAGTCGAATTGTAGTTGTTAACCCTGATTTGTTATCTTCTCATGTTTCTGCTTATGATGATAATCTATGCAATGTACTCATTTGGGCACTAACTTTTCCTTTCACAGGTCTTCGTTTCCTTCTAGGAAAGGTCTAAGAGCACGGAAGGCTCCCTCTTAACTGAAGGACTATATTTGAGTTTGGTTTCTTTAAGCCTTTACTCTGTGCTGTTTTTTTCTGATGTTTTTATTTGCTTTTCTTTTGTATAAGAGGGAGATGTGTGATGTTTTGCATACTTCCCCTTTAAGTCTCCATGTTCCTTACCCACATTCTTTGTTCTGAGAATGTATTCTCTTAGAGGTTCTTACCAAGTCAGTTACTGTTGGCTGTTCATGGGATGAGGTTTTAATAAACCCACCTATCTTCATAACTACTGGTTTCCTTGCTTTATTCAACCTTTAACCAATTTTACAGTAGAGTTCTGCATCGTTGTCGAGGATGCCATCTAAGAGGAACTTGGGACGTGCAGACCTGCCGCGAGGATGTGTTGCGCAGTTGTGCGTCCAAAGATGTGGGAGCTGCGATGCGAGGTCCTGCACCGGGATGCAAATGGCCAAGATTGGGGTGGCACCACATGGGGTGGGGGGGTAGGACTCACAGAAGACAGAGTGGAAGTACTTTATTTAAGGCAGATGAAGCTATTTTTTGTCCCTGGGTCTCCGATCAGGATGCCAGTCACCTTGGAGTCACTCTGGTGGTCCTGAATTGAAGATGCAGGTCCAGTCCTTCTAACTCAGCAGAACTAGCATGGCGGGCAGACTAGCAGTCCTTCTTGCAGAGCAGCACAGCAGTCCTTCTGAATCTTCCACAGGTCCAGAGGTGTACTGAAGAGTTGGGTCTGAGGGTACACTATTTATCCCTAGTGCCCTCTTTGAAGTAGGAGAACGTTCTGGAAGTTTCCATCCCCAGAGGTATCTGGAATTTCCAGACTCTCTGACCTGGCCCTAGCTTGTCTGGAGTCACAAAAGGGTAGTTTCAAAATCCTTTGTGAGTGTGCTCAGGCAGAGCCTTTGTGTAGTGCAAGTGTAGTAGGTGACAGCTCCACCCCTCATCAAGTCAGAAATGGTCCATCCTGCCAACACCTATTCCCCCTGGTTAGGTCAAGAAAATGACCGCTTTCTAAAAGTGGAATTTTCAGAATTATCCGACTTTACCATAAAAGAGATTTTATATCACAACTGCATAGACACCAAACTCCATATTCCCATTTGCTCCCAATTGAAAGTTACCATCTATTAAATGTAAGAAGGGAACCCAATGTTATCCTATGGGAGAGGTAGGCCTCACAGTAGTGTAAAACAAATGTAGGAGTTTTTCACTACTAGGACATACACAATTTAAAAGTACATTTCCAACAGTTGAAATACTCTGCACCCTGCCCTCTGGGCTCTGTAGGGCCTACTTTATTTGTATTTATTTATTTATAGAGTTTTATATAGCGCGGACTTCACCCTTGGGTATCAGAGAGCTTCAAAGTTACATTTAGAACATTTGTGATACAGTGCGAATGGCTATATATAATTCATGTACATGATTTTCTTATCAGTTTCAGCTAAAACAGCAGCATTACTATAAATAATATTCCTGTACATGACATTCTTATTTGTTTCAGCAAAAGTAACAGTATTTCTGTACACATGGTTCTGAAGTGCTTTCTGTGGATTCTACAACAGGACGGTTCATGATCGACGTTTGGGTATTAGTCATAATGCTAAAGAACAGTCTAGCCTTATGGAAAGAACTTGCTCATTAGGAAGCTCTTCGCTTCCTTCTTGAATGTTGCTATGTTTGGAATTTTGAATGTTTGGAGGGAGTGAGTTGCAGATTATGGGGGCTGCTCCAGAGAAAGCTCTGTTATATGTTTTCTTCTTCCGAAAGATGGGTGGTTTCAGCAACAGTTCTCTGGCGCTCCTAGCTGTTCTGCTTCCCCCTGAAAGTTCTATTTTCTGAGCTAGGTACCCTGGAGTTTTGTAGTGGAGACCTTTGTGTGTAGTGCTTGCCAGTTTGATTGAATTCTGGCTTCGTAATGTAACCAGTTTAATGCTTTCAGGTGAGGGAAGATATGGTGGTATTTTCTGGATCCAGTAATGAGTCTAGCTGCCGCATTTAGACATGCTTTTAGTGGAGCTGTGGAAATCTTTGAAAGACCTGCTAGAGTTGTACATCCATATTCAATCCTTGAAATAACTAAGGGCTGGACTGCTAGTTTATGGTCCGCTGTAGCGATGAGTGGTTTCATTTTTCTAATATAGTTCAGGTGAAACCGGGCACTTTTTGTCATTGATTTGATATGTGTTTTCATGTCTAGGTTCTTATCAAGTATGATTCCCAGTGATTTTGTGGATTCGACTAGTGTAGGGGTGCAGTTTAGTGCTGTAATCAGTTTGGTCCATTCTTTTACTTCTGTGGGTTTCTTTGGTGGTGATATTAATAGGAATTCTGTTTTTTGTGCGTTTAGTTTCAGATGATTACTAGTTAGCCAGTGTAATGACATTTGTAAGGCCTCATTCATTTTCTTTATGTCTTCCAGTGATGTTATCTTTTTTTTTTTTTAAGTTTTCAAAAACCTTTATTGAGGAACACAATCATGGCAGACACAATGCACTGTGCACTTCCGCAGCTCACATCAGCGAAATACAGTTCAAGTCAGTCATTTATTTACAGGTAGATTACATTTTACAGAAACTTGGTGAACCAGGAATGTTGAAATCACAGCTCCATTGTACCAAGGTCTCATCCCCCCAAGGGGAGCACACATGAAATAGCAACATCAATGGGGAATCTAAAAAAATGTTTTTAAAAAAGCGGGGGGGTGGATGGGCGCTAATGGAAAGGGAGAGGGAAGTCACTGTCACTGACCAGCGCCGGCAGCCGCCGCGGACTCAAAGACTTCTTCCCAAAGTTATTTTTGATTTTCATGTCAACCAGCCGATAACTTTGCCTACGTTTTTTCAGAATCCTTCATCTCCAGCGGAAAGGTCTTTACATTCCCTGGATGTTAGGAGGGTGTTGAAATTTTATCTGGATAAGACCAAAGATATTCGTAGGTCAGACCAATTATTTATCCATTATGGATTAGTCAGGACCGGTCTTGCTACCTCTAAGCAGTCCATCTCTAGGTGGATTGTGTCCTGCATACAACTGTGTTACCAAAAGGCTAATAAGACCTTAGGGGGAAAACCTAAGGCTCATTCCACCAGGGGCAAAGCTGCCACGACAGCTTTGCTCCGTAATGTTCCTATTGCAGAAATCTGCAAGGCAGCCACTTGGAAGTCGGTTCATACGTTTGCTAAGCATTACTGTCTGGACACTGATGCAAGGGCAGACGCTCAGGTTGGGCAGGCTTCGCTGCGGAATTTGTTCGCACAATAGTGGTGTTGTTTCTCGTTTCTCCACCGCCGCTTTGGAGTGGGGATGGGCTTGCCATTCTATTCACTAGATTATGACTATACACAGAGATCCCCTGCTACAGAATGAGTAGTTTCTGTCCTGTAACTCCAGTTCTGTAGTAGGGGTATCTCTGTTATAGTCATAAGCGCCCACCCTCCTCCACGGTGGAGAGAGATATTCATGTAAGGGATGCTACAGGTCTGGCGTGTTACGCCTTCAAAAAGAACTGAAAGTAAAAGGGACCTGCAGTGCATTCTGGGATACTGTGAAGTTCTGGAAACTTCTCTTAAAGGCACAGTGTCCTGTTCTGAGCCACATAATGGCAGCCTATGGGGCTTGTCTGTCCAGGTCTTACTCTCTATCATTCCAGAGGGGTTTTTGCTGCTGAGGCAAGGGAAATCTGTACAGGCTTTGCTGTTTGTGGATTTTTGGTGGAATTTCTAGTTGAAGTACTGGACACTGTAGCCTGGTTTTATAGGCTGCATTTTCTGTCTTTAATTCTCTCTTAACTGTCTGTGCAGTTCTGCATTTTTTTCAACACTTTAAGAGATAATGTTTGATTGCTCCGGGGTCCACGCACATGGGCGGGACTATTCACTAGATTATGACTATACACAGAGATCCCCTACTACAGAAAGAGCAATTCCCCTCTTTTCTCGTCCTATTTTAACCTCTTTTTGAAATTTCAAGAGCACCTTAAACAAGCATTGGCATAACCAATAGGTCTCGCCTTTGGGACCTTATAAGTGTTTAGCTATGCAACAGTTGTTGTTGCACCAAGGATATTGTGCTGCATAACTAAATAAGGTGCCAAAAGCGAGACCTATTGGCTATGCCAATGCTTGTTTTATTTTAGGCTCCTACCTATTAAGTTAACACTACCCATGATTGCAGAAATACAGAAGAAAACAAAAAGAATCTTGAAAATGCCCCAGCGTGGCAGAAAGACACTTACTCCAGTGGTTTTAATCTTGTGACTTCTGTGGAACCCCACTTAATTATTACTGGAATCAGGAGACCTCCAAGGACTAATTACTGGAATCCGAGGATACCACACTGGGTCATTACTGGAAGCCAGGGACGGGGATTCCAGACTAAGCAATTTCAGTGATTTGAACCACAAAATAATAGACAAATGATTACATATTGTATTTAACCCAATAACAAACATAAAAGAAATCACAGTTTCAATTTTTATGGGAAGGTTGAAGCTTTTCTAAATTCAATTAAGGCAACCTATCGTCCATACTATATTCTGTTTGATGCACTAGTTGTATCATCCCATGAATCAATCTGAGGATACCAACTTAATTTGTAGCCTCCAATTTCAAATTCTTCCACATTTATAGACTATTCCCAAAAAGGTTTTTTACATTTTGCTTCTTTATTTATAGACACTTCATTAATCTGTTAATATTATTTAATTTTCTAAGTAGTCTTGGACCCCTTCAGTAGGTTTTGCGTACCCCCGGGGTCCGTGAATCACAGGATAGGAACTTGTTTTTTCCAGCACGGGATAGGCGAATAGTAACCAATATGGAGCAATACATCATTGAATTCTTGACTGCGCAAACCAGGCCTACTACCTAGACTAGATCTAATGTGATGGCCATGTATTGGCAAAAATGCTGACATGAAAATAGTTTGGTTGTAATGCTAACCTATATAATAATGTTGAATACATGTACCATAATGACTACGAGGACATGTAACTATATAATAGAATAGAAATATGAAAGAAAGCAACCCAGACAAGAGTTGGTGCAAGTTGGAGCATAGGACCGTAAAGATTCCTCTTCATAAATTATGACTCCCAGCATCCTAAACATTTCTGTTTCCTGTCCATTTCCAATGTATCCTACACCTTTGCTACTGAGATTGGGAGGTATTGTGGAGAAGTGTGGCTCACTGGTTAGAGCAGGCAGACCCTGAAGCAGAGGTCAGACCGGGACCAGGGTTCAATTCCCGACGCGGCAGGGTCTTGAGCTCAAATGTCCATGGACTCGATTATTCTCGCTTCGGTGCCTGACCTAATCATGGGTTCACACTCTGCAACTCTGGGCATTAAGCTTGCTTAATCTCCACAACGGCCCCCCCGCGGCGGGATGCCTGGCTTTCACCTTGGGGATGCCCTGTAGGGGCTATCTCACAGGGAAAAACCAGGACGGGTTCCCAAGGCAAGCGCGGAGATACCCCTTCGGGGGTCGATTCTGGCGCTATATAAGAATATAATAATAATAATAAGAGGCTACATGGTGATGGCGTTTCCCTCTTAGTTCACATCTGTTATGAAAAACCCGGACCTTTCTCAGGACGTTGGGAAAACAAATTTTGCAAATCGGGTCTGAATTCTGCTTATCTTTCCCAGGCATTGGTATACAAGTGGTTTACTGCTGCAATTATACAACTGTAAATAACACTTCCTGATCACAGAATCAGAAATATTTCACTAATCCCAAATCTAAACAGGATAACAACAGTTTTGTGAAAGATCGCATTTTATTTCCTTGACATCACATAAGAGACCTGGAAGACATTTGGTAAATACAGTTAAAACCTCTACTTTAGTAACATAAGAAGAATAACTCTGATGTAGACACGGGATGTAGGCAGGGTAGAGTAAATAATCGGGCAGGAAAAGGAGAATTATGCAGCGGCATGCAGCACATTTTTTTTATAGTGTTACTTCATCATCTTGTGCGTTTTACACATGATAACACTGTGCAAAGAATTATGTGGTAAGTGTAGCCCATCAATAATCATATATAAAATGCAGTGCAGCAGAATTACATATTTCCAGTGGGCCTGGGTGTAGGCACACGTCTAGGAACCTCAGACTTGTGCTGAAACAACTGCATAAAAGTGGTTGATATGTTTTATTTAATAAAGGTCCAACGCTTTTGGAAAGAGGTGTTAGCGTAAATCTAGATAAACATGGTCACAAGTATCCCTGGAGTCAACTGATAATTCTATTTGGAGCCTATATCTACCACCTATTAGTCTAATTGAGCTCTAAACACTAGTAGACACATAAAGCTGTTGCCTTTTACTTCCCGGGAAACTTCTGTTCTAAAATGACCTGTGGTGAAATACAGTATTGATTAGTCACACAATGGAGAGAAGTACCGAAACTATTGACAACAGTTACAATAACATTTGGCAATCTCTGATTACCCCATGCTTGTCTTCTCATTCACGTGTTTACTCACTGTGTAACACACAATTGAAATTTACTTGAAAGAAATAATCCTCAGCCATGCCATGGTGGCAATCTTTCATCTATTTTTACTCTTTTATTTGGCCATAGCCCTCCTCCTTACTATGTCACATGCTTTTTTAGGTCTTGTCTACGCAGCACGCATGCGCTGCATAGGAGGAGACCTCTTGTCATCAGTTCGGTTTTGAGGCCAAAAAAGTGCACGTGTTGCATTGCTTTCAATGGCAGCGAGTGCACGTTTGGCGATTCCCTTACGGGAGCGAGCTTTGAAACCATTTGTTTGTAATTCACTTTCAAACAGATGGTGCTGCTCGCTCCCTCAATCGAAACGCTGTGTGTGCTCTGGGCCGCACTCCCCCCACCCCTCCCACTTGGTTTATTGCCTCCTGTCACACGCCCGTCCTCATCTTAACCTGCCTTCCTTCTCCCATGCTTTCCTTCCCCCTTCTTTCCCTCTCTACCTCTACCTCTCTTCCTCTACCTCTCTTCTACCCCTCTACCTCTCTTCTACTCCTCTATCTCTCTTCTACCCCTCTACCTCTCTTCTACTCTTCTCCCCTCTACCTCTCTTCTACTCTCTACCTCTACCTCTCTTATACCTCTCTACCTCTCTTCTACCCCTCTACCTCTCTTCTACCCCTTTACCTCTCCTCAACCTATCTTCTACCCCTCTACCTCTCTTCTACACCTCTACCTCTCTTCTAGCCCTCTACCCCTCGTCTACTATCTACTACCCCTCTTCTACCCCTCTACCTCTCTTCTACCTCTCTTCTACCCCTCTACTTCTCTTCTACCCCTATACCTCTCTTCTACTCTCTACCTCTACCTCTCTTCCTCTACCTCTCTTCTACCCCTCAACATCTCTTCTACTCCTCTACCTCTCTTCTACCCCTCTACCTCTCTTCTACCCCTCTACCTCTCCTCTACCTCTCTTCTACCCCTCTACCGCTCTTCTACTCTTCTACCCCATCTACCTCTCTTCTACCCCTCTACCCCTCTTCTACTCCTCCCTCTACCCCTTTTCTACCCTCTAATACCCCTCTTCTACCCCTATTGTACCCCTCCTCTAACTCTTTTCTACCTCTCTACACCTCTTCTACCCCTCTAACACCACTCCACCTCTCTTCTACTCTTCTACCCTTCTACCTCTCTTCTACTCCTCTACTACCCCTCTACTTCTCTTCTACTCCTCTACCCCTCTTCTACCCCTCTACCTCTCTCATACCCCTCTTCTAATCTATTACCCCTCTAGCCCTCTACTACCCCTCTACTACCCCTCGTCTACCCCTCTACACCACTACTACCCCATTACCCCTATTCTACCCCTCTACCATCCATTTACTACTCATCTACTACCCCTCTTCTACCCTACTACTCCTCTACACCTCGTCTACCCCTCTACCTCTCTTCTACCCCTCTACCTCTACCTCTCTACTTCTACCTCTCTTCTACTCCTCTACCTGTCTTCTACCCCTCTACATCTCCTCTACCTATCTTCTACCCCTCTACCTCTCTTCTACCCCTCTATCTCTCTTCTACCCCTCTTCTACACCTCTACCTCTCTTCTACCCCTCTACCCCTCCCTCTACCCCTCTACTACCCCTCTTCTATCCCTCTACCTCTCTTCTACCCCTCTACCTCTCTTCTACCCATCTACTTCTCTTCTATTATCTACCTCTCGTCCTCTACCTCTCTTCTTCCACTCTACCTCTCTTCTACTCCTCTACCTCTCTTCTACCCCTCTACCTCTCTTCTACCCCTCTACATCTCCTGTAACTCTCTTCTACCCCTCTATCCCTCTTCTACACCTCTACCTCTCTTCTACCCCTCTACCCCTCTTCTACCCTTCCCTCTACCCCTCTTCTACCCTCTACTACCCCTCTTCGAACCTTCTACCCCTCTTCTACCCCTCCTCCACCTCTTTTCTACCCCTCTACCTCTTTTCTACCCCTCTACATCTCTTCTGCCCCTCTACCTCTCTTCTACCCCTCTTCTACCACTCCACCTCTCTTCTACTCTTCTACCCCTTTACCTCTCTTCTACTCCTCTACCTCTCTTCTACCCCTCTACCTCTCTTCTACTCTTCTACCCCTATACTACCCATCTACTTCTCTTCTACTCCTCTACCCCTCTACCCCTCTACCTTTCTTCTACTCTTCTACCCCTCTACCTCTCTTCTACCCCTCTACCTCTCTTCTACCCCTCTACCCCTCTTCTACCCCGCTACCACTCTAACCATCTACCTCTCTACCCCTCTACCCACTACCCCCTACTCCTCTACCCTTCTTCTACCACTCTACCTCTCTTCTACCCCTCTACCTCTGTTCTACTCTCTACCTCTACCTCGACTTCTCTTCTACCCCTCTACCTCTCTTCTACTCCTCTACTTGTCTTCTACCCCTCTACCTCTCTTCTACCCCTCTATCTCTCTTCTACCCCTCTTCTACACATCTACCCCTCTTCTACCCCTCTACCCCTCTCCACCTAGCTGCCCCTCTTCTACCCTACTACCCCTACCCCTCTACTACCCCTCTTCTACACTTCTACCTCTCTTCTACCCCTATACTATCCCTCTACACCTCTTCTACCCCTCTTCTACCCCATTACCCCTATTCTACCCCTCTACCCCTCTACCATCACTCTACTACTCCTCTACCCATCTACTACCCCTCTACCCCTCTTCTACCCTCCCACTCCTCTACTCCTCTTCTACCCCTCTACCCCTCTTCTACCTCTTTACCCCTCATCTACCTCTCTACCCCTCTTCTACCCTCTACCTCTCTTCAAGCCCTCTACTACACCTCTACCCCTCTTTTACCGCTCTACCCCTCTTCTACCCCTGTGCCCCTCTACTCTGCTACCCTTCTACCCTACTACCCCTCTACCCATCTACTACCCCTCTTCTACCCCCTACCCCTCTACTACCCCTCTACTATCCATCTACCCCTCTTCTACCCCTCTACCCCTTTTCTACCCCTCTTCTACCCCACTACCATCCCTCTACTACCCTCTACCCATCTACTACTCCTCTACCCCTCTTCTACCCCTCTACCACCCTTCTACTCCTCTACCCCTCTTCTATCCCTCTACCTCTCTACCCCTCTTCTACCTCTCTACCCCTTTTCTGCCCCTCTACCCCTCTTCTACTTCTCTACCCCTCTTCTACCTCTCTACCCCTCTTCTACCCCTCTACCTCTCTTCTAGCGCTCTACTACCCCTCTACCCCTCTTTTACCACTCTACCCCTCTTCCCCTCTTCTACCCCTCTACCTCTCTTCTACCCCGCTACCTCTCTTCTACTCTCTACCTCTACCTCGACTTCTCCTCTACCCCTCTACCTCTCTTCTACTCCTCTACTTGTCTTCTACCCCACTACCTCTTTTCTACCCCTCTACCCCTCTACTCCTCATTTGCCCCTCTTCTACCCCTCTTCCACCCCTCTACTACCCATCTGCCCCTCTACTCTACTACCCTTCTACCCCACTATCCCTCTACTACCCCTATACTACACCTCTACCCCGCTTCTACCCTCTACCCCTATTCTACCCCTCTTCTACCTCTCTACTACCCCTCTACCACCCCTCTACCCATCTACTACCCCTCTGCCCCTCTTCTACACTTCTATCCCTCTATTACCCCACTACCCCTCTTCTACCCTACTACCCCTCTACCCATCTACTACCCCTCTTCGACCCCTCTTCTACCCTTCTACTCCTCTTCTATCCCTCTACCCCTCTTCTATCGTTCTACCTCTTTTACCTCTCTACCCCTCTTCCAGCCCTCTACTACCCCTCTTCTACCCCTCTACCCCTATTCTACCCCTCTTCTACCCCTCTACTACCCCTCTACCCCTCTTCTACCCTTCTACTCCTCTACCCCTCTACCTCTCTAACACTCTAGCCCTCTTCTACCACTCTACCCCTCTACCTCTCTTCTACCTCTCTACCCCTCTACCTCTCTTCTAGTCCTCTACTACCCCTCTTTTACCGCTCTACCCCTCTTCCCCTCTTCTACCCCTCTACTCTGCTACCCTTCTACCCCACTCCCCCTCTACTCCTCTACCCATCTTGTACCCCTTTACTACCACTCTACTACTCAGTTATCACTCTTCTACCCCTCTAATACCCATCTGCCCCTCTACTCTACTACCCTTCTACCCCACTATCCCTCTACTACCCCTCTTCTCCTCTACCCCTTTACTACGTCGCTACTACACCTCTACCCCACTTCTAACCCTCTACCCCTCTTCTACTCCTCGACTACCCCTCTACCCATCTACTACCCCTCTTCTACCCCTCTTCTACCCCTTTTCTACCCCTCTACCCCTATTCGACCCCTCTTCTACCCCTCCACTACCCCTCTACTACCCCTCTTCTACCCCTCTTCTATCCCTCTTCTACCTACCACTCTAGCCCTCTTCTACCTCTCTACCCCTCTACCTCACTTCTACCTCTCTACCCCTCTACTAGCCCGCTCTACCCCTCTTCTACCCCTCTTCCCCTCTTCTACCCCTCTACTCTGCTACCCTTCTACCCCACTCCCCCTCTACTCCTCTACCCCTCTTGTACCCCTTTACTACCACTCTACTACTCAGTTATCACTCTTCTACCCCTCTTCTACCCCTCTAATACCCATCTGCCCCTCTACTCTACTACCCTTCTACCCCACTATCCCTCTACTACCCCTCTTCTCCTCTACCCCTCTTCTACCCCTTTACTACATCGCTACTACACCTCTACCCCACTTCTACCCTCTACACCTATTCTACCCCTCTCTATCTCTCTACTACTCCTCTACCAGACCTCTACTACCCCTCTACCCCTCTACTACCCCTCTACCCCTCTTCTACACTTCTACCCCTCTAACCCTCCATTGCCCCTCTACCCCTCTTTTACCCCACTACCCCTCTTCTACCCCTCTTCTACCTCTCTACTACCCCTCTACCCCTATTCTACCCCTCTTCTACCCCTATACCACCCCTTTACTACCCCTCTACCCATCTACTACCCCTCTTCTATCCTTCTACTCCTCTACCCCTCTACCTCTCTACCCCTCTTCTACCTCTCTACCCCTATTCTACCTCTCTACCCCTCTTTCAGCCCTCTACTACCCCTCTTCTAACCCTCTTCTACCCCTCTACTACCCTTCTACCCCACTACCCCTCTACTCCTCTACCCCTCTTCTAACCCCTCTACCCCTCTTCTACCCCCCTATACCTCTTCTACCCCATTACCCCTATTCTACCCCTCTACCTTTCTTCTACCCCTCTACTGCCCCTCTACTACCCCTCTACCCATCTACCCCTCTTCTACCCCTCTACCCCTCTTCTACCTCTCTACCCATCTTCTACCTCTCTACCCCTTTTCTACCTCTCTACCCCTAGTCTACCTCTCTTCCCCTCCTCTACCCCTCTACCTCTCTTCTAGCCCTCTACTACCCCTCTTTTACTGCTCTACCCCTCTTCTACCCCTCTGCCCCTCTACTCTGCTACAACCCCACTACCCCTCTACCTACTCATCTACCCCTCTTCTACCCCTTTACTACCCCACTACTACTCATTTACCCCTCTTCTACCCCTCTATCCCTCTTCTATCCCTCTACTACGCATCACCCCTCTACTTGACTACCCTTCTACCCCACTACCCCTCTACTCCTCTACCCCTCTTCCAACCCCTCTACCCCTCTTCTACCCTTTTATTACCCCTCTACTACACCTCTACCCCTCTACTACCCCTCTTCTACCCTCTACCCCTATTCTACCCCTCTTCTGCCCCTCTACTACGCCTCTACCACCCCACTACCCTCTTCTACTCCTCTTCTACACTTCTACCCCTCTTTTACCCCTATACCCCTCTTCTACCCCTCTACCTCTCTTTTACCCCGTTACCCCTCTTCTACCCTACTACCCCTCTACCCATCTACTACCCTTCTTCTACCCCTCTAACCCTCTTCTACACTTCTACCATGCTAACCCCTCTACCCCTATTCTACCCCTCTACCACCCCTCTACTACCCCTCTACCCCTCTTCCACCCCTCTACTACCCCTCTACCACCTCTACTACCCTTCTACCCCATTTCTACCTCTCTTCCCCTCTTCTACCCACTACCCCTCTACTACCCCTTCTAATCCTCTACCCCTCTTCTATTCCTCTACCTCTCTATCCCTCTTCTACCTCTCTACCCCTCTTCTACCTCTCTACCCCTCTTCTACCCCTCTACTACCCCTCTTCTAACCCTCTACCCCCTCTATCCCTCTTCCCCTCTTCTACCCCTCTACTACCCCTCTACTCTACTACCCTGCTACCCCTATTCTACCCCCCTACCCCTCTTCTACCCCTCTACTACCCCTCTGCCCCTCTACTATACTACCCTTCTACCCCACCACCCCTCTCTTCTACCCCTCTACTACCCCTTTACTACCCCTCTAATACCCCTCTACTACACCTCTTCTACCCCTCTACCCCTTTCCTACCCCTCTCCTACCCCTCTACTACCCCTCTTCTACCCCTCTACTACCCCTCTACCCATCTTCTACCCCCTTTACTACCCTTCTACCCCATTTCTACCCCTCTTCTACCCCTCTACCCATCTTCTACCAACGACCCCTCTACTACCCCCCTACCCCTCTACTATTTTATTTTAAAGGTTTTATATAGCGCTGGCTAGACCCCGAGGTATCAGAGCACTTTACATGAGCATCAGATCATAGTTACAGGTTACATCGTTACAAAGGTTACAGTTATTAGAGCATGGCAACATAGTTACTTGTATGGTCGAGATAAACATTAAGCACAAATACGTAAGGGGAAAAGCAGGCAGGAGGAAGATTCAGGGGAGGGGGAAGGAGCTGGGGAAGTAGACAGGTAATGAAGGCGGGAAAGAGGAGGGGAGGGTGAAGGACACCGCATGGGAAGAGGAGGGGAAGGGCGACGGGGACCACAAACCGGTAGACGAGTCAAAGCAACGTCTAAAGTCCGGTAAGCTGTGATCCCAGGGTAAGTGGTATTACTTCCCTATCTCAGTTGCGGGAGGCTCCCTTTACGCAGTGGACTCTCTCAGAGGGGCCTCTGAGACTCCAAGGCCTACATTCTGGATCCTTCCCCAAAAAGGGGAGAGGGAGTGCTTTGGCAAGGGGTGCCATTCCATACCTCAGCTGTGAGTGGTCCCTTGGCGCAGTGGACTCTCTCAGCGGGTTCGCTGAGACTCAAGAGTATAAATATTGGATCTTTCCCCAACAAGGGGAGAAGGAGTGCTTAGTCAAAGGGCACAAAGTACAGGGGGCTAGGCAGACTAGCAAGCAAGATGAGAGATTCAGGGGAGAATGGATAGGAGCTAGGGAGGTAGACAAAGAGAGAAAGAGTACTAAATGGGAACAAATTTAATTAATAAGTTATTATATAGCTCTGGCTAGACCCGAGGGAATCAGAGCGCCTTACATGAGGAACAATAAGGTTGCAATTTACATCAGTTAAAAGTTACATAAGTATCAAGAAAAGCATTTAAAAAACATAGGGGACAAGGTGAATGGAGCAAGGAAGGGAAAGGGGATAGGGTAAAGATAGGACATAGAGACGAGGGGAAAATCTGCCCAAGGTCCGGCTGGGTAGGTGACGGCAGGGGAGCGGGGGGTGGGGGGAGTCCACGACCCATCTCCTCTTTAGCTATATGGTAGCTCCACCGGGCATCAGACAAATCGCTAGGTCGCCACAGTCTGGTGTAAGTTCCACAGGTTTCAAGTCCTGATGTGTAGGCAGGTTAGGGGATAGGTTCAAGGTCTGGTCAATGTCCAATTGTTGTCCCGGGGAAGTAAAACAACATGTAGGGGGCCATTATGGAAGTCATCTTGGGGTCAGGCAGGGGACTGTACTGTACACTGGTACACTGGTGACCATCCTAAGGTCAGGCATCTGGCAGTTAAAGTAAATATGCAGGACAGTGGCTGCCAGAGAATAACTAATCCTGCGGGCACACGCCATCACACGCACAGACATGCACAAGCACACACAAATGTGAGCAAACACTCATATGCGTACTGACGCACACACACAAGCACATAGACAAAAAACATCCAAGAACACAAGCACACATAAAATCCCATGCTCCAATACAAAAACACCCAAATACATGCACAAGCAAACATCGTCACATGCACAGACATGCACAAGCACACACAAATGCGCTCACACTCTCATACACGCAGACACACATACAGAAACTATCAAAAACACAGGCACACATACAATCACATGCTCCAGAACAAAAATACCCAAGGACGTACACGCAAAATACATGCACACACACACACACCATCACACGCACAGACATGCACAAGCACACATAAATGTGCGCACACACTCTTGTATGTGAACAGAGGGTGCATACAAGTACGCATACAGAAACATCCACACGCACAAGCACACATACAATCCCATGTTCTAATACAAAGACACTCACATACATGCACACACCATCATACGCACAGACATAAGCACACATACAGAAACATCTGCTCGCACAAACACGAGCATACATAGAATCACATGCTCTAATACAAAAACACCCAAATACATGTCAACACCATCACGCGCACAGACATGCCCAAGCATACAGAAATGTGAACATAGTCTTTCATACACGCACAGGCGCACACACACATGCGTCCGCACACACTTCCTCATACACGCACAGACGCACACACAAAAGCACTCCCATGACACATTTCTCCAGGACTGCCGCACCATTGATAGCAAACAATGGCAGGTTTGGACAGACTAATGAAAGAAGGCTAGTTGTACACGCAGGAAACGGTTGAGGCCAACAAGATGAGTCACATCAACCTCGGCATAAAATGGCGGCCCCCAGATCAGCACATCCTGTGTAGTCTACTATGTGCACCATCTTCACCACCATGTTCACGTGGCCCCTGGAAACAGCGTTGATGACCTCTCCCCACCAGGCCATACAAACAGCCATCACTGATGTTGGGGAGGCAGTTTTCAGCGCCCATAGGCTCAGTCAGCTGCTCCACGACACATAGCAGCCCATGCAGCAATCACCCAGCAGCACGTCCAGCTGGCCACAAGTACTACTCAGCCCCTCCTCACCTTCCCAGCATCTTCCACTCAGCCAACTTCGACGGTCCACAAGCTCCAGGATCCCAGGACTGTCATTGGGATGCCAAGGCAGGGGCCACCATGACTGTCGCATCTGAAGAGGCACAGAGAGACTGCAGCAAATCCCAGGCGGTGTTGTGGAGTGTGGCACTAGCGTGGAGTGCACCCTAGCGAGGGGGGAGTATGTCAGGGGCACAGGCAGGCACGGGCTTAGTATCATCCAGAGCGCCCCTGCGGGCACTCGCTGCTATATCGAACTAGGATCCTCTGCAGACGGCCGAAAACACACGAAGGCCCTGTCCCTGCACATGTCTGTGCACCGCCGGGGGCAGCGCTCCTCTGCAACCGCGGGAGGCCGACAGACTCGCGCCATCGCCCCGCCGGGTCTGCCAGTATGTTGCCGCTCAGCGTTCTAACCCGCACCCCGCCAACTCACCTCACCGACCAGGGATCTCGATGTGTGCACCACTACTCCCACGCAGCTACGCCGCACCCGGTCCTCCTCCGCTGGTCAGGCCACCGCCATGATGGATTACCCAGCCGGGCCGCCTCAGTGTTACAGCTGATGATCCCTCGCTGCATTTTCGGCGCTTGTGGGCTGTGTCGGTTCGGGCATCTCTCCCCTCCATTAAGCGGTCGGAGACATGGCGATTTGGTTGTGCTGGATGTTGATGGCCTAGACGGTCGGCGGAGCTTCAGAGCCGCACGGCCATCTTGTGCTGCTACCCCTCTTCTACCCAACTTCTACCCCTCTACCCCTCTTCTACCCCTCTTCTACCCCTCTTCTACTCCTCTACCCCTCTTCTACCCCTCCACTCTACTCCCCCTCTACCCCACTACCCCTCTACTCCTTTACGCTTCTACCCCTCTTCTACCCCTCTACTGCCCCTCTACCCTTCTACCCCTCTACTACCCCTCTACCCTACTACCTCTCTTCTACCCCTCTCCCTTTTTATTATTTAGAGGTTTAGAAAATTAGATATCTTCTGTTTGTTGTTATGAAATTATATTACAAATTCTGAAAAGTTTTTTCTCTAATTAAATATAAAAGGTTGGTCTAAGTTGCAGTTTCAATCATCATAAGTCAACCTTAACTTCAAAAGCTCACTTTGCACATAATTGGATTCCGCTCTTAAAGCACAGTTTGAACAATTCATTCATAGAAATAAAATATTTGAAAAGTACCTTTGAATCTGCTTCCCAGCACAGACGCATCAATTGTGCAAAACTTGCAGGACAGCTGCTTGGAATGGTTAATCTCTGCCAAAAAATAACAGCCCTGTTAAGGTTTTAGCTCATTCAGACTCTAGAACAAAGTATTTGGTACAGCTTTGAGTTATGCATGTGCAAGATTCAATATCCTACCGGAAAACTGAAAGACATCGGGCACAGTGTAATGCTGTGATTCCAAATTTGCTAAAAAGAGCAAACTTAATTGATTCTGCTTGCATCGGCTTTCTCTCTTTGCCACCCTCCATTCCACCTCTTCACTGAGAAGGCGTAGCAGATCAGAAACATAAACTATGAACTATGCTCAGAACAGATAGCTTCCTTTAATATTACTGATTTCGTTCATGTTTAGTTCCCCTTTTTCCTGCTATGCAGCTCAAAGATTGTCGAAGCATTGCAATTTACTAGTGAAGGATTTCTGCAAATGTAATCAGTTTCATGTTTTCATTTACCCAGTATATGAGCTACAGATCTCTGTTTAGTGGTAGCAGGCACAACTGTGCATAGGCATGCCCTGCACTCTGCAACGTTTTAAACATAGACCAAGGGACCTTTTTTTGGTACCAAGCTGTCACCGCGCAGAGTTAAGGCCATTAGTAAAGATTGCAAAATATATATATATATATATATATATATATATATATATATATATATATATATATATATATATATATATATATATATATATATATATATATATATATATATATATTATTCCTCCACTGAATAGGCATCCTGAATTAGCCATATTATGTGATAAGCATAAAGAAACAATGAGATTATCCAGTCTGTCTTCTGACACCACAATGTTCTGCAATACTTTTTAAAACCAGTGCCAGCTGGTGGACTTTGATACTGGTGGGGCCTATGCAGATCGAATCAACGTATGCGATTACAGCGAGCGAGCCCGACGGCAATAACGGGGGTTTCGGGGGTGTTCTCTTCCCGTGAAGATTTTTTTTTTAAATTGCCATCTTTTTGGTGCGATTTTCAGCACTATTTCTGTGATAAATGGACTAAAAATTCTGTTCTTCTAGGCATCCATAAAAGAAAACTCATACTTTATTTCTGAGAATTTCTGGGTTGCCAAGCAAGTCGGACTTCTGAAGAGAGCTAGGGTACTAAGCAAGACTGCTTTGGCTCTACCCTTTCCAATAGAAAGCACTAGTTAGCGATGTCAACAAGTTTAATGAACAAATCTGGGGTATAGTGAGAGTCCCTCTCCTGAGAAAGAAATTTAAAAATGTTTGGCAAATGGTGCATTTTAAAGCAAATGAATGCAGCGATAAAGGAAGGCTTATTAAGCAGTGGGAACGTATAGTCTTGAAATCTTGAAATATTAAACACATAAAATACTGCCCCGTATCTTCTTGCATTAATTTGTTTAACAGTTACTGTAATATGTAAATTGTTCTGCGTGACAACTTTAGCCCTCTAAAATGTATGTTTGCCTAGTGTCTTGCACTGCATGCAGAATTAACTTTGGAAAAATATGCTCTAACCAGACTTCGGGGAGCACCACAGCTGCTGGCTGTAACCAGTCATATAGAAATATGTGCAGACAGGTCTTTAAGCGAGATGAAAAAAGTGGGTGCTCCCTATAAAGGAACATGACAAATACATTTCTGTGATTCCCATAGTGTGCCATCAGACTGGTATTTTGGTTTCTCTCTGAGATGTAATTTTATCCTGATAAATGTCACAGGAACTGACATATGCCTAAAGCCTAAGCTGTTTAAGATAAATGAGTAACAACAACAATGACTGATTGCTCTGGGACAACTGAACAAGTCAAGATAGCATCTCTGACGTTGTCCCATGTCCGGTATAAACCTGCTTTCTTATTTGTGACCTAGTTACTTATTTGTTTTGAACAAAATAAAAGGTTTCATAAACACTATTTATTTTACCACAGTTCATGCTTACATCCTCACCAGACGTATTCAGCAACATCTAATACCTGTTCTCCCAAGTGATTATTTAAAAATAATTTCATACCTTCTGTTTACTATTCTTAACTAAATCTTTAACCATATCTGCCTAGGTTGCAGTGTGCAATTTAAAGTGCTAAATCTTTCATGTATAGTTTGTATAATGCAAAACGCTTTACAAATATGTATTTAAACAATAAATAAAAATTCTAGTACCTAATAGTGTGAACATTACCGGAGGTCAAAGCTAGGTAGCCCCATCACCAATTTGCTACATCAACAATGGAAAGCTCCCTCTCCCCATATGACGGACCCTTCAGTGGTGCATGGATTTACACAGTTGAGGTTAATTTGTCACCGCCTATTTCAAAATCTTGCAAAACAAAACTCAAGATATTCTCCGAGGTGGCATTTTAAGGCACCCTGTGGACAAAATTCATATGTTCCTCTTGAAGATACACATGAGAACCCATCCAAAGTTTGACTGAAAAACATTGTTTATAACTGCCCCTTACAAAACAGAGAGGTGCCCTTTGTGAATAGGGCCCGAGCGTTTATGTTTTAACTGTGCCACATCAGGAGCTGTGACTAGATGATTTGTTGACCCTTGCTTATTAAGACAATGGCAATCAAAAGTCCTCGATACACAGAAACACACAGTGTTGCTCGGTGCTTAGGTTATCTAAGCTAGTCGGGTGCTGGGACAGATGCAGCTTGCTTATTACCACTGGATAACTAAACTTACACTACAATACCCCAGTATGGAATTGTTCCATGGCCCTTTCCGCATGGAACCTCTATGTACAGTATGCATTGTTATGAATTTCCACAGTCCCCCGAAATACACATTACTAAGAGTTTCTATGTTTCTGTATTAAAAAGATTTATTGCCACGAGTTTCCTCCATGCTCCTGCACGCAAAGCAGACATTGGCATCGTAGTTTCAATGATGCCAATGTGTACAATGTTCATGCCAGGCACTGGGATAAGAGTTTCCCTATTTCATATGTGTGACGCATGGTTGCCATAGTACTTCCCACACTGCTCGGTATACAACACACACACACTGTTGTGCTCACTGCTCCAATGTCTTATTATAGTGGGGAAGGTGGTTCTACCATGGTAGTTTAACGACCAGATGTGTTGCGAGCCACCATATTGGCCCCTCCCCCCCAGCAAACATAACGAATGCATAGTTAAGCTGGTGTTTGGGGCGCAATTCTGGAGGTAATGCTTCCTTACTTAACACCTCTGCAAGATAAGACATTGAGATGCCCTGGACCAGGGTCAGCGGACTCGATAATTCTCTCGCCTCTGTGCCCACTCTGATCAGCGATCACACTCGGCAACTCTGGGCATTAGCTTGCCTCATCTTCACTAACGGCCCCACCAGACCGCCGGGGATGCCTGGTCTCACCCTGGAGATACCCATTAAGGGACCATCTCTCAGGGAAGCCAGGAAGGGTTTCACAGCGGTCGAAGCGCCTTGGTAAGTAGTGCGCTATAAAAATGCCAATACAATACAATACAATACAATTATTTACTGACCTTGATGTGAAATGTGGATTGTTCTCTGGAAGACATAAATGTTGGCCATCAGTGTGCAAAGACTTCCTGAGGAGAATGGTTACTGTATGTCTCAGGAATTTGTACGATTGATGCTTAAGGGACTAATAAGTAATGGTTGGATGCGTGGATTTCAGAAATCAGGTTAGCCCATGTAAGTAAGTTTAAAAGATGGGTTGGGCAAGATGCCACATATGATTTGTGGTGCCTGCAATTCTCACTCAGCTATAGCAGAGTGAGCGTCGGTGGAGAGGTAACATCTGCTCCGGTTTGTGCTCCACCTGTTGGCACTATGCCTTCCTTGTTTGGGTTCCGGGGAGGGAAGGTGTCTCATTCACGTCCAGTTGGGGAAGATGCGATGAGGGAGTGGGAGGGAATTTGCTGTTGTTTGTTTTTTGAACGACAGAGAGCCCATTATCCATGACGTATGTTACAGACAAGACAACCAATTGGCTTGGCTAGGTGTATTGGAGATAGCCAGGTACACCTTAGACACTCAGATATCTCTAAGATGACCCAGTGTGACGGTAATAAGGTTAGATACCTGACATGGAACTTTAGAGGCCTTAATAATTACCGCAAGGTGCGTAATGTTCTTGCATATCTTAAACGGCATACCATAGATTATGCCCTGTTACAGGAAACCCGTTTACTAATAGTAAGATCCTCATGTAGAGAGTATTACAGGGCCCCTTTTATGCAGCAGGGTTCTGTTCGCATGCCCGAGGGGTGCTCACGTGGGTTAACCCAAAGTCAGCAATTAAATTAGACTTGGTTATTGCAGATATGGAGGGGAAGTATACCATTTCTAGGTGTAGGGGGAAAGGCCTTGATTTGCTAGTGATTAATGTGTATGGTCCAAATTACAATAACCCGCAGGTTTACCGGATCCTTTTAACAAGTCCTTGTATAGATTCTGCACTGCCGCTGATAGTGGGAGGCGATTTTAATTGTGTCCTAGATCCAACACTGGACCGATCGGGAGGTCCACTTTGGCGTACTACAGCCTCAGCGAAATCCATTGCGGATGCCATATGGATTTGGTGGCTATTTGGCGCACTTGTTTCCCGGAGCAAGGAGGTTTTACACTCTACTCCGCCCCACATAAGCTACACACGAGAATAGACTATTGGCTACTGGCGAGAACCTTATACCCAGAGGTTAGGGAATGCAAGGTTCACCCCCGAACCCTATCAGACCATGTGCCAATATTACTGGTGCCGCACTGCCCGCAGAAGAGACTTGCCCCGTTCTCATGGAGATTCTCCCCTATTCATTGCTTGATAATGCATTTAAAGCTGATATTTTCGAAGCCATAGAAGACTTTTTTGTAAACAATGTAGGATCAGTACCTAGGTTCTCCACAGTCTGGGGAACCCTCAAAGTTTACATCAAAGGCATTGCAATTTCTTAACACTCAGGGTGCTGCGTGCCATTAGGGGTAGACTGGATAGCCTGGAAAAACGCCTGACTGAACTGGAATTGGGATTGCGTCACACGATGGGGCAGTTAATAGTGTTGAAGAGTTGAAAAAGACATTAGAGGAGTACCATGAAGTAGATGACAGTGAAGTCAAACATATGGGCAAATATGTAATGGCTAGAAGCTATGGGGAGGGAGAACATCCGGGAGCCAAGCTTGCAGCTTTACTGCGGCATAGGAGGGAATCCTCAAAGACCACAGCAATTCAGTCTGATGAAGGAGAGTTGTTGGTCGATCCCAAAAGTATAGCAAACCAATTTAGACAGTATTATACAGACCTTTATCGCTCTCGCTCACATGCAGATGAAAGCATGGTTCAGGAATATCTTGAGCACATTAAGTTACCTTGGCTCACGAATAAACATCGTGAATATCTGATGAGGACACTGGAGGCTTAGGAAATTCATGAGGCTCTAAAGAGTATGCTCTCGGGAAGTGCCCCTTGGCAGGATGGCCTAACAGTGGCTTTTTACAAGGAGTTCAGTGACCTTTTAGTCCCCCATCTTGTGACCCTATTTGAAGAGATTAGTGAATCAGGGGAGATGCCCTTATCAATGAGAGATGCAGTGATAGTCACTATTTTGAAACCTGGTAAGCCTCAGGACAAGTGCTCCTCGTTTCGCATACTGTCGTTATTAAACGTAGATACCAAAATATACACTAAGGTTCTAGCCAATCGCCTTGTGCCGCTAGTTCTGAAATTGGCCAGCACGGAGCAGGCGGGATTCATCCCTGTGCGGCACCTAACTTACAATTTGCGCACCTTTTTGAAACAGTCCAACATGTTAACCCTAATATTAGAGCTGCTGCAGTCTTCTTAGACGTGGAAAAAGCGTTCAGCTTTGTAGACTGGGCATTCAATGGGGCAGTACTAAGGAGGATGGGGGTTGGCGAAATATTTATTAAATTGGTGGCAGTTCTGTACACCTCTCCCTCTACAGTAATAAGAATTGGTGATATGGTCACTGCTCCCGCCAAAATATCTAGAGGCACCAGGAAGGGATGCCCACTATCCCCTCTCCTATACGCCATAGTCGCAGAACCCCTAGCCTGCGCACTCAGGGAATACCATAGATTAAGTGGACTCCGGTTTCCTAATTACAATTTAATAGTGTCATCGTATGCAAATGACACCCTACTCTATATTAGAAATCCAGAGGCTAACCTGTCCCCGGTTCTCAGAGAAGTTGTCCGATTTGGGGAGCTTTCTGAATTAAAAATAAATTGGAATATGTCCATAATATTTCCTTTGACCAAATGCATGGCTCCCTTTGACTTAGATTTTTCACTGACTTGGTCTACAGACCTGGTACGCTATTTAGGTATACAGATTCATACAGACCCAGAGATACTTTTCAGGGAAAACTATGGTAGGGCAGTCACTAAACTAGACGGTGTGGACCATTGGACACGCCTGCCTATCTCTTTGCTCTGGCGAATATCGCTGATTAAGATGGCGGTCCTCCCAATGTTTTTGTTTCTGTTTTTAAATATACCCATGGTCCTTCCAGCTCATTTTATAAAAATTATTACCTCTATATCGACGAAATTGGCATGGGCGGGGAAGCAGCCACGAGTTCATTGGAAGGTCCTTACCCTTCCCTACAGTCTGGGTGGCCTGTGAGCCCCGAATATGGATCTTTATTATAAAGTAGTAGAAAGTTTGCAGACGTACCATTAGATTCATCAGCAACTTGACCATCCTCATTTACACATAGAAAAGGTGGCCTCCGCCCCCACCAATCTCCCCTCTCGCATGTTCTGTATTCCCAATCGCCGTACAGGAGTTCTAGACTCAATTAATACCACAGTGCATGTGTGGCACGACCGGATGAAGAGACAGGCAAGTAATATATTATATTCCCCAATTACTCCACTGGAATGGTGTACTTGGCTGCCTATGAGTGGAGACCGGGCAGCAGTCAACGCATTAAAAACTATCAACATGACCAAACTTGGTGACCTCTTCCTAGAGGGGAGAGTAGGTACGTGGGCTGATGTGGAGGCCGATGGACATGAAGCCACAACATGAGTACAATTTCATTATCATCGGGTGCGCCAAGCCATGCGAGAGTTCCGAGGTGACGAAATGACGGAGCCGCCGGAAGTGGCTCCTTTCACTTTAATATTAAAATCGGAGTCTCCTTATAGATTGTTATTGACAAACAACTCACATGTAACACTGAGTATGTTGTTTATGATTTACAATGTCCGTGCAGGAAATCATATGTAGTTAGCACTATTGATTGCGAAAAAGCAAGTGCTTGAACATACCATCAGAAATGACAATACCCAATTGCTTGTCATTTTGAGGATTACCATAACCAAAATTGCAATCTTTTCAGATTTGTGGTCCTCAATAGAATCCCAAATCGGAAGAGAGGGTGTGACCGAACACTTGAACTGAGGAGATTAGAATCTAAAATAATTATAAAATACAACACTCTTCATCCAACAGGGTTAAACCTTGATGAAGAATTGGCTGTTCATTTAGGTTGATTAAAAAGTTCAGTACGAAAATAATGTGACTGTCTTTCTGTCGAGGGTTTTGCCTTTCTTAAAGTATGTGTTTGTCTTGAATTTGATTTTAATTAGTACTTTTTTCTGTCGGTTTTATTTCAGATACAAGAATACGGAAACGCAGGAGAGCTCTTATATCTCAACTATGCCTGGCTGGACACAAACCAGCTAACCTTTGATCTCAGCACAATGGTTATTATTTTCATTGAAACAATGAGCATTGTTTAGCCCATTGATACTTTATTGTAACATATCACCCACTAGGGTTGAATTGATTGTGTATAATGTTCCCAATGTCATAATACAATATGATATCCATGAAATCATTGATCTGACATAACATGAATAATCTATTTTGGAAGGCCATTAATCAATACCTCCAACTTAAATTGTTTATAAATATGGACTTATGTTCTAAATGTTGGACTTAGATTCATTTTAGGCCCACTGGGGCATAATAATTGTGTGAGAAATTCAAATAAACTATGTAAACATGATAAACTGGTCTTAGCAATATGGCACGATATTGTCAATATGGGATCATTACCCAAGGTATGATATATCTGATACTACTACCTTTTGCCTGGCAATGAGAATTGTAGGTCAGGCGGAAGAAAAAATATGTCCATTTAAAATGACTCCTATACGATTTAATTAATTCTCTATTAACAATACCGAAACTGACACAGAAAGTATTTTGTTTATGCCTATTACAGGCATGAGACATATGTTCTGTTTCTTTAAATTAAGCAGAAGTGAAGCATAAACCTAACCTGTGACCAAGGAGTGAGGAAACTGAAACGCGTTGGGGATTTTCTGTTGCCAGTGTCAAATAAAAACGCTGATTAAGATTTGAGTTGTGGTACTGGTGTGATGTTTCGAGTCAGGGAATCCTTACTGGCCATGACTACAGAATTGGATTGATTTATGAGGTTCGCTACCTCGCCGCATACTCCCCGTACAAGCAGGCTCGGGCAGAAGCGAGCGTTATTGGATGGTGTATATATATATATATCCTTCCATGGTGTCACTGTGGGAGGTGGATTGTTTGTTTCATATATATATTTATTTATATGTATATATATATATGTATATATATATTGCAACGAAAAAGCTTGAGGACGAACACCGCTTCAGGGGAGGGGGTCCGTGAACGAAAGCAAGCTCACTTTCGTAATTGAATTCATGAAGAACTCCAAACACGCCACTTCCAACCACAAAGATCGGCGAAGCGCTAAGCAGGAGACGGACCACCAGATTGGATAACAGATCTTTAATCCAGGTTAGAAGTTATTTTGCAGGAAATGCATAACGCGTTTCGGGCTACAAGCCCTTGTTCACATGTGAAAGATCTGTTATCCAATCTGGTGGTCCGTCTCCTGCTTAGCAGCTTCGCCGATCTGTGTGGTTGGAAGTGGCGTGTTTGGAGTTCTTTGTGAATATATATATATACATATATATACACTATCCAATACCGTTCCACTTGCTTCTGCCCGAGCCTGCATGTACGGTGAGTATGCGGCGAGGTAGGGAACCTCATAAATGTAAAATTTAATTTTTTTTAATTTAAATAAAAATGTAACACACACACATATATATATATATATATATATATATATATATATATATATATATATATATATATATATATCAAAGCTACTACTTTCTTGTCTTGTAAAAGAAGAGACAGCACTCTCGGGAGGGGGATCAAGATTTTATTTCGGACCCTCTGAGCACCAGACGCGTTTCGGCTACTGCCTTTGTCAGTGGTACAATAGCGCACTATTTTTTTCTTATTTAAATACCCATCACGTGTCATACTTAGTCGTGGAGGTAGAGAGAGGACTAAAACATCATTATTACGTGACATATTGGAAAGGTTTAATCGTTATTTACAACATTATTTGTCGTTGTAATTGAGGAAATATAAATTTTATGGTCAAGTTGTGTTCCCTAGCGTGTACCCCACCGTCTCCATGTACCAGCTTAAAGTGCATGTAACTTCCCTCCTGTACCAGCTATGAAGACGCAAATACATTTGCGTCTAACGTTAACATGTCCTCTTTCAGACCCACCCTGAATGGGTTGAATAGTCCGTTCCTAAGTATGCTATGCCAACGTCTTTTTGTAGTGTACTTTACACGTTTTTTTTTTAGCTCTGGCAAAGTAGGCCCTGAATTCTGCCTTCGAGCTTCTCCCTGCCTTCTGACTCTGAAAGCCTCAGCCTCAGCCCAGGCTGTCTCTGTACCCGTGACCTCTGACTTACTTTCTGTGCGGCTCCCGGCGCTTAGCTCAGCCTGCTGCCTGCCAAGACCGTATTCAACCTTCGAATTATCTGTTCCGCTCCTCGAAAATGCATTCCTGCCTACTAGTTTAAGTAAACATCCCCCCAGCTGCAGAGCAAAGGGCCCGGCCTCACTGTCTCCGTGCAAGTAATTCATAGCCTCTGTTACCATGGTAGGCCCATGCCCCTCGCATTCTCATGCAGACACTTAGGCGCTTATACACGCACTCACAGTTAGTATAGAATAGCTTCTGCCCCAGAGACCTTTCCGTTTAGATAATATGGTTCCCAAACATCAGATAGCAGATATGATAGAAGTACGAGTTGATCTGACATGCCAGACTTCTGTCTCTTTCCGCTAGTGTAAATGTCAAGTCCCCTGCACCCTCCAGTTTCACGTCAGTCACACGTCATGCAGCTGCGCGCGCATCCAAGCCTCAGATTTCTGCTGACATTGCAACATTTCTGCTTTGTGCCACCCACTTGTGACACCTATCTGTGACGTTTCTAGCACACACCTCTAGTTCACGCCTTCTAATTACGTATCACTACCACGTGGACGCTGTTATCTTGTCTTCTCTCAGCTGTTACGCCTACTATATTGGTTTCTATGATGTGATTTAAGTATATAAGCTATGTATTGTCAATAAAATATTGCTCTATCCCTTCCTGAACCCCTGTGGTTGCAGGAACATGATATCCAGGTCATGACCATTCCTTTTTGAGGAATAAAACCCCTAAGAACTCTAACACCACGGACTCTGCCTTTTTCTTTCCGATTGAGTTATTATTGATTAAGTACTTACCTGCATAGAAATTAAGACGGTAAATCAAATATTTACCACATTATTCTGGCGCCCGAATAGGGACCCCTCCCCCAACCCACGCGCCGGTTGGTGCGTTGCAAGCTCTGTCCCCTGCCATCAGTTAGACGGAAACTACGCGTACTGGCAGGATTTCCTGTATCTCCCTCTGGCCCACGGAGGTGACGAAGACTGCGATCAGCACCCAGACGAGGCGGTGAGGAGTGCGGAGGATCCCGACCAGAGCCTAGCCGAAAGAAGCAAGGTCCGAGGTGTCAAGAGGCCCACCAGTTTCCGAAGTATCCACGTGTCGAGTCGAGTCGAGTCCGGTCCAGTCCAGTCGAGTTTTCCGAGGCCTTCTGTTTCCGTGCTTCCCGGTGAGTACCATTGCTGGGACGTATCAAGACGGGTTTGGGTACACAAATTCGGTCTGCACTGTTTTAGACAGTGTATCTGTGCTGTTTAGCAGTACATCAGTTATTCAAGTTTTTGCATTGTCTCTGACAGTGTATCTGTGCTGTTTAGCAGTACATCCGGTATAGGGGGTAGTCATATATGTCTCAAATGTCTTTCATGTGATTAATGTCGTGGTATGAGTGTGACTGTTTTTAATGTGCATTATTGTGTTCTTGTGTAACTAGCTGTATTCAGTATTAAGTAGCAAGGATTGAGCATTCAGTATTAAGTAAACAAGATGCCGTTTTTCAACAAGTTAAAGCAGATAGGAACTAGGAAAGGGATACTAGAGGAAGAAATTCCTATCCCCCCTAGGGACACTCCTGGAAATTTTATGTACCACAAGCATGGCTTAGATGCCATATTGTATCTAGATTTATGGGCCGATTATACTAAGCATCTGGACGAAAGACACAGATGGCCTGTTACCGGAACATGGGATGCCGAGTGCATCATGAAGGTAGAAGAAGCACTATGGAAAAAGAAAGCCAGACAGTCTCAGAAGGACGCCATAGAATTTTGGAGTAAGGAATCACATAAGCGTGCTGAAAAAGCACTCCGTAGAGAAGACAGACTTAAAGAATCAGATAAAGCCCAAGAAAATGAATTAGTTACTGAAAGGATCCGAGTAAAATCAGAACAAATAGACCGCGCACGGAACAATCTTGTAAATGGTATGTACCTCGTGGCCGAGGGTTCGCCTGAGGCCACTTCAGAAATACCGAAAAATCTGCCGCCACCATTGGTTCCAACTAAAGTAAATCACAGGACCACTAAAGACATATTCCTGAATTCCTATCTAGAGGATGTAGCACCCGCTTACACCAATCTGCCTGTCCGCGTCCCGCCTACTGACGGTGAAGGAGGTGGCAACCCGCCTCCAGACCATATCCCACCGTTACTGCAATCAGGTTTCCCCGTTCGACAGCCCACCGTTCCTCCACCTCCACCACTCTCCGCACCTAAAATTGATATACCGAAACCGCTTCTACCTGATCCTACTAAAAGACAAGTTCAAGTACAGATACAGACCCCACAGAGAAATAATGTCCACGCTTCCGCTTCAGGAGGTGCGACCGGGGGGTCACCAGACCCCGCCCCCAACACACAGATTACAGCTTAGGGATATGCAGAACCCTTTTACGCTTCAATCACCCCGCCTCGACAGACTCAAAGAACCGCTTCCAGTTTGCAGATACGATCCAGTACCCGGCAAAGACGATAGGATGTTGATAGCATCACTATGATTGCGACAAGCTACAGATTACCTAACATTATTCTCAGGAATGAAAGAGCACCTAGATAGAATATATCATTTTGTCCAGACGGGGGAAGACCCAGACAGTATTAAGGATGCCATGGCACATCAGAAAGTTGACACTCAAGCATATATACTACGTTTTTTTATAAATTGCCTAATAAGAGAACGAGACAGGCCCGAGACAGAAATGGAGGAATTAGATGGACTCAACAAGTGGGGTCAAAATATATCCGAAGGAAAGCATGATAAAGGGGGTTGCATAGCCAGTATGTACAAGAGAATAAGAAAAGCAGTGATAGAAATACACGAAAAAGAGAAAGAAAAAGCTTCCTCCGAGGAGGAGGAAGAACCTGAAGAACCAGAAAAGACAACAGATACGATAGCATATGTAGGTAAGGGAACTTACCTTAGGAAAGGGATTCGTCCGGAAAGCAAGAGAGTTTTTCTCTCTGGCATAACAAAACCGAATTCTCCGGAACACCAGTTCCAAGAGACTGATAAAAGGCTTCGAGACCGAATAGGGTACCACGTACTCAATTCTATGGATGAACAAGAACTAGCCCGGTCAGCAGTATTATGGGCTGACAATCCGAACATATACAATGATGACACAGTGGCGCAGACATTTCTGAACCTTTCCCCAGACGAGCAGAAATTAGCAGGTGTATACATGATTCAGCACCTCCTCACGTTATACAGAAACCAACATTCCGATCCAGGTCCCTTACACGATACATTAGAAGCACTACTCATGGATAGATGGAGAGGTCTAAGTACCAAGTTAATACAAATAATTCTAGAACAACGACATAGATATAACACTTTCGTAAGCTCCGAATATGTTCCCGCTCCGCCCCCAGAAAGAAAAATGTATCATATGGAGCGTCTGCATGGTCTTGAAAGTCAGAACCCCTTACGAGAAGTACATCCAGTTATGGGTGCCGATCAGACCTTGAAACGTGTGTATGTACACACGCCTCTGACTAAGTTAGAACTGTTAGAAATGAAGAAATTAGTACCCTGTCATGATAAAGACCCTGCAGGTTTTCACAGAGAACTTAAAGACATGTTACTGATGGGGGATTATACATATGAAGATATCATGAAAATGTTAAAGGTATTGTTGCCTACCGGCATCTACGAGAAACTCAAGGAAAAAGAATGGGAGGTGGGAGACAAAAAGATTGTATGGGCAGAAATAGAAGACGAGGAGGAAAAACGTACCCCAGGGCTAGGCCTTGGGGAGAAAACTAAAGCATTACCGGGTTTGATAGTACAGGTTCTGCCAAGATTACTGACAACTAGAAAGGAAGATTGGGACGCAATTTCGGCCTGTAAACAGAAACCAGATGAAGATACTAGTGACTTCTATTCAAGATTCGAGAAATGTTTCATTATTAATAGTGGTCTTAAACCAAGTAGCGAGTCGTACCCGCATCTTTTTGTATCGAAGTTAGTGGAAAATTCCCTGTTAGCAGTTAAAAACCGTGTATACAAGGTTGAGAGTACATGGCAAGCAAACACGCCATCACAGATGTTACAGATGTTACAATACCATCAGAACAGAATTAGAGAAGAACAGGATCATGAACAGAAACGTATGAAAGACACGAAAATGAAAATGTTAGTGGCCCAATCAGTTCCAGCAGACAGCCAGAGAAAGGGTACGACCCAGACAGGTCACTCCGCAGCTCCCGTTAAAGGGACATGCAACTATTGCAAGCAGCCAGGTCACTACGTACATGAATGCCCAGTTCTGAAACACAATATAGCAACAGGTAAAACTAAGGAAAGACCGCATCTGCCTAGACAGGACCAGGCCCAGCAACAGACTTCACAGAATGTACAGCCCATGCAGAATACACAGCCTATGCATGCTTCACCACATGCAGCACAGACAGTAGCGGTGTCACAGCCACAGCCCATTGCCGCGACTCAACAAGTTTCACAACAGATGTACCAGTATGCCCAATCTGCTTACCCCGATTATCCACGATACACATGAAACAGCCTAGAGAGGGAGTTTGGCTTGCCTCTTATTGAGATTCCTGTAGATCAAGAGGGTCCTTATGTACACAGTCAAGTATTGGGAAAAGACAGAAAGTTTTTGATTGACACAGGGGCAAGCCGCACAACAATCAGCCATAATGAAGTCCCAGGGGCACCCCTCTCAGGCTCACAGAATGTTTCCCTTGGTTTTTCAGGACAGCCTATTGTAAATGAGGTATCAGAACCAGTCCCCCTGGCTGTGGGTCCATTATCACGCGTTACAGACCTGTTACTTACGAAATCATGTCCAGAAAATCTGTTAGGTATCAAAACATTGAAGGCTCTAGGAGCAGTGATATGTTGTTCCCCGGAGGGAGTTAGACTCTTTCTGCGGGATTTCAAGGGTCACTATGTATTACGAGAGTTTGATGTCAGATTGAAAAATGTACCAGATCACTTGTGGGCACAAGGCCCAACTGATGTAGGCTGTATGCATATCACACCATACCGTGTTACACTCAAACCAGGTGTTGTTCTACCCAGAATCAGACAATACAAGTTACCACCCGATGCTGTAGTGGCTTTACTGGAAATCATTGAAGAGCTCATCGCCCAAGGAGTGGTCGTAGAGACCAACTCCAATATCTGTAATTCCCCTATCATTCCAATTCTTAAACGTACTGATCCCAATGCACCGCCAGTATATCGGCTGGTGATTGATTTACGAGAACTGAATAAATGCATTGTACCACAGTACCCTGTGGTCCCCGACATCTCTTCCCTATTGACTGCTATTGATTCCGAAGCAACGTTCTTTACTGTAATTGACCTCAAGAACGCCTTCTTTAGTGTACCTATTGACCCCGAGAGCCAATACCTTTTTGGATTCAGTTTAAATGGACGAAGTTTCAAATTTTCACGCGCACCTCAAGGATTCACAGAAAGCCCCAGCATCTATAGTCAAGCACTGAAAAGACAACTAGATTGTATTCAAATGCCAGTTAACACCGCTTTACTGCAATACGTCGATGATCTGCTGATCACCGCACGAAGTGAACCCGAATGTGAACAAGCATCACTGACAGTTTTACATTTCCTGGCCGACAAGGGACACAAGGTGTCTCCTTCGAAGCTACAATTCTGTGTTCAGCAAGTTGTGTACTTGGGTCACTTGCTGTCCAAAGTGGGGAGACAGCTCACTCCCGATCGCATTCAGTTAATTGTAAATATGCCACAACCCCAGACACAAAAGGAAGTGCGGGCCTTTATAGGCCTCACCTCGTACTGCAGACAATGGATTCCTCAATATGCATTTCTAGCTAAACCACTCATTCAGTTAACGACACAGGAGGCAGCGACTTCGACTGCCCTCCCTTGGACTCAGGAACACACACAAGCCTTTGAAGAATTAAAGAAAGCTTTATGCCAAGCACCAGTTTTAGCGACACCATGTTACAGCAAACCTTTTACACTTTTTGTTACAGAACGTGATGGTACAGCATTGTCTGTCCTCACTCAAGATCAGGCAGGTTCACATAAGCCTTGCGCTTATTTTTCAAGTACATTGGATTCAGTAGCCCAGGCACTCCCTGCGTGCTTGAAATCCGTAGCAGCGACAGCATTAGCAATCAGACAGAGCGACTCAATTGTTTTAGGACATCAATTAACAGTACAAGTTCCACATTCTGTAGAGGTTCTTTTAAACAGAACCCAGACGCAACACTTGACTATAGCACGACTAACAGGTTATGAATTAACACTATTCCAGCCACACATAGAAATCAGACGCTGCAGCATTCTGAACCCCGCAACATTGTTACCTTCCATTATGACAGATCCAGCCCCGCATGATTGTCTAGAGATCATTAATGCAGTAACAAAGCCTCGACGAGACTTAACTGATGTTCCATTGACAAACCCAGACCTGACACTTTATGTGGATGGTTCATGTATGAGAACAAGTACAGGAGAATTAGTGGCCGCGTATGCAGTGACCACTGAAACCGAAGTTAAAGAAACACATCGTATTGACACACTGTCCGCTCAAGCGGCAGAGCTCATCGCTCTGACCCGAGCCTGTATACTAGCCAAGAACAGAAATGTTAACATATACACTGATTCCCGTTATGCGTTCGGAGTTGTACACGACTTCGGAATGTTATGGCAAGAACGAGGTTTTTTGACCTCTCATGGTGCCAAGATTCAACACGGTCCCCTCATTCAAGCACTGTTAGATGCAATACATCTGCCTTCAGGCATTTCCGTCATGAAGTGTAAAGCACATACTAAAGTTACAGATTCTGTTTCCCAGGGTAACGACCTGGCAGACCAGACAGCAAAACATACAGCACTGACTCACACCCAGACAACTGACGTGACAAAGACAATAGTACCGACACATTGTATGACAGTCAGGGATCCCGCACTAGATGTAATCGATATTCAGACACATGCTACTACAGATGAAATAAAGAAATGGACTGAACTAGGAGGGATCCAGACGGATCAAGGTTGGATGACGAAGGGAAAATCTACATGGTTTCTCGCCGACTCTATGGTTCAAGTCATAATCAATACAGCACATAGTCCAGCACATCTAGGAGAAAAAGCGATGTTAGACAGTTTACAGAATCTCTGGTGTAATAAACACTTACGAGCAGCAGCAAAACAGAAAGTGCGTACTTGCATGATCTGTTGTCAGTTCAATCCAGGTAAAAGCGTCCCTGTAGAGCAAGGTGGATTTCATCCTCCCGATCACCCTTTTGAAGTCCTCCAGATGGATTATATCCAGATGGACCATTGTCGAGGATTCAAATATGTTCTCGTAATTGTTTGTGCACTTTCCCGTTGGACCGAAGCATATCCAGTCCCAGATTACACTGCTCCGACCACTGCCAGGCAGCTGGTTCGAGAATTCTTCCCACGGTACGGCTTGCCTCGTGTCGTGTACTCAGATAACGGACAGCCATTCTCATCCGAATTAATGAAACAAGTTTCCTTGCTGCTAGGATATCAGTGGAGATTCCATTGTGTCCGACATCCCGAAGCCGCTGGCCTTGTAGAGAGGCATAACCAGACACTAAAGACACGCCTTGCTAAAGTTTGTAAAGAGAAAGGGGTCGACTGGATAGTCGCCCTGCCAGTTGCATTGTTCTATATGAGGATGGTCGCCCACTCGCGATCAGGACTAGCCCCGTATGAAGTGGTCTTTGGCAGACCACCGAATATGTGGGGGACGCCCATTCCTAAGAAAATTACCGATGTTGATTGTAATATGCTGACAGATTACCTTGCCTCCTTGATGTCTGCACTCCAATCATGTCGTTCACAGGTTGCCGCAGCCTTCCCTGACAACACTGATGTAAAGCCGCATGATGTCCGTCCAGGAGATCTGGTCCTGATTAGGAACTTTGACAGGAAAAGTCTGCTGGAGCCCCGCTGGAAAGAGCCGAAGACCGTCCTTCTTACTACGAGGACAGCAATAAAGGTGGAAGGCAGAAAGGGGTGGATACATACGAGTCATATTAAAAGGTGCAACGAACTGAAACCAGACCCAGACTCGTCCACCCCCTCCAAAGACTGTATTGAGCCAAGTGACTTTAAAGTTCCCGAGCGAGAGAAAACTCCCCAAGAGGAGTACAAACTGAAACTTCGATCTAGCAAGTCAGACAGTTTAATTGTTTAAGTCCTCCCCTAGGTGAATCGGTTAAATAGTTTCTGACATGTATCCCCTAGAGCGAGATAGAGAGAGAGAGAGACAACTCAAGAAATGTACATATTGCAAATCACTCCGCAGTCACTGTATAGTGACATTATTAATTAAGTTTTTCCTAAGTCTTCTGATTATTGTTGCGAGTATATTGCTTTCTATATACTACCCTATTTTCAAGCGTGAACAATCTGCTTACAATGTCACTGCTGAACATTCTTTTAGTGAATTACCTCCACACGAACTTTCTTACAGACTTGCGCTGCGCAACAACACATTCATTAGTATGTTACATCACTCCCATCAGACTAACAATGCTACAAACTGTTGGATATGTGGCCGACTCCCTCCCTACCAGAAATACAAGGGAGTTCTGCCCCTCTTTCCGTACCCGTTCACTCACAATGGCTCCTGTGGTGCATGGTTTAGAATAATTAATTCCTTAGAACTTAGTTCTGCTTAATGTCTGTTACCCTGATAAGAAGGGACTCCCCACTAGAATAGGAACTGATCTAGAAAATGAAGTATATGGATTAGGTAATTACACAATTAACCTTATGATTCTTACTGTTGAATCCGAAGCTGCACCAGTTCTCCCTGCTATGTCAGTACTACCAGTTACTGGTGAATTATGTGTCAGTAAGAAAGGTTCAGTACACTTAGGTCATAGTAAATGTACTACTGTGGTCGAATTCAGTGATCAAGGTAAATCTTCCTTTAGAGCTACCCGTCATTCCTACTTTGTTTGTGGTCATACCGCATACATACGCTTACCTCCAGATTGGGATGGTACCTGTTATATTGCATTCCTTCTGCCCCCTGTTTTTCTAGCTCCTCCTGATTATCACAGAAATACAAATCTAGTAAAGAATAGACTCCGAAGAGATCTCCCGATTGTCGACTACACTGAAACGGCATGGGAGCAATACACAGATTTCAATAAAGGATTCTTTTTCTTTACAGGCCCCGTCCAAAATAGCAAATTGATACGCAGATTAACTAGAACACTTGAAGCAGTAGTAAATTAAACTGCCTCCGCCCTAGGTAACTTAACAGAGGAGCAGTCCGCTATGCGGGTTGTTGTTCTTCAGAATCGTCTTGTTATTGACGTCATCTTGGCAGATAGAGGCGGAGCTTGTAAGGTCATCGGGTCAAGTTGCTGTGTTTTCATTCCAGAAAACGCACCATCTGTATACAAAGCTATTACACGTCTTCATAAGATTGCAAATCTGATACATCAGAATCCAGGCACCTGGACTTGGTCCGGTTGGTTCTGGACAACGTTAACTGCTTGGGGATGGAAGATCCTATCCTTCCTAGGTGTTGGCCTAGTCATAGTATTCAGTTGTTGCCTGTGCCTACAGTGTGGGCCAGCGATTTGTGGACTGTGTGCCACATCATGCATTGAACATTCCAGTTTTCTCTCAAAACGTGAAAGAAAGAAAGAAGAACAAATGATGTTACAAGAACAGACTGATCGATTTATGAGGATCGATATATCATGAAGGGTCCGTAGGGAACAAGGAGGGAATGAGGAAATATAAATTTTATGGTCAAGTTGTGTTCCCTAGCGTGTACCCCACCGTCTCCATGTACCAGCTTAAAGTGCATGTAACTTCCCTCCTGTACCAGCTATGAAGACGCAAATACATTTGCGTCTAACGTTAACATGTCCTCTTTCAGACCCACCCTGAATGGGTTGAATAGTCCGTTCCTAAGTATGCTATGCCAACGTCTTTTTGTAGTGTACTTTACACGTTTTTTTTTAGCTCTGGCAAAGTAGGCCCTGAATTCTGCCTTCGAGCTTCTCCCCGCTGTCTCTGTACCCGTGACCTCTGACTTACTTTCTGTGCGGCTCCCGGCGCTTAGCTCAGCCTGCTGCCTGCCAAGACCGTATTCAACCTTCGAATTATCTGTTCCGCTCCTCGAAAATGCATTCCTGCCTACTAGTTTAAGTAAACATCCCCCCAGCTGCAGAGCAAAGGGCCCGGCCTCACTGTCTCCGTGCAAGTAATTCATAGCCTCTGTTACCATGGTAGGCCCATGCCCCTCGCATTCTCATGCAGACACTTAGGCGCTTATACACGCACTCACAGTTAGTATAGAATAGCTTCTGCCCCAGAGACCTTTCCGTTTAGATAATATGGTTCCCAAACATCAGATAGCAGATATGATAGAAGTACGAGTTGATCTGACATGCCAGACTTCTGTCTCTTTCCGCTAGTGTAAATGTCAAGTCCCCTGCACCCTCCAGTTTCACGTCAGTCACACGTCATGCAGCTGCGCGCGCATCCAAGCCTCAGATTTCTGCTGACATTGCAACATTTCTGCTTTGTGCCACCCACTTGTGACACCTATCTGTGACGTTTCTAGCACACACCTCTAGTTCACGCCTTCTAATTACGTATCACTACCACGTGGACGCTGTTATCTTGTCTTCTCTCAGCTGTTACGCCTACTATATTGGTTTCTATGATGTGATTTAAGTATATAAGCTATGTATTGTCAATAAAATATTGCTCTATCCCTTCCTGAACCCCTGTGGTTGCAAGAACATGATATCCAGGTCATGACCATTCCTTTTTGAGGAATAAAACCCCTAAGAACTCTAACACCACGGACTCTGCCTTTTTCTTTCCGATTGAGTTATTATTGATTAAGTACTTACCTGCATAGAAATTAAGACGGTAAATCAAATATTTACCACATAATACAATTGTTTCATTTCACCCTGGATGGGCACCTTTAAATTACATGTTGATTCACTGTGACCTAAGTCGCTACATATTCCCGTTTAGGATTGCCGACATTGTCCTGTTTACGTTATTATACCCTGAATGGGTTATTACGAACAATCTTTTGTACAATCTTAAACATTAGACATTAGACATTATTCAGCCCTGGATGGGCTCGAGCAACGAAGGTCATCCTCTTATTGTTTAACATTTCCTTTAGTTATTTCCTGCTCTGCCTCTCTTGACTTTTTTTTACAAAACACAGACAGTGAAAATCATAATCCCCTTTACCATAAACCAAAATAATTTTTTTAAAACCATACAGTTTTCATATTATTTGAGGATTCCTAAGGGTCTTCTCTCACTACACGACTTTCCTTGGAGCAGGAAGCCCCCTACCCCAAATGTACTGTCATTTCCTCATGGCTATTCAGGCCCCCGGGCGTCTTAGTGCCAATGTCTATTATGTGCCTGGATTCTAGTCTTCTCAGTTTCATTAATCTGTCACCCCCTCTAGGGATCGCTGTTACATGATCTAATGCAAAATATACTAGTAGCTCACTATTACTCTTATGTTGTTGCTTAAAGTGTCTCGCTACTGGGTACGATGGATCACAATTCGTAATAGCACTGAGGTGCTCCAGGATACGCATTTTGGTGGGGTTCACTGTGCTGCCAATATAACGCAGTCCACATGGACATACAAGACAGTAAACAGTGTAGGGAGTTGAGCACGTTAAAAATTATTTAATTTTGTGCAATTCTCCTCTCACCTGATAAGCCTTGCATCGCCCACATGGGTAGAATCCTGGTTTTGGATCACCAAATGGTTGTTCCACCGGGCGTGTTAGGTAACTGCTTGTTAGGGTGTTTCTTAATGCTCTCGCCCTCCTGTATGTTACCATCGGTTGGCTTGGGATGTCTGTTCCTATTACTGGATCTGTTGTTAAAAGTTTCCAGTTTTTCCTTAGCACTGTTCTCAACACACCTGCCCCTTCTGAGAAGGTAGTGATGAATCTGAACTTGCCATCTTTATCAGTATCCTTTGCTTTACTTTTTAGCATCTCCCGTCGTGAGATATTTTTCACTTTTTTCTGGGCCTCTTCCAGACACTTTTTCCCATATCCTCGTACTCTGAATCTTTCTACACTCTCATTGGCATTCCTGATGTAATCTTCTTCTGACGTACAGCTACGTTTAATGCGTAGTAATTCCCCATAGGGAATACTGTAAATTAGCTTAGGTGGATGACTGCTCTTTATATGTTACATTTTTATGTAATTATAAAATTATAAAATACATTTAAATTATCAGTTTAATAATTGTTTTAAAGTAAATTTATATAGTAATTATTATATGTGTGTTTAACTTTTTTTAATTCAGTTTATTAGATATATTTGTTAAAATGTATTTTAAATCTAATTTATCTTTTTTATGTAATTGTATTCTTTAATATATTTTATATTTATTAATTTATTATATATGTAAATGTACATGTACTTATATATATATATATATATATATATATATATATATATATATATATATTTTATTTTTTTTAACTATATTTTTTACACCTATATTTGTAACATCGATATTTTTTACGATATTTTTGTACTTACCATTATAAATATAGGATGTCGATATTTTTTACATCTATATTTATAACTCGATATTCTGGTGGGGGGATATTTTAGTTGTTGATATTCTGTCAGTGAACCAATGAAGACAATAGAGATGCGAAGTTTCATCATTAAGTTTTCAGAACGACTTGGTTAAAATATTAGGCAATCTGTTCATTGTTTTATCAATCCTACTGTTTCTACATACCGAAGCACACTTTTACTGTGCTGGTACTTCAACTCTTCTCAGATTCAGTGTTGTTTTTCTAAACGTGCAAAGTGCACATTAGAGTTTCGGTGTTATAATACGTTTTTGTGTTGTGTAAAGAATAATCAGCTTTTACTCTGTAACAGCCTTGTCAAAGTATTTAAGGTAGAAATCTGCGACACTGCAGGAACTTATCAGTCACCCCAACCTCCACCCCACCTCGCACACCCAGGCGCTCAGGGCCACTTCCACTTGCGTCACTTATGTGGCCATCACAATCAACACCCCAGCAAATTTGGCTGAGAAACTATCTGTCAGGCAAACAGCGCCATACTAAGAGCAAAACGTCATCAGAATGGAAACAAGGAACTGCAGGAAAAGAGGGCCAAAAGGCAAGCTTTGTTAGTCTAGGCACTCAGGATTTCGAACCACACCCAGTCAGCATTCCATCACCATCAGAATTGATTGTGTAAAAAACAAAAGACGTAGCTCTTCCAAGAGCACCATCAACTCACAGTCTAGGTACTAACCTTCTCCTTGCATTTCTGTTAACATTCTAAAGGTTTCTGGGACTGACACCCTTTGGTTTAGCACCCCATGCTATGTGTTTTTTACACACGCATACACACACGCACATGCAAGCATTGCATAATAAACTCCACAGACATTTGCTCATTTGCCTCTCTTGATATCCTGGCACCAACATTCATGAACATCTGAAAGTCATTTTAATTAGTACATCATTATATTTTCAGCAACCATTCACTAATGAAATATGGCTCACTGGATTGAAAGAGGGCACACATATTTGCTAAATTTCTGCTTACTAGGAATAGCAAATTGCTGAAGTTCTGGGAGCTTCACTGACAATTATAATTACATTTAGAGCAAATTGTGATGGTGTTTGCTATAGATATACCCACATAACTGATATTTTCAAAAATATAAAGCACACAAAAATCAACACCAACAAGATCTTTGTTACTAAAGTGTAAGATGAAAAACGAAAAAAGAATATGTGTATACATCAATCGAGAGAGAGAGAATATTAAATTGGGTTTTCATAAGCAGATATTTTGCAGAATTCTCCCATCCTATGGTAGCATGAAATACAGATCAGAAAGGAAACAAGCATTTACAATGCAATGGTCTCGTCTTTGTTAAAGATAGAGCTATTGGCATTGCAAATGTCTTTTTTTTCATTTATTGTTTTTTTTAAACCGATAAATATATGGTATTGTCATTTACAATGGCAATAGGTAAGCATTAGAGAGTAGTAGAGAGTAATAGCTTAATCTCTCGCAAATGCGAGACCTATTGCATTTGCACCCACACACACACACACACAGAGCCCCGCACACACACAGAGCCCCGTACACACAAAGAGACCCGCACACACACAGAGCCCCGCACACACACAGAGCCCCACACACACAGAGCCCCGCACACACACAGAGCCCCGCACACACACAGAGCCCCACATGGAGAGCAACACACAGAGCCCCACACACACAGAGCCCCCCATACACAGAGCCCCCCCCCACACACAGTACGATTGACTTTGCTAATGCTTGCTCATTTAGTTGGCGACTGTTGTGTCGCCCACTGCGTGTTGTGAAGGGGTGGTGGGACGGACCGGATGAATAAATCTCGGTTAATACTGCACGTTTCGGTAAGCGATCTCGGAATCAGACTTCGATTTAAATGACCTGGCCGTGCACGGTGGCTCGCATGCCGTCGTAAAAAACACAAAAAACCTCTCCTAGAACATTAAATACCTGTAGGTAGTATATCCATTACTTTTAACATACTATAATTGTCCCACACAGCAAACGTTATTAGAAAAACATATAGTTTTATTATTTCAAATCAATCCATAATCATTTCATAAAATACAATACAATTTAGTCAACAAAACAACGTCAAGAAACCCCCAGCCAAACTCATCCATTCAAACATACTCTCAATCAACCACACCATCATAAACCGAAGCACAAGAAAAAAACAATTTTTTTTTTTTTTTTTTTTTTGAAAACCTTTATTGAGTCTTCACAGATTAGTACACAGCACGTCGCCTACAACCCAACCGGGCCGGCCGCTAACATAGCGTATAAGCAATAAATATGCAGTAACACAGTACATGCTGTCGTGAGGACTTGAGGATAAAGCACCAAAAGGAAATTGTGAAGAAGGAGTTGCGAATGGTCCTTGCCAAATTATGAGGTTTTCGTTTTTTGTTTAATACCTAAAAAAGGAAAACATTCAAACTTCGGGAAATCACGTTGCCATCGACACAGGAAACTGAATGCCATTCAGGTGGAAATGTGCCTCTGAGTCCATTCAAATTGCGCTTTTCACATTTTGGTAAATACCGTAGCAATTGCCCCATTCCGTTATATCGCCCCCATCCAGTGGAAAAAAACAATTTTAACAAAAACCAAGAATTACAACTAAAGGAAGAACAAAAACAGGCAAAATACAAGCAAGAACAAGGCGCCGACACGCGTTTCGGAAAGGACTAATATCCAAAAGTTGCTTCGTCAGGGAGCAAGGAAAACAATGAACGTATCTTCACAATTGTTGATCTTCAAACAAATTCATTTTGGGACATGATACCCAATATCCAATATCTTGTAGCTGGGGCAAGCGAATGTGAATACTGTCTGTAGGAACAATGAGAAATAATATAAGCATAATACTGATAAGAATCATTAAATTTCTGCTGGAGAAACCATCACCAATGACCAAGAAAAGAAAAATAGATACACGCCACCAATAAGCAAGGAAAAAGAAAAACAATAAATCAATATCATGAATGGAGGACCAAAGATGTGAAAAGGTTAAAGTAGATACCTAAAAAGACACACAAGTTGCCAACTACCACCACCTAAGAAGGGAAAACAAAATCACAATCAGGGTGAAAGACAGCTCTTCAAACAATATCCCACATAACCTACACAAGATGTCATACCATGAAAAGGGGCAGTGCACGCCAATCAATTTAAGTTGGTATCTTTTCTCCGAAGGGCGAGGCCTATGGCAGACAAATAGAGAACACAAAACCCATATATAAGAATGAGAGTCCTCGGGCATCTATTCTCTACAATAACCAAAATGGGTCAAGGGGGGCATAGCCATGATACCTAGAAAACTGGACACATACCATATAATAGTATAGCGTGCCTCACAATACTACTTAGCCTCACAACGGTGGAAAATATATATACTCACCCTCCCGTGTAGTGTCGATGGAACCAATAATATTATAGCAGTAATCTCGGCAAACCAAGAGCTATAAAAGGGTTGAATGTACGGAGGGGATAATGAGGCTAATGGAAGAAAACAGAGCAAAAAAAGGGACTAAGTAGACTCTCCAAGTCTTCTACAGGCATAATACTGCTTAGGACAAGACTACCCCTTGGTATACCTACCCAAAAATTAACCACTGCAGAGGTATGAAAGGGGGATATTATCCTTAGTTTCCCCGTGGTCAGTCGACGAAACAGCAAACTAGCAGTATCGATAACCGATCGGTCCCGGATGATGAAGAACCGAAGTATCTTCAGTTCGGTGTTTTAAAGGTGTCCATGTTAATATTCTACCACTTTTGAAGATGTCCTTGTAAATACTCTACCTGTGTTGATGCTACCTTGTCTGAGGGAGAGGACACCACTGTTAACAAGGACTTAGGTTGGTGTTTTCATTCAATTTTTTACCTCCTTTGCTCAGTATTTGACCAATTTTGATTTTTCTCCGCTTAGTTTTCACTAATTCTTGACCCTGTGGGGCCCCCCCTTCTCTTGTTCTCACGTTGTATTTTATCGATGGGTTTTTCTTGTATTGCCTTTCGATCTTTATTTTAGTCACGGTTATGGGCTATTTAGTTTTAGGTACCGTTTCATGGCCGCGTCCGTTATCCCCTTGAGTCCGTTCTTTATTTTTAGCTGGTCACATGAGTTACAGGATCGGGTTATCTCCCATATTGGCACGTGTGTGCTTCCGTTTTCCCCAGTCCCATCTCTGTGCACACTATAGCTCAGGTGTTGCCGATCAAACGCCCCCGCGGTCTGGTTAAAGGGCGTCGCTTTTTGGTGTTGCCCTGTGAGGCGGTTCTTCATTGAGACGTGCTGCAGTACCGGACTTTGCTCGAGCAGTTGCATCAGGATTTCTTGCTGTTTTTATCAGGTAAATAATTTCTCTCCCCCTCCTGCTGATTCTTCTTAGTGGGTGGGTGGTTAAGGGCGGTGTAGGGAATTGAGGTGGTGGGCCAGTCGGCCCACTTTTTTGACTTGGACAATTTGTTGTAAAGGGACTGATTGTTGTGTCCCCCTTACTTTCCAGCCCCTTAAAACTCCGAATTGAAGATACTTCGGTTCTTCATCATCCGGGACCGATCGGTTATCGATACTGCTAGTTGACTGTTTCATCGACTGACCACAGACAAACTAAGGATAATATCACCCTTTCATACCTCTGCAGTTGTTAAATTTTGGGTAGGTATACCACGGGGTAGTTTCGTCCTAAGCAGTATTATGCCTGTAGAAGACTAGGAGAGTCTACTTAGTCCCTTTTTTTGCTTTGTTTTCTTCCATTAGCCTCATTATCCCCTCCGTACATTCAACCCTTTTATAGCTCTTGGTTTGCCGAGATTACTGCTATAATATTATTGGTTCCATCGAAACTACACGCGAGGGTGAGTATATTTATTTTCCACCGTTGTGAGGCTAAGTAGTATTGTGAGGCACGCTATACTATTATATGGTATGTGTCCAGTTTTCTAGGTATTTACAATAACTGGATACTCTTAGTTTTAGCCTTTAGTATACTTAGTTTATCATGGCTTATGCCCCCCTTGACCCACTTTGATTATTGTAGAGAATAGCTGCTCGAGGACTCTCTATCTTATATATGGGTTTCGAGTTCTCTATTTGTCTGCCATAGGCCTCGCCCTTTGGAGTACAGATACCAACTTAAATTGATTGGCGTGCACTGCCCCTTTTCATGGTATGACATCTTGTGTAGGTTATGTGGGATATTGTTTGAAGAGCTGTCTTTCACCCTGATTGTGATTTGTTTTCACTTCTTAGGTGGTGATAGTTGGCAACTTGTGTGTCTTTTTAGGTATCTACTTAAACCTTTTCACATCTTTGGTCCTCCATTCATGATATTGATTTATTGTTTTTCCTTTTCCTTGCTAATTGGCGGCGTGTATCTATTTTCTTTTCTTGGTCATTGGTGGTGGTTTCTCCAGCAGAAATGTAATGATTCTTATCAGTATTATGCTTATATTCTTTCTCATTGTCCCTACAGACTTTATTCACATTCGCTTGCCCCAGCTACAGGATATGTCCTTTGGATATTGGGTATCATTTTCCAAAATGAATTTGTTTGAAATGTCAAGAGATCAACAATTGTGAAGATACGTTCATTGTTTTCCTTGCGCCCTGACGAAGGAACTTTTGGATATTAGTCCTTTCTGAAACGCGCGTCGGCGCCTTGTTCTTGCTTGTATTTTGCCTGTTTATGTTCTCCCTTTATTTGTCATTCTTGGTTTTTGTTAAAATAGTTTTTTTCTTGTGCTTCTGTTTATGATGGTGTGGCTGATTGAGAGTATGTTTGAATGGATGAGAATGGCTGGGGGTTTCTTGACGTGGTTTTGTTGACTAAATTGTATTGTATATAGATATGTATGGATTGTATTTTATGAAATGATTATGGATTGATTTTAAATAATAAAACCATATGTTTTTCTAATAACCTTTGCTGTGTGGGGGACAATGATGGTATGTTAAAAGTAATGGATATACTACCTACAGGTATTTAATGTTCTAGGAGAGGTTTTTTGTGTTTTTTGCGAATTTTCCCTGCCTCCTCTTCCTAGCATAAACTATTTCAGGGACCCTCTTTTGTTATTGACTCGCATGCCGTGGTCACAGAATAATAAACAGGGACACAATAAAATAAAATAATTAATGGCGCTAATTAAGGCGGCCGAGAAGGCCCAACCGTGTGCCTCTGCCGATCTTGCGCTGTTCTCTCCTGAATGCGGGAGGGGGGCACGGGGACAGCACCCGAGGAAGGAGCCTCGCTGACAGACTCGCTCGCCTCTGCAGTCCTGTGCTGCGGAACCACAACCAACCGCACTACCGCACCACCTGGAGGCGCCGGGCATGTTAGAGCCACTGAGCACCCCCTCGCCCCTCATCCCCTCTCGAATGGGGAACGTTAAGAGTAGCGCAGAAGACAAAAATGTTGCACCCTCACACACACTCCCCACAGTGAAAAACACAAGTAGCAAGCGGGGGGGGGGTGCACTAGTATTCTATTCAGTTAACTTATGTTTCACCGACTTGCAATGCGCCAATAGGTACTGCGACCTACACTTCAATAGCTCGAATCCTGGCATGGCCTAATCAGCATGCCATCCTTCCGAAGTCCGTGTATAGAGTACCATTAAATGTAGGAGTCAGAACTTACTCTGGACTGCGTACCGCGTTCAGGAATACCTTGCCTCATGGCACAGACATGAGAACGAGGTGGCGTAGGCTTCCCCACTGATCTGCCCCCCCCACAAAAAAAAGGCTGCAACAGGCAGCGTCTGGCTTGAGTCTCAGTCGTATTGCGCTGCTGCGGAACCACGAGTACGCAGTTGAAATGTGTGCCCTCTGCCTTGTGTGCATTGAAAGTTCTTAATTATGTTCCTGTGTTAACGTGTAAATGTGAGCAGTCACATCCAGTGTAAGCGGACCTTTGAAAAAACGCAGCTTTCGTACTAAAGAGTAATTATGCAGAGAGAAATGATTCAGAGCTAACGTAAAGTGCTCTTGCCTCGTGCGAAGACGAACACTACTCACATTCCCTTCTTTCTCCAACAGCTGGCGTGAGCGGCCTCGTGCACCTGTCTGCAGTCCCAGCAGAACTACCCAAACCCTCAGTGTCCTTCAGCACGTGCGCGCCTCTCACAGCCCATACTATCAAACCACTTGTACATTTGGCATGTCGCTCGTGCTTACTGCCCGGTTTACTAACTTCAGGAATGTAGAAGTAGCAGATGTCCACTGTGTTGTAAATAACCTCTGGCTGTGCTGAAAGAGAAGCTTCTGAGCGAGCGCGCTCCTTTCTCCAGGCCTTACTAGTCTCACGTCGTTGTCTCGCGCGCTCACCTCCTCTTCACCTCGCCACAACCCGCGGCCGGAATCGTGTTTACTCGGTGGGGGCCGATGTGGTTTCAGTGGCTGCTGAAAGTAAGATTTGGTTTGAGCCGCATCAGACATAAAAAGGCCAAACCGGTTCCTGCTCTTTTTTTGTCGCGCTACAGCACACCAGGGCATATTTATTCCTCTTCATGCTTGCAGGACGCGCACAAAGGCCCGGAAGGGGTGGGGGAGTGGGAAGGGCTGGGACTGCGCTGCTTGCAAGCTGATACCACTGGGCAGCTGTATTATTCAGTACGATCAGTGTCATGGTACAGAAAAACTTCGAACAAATATTTCATACTACAGGCATAGTTAGTCTATTAACGTCCCATTAGCAGAAACGAGCTCCGGCTGGAAAGGGGACCACGCCATGACACCACCATGTTTCTCCGAGGTCCAGCAGAAATGGCTCGGAGAAACGCCCCGTCATTTAACGACTGGGGGCGTGTTTTTCTTTCTCTCCTCTTCCCATTGGCTGGAATGTAAAATTCCAGCCAATGGGAAGAGGAGAGAAAGAACCTAAAAACACACCCCCGAATCCGAAAAAGACGGGGCTTAAATGGACAGACGCCCCTCTTCTCCAATGGCTGGCCTCCGTTTAGGAAGCCAGCCAATGGAGAAGAGGTGCGGGTCAAGCCCCACTCTGGAAAACATAAAATCTCGCCAGCGAGAATGCACAAGCGCAGCCTACGCAGGCCGAGACCTAAAAAAGCATTCTCTGTCTATACTGATTCAAACAAAGAAACGAGCAGATTTGTTTTTGAAAAGCAAATAGTGATGGGACTCTGCACAGAGGCGGACAGACGCACACCAATGACTTTGATCCTCACAATGAGAGCAGCAAATTAAACCTATTCTACAAAAATAAGAACATTTACTGCTTGCATGCACCATTCTGGTTGATTAGGATAGTGAGTATCTATGAATGAAAGATTGACTACAGCGACAGGTAAAGTTCTGCAGGTACACAAGTTTCATATCACGTGTTTCATTCAAATTGTGGGGGGTCCTGTATTTTTCGTAAAGCAATTTCCACTTGGAAATTCCTTCAGGACTTTGCTTATCCAAAACAGTGTACAAAGCGGAGCACTGTGTGGTAATACCATTCGCAAATATAGTCACAACACAGTATTAACTAACTCGGAATCAAGTGCAAAAGAAGGTAACATAATACTGTTAACAGTGCTTTCCACGGGGCGGTTCTTTAAGCCCAATTTTTCCAGGTGCTTAAGAGAGGAATTTAAGAGCTCAAATACGCAACAGCACTGTCAGGGTTCTCACAAGACGAGAAAGCTCTGAGGTGCTTCTTCACTGCAAGATGCCTGTGATACAGCAGAGCTAGCAGAGCTATTCCATGGAACTGAGGAAAGCAACCCATGTTGAAGAAACCCAAAACAAAAAGTTATGGAATTGTGCTTCATTGTTTTCCTATTTTCGTTTTGATGTATTGCTGGGTTTATTCTGGTGGTATGCTCCGGGTAGTGCTCATAATACCTTAAGTAATTTGTTCAAGCGTATCAACATTTTGCAAAATAAAAACATGCAATATGTATTATGAATGCCAGAGCACTACAACATATATGAATCTGTATTTGTATAGGGGTAACACCTACCAAAAGCAACACTAGAATATAGTGCTATTGGTTTTTGTAACACGCTTCAGGAATGGACAATACAAGTGACTATCTTTGTGTCTTATTCAATATACAATATTCAAGAGTCTGGCCATGTTTCGGCCTACAGAATCAAAATTCGGAATCAGTGAACGAGGAGCAGGTAGAAGCCTTCATCCACAAATATTCACTCTATCTGTCCCCAAAATGTAGTTTCACTTTTGTGGTCACATAAAAAACACCCATGCTTACGTCTAAAAATTATTTTTGGCCTGTAGCACATTCCATACAATTACAATAAGAGTTCCAATTGGTTGCAGGTATAGGGATTGATGAGTAGGTTCCCTGGGGAGGGCTTGCTTGGGTTGCAGGAGGGGTAGGGGTTGAGCGAGGGGAATGGGGGTTAGGATGAGAGGTACACAAAGAAAGGAGAAACTAGTTGTACTAAAGCAAGCTTCACATAAACTTAAGGAATTGGATAGGCTATTCATGTAGAGTTTGGGACATCTGATATGGCTTACCTAGTAGCCAAGGCCCTAAAACTGTTATGATGAAACTTAAGGGGTTACATTATAGCATCAAATAACAAAAAAGGTTATATAAAACTAACCCATGGCGTAGTGGGCATAGCGGGGCTACACAGAGGTCCACGGAGTTGTGAACAAACTCTGTCGAACTCCGCTCCTCTCGGCCACGCCACCCGCCTCCACACCCCCTATATTAACAAGTAAATCTACATTCATTCTAGTAAATTAAAACAACTTACCTGGCATTAAAACCACTTACCTGGCATGCGGCGTCCCCGGGCTGCCCTCCTCCTCTTCCTCACCATCTGAGTAATTCTTTGAAAAAACTGGGCATTCACGTGCGCCTGCACATTTCTTGGAAAGTGGTTTTAATTTATTAGAATACATTTAGATTTACTTGTTAATATAGAGGGGGTGTAGGCGGGGGCTGGCGCTAATAATGTTAAATTGTTGGTTGTCAATTTAACTAATGAGCACTAACATACCAAGAAACTCAATTATGGCCATCTGCTGGCTGACTGATGACAAAATCGGTGAATCTCTCTCGATGGTTGTGTTAAGATTATAAAAATGGTTATGTCACCCACGATTGTGAACCTTTTTTGTGCCCAATATATTTACATCCTGGCATCTTTCTTTAAGTAATTTGATTCTGCGGATTCCAATTTTATTTGGTCTCACAAGGAAACCAAGAATAGCCTACTGCTTTCGCTATCTTCCTCTAAATAGAGGAGGGTGGTAGCTACCGATTTGTAGGCTATGCTTTTGGACACAAGCCCTAAACACTTATGTTCTTAAACCAAACCACACCCAATTATGTTATCTGCTTTAATATAATTTACGCTTCACTTTGCAAATCTAATGGTATTTGTGTATTCACGGAAAGATGAGTTAGAATTTTTCTCTCATTGCACCGGGTTCTATTCGATATTATCAGACAAGGAGCAACATCTCCTTGACATGGTGATTCAGCTCTCCTAACCCTTGCTCCGAGCCATCCTTCACAATGGTAAATGTTGCATCTGTGCCAAATTCCAAATAAGACGGTCTACTTATAACCCCCTTGTTCCACACTGTATTTACAAGTAATTTTCCGAGTCTTGACGGTGCGTGTATTTCCATTAACAAAAAAGATGTATTAGCAGTATAATGAATATTTAAAAAAATAAACACTCACCAACCTATTTCTACTTATTTCAGATATAAGGCCAGCGTTCCTGTCGGATCCCACCTGGGATATGAAAAAACATCTGTTTTTGCTACATCTTTTCCTAAACTTCAGTTGCCACGGCCCCTGCTAAAAAATACACCTCCCGTGAACACTCCTATGCATACACAGTTATGAATATTTTTAGTTTTTCTATTCAAAATTGTGTGGAAAAGAGAACTGCTGATTTATTTTGCCAAGAAATGATACAATTGACATTTTCTAACTTTTGACGCGCAATTATTGTTTAGGCAGAAACACACGCATTCCTCGTCTTTGCAATGCACTTTTTTTTGGAAAAGCACGCGGATTAAAATGTAAATTGTATACCACTGAACAACCGTGTCCTTTCATTTCTTGTCATATGTTTTAAGCTGGTTGAGAATGTTCTGTACGTGGCTCTGATGAGTCTACAAAAGTGAGTGTATAATCTCCCATCGTCCCCACGTTCAAGACTTTTGCATTGTTTTATGTGCTTGAAAACTGTAATTACACTACTGCAGCTGTACAGGATGTGTCTACATGGTATTTATTAATACAGCAGCGTGTGCTTAAAAAACACATGAACTACAGTTAGCAAAAGAGCAAACGCGTCCTTTGCTCTTGTGTTGAAAAATAGAAATACTGATGGGGTTCTTGGGAAAACAAGAAACACAGTAAAGACACGTGTTTTAAAAAAATAAAAAGGAACGAGTAAATATTTTAAATAGTAGAGCACGCAGTGGTTCTTAACCTTTTGACTTCTGTGCTCGCCCTTAATTATAAGTGGAATCAGCAGACCGCCCACGAAATCATTAATGGAATTAAGGGACCCTCACCGAGTCCCTGTTAGAATCCCGGTCTAAGGTTTTTCGACGATTTGATCCCCAAAACAATACAAAAAATTACGGAAGCATTCATCTAACAACTAAACAAGTGATGAAATATTTAGTTTAATTCAAATATAAAAAAATATTTTAATGGGAAGTTTGGAGCTTTTCTAAATTCAACTTAAGTCACCAATCACCCATTCTACATTTTGTACGATGCGCACTTGCACAGCTCCTACAATTCAACCTGAGGATAACAACTTAATTTTTAGGGTCGGATTTTAAATGTTTTCACATTTACAGAACATTTAAAAAAATGTCAATTGTGCTTTTTTAGCTACTTCCACTTTATTAATATAAGTAATAAATAACCTTCTAAACAATTGCAGACCCCCTGAGTAGGTGGTGTTGCGGACCCCCAGGGGTTTCTTTTTGGGAAGATTACAACATTACTATTTTTGACACTTTAATATTCATTGTCGTCACGTTTATTCTTTTTTTAGTGCCTTTCTATATCTGTCTGTGCCTTTGAAGATACAGGGCACCACGCTGTATGCTCAGCGTGGGACCCCCCCTATTGCCATAGTTATGGCTTCAACACTAGTTTAGCCACACCCCTCAGCATGTGACGCGTGCCGGCAGCTGTCTCTCACGATGCCGCTCACCTGCATGCGAAGCTTGGCCGCAACGCCCTGCCTATTTAGTCGGAAGCAGTGGCGTCACAGGTAAAATGTGGAACTCTGGAGGCCTCATCACTGGTTAGGTTGCAGGGAATTACTCTTCACTAAGTGCAGGGTATGGGGCCTAGCAGGATTACCTTTTTCTCTCTCGCTATAATTGATTGTTGATAGGATCACTAATGGGTATGCAATTACCTAGTTTTGGACTACAGAGCACGCTCCCCTCGAGTATCTGGGTAGTTACTACCTCCTGACAAGCATGTAAACATTATTACTTTAAAAAAAGTATTTTGTGCTATGTGGGGCTACCTCTGATTTAACATCGAGCACTATTCCTTAAACAATAAACAGCGAACACTATGAGATCGCCGTAACCTTAATAGTGTCAGTGAATGCGATTGCACACATTCATTTACTGTTTCTCTGAAGAGTCTGATTACAAAATGAAATGCTTGTCACAGACATCGCCCTGCCAACAAGTAGCAGTGCATGTTTAGTCACCATGCATCACTTAGAATGCCTCACGGGGAGGATTTTGCCTGCACTTTTGAGAGGTCTGCATGGAGCTGAATGCAGATTCATGAACAGCAGGTGCTGTCATCTGTTCTAAAGGGCACTATGGTTCTGTCTTGGTGGAACCATTTGCATGGTGGTTTAAGCACGCTAAGAGTGCTCAGCCAATAATTGAATTTCCTACCCAAGAGCATATTGATGTGAGTCTCCCCCTTTATTTCTGCACAGAAACTCCAATGGAGTAAATTAAAGAATACGTAAGTTACAAATTGAAATATATGCGCATTCCTTAACATGCATGTGCACTTGGTCCTGAAGAAAGCAGTCCAGCCCCCTCAGGCAGCATTGTTGTCGCTGAAACATGTTAACTATTTTAAAGGATGTGAGAGGTCCCTAAATCCTCGCGAGACATACATCACTGTTTTTAACCTTATTTAAGGGTACAATTATTAAATAATACACCACTGCTGGTTGGTAACCCAGAAGGTCATTTTAATTCACACCCTCATCTGCTTTGACAAAAAGAAACACTCTGCTGAAGTCAGGCACTGGATCACGCCTGTGACGCACTAGGTGTTTAGAGTGGGCCTCCAATGATGAAGCATGCCAACTAAGTGGGTGGGTGAGCCCGGGTCTTTTAAAAAACCTGAAGGTATTTTTTCACTCTGTGTGAGGGACACTGAAGGAATTTGGTAGCTTTGCTCACTCCTATTTAACCTTCTAAGCAGTTGCAGATACCCTGAGATGTTTAGGATAATGACTCGAAATTCGTTTGAATTAGATTTAAAGTATGGAAATCTGTCTATATCGTCGGTGTTAAAAAATAACTCTGTTGTTTGTGTTCACAGCAAGAGTTTAGCCTGGGGTCTCGAGACCATGTTAAACCCCGTTTTTTGGGGCGAATCCTCCTTTTTTACATGCCTATTATAGTCTCTGGCTGTGCGATTTTTGGTTTTAAACTTGATGAATTGATTAATCTCATACCTCTTAGCAGGCATGTTTGGAAAGTATGTTTTAGGAAAAAAAACACATTCCGGTCTCCAAAAAAACACTACAAATGAGGAAAGCCTTCCTTCATTTTTTCAAAGACAGGAGCATTTCATTGTCGCTGATAAAAGCTAATTACTTGCAGAGACAGGATTGGAACTGGGCTCTCGGTTGCCCAGCCCTATCCTGCCGCCACCCCGCCACTTATGTGTAAATTGTAACGCCAGTCATGCAATAATCAAACATTTTGAGAAAGAGGTTCTTTTTAGTAGACCCTAAATTTGCTATCGATGAGTTGTGTTAACCAGAACTTTTCATCTGGAAATGCAGAACCACCAGCAAATTAGGAGAACTGAAGCAGATACCCAGTTGTAGACCCAAGAAATATGGTGAAATAAAAACATAAATCATTACAATTTGCAAAATGCATATTCACCATGACTAGTTTCTTAACGTTGACATAAATTGTTTATTGTTACCCTCATTAATGTAGTCAATAGGTGGTCACGCTTACAAAAACAAGCAATAAGACTGACAAGCAAATTCCGACGCACTTCTAGGTTCTGATGTGACTTTGAGGTGCCATCACCCCACCTAACGGTTGGAACTATCCTTCCTAGCGTTTCCTCGAATTGTGGCTCTTCTGCATGGCTCGCCCATGCCCAACTCCACACCACTGGTGACCAAGAAGGCTCTTCTAGCTTGGAGGGTAGCCTTAAGCCACACCCGCTGAGACACCAAACTCACGCAACAAACACCTCTTAGGCACGGCACCTGGTTGAGGGAGGTGGCGATGCTGCATGGCTATGTGTGATGGGACCTCATTAGGATTACGCAGCTGGGGATGTTTGGTCAGGGACACACATGTGGTCTTTTCAGGAGCCTCAGACCACATGCACACTGACCAATATGCAGTTCTATAGATACCTCCAATTTGACATGCACTTTAGTCTTACGCCCTGCAGACTGCCTCCTTCCACGAGTTCAGCCTATTGGATGTTAAGCTCCTGATGACATCTGTGCAAAGGTGGGATTTCCCAAATTTATCGCACTTTGATTGTCAACACCCCAGGCACTCTGGACCATCGAAGAACCCGATGGGAGAACAGGCTCAGTCCCCTTGAGGATGACGATTGGCGTTACGTGCTGATGGCACCCAGAGTTATCACAATTTCTTCCAAATTCCGGTTGATCCAAACTTATTAACTCTACAGTACTTACCTCTGCCAGGCTAGACTACACCGAGCGAGACTCCTCCCCAAGTCTACTTGCCCTGCTGTGGAGATACTCCTGCCAATTTATATCACATGGTCTGGAGGTGCCCCGAGATTCAAAAGTTTTGATCTGCGATGGTGGGAGAACTGACTGAGGTGTTGGGTGGGAGGTTATCTTATCCCCTCTAATGCTCTTATTGGGTGTCCTTGAAGACTGAGAGCACAATAGCTCATCAGTTCTTTCTGGGAACAGCCCTTATGATCGCCAAGCATGACAATGCAACCCGCTGGAAATCCCCTACAATCCCGCCCCCTCGCAACGGCACCGGGGTGGACAGTTACGCTACAAGAAAAAATGGTTTAAGAGGCCAGGGGCTGCCCCCTGAAGCACGGTCGAGTTTGGGGGAAATGGCTGGGCCAATTAGCCTTAGGTCCCAACTAGTAAAAGGAGAGCTGATGTTGTTTTACGCCATTATATAGTGTGATCTGCATGCCAATGCCTTGATGGAAATCTGTATGCCCTTCTCCGACAGGCCACTTGTGAGCCTTGTTCTTTTTATTTTTCTCTCTATGCAAAAATCAATAAAATGTGTTTATAAAAAAAAACTACTCTAGGAGTCCCATTTGTGAAACAGGGTTGCAACTTGTTGGATAATGTTGTTTACTGTTGGTGCATAGGGAACCATTTCATTCCACATGACTAACTAAGTTATTTCCTTTTGTACTTTTGACTCTCAAAAGTTAGTGATACAGAGCAGTCAAGGAGCTGCTCACTTTCAAATTTACCTTTTCAAGTATTTTATTGCTTATGGTTCATGGCTATATAAACTGATAAATAAATATCTTGTTCCCTGTTGATCTGGGATATTTTCTATCTAATAATATTCTATTTATGAATTTGTCAAGCCCAGGACTCTATTTCACATCTCTTTGGGGATTTCCTGGCTAGGCGTCTTAGGTAACAACTATTTTAGAGCCCCCCACCTTTTTCATACCAGTGAAAGAACTGCACTGCACCAGTACATGGGGTAACTGTGAAAGTACACACATTTGCTGACAGAATTTCCACTATCAGTAACAGAAATTTGTGGATTTTCTGCTTGAGTGTTCCTCTAATGACATGGCTCCCATGGTGTAAACAGGCAGTTTAATGGAAAAACCTTTGCCACTTTGGAGGTGTGCAATACATTTTGCAGATTGTTCTCTACCGCCTTGGCACAGTAAGGAAAACCACCAAAATGGCAGATGGAAAATCCCCTGCTCAAACGCTATATCAGAAATTTCCTGACTGTAAATTGAGCGTGGATCCTTAGGTCAATCATTGGCACGTGCAAACAGGCTTCTAGGAGATTAAGATACAGAATATCTTATTTCAGTTAAATGGCTATTAAATGATTCCATCAGTATTACGGGACTGGAGCATGTGCCATAATAATCTCAGGTTTGGGCAGTGTGTTGACAAAGGCCTGAGTCTGCCTATCTTTGTGCAGCAGAGGGGAATTCAGAAGTAGTAGTTAAGCCAAGGTTTGATCCAAGAGAAGGCCTACTTTGAAAGGCCAGCCATTACAAGTAGGACCAAGAGAGTGCAAAAAATGGGGTGAGTATGCAAGCTACTTCAACTAAGTAACTACTACCAACAACTTGGTTGGCTACTTGCCAACCAAGATGGCCGCAAGGAGGGAGCTACCGGGATGAGCTCCGGTTCAAGGGATCACAGTTAGTGAAAATCCCGACCGGAACGACCCCCCAAACCTCCCCCCTTTAAACGGCACGGCTAGCAACGGGCCCCACGAGCGAATCCTAAACCTTGGACCCTGTAACCCTTGCAGAACACGGAGGAAGACGGCATCGGGGTCGACACTGCCAGCAGGAGGAACCTGGTCCCAAACCCACAGGAGCCCCCCCATCCACGACAAGAAACCTGGAGCGTCCCCCTTCCTTACAGCAGCCCCAACCAAAGCGGGCAACAAGATTGGCACTCACCTGAGACGGGGAAATGTGGTAAAACGGCCCACAGCAGCCGCAATAGGGGCCGCAGCTTCAGGAAAGTCACAAGCTGCAGCGGAGTCGGAACCTTTCATCCAACAACCGGGAAAGGTTCAGCGGAGGTCGCAGTCTAAGCACCGACCTCAGTGAGCGGTAGAATCTGAAGCGGAGACCCTTTGGCAAGCAAGCGCTGGCCACCATGTCAGACCTGCGTTGTGTTTACTGCACCGGGGTTGCATGCTCCCAAAATGGCCGCCCGCTGGTCTCAACCCGTCAAAAGTGAGGACACCCAGGCCGGAACTGACCCAAAAGCCGCCAGCCTCGGGTCAGGGAGAGAGGACCCACGCGAAGATCTAAGCGGCGTAGAAATCATTGTTACTCTTGAAGACTCCGAGCACCAGCTCGCTTAATGGCAAGTGGGCCGCCTGACCCTAAAATGGCCGCCATGCTCAGACCTCTAACTTCTCAATCAAGGAGACCGGCTCGAGGCTCACCGATGCCCCCCTCTAACGTCTAGGTGGCCGAAGCGACCCCACCCCACATGGCCGAAGGGACTCCCCCGTGCGGCAAGCGAGAGAGGCGCCATAATCGAGTCACCCATTGAGGTTACCTAGCCCCAGCTCACACTTTTACGAGGGGGCCACCTGACCCCAATATGGCTGCCATTTAAAGTCAATAACTCCTAAATCGAGGAGATGGGGTCCTAGGCTCTCCGGTGCTCCCACCCCAATATCTAGGTGGCCGGACCGACCCCCCACCGCAGAAATCCAGACACCCCCGAGGATTCTGAGCCCAAACGCGCACTACTACGAGGGGGCCGCCTGACTCCTAAATGGTTGCCAACAAAGACACCAACCCTCAATTCAAGGTATCCTGGTCCCAGGCTCCCTGGTGCCCCCTTCAACATCAAGGTGGCGGGAGCGACCCCAATTAATCCAACCAGAAGACCTCCCCCCTGGATGGAACCCCCAAGAGGAACGCTGGGAAGGAGTTGCCTGGCTGAGCGCCTGGCCGGGAAGCTCGCTAATGACTGGGATAGCACATGCAGAACAGACTCCCGATGACCTAGCATCCCCAGGTTAGTGAGGTCCCACATCCTGCCACAAACCCACAACTGAGAGAGCCTAGGGCCTTTGCACCCTTGGAACACCAACGTCCCGCCCCAGAGAGGTCTCCCGACCGCACCTCTAACGCCTCCACCTCAGCAATCAGCTTCCCCCCCCGACCCAACACTCTCCCTCCTTCGCACAAATGGGTCGCACAGGAGGACGCCCTATCATCTAGCTGATTGGCCACACCACTAGAGAGACTTCACCGCATTCTACCCCATCTAACAGCTCTGCCTCCTCCTGACACAACACTCTCCCCCCTCGCACCAGAGGATTACCTCCAACCCCTGCCCAGCTAAGATGCCCCCGGCCTTGCAATTGGACACTTATCCGTGCCCTACACCTAACTACCTGACACCCCATGGACAGAACACCTGTGCTATAACTTTCCCCCACAGACTCTCCTTCAAAGCGAAAAAAACACTTTAAACACAAAGTAATCAGGCAAAATCCCGAAACACTAGTTGTTGATACATACCACTGCCCATGTAGAGGGCAGCGGAAAATGGACTTCATCTTCCATACCAACAGGCCCGACCTATGGGTCACTATCTTCAACTCTCACCTCCTCGTTTCCAAAAACACCATCACAGCCTACAGCCGTAAATTAACAATCTCTCTCCTGAAACACCAGACCCTTACCGGATGCATTTCCATTACCATTTTTGAGAACAGCACCATCTTAATTCAGGCTAAAGACGAGAAGCTCGAGTTCTTCGACTCCCTTTTCCCCGCACTAAAGAAGACAACATCTCACAACTCACACCATTTGCGGATCCCCCCCTAAGAAGCCCCCTACAATCATCAAGCCGTCTGATCTCGCCCGCGCCCCCTCCTCGAGCACATCCACCTGCGTTTCGTGAATCCGCAAGCCCCGCGTCCCCCTCAAACATAGCTCCTCCCATCGCCCAACCCTGCCCCCATCCATCTCAGCCAGCCTCCCAGAACTGAGCCTTTCTCTCAACCACAACTGATCCACAGCCCCCCTGCCCCACCATCCTGAGCGCACCCAGAGCACAGACATCTGCCCAAAGAGAAGTCCGACTCTCAAGCAAAACCGATTCACAGCCCCCCCGCCAACCCCAACCCAACCAGAGCACAGCCAACCCCCCAAAGAGGAACACTACGCCCATCCACAACTGGGTCACAACTCCACCCCCCACCAGCCCTACCGCAGACGAACACTAAGCCAGAGTCAGCACCCCTTCCTCCCCTGAATCCCTCTAGAAATGACATGGTCTGCAGCCCCTCCCCCATAGGGCTCAGCTCCTCCCATCCTCCCCTCCTCACCCCCTCATACAATCTGACGCAATGTCTTGACCTTCTGGAAGCTCAGCTCGAAACCCTGATTCGTGACCTGAAGGAAACCTTATCCTCCCTAGGGAAAATCCATTTGTCCACCCTACATTCCGCAGCTCCCCATCCCACCTCAACCCAGAAGGAATGATTCACTGTCCCCCAACCGGACCCTGCCCCTCCAGGATCTCATCCTTCACTCACCAAACCCTGGATTGAGCCACGAACAGACAGACCCAGAAGACCAATTCCCAACCTCTCCCCCAAGAAGCGACCACACTTGCCTCTTCATATGATCAACCCACAAACCCCTACTCTAAGCCCGAATTCCCTCACAGATAATGATTCCACCCTCCCTAGCTCAGGCTCCGCCGTTGAACTCTGAGCCCAAATCCTTGATCCAAGTTATTACTGGGATGGGTAGGGACCCTCCCCCCGTACAGCCACCAAACCCCCTGCGTACCTATCCTCCATACCTAGAGCCCAGCCCAGCAAATCGAAGCCCAAAGAAGAACCTTCCATTAATTGCATGCTCATCAACAGCAGATCTGCTTCCAAACATTCAACTGAAATAGCAGAAGCCATCCTCTCCCATGACCTAGATGTAGCTTTCATCAAGGAAACCTGGCTTAACACCCTATCCTACCCTAACATGGACCTGCTGGTGCCGCCCGGTTTCTCAATTATCCACAAAAATAGACCTGAGCATAGAGGTGGCGGCATAGCAATCATTCCCAAAAATGACCTCTCCATCTCATAAAGTCCCTCGTGCCTTTATAACTCCTTCGAATGCCTGTCGGTCAACATCAAACCGCGCACGAACAGGTCGCTACATTTGCCATCTCCTGTACCACCCTCCAGGCAACTCCAACGAATTTGGAGCACAGCTCTCGTACCTGATCACCCAATGCGCATTCAGCAACGACAACAGCATAATTCTGGGCGACCTCAACCTAAGATGGAATGAAACTAAGAACTCGCTCATCCAATCTCTCAACAGCCTCCTGCTAGATAACAGTATGATCCAACATTGCTCAGAAGAAACACACCACAAAGGAGCGATCCTGGATGCAATCATTTCGGACAGAAACTCAATCACTATGGACTAAATCATTCCAGTGGACTGGTCCGACCACCACATTATACTTTTCCATATCAACCAACCGGCCCTAACCCAACGCCCTATTCAGGCCCCTCCTAAATGGTTCAGGAACACAGCCCGAGTCCCCCGGGATAAACTAGAAGAAGGGCTAAGCACGCTCCTCCCAAGCACGACGGAGCACCTCTCAACAACTGAACTCACCTCACTCTAACACTCCAATATGACGCTCACCTTGGACTTTCTGGCGCCCCTGAAACTAAAAAAAACCCAGAAGCACCACCTCCAGGTCCTGGTTCACCACCGACATCAATGAGGAAAGAAGACACCTCAGAGCCTTAGAAAGAATCTGGAGGAATAATCCCTCCTCCTTCCATCGTGATCAACTCAAGGCAGCACGCAGAAATTACAATAAACACATCAAGATCAAAAAGACAACTTTCTTCTGCTCCGCCTTAGACAATCCAAAAAACCACCCCAAAGAACTCTTTAACATCATTAGGAGCCAAATATCCAAACCGATGACATCCAACATTGTGGAATCCAAAGATCACTGCGACAACTTTGCCAGCTTTTTCAACGAAAAAATTGCCAAAATTGATCTCTCTCTCAGCACAAAATCCCTCCACTCCCACGGAGACCTCGACGCCAGCAACAAAAGGCTACACCCCAGTGAAAACACTTACTCTCTGGTCCTCCTTCTGCCCCATCCAAGAAGCAGAGATAATCAATCTGATCGCCGCCGCTAAACCCTCATCCCACTCCCTAGATCAGCTGCCCTCGAGCCTGGCTAAAGACCTGAAGTTTACCCTAGCCCCAATTTGGTGCAAGATCATCAATAGCTCACTGAGCAAGGGAATCATTCCAGGCTGCCTCAAAGTAGGGCAAGTCACGCCGCTACTAAAAAAAACTGGCCTTCACACTGAGGACATGAACAACTTTAGAACGGTATCGAACCTTCCACTTTTATCCAAAACCCTAGAAAGATGTGTTCTTCCACAGCTAACCCAACACCTAGAGAATATCAAGCTACTAGACCCACACCAATCAGGATTCAGAAAGGGATGCAGCACCAAAACCGCAATCTTAAATGTCTTAGACGATCTTCACATGTCACTTGACTCTGACCAATGTAGCCTTCTCATCCTCCTAGATTTATCGGCCGCGTTTGACACAGTTGTTCACACCCTGCTCCTCAAAGTCCTCCATGAGAGAGCGGGCATTGAAATGACGGTACTAAAATGGTTCTCCTCTTTTCTTCACAACGCACGCAAAGAATAAAAATCAATAACTTTGAGTCTGACCCCGTTCCCGTCAGCAGAGGAGATCCACGAAGGTCAGTACTCTCTCCACAACTTTTCAACATCTACATGGAACACCTCACCACACTTCTAAGGAACTCCAACATCCCAATCCACCTCTATGCGGATGACACACAACTTTATCTGGGCCCCACCTCGATCGAAGACATACACAGATTAAATGTCACGCTCAAAGAGGTCCAACATTGGCTCTCAGTGAACCACCTTAAACTCAACCAAGAGAAAACAGAAGTTCTCCTCATCTCTAATAGAGACAAAAACCCTCAAATAGAAGAATGGCTCAAAGCGATAGATGCCCTCAATGGTGCCCTTGCGCCAACGGACTCGGTGAAATCCCTAGTGATTACCCTCGACCCAAAACTGGACATGAAAAAACACATCTCAAAATCCGCTAAAAGTGCGTTCCTAAATCTGAAACTGCTTTACAAAATAAAACCCTTCCTCCCCCCGAAAGATCTTAAACAGGCCACTCAGGCACTGGTGCTTTCCAGAATTGACTATGGAATCGCAGCCCTGACCGAGACAGCAAAATCTCACCTAGGTCCCCTGACCACTACCCTTAACGCCGCAGCAAGAATGGCCACATGAACTAAGAAATACGAGCACATTTCACCGGCACTCAAGGAACTTAAGTGGCTCCTATTGATCAACGAGCCAGCTTCCGTACAGCCTGTCTCATGCACAAAGCCTTGCACACAGATAAACCAGAATATCTGGCCACCAAACTCAAAAAGGCTGGTCAGTCCAGGAACCTCAGAAGTTCCAACACACTTCTACTCATCCCGCTGAAATCACGGAAACACAAAACCGCAAATAAATCCTTTGCGGGAAATGCACCTAAGATTTGGAACTCCACCCCCCACATCAGAACCACTACCTCCTTCCCAAAATTCAAGATACTACTCAAAGCCCTCTTCCTAGAGCGCTCTCGATTGTAACGAGAAATCCACAAATGACTTTGGGAAGGGAAACTAACTCCTCTTCTTGAAACCCCTCAGCCAGAAGATATAGATTGTATATTTGTTCATAATGCTCTGGAGCTGGTAAATTGCAGAATATTATTATTTTTTTTTTTTTCTCGGCTTTGCCCCAAATTTTTTTGCACATAACTGTGCATGCTGTGAAGCGCTCGGATACCCTCGAGTGCAGCAAGCGCTATACAAAACTTCAATATTTTTTTCAATATATATATATATATATATATATATATATATATATATATATATATATATATATATATATATATATATATATATATATATATATATATATATATATATATATATATATATATATACGATGCAAACAGGATATCTCCCAGACCAGAGGAATCAGCCTATAGGAATCTCTGTTATATAACTGATCTAATTACTCATGCTTGAAAAATATGATTTGAGCCTCTGCTATTTTCTGTGATCACTTGTGCCAGTTTCAAACTATTCATGTTTATTATTTAGAAAACCCTTGCTCCAATTGGCCATTGTTTCAAACTGTGTATAATGTAACGTTCTATGATGTCACTGTGTGGAAGACTGTCTATTGTTACTTAATCTGTGCCTTTGCTTTTGAAGGCACAATGCCTCTGTGAATAGGTAAGGATTCTAGGGCATTATCATATAGTTTTAAACTGCATGAAAGGTCAAGATGTAAATTTAAAAAATTTGGACAAGAGTACAGCCAAGCACCATAACACATTAAAACGCACGACTTGTACACACTTCCAACATTGATTCAAATACTTCCAATCACATACTTGCGTGATATAACATGCTATCCATGTGTATAGGTGACTCCACATAGGGGTAGCAAGAACTATACAAATGCCATAATACGATCCAATAGAGTACGGACCTAGCTAGGAAAATCAGAAGCATTAACTGCTTTAGTTAGGCACACTTCTATTTTTGTGAGAAGCATTCTATAGGGCCGATTCACAAAAGAATTTATAAATATGAGAATTAGTACTACAAGATTACTCTTTCCATACTCTTATGCGTTTCTTCGACTCAGCCCCGAAACATCCAACTCCCTATTAGTAAAAGTGCAAATAGGCACAGTCCATCTATTTGTGCTAATTGTATATGAATATTCCAAGTCTTAACTCATTTTTTATGTTTTGCTCCAATTCACAAAGGTGCACACGATTATGAAAATGAGTACTACAGAGTACTATTTACATACTCCAAAATGCATTTGTGAATAGGCCTGTATATTTTTCGAGCCAGCATAAATAACAATTTAAAGGCTTTTATTCATAAATGCCAAGTTTGTTGAGCAATTTTATTTCAGTGAAAAAGGCTTGTTGATGTTTCTCATTCTAATCTTGTTCGTAAGCAAGGAAATGTTTAAAATAATATGCAATCCTGATGTACCCTACCTGGTAGCAAACAACTTTACAATTATAAACAAACCAAAAAGAGAACTGAAGGTACAGTCTCTTTTTACAAGGAGTACTGAGAATTCGATTTATCAGGAAACATTTTCTTGCATTTATCAGGAAACATTTCCTTGCAATTTCAGACCTAATCAAAAGCTCATTTCAATCTCAGTAGCTTATTATCAGCATCTGGAACAGTGGGTCTTCTACGTTTGAATGTTTTTCCATAAACAGTGTACAATATTGAGTACAATAGTGAAACAAGGTTATTAATATCTTCAACAGAGTACTATCCTGACATCTGCTGTCTTCTTGGAATAATTATCACACTTTGAAAAATGCGCATTTTCTGTACAGCCGTAAATTACATTTCAAATGGAGCAGTCGCAAGTCACTTCTCTTCTAAACCCCTATTTTTGATGTCTTCGGGGTTCACCAACCCACTCGCAGAAGGCAGAGTTTTATGTGTTTTATGGCATGCCAATGAAGCTGGGAGGGTCAGAGAAATAGTGGACTCTACTTTCATACTGGGGGAAATAAATGCCATTGGTACTTGAGGCAACTCATTGTCACATAGCCCTAACACTCTTCCACATCTTTTTCACTGACTGCTTCATAAAGCTTTCAGTCATGTAAAATTATCAATTATGTGCCGCCATTTTTGATAGTTGCAGTTCATTTTTGATAGTTGCTTATGGAAGTCAAGCAAATAGAAAAAGTGTTGGGCTCCAACACATTTCCAATATTCTCCCCAAAATGCTCCTTAGTTTCACCAGTTCAAATCAGTTTCTGGACTCATATTCTACAACTTACAAACATTAAAAACAAAAGGGTGCCTTTAACCCCTCCCATGCTGGTGACAAACCCCAGCCGTCACGCCCCGCGGTGGGCGTGTGCTGATGACGGCTGGGGTACGTCACGGCCCCGCCCTGTTCTTTTGTTTACCGCACAGCGGTAAAATCACGGCCGAAGCGAAGGGGTTAAATTACTAAATTCAAAATAAATCAGTGGTCTTCTTTTGTGCAAGCATCCTGTGTTTTGTATACACAGTTGACAGCTTCTAAGCATGCATTGAATGGGCTCTCCAACATACCGCATCGAATTAACTTTAATGCTTGATAATATTGATAGTTTTCATTCATAGAGGAAATTCACTGAAAGTGAATCTATTTCTAGACAGCCATCGTATGAGCAGGTTGCATATTGATTGTGATTCCCTTACAGAATAATACCATACCTCACAAACGTAAATCCTATAATTCAAAACCTTTTGTGAGTCAATTCTGGATTAGAAAAGCAGGCATTGATGTAGAAAATGATTGCATGCCATCACAACCATTATGGACTACTTTCTTCCATGCTCTAAATAGATCTGTCAGTGGAAATTGGTAGAATCCTAACTTTACATACAAATCTCTTATTTTAGGACATCTACTTAAGGCCCACAGATAATTTGACATTGATATAGCCTATGGTTATCCTTTTTTCTCATGTACCTATGAGGTGTCCATTATTGCAACTAAAATCATTAAATATGTTATCCATTACAATAATTAAGTCCTATCGCTATATAATCAAATCGGTGTTATTTCCTAAAATGTGTGAGAGATGGATAAACAATATATAGAATGGTTAACGTTCCTCTTAGATGAAATGTTGATCCTTCTGATCCCTACAAAACTTTAACAATTTGGAATTTTAGCTGAGGAGTGGGGGTGGTGCAGTATTTAAACTCCAGTCTTTCCTTGATGTAGATCCAATGTAGTACGAGGCAAATATATTGATATCACTTTCTCCCAACCATAAATGAGCCAGGTGAATGAACCGACTCTGCATTCTTTGGAGGTGGGAGTGCTCCATGTTTGTAGCTGATGTTACTGTAAGTGGCCTGGAAATCAAGCTTGCTGGTAAAAAAAAAAGAAACAGACCCTGATAAGTGACGGAGGTGAAGGAACACTTTCCTGGTCGCAGCTTTGACTTGGTGAGCAAATAATAGGATGCTGCCCAAAAAACAGGTAAACATTGCACACCTCCTGGAATGGCATTAGAGAGATAAGGCGAATGCAAGAAGTGAGAAGCTCAAGGCCATGAAAAGAACAATTAATTTCTGGGCACACTTACAAAGCCAGTATAGCTGGACACATGCTATAATTTGTCACTTGACAACAAAACCAGGATCCCTTTCTTTCTGATTCATAGATTGATCTGGGCGATATTCAAATACAGATGATGGTTGAAATGGTGGAATTTCAGAATGTTGGCTAGAAGAGTCATGCTTGGGATAAGATTGATTGATTTATAGACTTGAAGATTCCAATAGCTAATTGGATTAGTATCAGAAATAATGGATTCCAATTTGACTTGCTGTGTGCAGTTGTTAAGAAAACATAAGATCCAGGAACAAAGAAACCAACCCCTCAATTCCAGCAAACAATGCAGGCAATTAATCAGTCCTACAATGTCTATGAGTTAAAATACAGGGGACAGTTCTAGTACGATATGCACATAGCTTGGCTTTGCTCATTAATAAAAATTCATCCCTGATGAGGAAAAATGTCGTTTTGAAAAGTGGAGTGATTGGAAGCTTGACTTAAGGCCATCCAGCAGATAGCTGGCTTGCTGGTTTTTAGAGGGTTGAGGGCATTCCATGGTTTTCTGATCCTTTCCAAGGCAAGGCCGACCCATGAAGGGTCAGTAGTTGAACAACATTCAGTGCTTGGGATATGGACCATTTTTAAAGTGGATTGTTTGCCATTTGTTTGAGATTTTAGAGATTTTGCTAAGGAATAGGGATGTGTTGATGAGGGTGATAATAAGGGGGGCACAGAAGCAAGCCCCAGGAACAGCTTCTTCATACAGGTTTACTTTTACTTAGTTTTAATGTACAAGATGAACAGGGGGATAAACTAACCCCGAAATACTGATATGTTTTCTCTACCTTCAAATTGTCTGCCCTAAAGAAAAACTGTTTATGGTGGCTTTTTGGTTCCTAAAACTATATAATTAGTTTGCTCAATGTCCACAACATGGAATTCTTTTTTTAACTAGATCTATTGGAGCCATGTTGGACAGTGAATCCTTTTAAATTTCTATACATTGGACAGTTTACAGATTTCTTTCACAAAGAATAATGTTTTTAGGGAGTAATGTACTAAAACACTGAGGGTCTCCAATTAAGAATGGCGTTTGAAAGATAATTCTTTATAACTAGTTTACAAGTGAACTGGCAGATGATAACCTTTCTAGTACTTTCACAGCAGAGTGTGTGTACTCTTTCTTAGCTTCCAGTGTTTCACATATTAACTGTCATACATTTGCATCACATAGACATCTACTGAGACTATGTGTAGTTGCACCCCATAAACAGTGCAGACCTTTGATAAATATGTGCTCCATTTTTAGGTAGAATAAGAGTGGTTAATCAACCACACATCTTTAACAAGTGTTGGTGGGTCTCCAATTAAGAATGGCGTTTGAAAGATAATTCTTTATAACTAGTTTACAAGTGAACTGGCAGATGATAACCTTTCTAGTACTTTCACAGCAGAGTGTGTGTACTCTTTCTTAGCTTCCAGTGTTTCACATATTAACTGTCATACATTTGCATCACATAGACATCTACTGAGACTATGTGTAGTTGCACCCCATAAACAGTGCAGACCTTTGATAAATATGTGCTCCATTTTTAGGTAGAATAAGAGTGGTTAATCAACCACACATCTTTAACAAGTGTTGGTGGGTGATCATCTTTATAATGTGACTGGGAATGAGACAACAGTCCACAGAGACTGTGTGAGTACAAAATGGTAAACATTTGAAATCATATGATTTAGTAAAATACTGAAATATTTTCTATTCTGATCCTCTCCCAAATTTGACCATGGCACATAAATTCACCTTGTGTACCCCACCTAAATTTTTGGTCAATTTTGAGGATATTTATATTGATACTACAAGACTAGTGACTTAAGGCATGTTTACGTCTTGTGTGCTTAGTGATTCATTACAAATTCTTGACTCTGAATTGCCCCAATTTAAATGGGCTAACTAAAATGTTTTAACAGAAATTGATTTGAGTATCTATCAATTTTAAGAGAGATTGAAATGATATCTTCAATATTTGGTGCTTTGGCCAGTTAAACAAATGCTATTACTAATTGCCAAATGGTCACAAATAACGTTTTGCCTACTGTAATATATGCAGGAACTAATTAACTTGTGATGTCTCTGTGTCAGAAAGAAGACGTGAATATACTGGCTTATCATCAGGGCTCTTTAAATACATAGTTGTTTCTATACTTAATGCTTCTCAACAGTATGAATGATAAAGGAAGCCAACACTTTTATTTACTATGCTAAACATGTTAGCCTAAAAGAATATCAGTACATGTGGAATAAAATCTAATAAGGTGCGCATTTTGAAAAATATGTATGCACAGTGCAAAGATCTACAACCAGGTACTGCGGATCCTGCTAATTGAAAGCTTCACAATCTCATGAGAAAAAAGAGAACACTGGAGACAGGAAAGGCGTTTACTGTACACTGCTAAAGTACTTTAGAAAAGGAAGGTCTCTGCGTGAGTTAGCTAGCAGCAATCTCTCAATCCAGCCAATACAAGTGATAAGTTCATCTTTAATGTAGTGTTCAACATACTGCAGGGAGCTAAACTGTAATTTTCTTTATTTTTCTCCCTTTTTACATTTGAAATGCTCATCTAAGTGACTGCTTCTTGTACAGGAGTGGCTCATGCTGGGAGAGTTAAGTGGAAGTATCTGAAGGTCTCTTACAGAAATATTGTCTCCTGGCCAGTATAAAGGTGTCCAAAATGCGGGAGATGTGGTTAAACCGCTCCTCTGTCTTGGACGCAAGGGCTTCTTTCATCACTAAGAACAAACCCCTAGGTTACATTATTGAGAATGAGAAGCTAGTACAGTAGTTCTAAAATCTTTGATCTCCAGCGTCACAACGTGAAGCCGCAACAATTAGATGTAAAGGGTCCATTCATGAGGGATAACACCACTTTGACCCTTTGTGCTAACTCCTACTGGTAATCTTCCCATAAGCGTGAACTTACTCTCCAATTGAAGAAGATGAATAGGTCTTTACAATCCCCCAATACAGTATTCATATCTATCCACTGCCTCTAAACCTAATAGAAAAGTATCTTACCTCATTTTTTTCCACTACAAGCCAAGCGACTTGTAATCCTTCCAAGCCTTTAAAGGGGACTTCTCTTGTGAGCATCTCCCAAAGTACCTGGAACAAAAACATATTCAAGATATAGTCATTAAAAGCTATAATGCCACACGTACACCTTTTCATGTAATCAGATGTAACGTGATGCAGACTTGCTCTATGAGTACACATTTAACAAAATGATGCAAATAGTATTTATCATTTATTTTTACCAAACAAATGGTTATTGGTAAACAAAGTTTGCGCTCATCTGGAAATCAATGCTCATTAATTAGGATGGCAACATAAACTTTTCTGGATACAATGATGAGCCCAGGAAATAGACCAACATAAAGTGTGTTGAAAATATCTTCACTAAATTATTAACTGCTGTTTTGAAGCAGTAATTAATATAATGAACTAATGTATTCTGCTTACCAAGGGTTGTTCTAAGTCTCCCATGATTTTATTGTAATTTATATATTTAAGGTTAAAAACAGTTAATGTATTCTATAGCTAATATATTCTAAACATTAGCTAATGTATTCTACTTACCAAGGGTAGTTCTAAGTCTTGGATGATTTTATTTATATTTGTAAGTGTTAAAAACAGTGGCACGGGTGGTAGAGTTTGATTTGGGACTAGGGTGCAACCTCTGGTATTCTGCATAAACACCCCATGATTCATCCAATTGACTAATCAAGTCTACTGTGCAAAAGTCACCACTTTAACTCTTTGTATTCGAAGTATTTTATGTGGTTCACCCAATAATAACCTCAATAACCAGACATGCATCCATATATAGGATAGGGCTGGAGTCACATTCTATGAAAGTTTAAGAATATAGTGCTGGAACACTAAAGGTGCCACTAAACATAAACCTTTCTTTAAAGAACACTAAGAAAGGAAGTGCTTTACATGGTTATACGAGGAGAGTATTTTTACAGGTGACTCTGAAATGGAAGTAGTAGATCAACTGTTTTAAACCGAATATAAATCTGTGAAAATTAGTGAACATTATAAGAAGTTCAACTGAGTTTCAGCAGTTCAGCAGAATAATATATGAGTCCTAGCATGCCTGAAATTCGGGGATAAGGCTGACTGAAGATAGACCCATTTACCACGAAAACAATTATTTTTAGTCAATTCTCATTCTGTTTGTTCCACCGTAAAAATATGATTCTAACTCAAGTACACAAAAATGTTTTATCATGTCACTCCAAGAAACATCTGCTGTAAAGGGGCAAACTATTTATTAAAGGATGCAAAGAAACCTGACAAACAATATTGCAGACTACTGTAACATTTCTTATTATCTATAGAAAACATATATCATTAAAACTATTTTAACACACACCAAATAATGCCAATATTTTTTCGGGAATAATATATCGAACATAAAATGTAAGGATCCTTCAACCTTTTACATCTTTTTCCCTATATTATATATGACACCTGTAATAAGCAATAAGGTTTTTAGACAATACATGGTCATCAGTGGTGTGAACTCCAAAGCCAGTGAGGTCTAGGGGCAGTATTTAGAGTTTGGCAGACGGGATACTCTGTCAAAATGTGACAGATAACTTGCTGCTGTAAAGCAAATGCATAAGCTATAATGCATTTTTAATATGGCCGACAGGACATTCTTCACATCTGTGGTGAAGTACTCCATCTGTCAACTCTAAATAAGGCCATCATTTTGAATTCAGACAATGTTTTTCTATCCTAATTTGTGAAAGGATGAAGGTTTTGCTTAGCAAGAGATTCTATCAACCAGAGCTCCATTTTTTAGTAGCATTTAAAGATTCGAAAACTATTTTATTATCTAAAATGTAAACACGGAAATCTTTGATTTCAATATATAAGCATGTATCCGCTTTTGAAGCATCCAGCAACAATAAGATTGGTTTTAGATTAAATTAATGATAAACCTTTCTCCTGGGTACCCTTTTCTCTCCTCCAATTAACGGTCCTTATATAGTTCAGTATACCATTTTAAAATACAGTTTAGGAAAGATCTCCCTGTCACTGTTTACTTCCTTTGTTTCTTGAAAGTAAGCTATGTCTGCCCTAAAGGTGAGTATCTCTGCTTTGAATCAACTGTTGTCATCTACTCGATTAATGAATAATTTCACCATTTCTAAACATATACTGCCATATGCTACTAGCTCACTGTAATAGCTATGCCTATACACCAGTAACCTCCATGTAAAGCTTTAATATGTATATGTGCTATGGATGTGTCATCCATTCTATTAACGTCACTGTTGTAAATTGTCTTCTATAATACCAAAACCATTGTACAGCCCTTGCACGGATATTCAAAATCTGTACATAGGTAGCTTCCAAACAATACTATATGTACAGCATCAAAATGTTTAATGGCTAATGTCACCTACCTAATATATTAATGCCCACTCCACTCTTTACAATGTTTCAAAAATTCCCTTTTTTAATACCAAACCATTTTACAAGCTCTTTATATACTCAAGAAAGACGTTGCATTATAAGACCTTGATTACAAGTTAAGCGCTAAATTACGGGTTTTGTGATAATTATCACATCCTCTCAGTTTTCCTTTTATAGCTTCCAGCCGGTCGTACACGCTGGAATTTAGCAGTGGAAAAGGCTCACATAAAAGTCAAAATGTGAAGTCAAACAGAACCAACTAGTGCATGCTTTTCAGTAGTACACCTAACATACATCCCTTGAGCTGATGAATCTAGGGTAAGTATTCATATATAAATATATTTACATTTTAATGCTCTACTTTTAATTATAATTGTCTTCATTTTGAAATTGTCAGTTTCTTACAAAATGTTGGTTTGGTCATTTGGCAGAGCAAGTCTTCCCTTGTTTAACTTTCAAGAAGCTTTAACAACTGTCCCAAAAGATCAGGCTCAATCTTTAAATAAGATGAGGCAAATTGTTTTACTTATTATCTTTTAAAAAATGAAATGTTTTTATACCTTCAAGGTGGCTGCCACGTTGCATAAAGTAATGTTGTGTGACGCAACACTGCAGCCCTCTTGAAAGTATAAAATGTTTCGCCGCCCCATTGCCTTACATCATGTTGAGTAATGCAGTGAGGCCGTCTTGAAAGTATAATAAATATAAGAAATAAACTTTGAGATGAGCAGTCACTGGTATTGGCTTTAGTATTGCCAGTTCATTTGTAATAGCATCTGTTATTGGCAAAGCCAATAGTGGCAGTGGCATGGAGATGGGCAGTGGTAGAGTATACGTGGAAGAGGGTAGGTAGGAGTGAAGCCTGGAGAAATTGGGAGCCAAGAGGCACAAGTGCTGCAGGACCACTTTCAGGGCAAAGCCGAGCCAACCCTCTGGCACCTGGTGCATTGGATAAAAGTCACGCGCATCTGAAGCCTCAGTAAGAGGCACAAGAAAGTTTTAAGGGGCAACATCCAAGGCATCACCAAGCCTTTTATCTGGTGTATAGTGCTCTGCATGAGGGTCAAGTGCATCTACATCCACAGTACTCACAGGGATTGCAGGAAGGGACAGGGGGCGTGAGGAGGGTTCGGGAATGTAGGGGAAGATAGCGAGTTTACATGCAGTCAAGGAATGAACAGGACATGGACTCAAATGGAGAGCTAAAAAAGAAATAAGGGGAGACTATGTGGCCTAACAGCTACAGCGGTCAATCTCAAATCTGAGGAACCAGGTTCGAGTCGCGGCAATGACGCTGAACATCCTGTGTTTCTAGGCAAATCACTTAATCTCCCTGTGACTAACAAAAATGAATGTGAACTGGTGCTCATGTAAATCGCTCTGATACCTGATACCTTCGAATCAAGTTCACGCTATATAAAACTCCCGAAAAAAAATTTGAAATGAAAGAAAAAAACATGAAAAATAGTTCCATGACGTCAGTACTAAAGTATACAGCTCAGCCAGTCAAAAATGGGGTTAAAGAGGAAAAGCACCAGGGGTGTGACAAGCACAAGAACATGGATGATGGGCATCCAATAAAGAGCTGGCAACTGAGATGGATTTAGAAAGCCATCCCATGATGACAAATAGCTCATGCTTCCTGTAGTTACACTATAAAAAGTGGCAATACTTTGCCAAAAATAATGGGGAGTACTGAAATAATGTCTCAGTATGAGACAAAAGGACACATAAGGCCAGAGGATGTTTCTCATACTGGCTGCAACAATATACTCAACCACACACACACAGACATAAACACAAAGAGCACGAATTAGCACGCTTGAAACCAGGGCACTATGGAACTAGCACCTCAGACATTCATCCAGGTGGAGGTCATAAAAACATCTGACCGCTGTACCCAACATCTAGATAAAACTGAACATGTAAGTCCACACCACTGCTTACAACTTCCATAGAACTGTAGGTCAACAACAAGAGCCAGTGCACTGCAAACAACACATTTCTTGTTATGAAAAGTGCTCTGCCAAAGCCCCTATGACACACCACTCACAAAAAGAAAAGCCTGTATGCCTCCATTTATGAGACCGCAACTAGTTTGGACTACAACAAATATGTGGGCACCTAAAATAGAGGAGGCTACATCTAACTGTAATCCCACCTTTCAGTCACACAAAGCTTTTTCAAGCCATGTACTCTCTTGCATCCTCAAAAAAGCCTATTAGAAAACAACAATGACTTAGAAGATACTTGGCAGCAGAAGTAGCTGCAGCCAATAACAATGCATGCAGTCTTAGGAATGATGCTGACCAAGTGAGTGTCATGGATTGGTCAGGAAAACATATTAGAAAGTGCACAAACTCTCAGAACAAAAAGACCTGAACACCAAACCTGCCCAGTCTTCCGGGGCCAGACACTCAACTCCCCAGACCCACCAGATCCAAACATTTGGTCCAGAGGGCACCTTGTAGTACCCCCATATAAAGTGATAACTGATTGCATACAAATACAAAACCCATGGTAAAGCAACAGCAAGACACACACCTATTGAAGAAGACAATCGTGACACAAACTTCACAAGCAGTAATATAAAAGTGGCTGCAATCAAGAGGGCTAGAAGAATCAAACAGGCAGTAAGTTGTCTAACATCATTAATGATGAACATCGGATCCAAACACCAAAGACAGAATCTCACACGAAGCTAATCTGTCATTCTAAAAAAGAAAAGCACAGGGTCCTCTATAATGCAATAAGGAAGGAAATATGCAGTCTATACTCTGCCAACACATGGCACAATTAATTAATTAATTGTGGGTTTGTAATGCGCTAGAATCGACTCCCGAAGGAGTATCTCTGCGCAGTAGACCGCTGAGGAACCCGTCCTGGCTTTCCCTGTGAGATGGTCCCTACTGGGTATCTCCAAGGTGAAACCAGTCATCCCCGGCATATGTGGGGGGCCGTTGTGGAAATGAGGCAAGCTAACGGCCAGAGTTGCCAAGTGTGATCCCTGGTTAGAGTAGGCACCGAGATGAGAATTATCGAGTCCGCTGACCCTGGTCCACGTCCCTGCCGCATCGGGAATTGAACCCTGGTCCCGGGCCGTCCTCTGCTCTCGGGTCTGCCGCCTCTAACCAGTGAGCCACACCATCCACTTTGAACGGTGGCAGAGCTAAAGCTTAAAATACTAATAGATAAGTTGGACATTGAAGTAATGACATGTTCACAGATGGTCAGGGACGTCAGTTACTTAAAATGCATTGCAGACTTCCAGGAATATGAAGAAATAGCAAGTTGTCTTTGTAAATGTACTTACCTGGAAAGAAACTAAACTCCAAACACACAGAAAGTCACCCTTCAATGCCAAAAGTGACAGGGCAGTTTGAGTTAAGGACAAAAGATTCTCTTTTGCGCATATAACATATAAACCTCAAATATGCTCCCCTCGGCTAAATGGGGGCATAGTTGGGGTGTATATGTTATAAGCTTGCAAAAAAGGGAATCTATGTTGTCCTTGTAAGACTTGCCATCTTTTGGTGTGTTTCCCCTGAGTTTTTGCTTTCTGCCCTCCCGCTTTTAACTCTGTTTTTGCTGGTGTAGTGTTTCTGCGCACTTTTCGCACTGCTGATCAGTGGTAAAGTGCAAGTGCTCCTGTGGTAAAGTAGGTTATGGATTGATGTTTCCATGATTGGCTGTTTTGTTTTCTTGTCAGCCCCTAGTAAAGTGCACTGAGTGTGCCAGGGCCTGGGAACCAAATGCTATGCATGGGCCTGCAGCACGGATTGTGCCACCCACGTGAGTAGCCTGGAAAAGGTACCTCTTGACCTGCCATTGCAGAGTCTGCGCACAGTTTGTAACTGTCATGTCAACTTGGCCTGTACAAACACTGGCCAGTCCCTAACCTTCCCTTTTCTTACATGTCCGCCCCCCCTAAGGTAGGCCCAAAGTACCCCTGCAGGCAGGGTGCAGTGTATGTGAAAGGTAGGACATGCCCTGGTGTGTGTGGCATGTCCTGATAGTGAATTACAGCCCATTTCGTTTTTCACTATTGCAAGGCTACCTGTTCCCCATAGGACAGAATGGGAAGTTTGTTTATAACATCTTATAAACATACCTGGCCCTGGGAAGTAGGTGGAAAAATAAAATTTAGCATGCCTGAACTCAGAATTTAACGATGCATCTTTTAGTAAAGGTGATTTTTACATTCTGTGTTTGAAAATACCACTTTTAGGAAGCAGGTATTTTCTTGCTCAGTCATCCCGTGTGCCTCTGCTGGAATGTAGATTGCCTGTCTGGGCTTTGAACGACAGATGGCTAGGAAGCAAGGGTGGCTCTCGATATTCTAGGTAGGTCAGTAAAGGGCTGAATAGACCTGGGCTGCGATGTTGGAAGAGGGAGGAGATTTCCTTGCACCTAGTCTGCCTCTGACAATGCCGTCTCCACCCCCTGCCGGGAAATCACACCAGGGAAGGCAGAACGTGTTCTGGCTGGGCACAGACACCGTCTGCCTAGAGGATCAATTGATTTGTGGATACAAATACTGGGACCCAGACCCCTGAACTTTAGAACTCTTTTGGATCAAGAAGACTGCCAAGAAGAAGAGCTGAAGAAGCTGTGAGGAGGGACTACCACTTTGCTGTGTGCTCTGCTGTGTTGGCCTACAGTGGCTGCTTCTGTCTTGGGCAGTGAAAGGACTGGACTGAACTTTATGCAATCTACTTTGAAAGTTTCTCCAAGGGCTTGAGGTACAGCTTGCCCCCTGTTCAAGAAGTCTCAGGAACAGCAAAGACCTCAAGCTCTTCTACCCTCAGCACTGGGGACTGTGTGTTTTGTGCTACGACAGAAGAAAAACAACTCGACGACGTCTATGATGCCGCTGCCGACTCCGTGTCTTGAAGGCACCGCCGCAACGCTGGACTGCGACCCTTGTCTCACCGATGCCGCAAGCTGACGCCGCCACCGAGCCGTTGTTCGCACCGTGACCTGTGGGCACCGCACTGCCTCGCTTCACGCCGCAGCCTGGGCACCGCAGAGAGCGCAACCGCAATGCCGCACCACGACCCTGGTCTCACCGGCGATGCCTGCTGACGCCGCCACCGAGCCGTTACTCGCACCACGACCTGTGGGCACCGCACTCCGAACCGCCTCGCTTCACTACGACGCCTTGGCCTCCCCGATGCCACCACTTCACGCCAAAATCGATGTCGCTGCTTGCACCGTGGTTCGAGGGTATCGCTTGTAAAGTTACATGACGCACCGCCCTCATCCCGCACCGCAGCCTTGGCCTACCGACACCGGCACCATCAACTCCAGTTTGTCAGCTGACGACAGCGCTTCAGCAATGACGACGCTGCTGCTTGCACCGTGACCTGCCAGCACCATGACGAGCACCGCTGTCACCTAGCATTGCTACCCTGATTTCACCGACAACGCATCTGACGCCGATACCGAGCTGCTGATTGCACCGCGACCTGAGGGCACTGCTGCATCCGATGCCTGCTGACGCCAGTGCTCCTGATCCCAACAGAAATGAGCTCGACCTGCAACGTGAGTGACTTCAAGGGCCTCGGCGCTCTGCATTTCTAACAGGTACTGTTTGCGGGTCTTCCCGACACCGTAGCTGGGCCACGACCAGCCTGAACTGTTTGGATTTGGTCGCTCACAATGTCGTGATAGCCCCGGACGGAGCTATCAACATCAAGGTACTATTTTTTAAAGCATATTTTGATGACTGTAGATTTTTAAGTACTGTATTGGGGATTCTACTCGTTAGGTCGAGCCTAAGCCATCCTGTTAGGGATGCTTGGTGAGATATAAAGTAAGGGCTCTAAAAAATGCACCCAAAGGCGGATTGCCTACAGTGCATGTGAGCCTGGCGCGTGCACATTGCACACCATCGGCATCAGACTTCAAAGGAAACCGATCCCCCGCCCCCGCCACGCAATGCCCAGAGCTTTTTGTTTACAAGCAACACCCCAGCTAGTTTGCCACCCCCTCCCTTCCTGCTGGCATTCCCCCCTCCCTTCTCACCCATTCCTTGTTTCCCATCGCATATTTCCAGATTTGTTTTAAAGTAGTGAGCCACACTTACACATAAAAATCATAGCTTCCAACATTTTGGGTAATTTTCTTTAAACTCTGGATTTTTACCTTGAATTGATTGGACCACGAGTTCTCACAGGCTCCTCTCCGACCCCTTCCTTTAATGGCCCTTCCCCTCCCCCAGCAAAGAGCACGCAAAAACAGGTTTCTCACTACCTTATTTGTTGGCCTACATTTCACTGCAAGCTGTGGCAGTAATCAGGCTCCTCTGCTTGCCGTAACCCCTCCCTTTTCACCCTCCGTCCTGGTCAGCCTCGCTCTCCCAAGCGCTTCGCTTAGGCACATACATATGTTGGACCCTCGTTGTGTCTGGTATCACTCAGGCAAACGTGGTGCCGAATAATATTTAACCAAAACGGTAGCCGTGTATTTAAAAGAATCCCCCCCACCTTACTGGATGACTTGCCTCTCCCTGCCCCATAGCGCTCTTTGCTCAATGCCCTACAGAAATGCTAACATCCCAGATCTGAGAGAGTTAATTTGGTCGAAATGCACTCTAGCAATGTTTATGTTTCAGATAAAGGACCTACAATGTCGCTGCTTGCCCTTTTGACCTCTATTTCCTTGTTCAAGAGCTGCTTGGCGAAAGTGATACTCATTTGCAAATCTTGACTTTTGTGAGCACGCAGAGTGAAATAGGATTTCATTTTAGCATTATTTCGGCTATAAACATCCTGTTAACGTTTGTACCTCAGAGAACTCTTTGAGAATTAGGCGTGCTCTGCCAGACAGACACCAGCTTGTCTGCTAGCACACTTACAACAGGACATGACGTTTCCTACTTTTTGAGGTGTTTTAGTTCTTGTGTTGTGTATATTTCTCAAGGAGTAAGCATGTTTAAATAACAACTTGAAAACAGGTTTCTTTTATTCAAGTAATAACTTTAACAAGCCACTGCTGTGCATTTTAGAAACACTGCGTAAATCTTTCGCAAAAAAGAATAAGCATTGGTTAGGTTGGCAGTCCTAGTTAGTGCTTCTTGCAGAGGATCATGGATGCAAATGGGGGAAAGAAGGCCTCAGAATCCGCACAGGCAAATAAGTGTTGCATTTTTGTTGTTGCAAAAAACAAGATACATCAATATAAAAAAATGCTTGCGACTGTAACAGATCTAGTCTGTGTGCTCACACATCAATTGTATTTGTGTTTACTTTGCAGGTTTCTTAAAATGAACCAAGAAATGTCTATCAAAAATTGTTTTCCCGTTCTTTTTTCTAATCAAAAAGAGTGCTGATGTTCAGGGCCAAAATAACATGACATGAAAGAGGCTAACACGGAAGAGTCTTTAGTGGTGGAACCCTTTGCACCCAGTACCGGATTAAACGCTGTGGAGACACACACAACCAGAACCACACACACAACCACACACACACACACAACCACAACACCACACACACAACCACACACACACACACACACAACCACACACACACATACAACCACACAGACAACCACACACAACCACACACAAACACACACACAACCACATACAACCACACACACACACACAACCACACACAACCACAAAAACACACAACCACAAACACACTCAACCACAACCACACACACAAGCACACACACACAACCACAAGCACACACAACCACAAGCACACACACACAACCACATACAACCAGAGCCACACACACAACCACATACTGCGCCCTCACACTACTTTAGGACACACACTCTGCCCCCTCACACACTCTGCACCCTCACACACTCTGCACCCTCACACACTCTGCACCCTCACACACACTGCCCCCTCACACACACTGCACCCTCACACACACTGCACCCCCTCACACACTGCACCCCTGTTTGTTTACCGCACTCATTATTGCCTCACTCATATTCATCGTTTTTTTTAGCGATAACAAATGACACACATTTGGAAACACCTCTCTGCAGTTTTCACTAATATTTATCACTAAAATCTCCTGTATTTGTAACGGACATAAAATAGAACCAGTACACAATACAATCACCAAACAAAGAAACAAACTGTTACATTCCTTATAAAAAAACATTCAGGCATAAACATGCATTTGGCTGTGCCACAACACCCACACACTGCACCCTCACACTACTTTAGGCCACACACTCTGCACCCTCACACACTTTGCACCCTCATACACTCTTCACCCTCACACACTCTTCACCCTCACACACTCTGCACTCTCACACACTCTGCACTCTCACACACTCTGCAGTCTCACACACTCTGCACCCTCACAAACTTTGCACCCTCACACACTGCACCCTCACACACACTGCACCATCACACACTGCACCATCACACACTGCACCATCATACACTGCACCCATGTTTCTTTACCGCACTCATTATTACTTCACTCATATCCCTCGCTTTTTAAGAAATAACAAATTACACAATTGGAAACACCTCTCTGCATTTTTCACTATTATTTAGCACTCAAATTTCCTGTATTTGTTAGGGACATAAAATAGAACTATTACACAATACAACCACCAAACAAAGAAACAAATTGCTCCATTCTTTATAAAACATAAAGAGCATTCAGGCATAAACATGTATTTAACTGTGCCACAACACACACACTGCACCCTCCCATTACTTTAGGCCACACACACTGCACCCTCACACACACTGCACCCTTACACACACTGCACCCACACACACACTGCACCCACACACACTCTGCACCCTCACACACTCTGCACCCTCACACACTCTGCACCCTCATACACAGTGCACGCTCACACACACTGCACCCTCACACACTGCACCCCTGTTTGTTTTTTGCACTTATTATTACTTCACTCACGCATAGCTTAACAAGCATTTGCAATGCAAAAGGTCTCGCGCAGCTGTTCTCCAAACTCTTTTTCCAGTTCCAAACAAACGTCTGCCACGCTCTGTTGTGACCCTTTTGATGTACGGCGTGGGTGGAAAACATTAGCTTTTTATTGTTATTTTCACGTTGTACGTTTTAACAGACACACTTCGAGGCTGTTATTGGCATGATGTTGGTGTGCTCCTCTTTCAGCTTTCAAAAGTTATTTGCTGACTTTGCGAGGGAAGTTATATTATGAAAGCAATCTACAAATATATGTAATACAAGAAGTGTGCAAACTTTTTTATTATCACACACACCCTTTGTAAGCACTGGTTGAATGATCTTTAACAGAGTTATAAGTATGTGCTCAGCCCCCCCAACCACCCAAACTAACAATCACAGGAGGTTAATAAATATATTTATTTCTTGAATAGTAGTTTGATACGCGCACACTGCGCACTCCTAGCACTAATGTTGGAACCTACGCAACTTAAAGTTAGTACAAGAAGTCTGCAAAAAAAAATTATCGCACACACCCTTTGTAAGCACTGTTTTAATGATCTTCAAAACTGCAAATAATTTTTTTAAAACGCACACTCCTAGTAATCACTGCTTTAAGGACGTTTAAAACTGCACAAATATCCCTGAAAGCCAACGCCATTTGATGCAGGATTATGTTGACATGAGTACAACACCCAGTGGCAATGGCAGTATATTCGAACCATTGTCACAATGAAAGTTGAGCTTTAGAGTACTCACCCTACCTGCAAATGCCTTGCATTAATGGCTGACTCACTCTCACTGACTATCACACTCTCACTGACAATCTCACAAACTCCCACTCTCTCACACTCTCACTGACACTCTCACTCACACTGACTCTCTCACTGACAGACTCTCCCACTCTCACTAACTGACTCTCCCACTCTCGCACTCACTCACTCACTCTCACTAACAGACTCTCACTGACTGACTCGCCTACTCTCTCTCACTCACTGAATGGCTCTCTCACTTACTGACTCATTGTCCAGACTCTCACTGACCGACTCACCCACTCTCTCTCACTCACTGACTCTCCCACTCACTGACTGACTCTCCCACTCATTCTCACTCACTGACTGACTCACTCACTCTCAACACATATTGCATTACAAATGCAATAGGTGCCACATTTGTGAACGTTTAAGCTATTGGGATTGTAAATGACAATGCTAATAATGTATCTATTTTCAAAACCAACACATAAATAAAAAATGTGTCATTTACAATGCCAATAGCTCAAACTTTCCTAATGCGAGACATATTGCATTGCAAATGCTTGTTTTTGGTCTTGTATATAAAAATATTGGCTATTTTTCTAAACTGGTGAGGTGTCCTTTTGTAGTGCTTACACTGTATCACTGTTGGTTATATGCAAATGCTTTACACACTGCCTCTAAGATAAGCCTGACTGCTCGAGCCAAGCTACCAAGGGGGTGAGCAGGGGTTATTTTAGGAGTGTAACTCCCTTATCCTGACTAGGAAGAAGGGCCCCTACTTGGACAAAGGGTCAAGCCCTTGCAACTAGAGACCCCCATTTCTAACAGTCTTTAGACAAAGTAACACAGTGGGGTTGACAACACTCATTGCCAGATGATAGCAAAAAAAGAGTCACATCCACAAGCTTTTGGTAGGATGAATGGGAAAATGTAACAAAGTGACATTGTTTGTGGCGCTTAATGTGACTGTGGTATACTATGAAACGGCCTGATAAAGCATGTCCATCTTCTTCCTGACACATCCTCCAAACATATAAAAAACAGACGTGGTCCAACCACATCCAAATGAAGTGGCGCTGCAGAAAAGAAAGTAGGTTCATACTAATCCATGACAACACCCTCCAGAATGGTGCTAAGGATATGCCAAATGCTTAGCATCAATCTTTAGGGTCTCAGTCAGCAGTTAACGCACAACTGAACAACTTCGCCTTTTCTGATTGCCCATCTAGCTCTGCTCTACAACACAGTTGCTCAACTCCATGCACTAGATGTGTATGAACATCCAAGGCACTCATACTGTCCCATCTACAACAAATATCTGTGCCAAAGTCCTGCACACAAACTAGAAACATTGTAGGAGGGCAGGAATGGAACATTAAGAGAGTAGGATATTTTCTGTGTTGTCAGTAGCTGAGCCAATGCTGTCAATCGTTCGATTTGTGGCTATGGCACCATAGGCCTAGGAGATTATAATAAGCTCAGCTAAGGTAAGCTACTCCAACTCCAATGACACTATTGGACCTTCTCACAAGGGCTACAATGTAGGTTGTGGACAAAAAACTCTATCAATGTCAGATATGTCCCAGTGCATGGGGGGCTAGTTCTGTTATTTCTGGAAATGGAACCCCATTTTGAGGATTTGTATACCTGAATAATAAAAAAAGAATAAGCCCATCATCCTGGCATGGAGGAGTTTCAGCTGCAATGGAAGAAAAATTCCTAGGCAGTTACAGTAATTCAAATTACACCAGTACATTTTTAACATGATTTGGTGGATAACCCGAACTCAGTGCAAGAGAAAGACAACTATTTAAAACATGTAGAAATCTAGATTTATTCAAATTTATATACAATTAGGCATAAAAAGCAAGAAAAAATACGAATTGGTGCATTATACATCAGATTCCATGTGTTCACCATTTGTTACGACAGGTGAGCGGTTGATCCAAAGAAACATTGATTGGACATAAGCATATAATACATAAACATACATTTGATTATTACAAACATTTATAAACTGAAACTGATATGGCATGGCTGGGTGATGAAAGTTCTCAACGCACGTTTCGGCACTGGAAGTGCCTTCATCAGGAGGGCCACAAAAGATTTTCAATGAGTGAACGATGATAAGAACAAGAATGCTTCAAAGGGAGGGCTGTGGCGATGTCCAAGGCACAGGGCCTGACTAATCTTACTAGGAAGATTAGTTGATGCTGAGAACGGTGCACGACTTGCTCAATGTAGTTGTTTCTCAACAGCAATGGAGTGGGTGCGGCAAAGAGGGGTAAGCATCAGGGAAACATCACAAGAATGGTACGCTCGATATGTACGATTCAATAGCTGACCGATAAACTGAGAGCTGCGATTCTGTAGGAAAGCGCCGTGCACGAGGATTAACTGTGGCTGCAAGCCTGGATTACCAACGAGGGTGCTGAATGTAGCTTGATGTGGCGGCGAGCAAATCACCATAGGACACTGTTCGTTGTGCGGGTTTCAGCTGCTGCCATCTTTATAAGAGACTAACAACCCCAAATACTGTGCCAAAGAGATTAGGAGACATACATCTATCCCTGACAATAGATTTCTATGATGTTTGCTCAAGAAAGTAGGAGGCCAATAGCCATAACAGTGCATGAGCAGGGTCAAATGCATAAGATTCACAATGCTAAAATTGCTAATTGTAATGCAGCACTTTGGCGGGCACAGAGTATCAATGGACAGTGGAATTGGCCGACATAGACAAGAGTATAATTTCCCGTGATGCATGAACGCCTTAGAGGAGTGGGTTCCATTTTTTTTTTTCCAATATGCGAAAATGGCTGATGGTGACCGACTACTTCAGCTGGGCATAGAGTATCAAGAATGGACAGTGAATTAGGTGGGCACAGACAAGTTTACAATTCCCTAGTGGGTACTGTGTAAAACATGCAATGCTTCCCCGTGTTAGAAATGATTTCTCCTTCCCTCCTCTACTCCCCCCAACCCCATCCTACACCCTCACAGTGCCCAAAATATATATTTACCACCAACTTAGTTAATGACTCTGTGTCACTTAATTTACTTGATCATCAACCATTGTGGATCATAGAAAAACTAGATAGCTTCTTGTCCTTGAGTTAGAGCAAGAGTTACATACAGATGAAAGATTTCACACTGAATGAGACTTGAGGAATGCTAAACCCCCTACACAGTTGAATAATGTTTTATAGCAAGAATTATGGATTGAATGAAGTCTTTGCTACTGACAGGAGAGAGCTTTCATGAAAGCACTCAAGTTTTAACATATCTGAACATGGACACAAGTTTTAAGGCATTACACTCTACAGAATTGGGAATTCCAAGTGAATTAACTGCAAGAAAAACCGACCACACATAGTATCATTCCATAGGGTTAACTGAGCAGATATACTGTACAGTAACAATAAATACACATGCAAATTTACTGTGGGGTAAATGTGTCCCCGTAACCATGCAAATTGTAAATGAGATCTTAATGAGCAGTCTTCCTCGAATGTGAACACTACCCACTCCCAGCCACCCTGCTCAGTGCCACTCCCAGCCACCCTGCACAGAGTCTGTGTCTCAGTATCTATTTGCTCCCGTCCCTGTGCACGCTGCATTTGTGTACACACTTCTTGCAGCGATATAAAAGCTCTTAGGTACGCAAACAGTCCTTAACCGTGTGTTTCAAAATGCACCCAGGGCATGTGCTACCTTCCATTGGTTGGTGTTTCTTGCAGCATAGTAGTGCTTGCAATAGTTGGCTAACTGTTCCATGCCTTAGTAAACATTTTGGGCCTGATTACGATCTTTGCGGATGGGATACTCAGTCACAAACGTGACGGATTTCCGATTACAAGTTCCTTAGGATATAATGGAACTGAAATTTGGGGGATGGGATATCAGTCACATTTGTGACGGAGTAACCCAGTGTGCCAAAATCGTAATTAGGCCCTTTGTTTCTTACATTTCATCTAGGATATTGAGTGATCTGTTAGAGATCCTGCTGTGGAGAATGAAACACACAGTCGCAGATTCCGTACCTGCACTGGTTGGACTTATCTTCTACATGTGCCTTGACGTAGGCTACTAAATCATTTACGAGCATCCCACTGGTACGCTAAATAGGGCCAAAAGACTGGGTAGTTACCCTGAAACATATTTTCTGCTACTTGTTATTCGGGATATGGTGTCATGCCTCGCATTAAACAGTGAAGTAAACGATTATCCTTACCCAGAAATTCACAAAAGGGATAAATGATTATAATACTAAATATCGACCCATAGAATATTGTGATTCAAGCAAAATCGAGGACAGAATAATGAGGGACAAAATATTGAAAGGTAAAGGCATATAGGGAAGAACAGTTTTACTATTTCTATCTCCAGCTCTACATACTTTGACGATATGTGTACTGCATAGTTACAAATATGTGGCGTATCGAAAATCTAGACTTATGTCTTTTAAATTGTGTCCCATCGCTATTCTGGGATCGATATTTAAGGTGCAAACTATATAAGTAGGAAACCATATTCAGAGCAAGCAATCAATTGCTACATAATAAGCATTTTTCCAAATTAGCTTTAATTGCGCCTTTCTCAATGGGCTGTTTAACACCTTCGGCGCTCATGACGAGCTCAGCTCGTCATGAAGCACAGTGAAGCTGTGCTCATGACGAGCTGAGCTCATCATAACGGCCGTGGAACGCCCACGCTGGGATAATTCCCCTGCTGTGCTGGGCGTTCCATTAAGTGGGCGGAGTTGTGACGAGCTCAGCTCATCATGAGCACAGCTCCACTTTGCAGCGTGACGAGCTGAGCTCGTCACAAGCACTGCGGCGCCGCGCGCGGTCCCCTCCCCCTTCCCCCGCACCACGGGGGAATTAGCCCCACTGGGAAGGGGTTAAGAGAATAAGTATTACAAAGTTACTTATATATGTCCAGTGTTCTTAAAGCAATATATTTTCTGCCAACAACTGTACATTAAATTGTCAGGCTGCCATCTGCCAATAAACATTCTAAAGCAAATCTACAAACTTTTTATATATACTTTTTCCCACGGTAAATTTCCATCCCATATACTTCATCAAGAAAAAAATGTGTTGTTTAATTAACAACAGACTTTCTTCTACAATTCCAATAGATTCTATCGTAATTACCAGTGCACCTGTTCATTTCCCTGTCCAGCCATTTGCGTGCATGATAAATGGTTTTAGTGTTCCTTAGATTAGATACCCACATTGCATTGCCATTCTCATGAAGTCAAACTTTCTTCTTTTTCCCCATAAGTCACAATAACATCCCAAGTTATCGAAGTGCAAATAAATGTTACCCAATATATGTTTTTATATATGAAGAAAGCTCTACAATGGAGCGTCAGCCCAAACGTATTCAGCATTTATTGTAAAACGAAATATTAAAAAAAATAAAAGCATCACCAAAAAATATGTCCCCATGCACTGCTTGCTCCAAGAGGGGTACCGGGTACAGAGGATTTCACCAGCCCCTTCGTGCATTTGGCATGTAGTGGAGGCTGGAATGCTACATATCATTAAAAGTTCCTCGCTCTTCCTGTGTCAATGGAAAAAGAACCCCTCCCCCATGCCCGACCCCAGGATTAACAATTGTGTTTTGTAGAATTGGAAGAATTAGTCGTGGCGTAAGAGAAGGTCTTTCTCTACTGGTGAAAAACAAATGACTGTGGATTTTTTAAGTGCTTTTACGCATAGCCCTCCCCTTGTGTGGAATTGTACGATGTGTACAAGCATGCACGGGAGAAGCAGGCATCAATAGCTCAGGCTGGGGGGGAGCTAGAGGGCGCACTGCAGAATGGCTGCACTGTCGTGAGGCTCCTGCTGCACGGAGCTATTATCCGCCTAGGGATCCTGATTTCCATCGCTGCGCCCTGATCTGACCCTATAGATCTACTGGGATACCGACTGGCCACCCACGGTCCAACTCCTGGTCCATTCGGAGGTTGCTGGCCGAAGTTACGAGGGCTCCAAGTTTCCCCGACTTGCGCTCTGGAGGCCGGGTGTTCCGTAGCCCGGCGTCACCCTTCACGCTAGCCTGCGGCTCTGCACGTGGGGTGTAGGCCCTGCTCTGCCTCTCTCCACCGGGCCTGCTTGCCGGCCGGGCATGCTGCTGGATGCTCCCCTGTCCTTGAACTGATTTCTCGGCTCCTACCTCTGCCTGCCCAGGAACTATTGCTTACGGAGACACAGCGGATCATCGTCTGGTCGCCTGGAGAACAACCCCTTTGGCCTGGGAGCGGAGACGGCCATTTTTCTTCGCTGGGAGTGGCGGGGCGTACATGCCTGCTCGTGCCCCCGTTTTTTCGGCGTTTGGCCTAGAACTTGGGCCGGCCTGCAGCCCAACTCTTCTTGACTTTGGTGCCCCGCTGTGCTACTAACGCTTTATTATGGGGAAGCCGGACACTAAACAATCTAAGTTGTCCTTTGACTCTGGAGTGGCTAGGAGGGGAACGCGACTGCTCCAGGATGCTGGGACTTCGCGGTCTCCCCCCCGCCTGTCGCTGATACTGTGCCGCAGCCACCAACTCCGGACTTTCACCAGATGATGCAGGAGATGAGGCAGGGGTTTGCCACGATAGTGGACAAGGTGGACAAGATATCGTCGCGCATGGATGCGGTGGTCCAGAAGCTAGACGTGCACGAGGAACGCCTGACAACGGCGGAACAGCGCATCTCGGACCACGATGACACGGCTGCCACTCATACCACCCAGCTGGCGAGAATGGATAATATATTGCGGGTAATTGCCGCTAAGAATGAGGAGTTGGAGGCGAGGAGTAGGCGCAATAACGTTCGTATTGTAGGTGTGCCGGAGTCAACGAATGTTGGAAAGATGGAAACTTATGTGGAGAGACTTCTGGTGGGCGCCATTGGTGCGGATGCTTTCTCGTCCCAATTCATCGTCGAGAGAGCGCACCGGTCACTGGGGCCTCGGCCGGCCTCTGGAGCCGCACCGCGCCCCATCATTGCGCGTCTTTTAAACTATCGTGACCGGGACGCTGCCCTCCAGGCTGCCCGCACCAATAGGGCCCACTCCTTTGATGGGGTGTCTTTCACCATGTACCCCGACTTCACGCCGATGGTGCAGGACCAGCGTCGTAAGTTCCTGGGGGTGAAAAAGAAACTTCGGGAACTGCAAGTAGACTACGCTTTGCTTTACCCTGCCAAGCTTAGAGTGACGCACCAGGCTAAGCAACACTTTTTCACTAACCCACAGCATGCTGAGGATTTTGCAAAGCGCCTCAAGCGCGATCGAGCGGCTGCAGATCGAGGAGGTGATCAAGACCCTGAGGGTGAACATTCGGCGGCTGAGGAGGAGGTCGCCTGATTGGGGTGACTTTGTTCTTTATTTTGTATTGAGACATTATAGACGTATGTCCTTTGCATTGACTTCCTTAACCGCATTGGAGGCCTAACTGCCATCCGTTTTTTTGAGGCGGGGGCCTTATCTTGCCTGTTTTGCAATTGTATGTTTGGGTGGCGTTTATTGGGGTCGGTATGGAACCGCAGGATGGTGCTATTTGGTTTCGCGCTCTGGGCACCCACCCCCCCCCCGCGCTGTGCCTGGGGCCATTTGGGACTCGTTGGCTCGGACACTGGCGTGGTGTGTGGGAGTGGTGTCGTGCACCTCTAGAGGGTTCCCCGGAGGGTGTACCCCACTTGTACCTTTGGTTTGGAATCTAGTCCTTTGTTGGTTGACTGGATGTGTGTTGGGGAATGGGGGGGGGGGGTGGGGGTGTGCATGGCCTGATAGTTGGGGAGTCATCAGGTGGGGGGGTGGGGTGGGGATGATGCTGACGACACGTGCTCGCGCAGGCCTCATGGGTCCTTGCGGGGATTGCTATTGCTGTCTGTATGTACAGGCGCGGCTCCGAGCCCGCTGCTTCGGCTGGTCCATTTTTATTTTGGGCGGCATTGGTCCTGGGGCCCTTGCCTTCGTCCGTCGTGGACCTGAGAGGAACGGCCGCCATCTTTGGCGACCGTGTGGTGGTGAGCGCGCTACACGAGGAACGCGTGTGCGGGTTGTGGGCCGGATGAGCTGTGTTTGCTGCGTGCTGCGCGATGTGTTTCCTTGGTGCCTGTTGCACGGATGGTGCAGCTGGGGGTGGGGTTGATGTAGTTCTGGTTGCTTGGTTTGGAGATGGCTGGGATGTGTGTGGAGTGTATGTGGTGGGACGACTGCGTCCTGGATTGGTGTCCTGCTGCTGGCTGCTGCTGGGAGTCGGACGTTCCGCCTTTGCTCATTGGGTCCTGTGGGGCCCTGAAAATGGCTAATGTCGACTGTCATTATAGACCAGATATCAATTGTGTCCTGGAATATACGGGGTCTTAATGATGCCAGAAAATGTCGTAATGTGATCCAGTATTTGGACAGGCATGCTATTCATGTTGCCCTCCTCCAGGAGACGCATCTGCGACCCGGACCTTCCCCCAGCTTTGGTGGGAGGTGGGCTGCGGCCAGGATGTTTGCTTCGTACTCCTCTTATGCTCGCGGGGTTGTTATCCTTGTTAAAAGATCGCTCGCATTTCAAGAACTGGGATCTATAGGGGACCCTGAGGGGCGCTATGTGCTACCGTGGGGGCGGCTTGGGCAGGTCACTGTGCTGTTTGTTAATTGCTATGCTCCCAATGTTGATACGCCAACCTTTTTTGTTACATTGTGGGGTCATGTGCTTGCTGTAGATGCCACTTACATTGTGTGGGGGGGGGATTTCAACTTTGCACTTCATGCTCAGTTAGATAGATCGGACGGGAGTCCTCAGTATAATGTGCAAGCTAGAGAAGTTATGCGTGGGGTTGTAGAGGAGGCTGGACTGATTGACAGCTGGAGGTACTCTCACCCTGCCACTACTGAGGGCACTCATTACACTGCACATGCGCGCTCATGGGCGAGGCTGGACTATGTGTTTCTCTCTAGGGGGTTGGCGGCTGGCCTACGGGAAGCTGTGCATCTTGCTCGTACGTATTCTGATCACTGCCCGGTGAAGGTTGTTTTATCTGTCCCCGGGCTGCAAAGGCCGCGCCCGCCTTGGCGCCTTTTTCCGACTGCTTTGCTTGACCCTGTGTTCAGGGAGGAGCTTGGCGAGGAGGTGGAGGCGTTCTTCCCCAGAAACGAGGGTTCTGTTAACAGTGTCGAGGTTATATGGGAGGCGTTCAAGGTTACGATCCGAGGAGTCACTATCTCTAAAAGTTGTGGAATGCTTAAACTGATTGTTCGGACCCTCGGGGGCTTGGAGGGTGACTTGCGTGACTTAGAACGCAGAATGCAGGCTGACTCGGATCCCGATCTTTTGAGCCAGTTCCGTACCAAGCTCTCCGAGTATGAAGAGGAGGCCGCCAGGGAGGCTAAACATAGGGGAAAGTATTGGACGGCGAGGAGGTACTGTGAGGGGGAGCGGCCCGGTAAAGTCCTTGCTGCCCTTACTAGACATCCAAGGCATGGGTCGGACGTGCTGGAATTGGTTTTGCCGGATGGCACTCGCTGTCGGGACACTGCGGAGATTCAGCGTACCTTCATTGACCATTACGCACACCTTTACACGACACAGCAGACTGGTGAGACACGATATGGCGGATTTCTTGATGAGTTGGCACTTTGTTGGTTGTCGGATGATCATCGGGCGTTCTTAGGTAGGCCCCTGGAGGTGGAGGAGGTCAGGAATGCCATCATGTCTTTGAATAATGGGAAGGCCGCTGGTCTGGATGGCCTTCCTGCTGAATTTTATAAGTGTTATGTGGACATTATGGCCCCCGTCCTCCGCGAGGTTTTTGAGGAGTCCCTGGAGGAGGGGCGACTGCCGTGTTCCATGCGGGAGGTCGCTATTACGTCGCTGCTCAAGCCGGGAAAGGATCCGTTGGATGTGGGTTCCTATAGGCCCCTCTCATTGCTCAACTGCGATGTCAAAATACTCGCGAAGGTCCTGGCGGTGAGGCTCGCTGAGCTCATGCCTGTTATTGTTCTGCCCGATCAGTCGGGGTTTGTGCCCGGTCGTGCTACCTCCCACAATCTTCGCACCTTGTTTTCCCTTATTTCGACCATCGCTCCAGATATCCCGGTCGCCGCCATCTTCCTTGATGCCACTAAGGCGTTCGACTCCGTTGAGTGGGGCTATCTTATAGATGTTCTTTGTCGGATGGGCTTTCCTCGGATCTTTATTTCATGGGTTAAGCTCTTATATACTGATCCGATGGCGAGGGTGGTGGTGAATGAGGTGCTATCCCCCCCGTTCCCTCTCACAAGGGGGACTCGTCAGGGATGCCCCCTCTCGCCCCTCCTATTTGCCATTGCCATTGATCCTCTGGCCTGCAGGATTCGTCAGCTGCACCAGCAGAGCGCCTTTAATTGTCTTCAGCGTCAGGTCGGGATCTTTTTGTACGCTGACGATGTCACGCTTTATGTGAAAGATCCTGAAAGCAACCTTAATGCGCTCTTGCGAGAGCTGGTAGCTTTTGGGGGTGTCTCCGGTGTCCATATCAACTGGCGGAAATCCCAACTCTTCCCCCTTACTACTGCTGTGGCTAGGTTTCCTCTTGATTACCCTTTGGAGTGGTGCGATTCGGAGCTGCGGTACCTCGGCATTGTTGTGTCATTGGACAGAGAAGAAACGATCAGGCTTAATTATGGTGTGGCTATTACTAAACTGGCAGACGACGTCACTAGATGGATGTCCTTGCCTCTCTCCATGGCCGGTCGGGCGTCACTTATCAAGATGGTAGTTTTGCCCCGCTTCCTGTACCTCTTTCAAAACCTTCCATATCATCCTGGTGCTTATTTGTTTCGCAGACTTCGCTCTGAGCTCATACGATTGTTTTGGGGGGGGCAAACAGCCGCGGGTGGCTTGGGCTACCCTTACACTACCCTATTCTGATGGAGGATTTGACGTCCCTGAATTTGAGCTTTACTATCTTAGTGCTCAAACGCATTACGCTTATCACTGGATGCGCCCCACCCCGTTTATGCCCCAAATAGCGGCTGAACATTGGGTTGCCCATCCGCTCCCACTGGAGGGGTTAGTATTGGGCAAGGTGTCAGATGTGGATACGCCTCGAACGACGGTGACATGCACGGTGGATGCTTGGAAACGGGTAGCACGACTGCTGGGTGTCTCCTTTCTTTATTCGCCGGCCCTGCCTCTATCCTATCATCCTGATTTGTCTCTGTTGCTGGAAACGGGGTTTCAGCGAATGTGTAGGCGGCTTGGTATTCTTACGTGGGGTGACGTGTTTCACGAAGGTGCCTTCCGTACCCAGGCTCATTTCTTTGGAGCTGCTGCCTGCTCCCCGTTGGAGCTGTTTTACTATGTTCGTCTGAGGCAGGGCATGCGTGCCTTGTTGCCGGATTTCCCTTCGGAGCCGGAGGTCACCCTCCCCCTCCATGTGCTATTGGTTTCAGATGGGCGTCACCTGGTGTCGAAATTATACGGTGCTATTCGCCGACAGCGCTCTGTCCCGGCCAATCGGGTGCGTGAGCAGTGGGTTGCTGAGCTGGGAGCCCCTATTACTGACGAGCAATGGAAGTATTGCTGTGGACTCACGGCCAATGTTTCTTCCAGTTGTCGCCTGAAAATCATCCATTACAAATTTGTCCAGAGGTACTATTACACCCCGGCGAGGAAACTTCGGTTTCACTTATCGGAGGATGACAGATGCGCTAGGTGTCGAGCAGAAGGTGCTGACTTTCTGCATTTGGCTTGGAGTTGTGCGGGGGTTCTGGAATACTGGACTGAGGTCCATGTGGCCCTGCAGGTTATGGCGGAGGATGGGGTGGCGTTTGACCCCTTGGTGATGTTGCTGGGTTATTCTAAGGACGTGCCTGCCTCTCATCGTAGATTTGTTGACGTGGCCCTGCTTCTGGCTAAGCGTAGGGTTGCTTGCTGCTGGGGTCGGGGCAGGGTACCGCGCTTCCAGGATTGGTTGAATGACCTCATATACTGTCAGGACCAATATAATGTCTATTCTGAATTGATGCCTGTGAGGTGCAGGCCCAAGGACTTTTGGAGCCCGCTTCAGGTGTACCTCCTAACTAGAGCTGTGCAGGATTCTGATTCTGAACATGAGGACCGAGTAGGTGTTGGTTAACTGCAGCACGGTGGGCTGGGATATCATTCTACATTTGCTGATCCTCAGGTATCGGGGGGGGGGGCTGAACTGCATCCTCTTTCTGCGAGCTCAAGGGGGCTGTATTTCCTTGTATGTCACTCAGATGGTAGAAATAGAGATCGAACTCCTGTCGGGTCTTAGCCCTTCTTTCTGTCTCTCCTTTTGTTTTATTTTTGCGCTAACAGAACATGCCCATACTGTATCATCTCATCAGCTTACCTGTGCGTCCTGGATCATCATTCTCCTACATGCTACGTGAATTTAAATATTGCTATATATATTGATTGCTTTGCCACTCTGTACCCGGGACTTTTTTGAGTATGTCGTATTATTGTAATGGCCATTTATGACTGTATGTATCATGTATGCACTTCCTTTTTCCCTGCTTATCTCCAAATAAAGGTTTAAAAAAAAATCAATAGCTCAGGCTGGTCCAGGGCGGGGGCAGCTCAGCACTTGAGGATGGCGAGGTGATGCTGCAGCCTGAGGAACTTAAGACAATATGACGAATGGCTCCACAGAGTTGTGTTAAGAGCTGCTGAACCCCCTCTGAAAGTCTCCATGAAAAATCGCGTCAGAAAACCGCAAGAGTACCAAATGGGTCACCAAGTAAGGTAAACAGGAAGCATTATTTGTTTATAAAGTTTTATATAGCGCGAACAAGATCCCGAAGGATATCAGAGCGCTTTACATTAGGCAGAAGGAAAGAACAAGGGGGCAGTATAAATATCAACATCAATTGGGAAACAGCAACAAGAAAAAAAAGCTGGATGCACCAAGGTGAAAAGAACAAAGTCGGACGAGTTGGATGTACCTCCTCCCCTTACGGAAAGAATTTGCTCATCAGGAATCTTTTGGCTCCCAATTTGAACCCCCAGGCATGAAAGGGATATATAATATCATTCAATTCATCAACATAGTGCAGAGTTAGAACAATGTCTGTCCCAGTGCTCCATGATAGATAGGTAGTAGTACTAGTGTAAAGTTGACCTTTTTCTGTAAGTTCACTTTTGCAGTTTGACCGAACTACCAGAGGTTCACCATTACGAGCAGTAACCTTACGAGTAGTAACTAACTAATAGTAGTAACTTCTTTTAAAGAAAGTGATAGGGATTACTTACTACACTCAAAGTTACAACTCCTAAAGTTACTGATGGAAAAGTTACTAGATATAAACTTACACTGCAAGAGTCAGTAAACTAACAACAAAAGTGTAACAGTCTAGCATTAGCTCATAGGCAAAGACTATCTGACTATCCAATCTAGGTCGTCTTTATCTGAGCAAAAAAAGAGATATGGCTATTTCCTTAGAGTGTGTGGATATATAAGTGAGTTGTATTGAAATATGACACAAAACAAGGGGGTCATCGAGGGTACAAAGTCACATTGTTGTTAGGTGTCATAGAAGGAGATGTTAAAAAGTCCTCGATATCACAGTCAATGCTTTCAAAGTGCTGCTGTGTCTCTTATTAGAGAAAGATTTTTTTTTCTTCTCTAAACTCGTAATTAATGCCTGATCTAGGAACTGTTCCGAATGCGATCTATGAAGAGCAGGGATAATTATTTTCCATAAGTTAGAATAAATTTGGCTACGTTCTACAAATAGATGTGGTTTCATTCCACTGTCTCCCGCTGGGACATTACATAGAATCTTCTGATTACAAGAAGAAAGCTTGCGCACCTTCCATCGTTAACTATAGACTAACAAGATGCACACATACAGTGCTGTGTACGTAAAGGCGGTCTTTATTCTCTCCCTGATGGGGCTTGATGCTTAGCTATATTTAGCATCTCATCTAGGATGAACCTTTGAACAATAAGTGTTTGTCTGAACTGTCTCTAGACACACACCATGCATGAAAGAGAGAGTAATGAACTATTTGTGTAACCTCTACTAAATGCACATGGCTCAACTTTAAGAAGCATCGCCCAATATTTAATCAAAAAAAGGGCATTCACAGAGCTAGGCCTGTACTCAATCATAAAATACGCACATTATGCAAATGCATGTGTTAATGTTGGAGCATATTCACAAACTACATCTGTAGTACATTTAGTGCCACTACAATAGTAGTAACTAAACTACGTGCATAGGTCTTCACCTCTGCTTCGCCCGTCTTTTATGTGCAGAGATCTCCACCTCGACAGTGGGGTTCAACGCACACGTAAGTATATGTGTTAGTAGTGCATGTGAGAGAAACGGGGGAGTGTATTAAATATAAATAGACCAGTTGGAGAATAAATGAGTAATTTTATTCTCATGCTGAGACCCACGACTGATCACAAGCAAATCCTGTACTGTTCCCAACACATCAACTCAACCTTCTAGAATACCGTCTGTCATATGGAACAATAACAATTTAACACTCTTTAAAGATACATTACCTTACAATTAAATATATTAATACATCTACATACTACAGGGAGTGACTGGAAAAAGGTGGAATATGTATAGGTAAAGGGGAATGGGTTTGTAAGGTGAGGTGAGGGTAAGGAAGGGGCTTATGGAGGGACATGCACCAACCTACAAAAAAAGTAAGACAATTGCTGTTCACAAACTACGCTTCAAAAATTACTTCAGCAAAAAAGGCGCCAAAACAGGTAGTAAACGAACTTCAGGTCAGAGCTGGAGTAAGTCCAGCACCACACATGGCCAATCACTGGTACTGCAGGTCCCTTCCATAGAAAAGATTAGAGGTAGGGAATTAAAATCGAACTCCCTAGGAAATATTGTTAAAATAAATTAATTAATTTAAACTTTTACAAATATATATAAACTCTTTCTAATGTTAAAAAGGTCAATATAAATTATAAATATTTTACTTTTAAAATGCTTAGTTACCCTTTTAAATGTAGAAATATATGTAAAGTTTTTTTAAAATAAATAGCTAAACAAATTAAAATTAGTTTTAAATTTAAGTAACTTTTAATACTTGATAAGTAAACATAAAAGTTTACTGTAGGTTGATTTTTGTAATTGAATCCTTAAAAAAGAATTTTAATTTAATTAAGTGTACTTAATTGACTTTATTTCAAAATTAAGTTAATAGTACTGTATCATTTATAGATTTGTTCAAATTTTAACATAAACATATAAATGTACTTAACATTTAAAACAATTTTAAAAAATTATTATTTTTTATTTTATTTTATAAATTTTTTATTGAAAAATATAAGTGGAATATACATTGGCAATTTGCATTTCTTGTATACAGTACAATTGTGCTTGCTTGCTTTCTTGGCTTCCCCCGGTTAAGAGAAAAGGAGAGATACTTAAACAAACTGAACAACTTTTCCTTATACTTTACTAAAGAGAGATCTCAGCCCCAACTGCAGAGGTTTCATCAAGTGGGTGGTGCGCCAAATATGTTTGTAAAGCCACTACAAGTAGAACATCATGGATGAATATGGTGTTTTTACTGACTTCATCCCATGTTTCAGTGGGCGGAGACATGTAAATCTACAATTCTGAATGACTTACTCTCATAAGTGGGGAACAGCCAAAAATGGTAACGTTATTCAATAATTGTATGAGTAAATTAACATGTGGATATACTCAGGTGCAAATTTAACTTTGTGAGCAGACCGATTTTGCTGCTAATTTTCCAAAGCATGAGCATCGTAGATGGTCGGTATGCATGGATCTACATATCAGCTAAAAAAAAAACAATACTCTGTTTAAGGCAGACTGTCTCTCCCTCGTCTGCACTGATGGACATTGCAGTCCTCAAGTCTTGCCATAAATAAAGATACCTTTCCAAGTTATGCTAGATGTGCAACAAAAATTATGGAGCTCAGGGACATTGGAGCTCTATGCTAACAGCTGCATTTTATGCAACGTGGCAGCATCATTTGGTAAATGTTGTTTGAAGTCTTCAGGTATCAATAATGTTAGGGATATTGCTCTACATTTGAACAGAAGCCCTTTTTCATTCTCTTGCTGACAGCTTCACAAATGTGTACTTAGAATATACTCCTTTCTTGCCTCAGTGGTTTGGTGTTGGCGTGGGGAAGAGGCACTGGAATTGGGCGAATCGGCACCTCATGACTCTTCCCACACCATGATGGCTCCTAATGCAACGTTGCAGTGATGTAAATGAGGGGCTGGATAACCTTGCCACCAAGCAAAGGTAATGGCAGGGGCATTTTGGAAAGCAAGGAAGATTGCAAGCTACCTTGAGCAAGGTGAGCATGATCGGGCACTAGGTGTGGGTGCACTAGGGGATCCAACCAGGCAGATTATACTCTATATTGGGGATCTGTCCACCCCTAAACAGTATGTGTGGGAAGAGAGGGTACAGGCAGACCAGTGCAGGCTGCAAAGGGGAGGGCTGTACTTAAATCCCCATAATTACTTTGATAGGAAGAAAGTTTGAAGTGGAAAACAGCTACAATATTATCATTTTAGCTTAAAAGATGGGACTATCCACCTTACAGTGGGAGTGTTCGCTAGTATGGAGTATACCAGTGTACCGCACCATCGGACCAATTTTGTGATTCTGGTATAAAGCAAAGAAGGGCTACAAACTTTATATGAAACTTGTACTGAAATCCTAATGTTTGTGAGAAAAAAAAAACAGATGTTCAAAACATCAATAGTAGGTCCTGTTCTCGACCATGCCCCTGGCAAGAAATGTGTAGACCTCAATAGGGAGGACATTTTGCGTCTGGCATGAAGATACTACCAGAGCTGTCCAGGCAGTGCTAACGAGTCACTTGTTTGCCACTCATTTAATCTGCAGTGTGCCGCATCTCTCGTAGCCAGTTCTTCTACACCATTCGAAGATGGCCAACACTTTGGTTCTAAATGTAGTGGCCATGATGTAACTTTAGAACAACAGCAGACTATGTACAATAACTCTGCAAGATGGACAACTGGCCCTATGGTTATTTTGGTTATTGCAAGCACATGCCTGCAGTGATTAATATGGTTTCTTTCTACCTGTATTCTTTTAATTTATCTTGCGTATGTTGTTAAGTTTGTGTGTGTTTTATTGTGGTTGTGTCAGAGAGTGAGTACAAGAATGACTCCGTCGATGGATGAATTGATGTATGACTACAAAGAGGAGTGCACGTTTGATGTCTTACTGTGTGCCTAAAAACATCAATCACACAAAAACACTTGTTCACAATCAAGAACTATTGGCAACGCTAATGGTGAGGAGAATATAGTACAAGCTCTAGGACTAAAATAAACAAATTGCCCTTGCAGAGACAACGACTTGAATTGACCTTTTTATTTATTATTAACATAGTTGTCATTAAATCTTGTCTATGATGTTTTAGCATTGTATTTGTTTTTTATATCTCTTTGTGATAATATCAACAGTGGTCATGTTATGTTATTTTGTTTGGAGCAGAATGTTCCTACTAGAGAGTGTGCAATCTATATATATGCTCTTTTCCTTTGCCTGCAACAAAATCTGTGAAGACACTGGTTTCAAAATAAATAAAAATATTGAGATTTTTAGAGACTTGTTTTTAAGTGGTTGATATCATAAGATTTCACATTCCAGTGTGCTCCCCAATGGCTACTTTGAACACTAATGTGAGGAACTGAGCCATGATTTCTCATAAAAACACAACTACTAGGCATATCCACAAGACTTCACACATGAGACACAGTGTCTCAATTGAAAGAGAGCTCTGACCTGGAAGTTTATGAGATGCAGAGCTACTAAGAAATAGACTGCTGAGTTCATACTTCGAGTAGCTTCTGTACAAATGGTTGTGAATATGATTGGTTGTCAAATTGTTGTGTGGGTGCATTGGCCTTATTACTTATGCTTTTAAATAGCACCTGGCCCTTCGACCACTCCAGCACCTTTGTTGGTCCCTTGGTTTAGAGATCATCAATGCTCAACCCCAGTTTCCCTCCTACCTTGTTTGATGGTGCTTTTTTTTTACATGTTTTTGTCTTCCTCAATCAACTACTGGTCACACATGGTTCCACGGATGCCAGGAAGGTTGCTGGTATTTCTCATTTTTCTTGCACCAATACTTGCAATGGAGGCCAGGCAAGCAACGTTCCTGTTATTTGTTTCCTGGTACATGCAAGGGCCATACTACAGCAATTAATAAGTGGTGCCTTTTGGTTGGGAGCCTGGTAGGACTATCAAGTTTTGTCTCTAAGGGAATGTAATGTAAAACCATCTTTAATGTTAAAGTCAGATTTTAAGTTACAATTCTGCGAGTGCCACATTTAGAAAGTTGGCACCTTTTGTCCTAGCCATTTCGTGCTTGCAGCTTGTTTCCAGGGTCACATGACTAAGTGTAGTTGGCACTTGGTCTTTGTGTATTCCTCCCAGACAGTATCACAATAGAGGATCTGGATGCTGGCAGGATGGGCCATCCTCACTGCATGGGGGGGAGGTGAGGACAGAGCTGTCACCTACCACACTTGCACTTCAAAGGGACTTGTCAGGTTCACACACTAAGGACTTCGCACTAGCTTATTGTGCCCCCAGACAGAATAGGACCAGGTCAGGGAGGCAGGAATTTCCCGACACCTCTGTAGGGGGAAATCTCCAGAAGCTTCTCCCACTTCAAAGGGGGCACCAGGTATACAATGGGACCCTCTGACCCACTCTTCAGTGCACTCCTGGACCGTCAGATTCTACAGAAGGAGGACTGCCCTGCTGCCAGTGGACTACCCTACTGCCAGAGGCTTGCTCTACTTTATCTCCTGTACACCAGTGGAAAAGTACAGCGGTGTTGCTTATCAGCATCTTCAAGCATTTTTCTAAGTATTTTTTATGGATATAACTGTGAGGCATGTGTTAGTTTGTGGTGCAACTTTCTACTGATGAGTGATAATGTAATTGTGTGAATTTGTGATGTGTGTTTGAATTCTTGTTGTGGTGTGATGGGTGTGTGGTTGTGCGATGTGTAAGTGTCGGAGTGTGTGTGAGAGATGGGTCATGCATGTGATACTGTGCATGTGGTGTGAGTGGGATGTGTGTGTGAGAGAAAGAAAGCGAGACAGGGAGAGAGAGAGAGGTCTCCATGGAAAACTAAAGCTTGCTACACTGCTTCCAACTATTGAACTCAGTTATGTAGTGCTGCTCACTGGAAATTCTGGTGTGCAACTACCAAACCCTATTATAAAATGAGCAGACATGTACCTGTGGACTGAGCAAAAGTATGGTAGCCTAACCTGAAGTGCTGAACTTTATGGCAAGAGGAACTTTTAAATACTGGGTTACTGTGGCCAGTGGGCTGATGATCGCAGTCCTTCGAAAGGAAGAGGATGGACCACCTGACCACTGGAGGGATATAAACATAAACAAGGTGACATTTACACAAATAAAGTGGGAGGAGTTTGGATATGGTAGGCATGGTCAGTAAAGGCACTGTTATGATGCAGGTGCCGTGACTTCCTGATACAGGTCCCTCAGGCTAAGTATAACAATATGTTGGGCCGAGCAGACACAGGAGCATACATGAGTGTGTATCAAGCAATGCAACACAGTGGGTCTGTTAGCCCTTTGCCTGACAGCTTGGAGAAGGACTAGGCGGGGCTGCCTGGGGCTTCAGCCACACTCAGGTGTTAGAATAGGCTATTCCTTCTACATCTTGAGTGAGTCCTGTGCCTCTATCATGGAGGAGGTGGTAGGGGCAGGAGGCTGCATCCCTGATTCCCTCACACAAGTGGGTCTAACTGGGATGGGTGCTGGACCCATAATTTAAGGTGCATGGGTATGGCTCCAGATCACAGTCACATCCATGCTGGAAGCAGCAGGGTTATTTCAAACAATCCCCACCTGACCAGGCATAGCCCCCATCCAGACCACAGCATATTCACAAAAATGAAGATAAAGCTGAGCTGCACTACAATGGTAGGATGGAGAGTCATTACCAAGAGGCATGCAGTGAGGAGCACTAGGGCCTTTACCCAGAGGGTGGTGGAAGTTATGTGATAAGGGGCAGATTTGATGAAGGAAAGTCGTAAGGAGAGACTATCATCAATGAGAGACTCTCGACAAATGAAGGATCATCATCAAAGTGGCTAGGGTCTGAGTGCCGACTCACTCGCTTATATCGGCAACTGCTTTCTCAACCTGGAACTCAAGTTACTTCCAATGAAGGCTTAATTTGCATAAATAGCAAGATGGATATTCCCAACAAACCTCAGAAGGCAATGCAGTGCTCCCATCTAGCGAAACAAGAATATGCGGCACATGCTTTGTGCCCAAAAGTGAATTTCTTGAAAGACATATTTCAAAAGATATATTTCAGTCATTTGGCGCCTCTATGTACGAAAAGTAAAAATCGAGGTGCATGAACAAGGTAACCTTCTCAAGTGTGGCAGCAAGGCACAAGAGCATTTTTCCACCCGAAACGCATGTATTACTGCTTGGTACTTAGCAAAGGGTAAACTAACTAGAAACCAAGGGTTTCATATCTATCTTTAAGTCCATAGTCCTAAGAGACACGGTCCTTGAATGCTACACTTTTACTTAATCATTTCACCATTTTGGATAGAATAAAATGTCATCACAGCGTGATGGCGCCCGCCTGCGGATTGTAAGCAATAACCTGACACAAGCATAAGTTGGGTCCAATTAACATAAGGCATTCAGCTCGAACAGACAAGAACATAGAAAGGAAAAAAACTGAATAATACCAGGACTGATTTTGCAAACAGAACTGGGTTTTGTAACACCACGCTCATTTGCATTTGAAAAGCTTGCCGGTCCTTGATATCAGCACTTGAGCTCTCTGGTGCAGTGCTGAGCAGTGAAAAGGGCATGTTTGAAGATCCGTCTGGCTCAAAGGTCGACGCAAAGTATTCCGTTTTACAAGAATGCTGTTCAGGATCTGTTTAGCCAGACAAAAACGATTTCAGTTAAAAAAGCATTTCTTTTTATGGCCTGGGGTTCCTTGAAAGGAGAGTCTGGCTGTAAATGTCCGAGCGGGAAAATGATAACGCCCAATTGACTCTACAGTAAATGTGTCGCACCCACTGAACCGGTCCAAAAAAATCACTCCTCTCTCCTTGTCCTCCGTTTTAGAACCATCATTCCTCATTTTAGTACGTTTCAAGCTGTGTGAGTGCTTAAAAATGCATGAACGTCTGGGTTTGGATGTGACAGAATAAATATCAATACACCAGATGAAACGGCTCAGCGGATTGGCACAGACCTTGAGAGCATTTCACTTCCAGGTCATTGCTCAACATGTACAGGAGGCCGGTAGTGGCCAAAAAGGCATCACCGACCTAATTGCCAATTGAGTAGCTACATGAAAGCAGTCAGTCAGCACCGCTATAATGTTTTATCTTTGGGGAAAAAGGCCTGCATTACAACCCTCATTAGGCATGTCAATTATTTCATCTTCTATTTCTCCACTTAGCACGCAAATTAAATTAAGGAGATGTATTTGTCGACCTTCCGAAGAAAAAAAGAAGAAAAAAACGAGATCACGTTTGGAACGGGGAAACGTAGAATCTTAAAAAAGAAAAAGATATGGGATTAACCATAAATCCTTCCCTCATTTCAGTCTATACTTGTCGGAACTTAAACCATAACCACGAGGTCACAGCGTTCTCCTTCAACATAGAGCCTGTATTGAAAAACATGCAACGTAGATATCTTCCTAGACAGTTAAATAAACAATGAGCAAATGCAAAATATGTGTCTCATAATTCAAGTAAACAATATCAAACAAACATAATCAATCCGGTGGAAGCAGTTTTCTAAAAAGATCTTATGATTATTTTATTCAGTACTTTATACATAAAAGTAAAAACGATATAAATATTCAATACATAATATTCACTGTTAAAAAAATAAAATACAAATCATGTATGTAGCAATTATATTCCATAAAATACAATATAATAAACAAAACTGTGGCAGAGTTGTATACTGTTCTAAGAGAGGAGGTCTATATAAATGATTTGTATTTTATTTCTTTAACAGTGAATATTATGTATTGAATATTTATATCTTTTTTACTTTTATGTATAAAGTACTGATTGATTGGTTCAGATGTTCCGTCCATCACCACCCCCTTTTGTACCGCTTTGTTCGCCATAAGTTGGCAGGGTATGCTCAGACGTGAGTGCCTTGCTCACTTTGCCACTGGATTCAAGCAAGCCTGGCTGAAGATGGCTGAAATGCCAGAAACCGGTCCTAGGAAGCTTGTTTCCGGTCCAGGGAAGGCATGGCTTGGCTGTTTGGGCTGGACTGTTCCCATGAGGCACAGGGTCAGACTGATTTGCATATGGCCATGTCTGAACTGGGGTGGCAGAGTGGGCTAAAGAACGGTGATGGATTAAACCCAGATCTCTTGACTGGGTGTGAGTGTTTGATTGGTTCAGATGCTCTTTCCATCACCACCCCCTTTTGTACCGCTTTGTTCGCCATATGTTGGGAGGGTATGCTCAGACGTGAGTCCCTTGCTCACTTTGCCACTGGTTTCAAGCAAGCCTGGCTGAAGACGGCTGAAATGCCAGAAACCGGTCCTAGGAAGCTTGTTTCTGGTCCAGGGAAGGCATGGATTGGCAGTTCGGGCTGGGCTGTTCCCATGAGGCACAGCGTCAGACTGATTTGCATATGGCCATGTCTGAACTGGGGTGGCAGAATGGGCTAAAGAACGGTGATGGATTAAACCCAGATCTCTTGACTGGGTTTGAGTGTTTGATTGGTTCAGATGCTCCGTCCATCACCACCCCCTTTTGTACCGCTTTGTTCGCCATAAGTTGGCAGGGTATGCTCAGACGTGAGTCCCTTGCTCACTTTGCCACTGGATTCAAGCAAGCCTGGCTGAAGATGGCTGAAATGCCAGAAGCTGGTCCTAGGAAGCTTGTTTCTGGTCCAGGGAAGGCATGGCTTGGCAGTTAGGGCTGGACTGCTCCCGTGAGGCACAGGGTGAGACTGATTTGCATATGGCCATGTCTGAACTGGGGTGGCAGAGTGGGCTAAAGAACGGTGATGGATTAAACCCAGATCTCTTGACTGGGTGTGAGTGTTTGATTGGTTCAGATGCTCCGTCCATCACCACCCCCTTTTGTACCGCTTTGTTCGCCATAAGTTGGCAGGGTATGCTCAGACGTGAGTCCCTTGCTCACTTTGCCACTGGATTCAAGCAAGCCTGGCTGAAGACGGCTGAAATGCCAGAAACCGGTCCTAGGAAGCTAGTTTCCGGTCCAGGGAAGGCATGGCTTGGCAGTTCGGGTTGGACTTTTCCCATGAGGCACAGGGTCAGACTGATTTGCATATGGCCATCTCTGAACTGGGGTGGCAGAGTGGGCTAAAGAACGGTGATGGATTAAACCCAGATCTCTTGACTGGGTGTGAGTGTTTGATTGGTTCAGATGCTCCGTCCATCACCACCTCCTTTTGTACCTGCCGAATGCAGGGAAGCAGCTCTGCTGCTTCACTAGAGTTCCTGAGTCTTTATTGAAGGTAGGCAGTCTCCCTGGTTTTGGAGGCACAAAAGCTGCAGAACGAAACATCTGTGGTGCAGTTTGGACCGGGAACAGCAGATATTCCTGCAGGGCTGGTGCCAAGTCAGTTGCTCTTTCTCGGTCTTCTGCTTTCACGGCTCTTCAGTGTCCTTCTTCTTCATAGGTCGTCAGGATCTTGGGATCACGTTAGCCTATTTGAGTTCGGGCTAGGCGACTCGGGTGCACTGGTGCTTTGCAGTGTCTGGTTTTCACAGTCTTGGAGCCTCACAGTTCAGTCATTGGTACCTGCAAGATCCAGGGGAGCGGATTTGCTGTACTACAGGAGTTCCCGAGCCTTTGGGGAAGTGCAGGTAGTCGTCCCAGGCTTTGGATGATCAGCACCTAGCAGAGCAAGACGACTTTGGTGCAATTGTTTAGAATAGGCAAACAGGCCAGCAGGGCTAGTGCCAAGTCTGTTGCTTATTCTACAGTTCTTGCTATCACTGCTCTTTGGCCCTTCTTCTACCGTTGGTCAGCAGGATCTGCTCTCCTGGTGCCAATGCTCCCTTAAATACTGAATTTAGGGGAGTACAGGATAGTAGCCAATGGGCCACTTATACCTGGTGTTGCTACATCCCAAATCAAAATTTGTATAGCGCACTACTCACCCAGAGGGTCTCAAGGCGCTTGAGGGGGGGTTCGCTACTTACCAAATAGCCACGTTTTGAGTTGTTTTCTGAAGGAGAGGTGGTTCTGTGTAAGGCGGAGGTGGGTGGGGAGAGAATTCCAGGTTTTGGCAGCTAAGTAGGAGAATGATCTTCCTCCCATGGTGGCTCTTCGGATGCGTGGAATTGTGGCGAGGGCTTGATTGGACGATCGTAGTTGGCGGGTGGGGGTGTAAAAGGTCAGGCGCGTGTTGAGGTATCTGGGTCCTAGGTCGTAGAGGGCTTTGTGTGCGTGGGTGAGGAGACGGAACGTTATTCTCTTGTTGACGGGGAGCCAGTGAATGTCTCTCAGGTGACCGGATATGTGATTGTGGCGGGGTATGTCTAGGATGAGTCGGGCGGAGGCGTTCTGAATACGTTGGAGTTTTTTCTGTAATTTGGCTGTGGTTCCGGCGTAGAGGGTGTTTCCGTAGTCCAGTCGGCTTGTGACAAGTGCTTGGGTGACCGTCTTTCTTGTTTCGGTGGGGATCCATCGGAAGATCTTTCGGAGCATGCGTAAGATGTTAAAGCATGATGATGAGATGGCGTTGACTTGTCTGGTCATCGAGAGGGAGGAGTCTAGAATGAATCCCAGGTTGCGAGCATGGTCCGTTGGTTTGGGTGCGCTGCCCAGGGCCGGTGGCCACCATGAGTCATCCCATGCAGAGGGGGATGATCCTAGGATTAGGACTTCCGTCTGGTCTGAATTCAGTTTTAAGCGGCTGTTCTTCATCCACTCGGCTACGTCTTTCATCCCTTAGTGTAGGTTGGTTTTGGTGGTGTTTGGGTCTTTGGCGAGGGAGAGGATCAGCTGGGTGTCGTCGGCGTAGGAGATGATGTTGAAGTTGTGCTGGCGTGCGATGGATGTGAGGGGGCTCATGTAGACGTCGAAGAGGGTGGGGCTGAGAGTTGATCCTTGTGGTACGCCGCAGATGACTTCGGTGGCCTCTGATCTGAAAGGGGGGAGGCGGACTCTCTGGGTTCTTCCGGCGAGGAACGAGATGATTTAATCCAATGCTTTTCCTTGTATCCCAACGTTACTGAGGCGTTGTACAAGGGTGCTATGACAGACTATATAAAACGCTGCGGAGAGGTCCAGGAGGATGAGGGCAGCTGTTACCCCGTTGTCGAGAAGTGATCGGATGTCGTCTGTGGCTGCGATGAGGGCAGTCTTGGTGCTGTGTTTGGCTCGGAAGCCGGACTGTGAGGGGTCGAGGGAACCGTTAGACTCGAGGAAGGCGGCGAGTTGACTGTTGACGGTCTTCTCTATGACTTTGGCAGGGAATGGGAGGAGCAAGATGGGGCGGTAGTTCTTAAGTTCAGTGGGGTCTGCTGTAGGTTTCTTCAAGAGGGCACTGAGTTCGGCATGTTTCCAGCTTTCCAGGAAGGTAGCGGTGTTGAGGGAGCAGTTGATGATATCCTGGAGATGGGGTGCGATAATGGAGTCGGCCTTGTTGAAGATGTGGTGGGGGCATGGGTCAGTTGGTGATCCGGAGTGAATGAAGTTCATCAGGCGGATGGTGTCTTCGGTGCTGATCGGGTTCCAGGCGCAAAGGGTGGTGGTGGGGGGCTTCAGTTCGGTGGTAAGGGGGGTAGACTGGTCGCCGAAGCTGTTATGTATGTCAGCGATTTTGCTGTGGAAGAACGAGGCTAGAGAGTTGCAGAGGTCTTGAGAGAGAGTGATGTCGTTGGTGCCGGCGCTGGGATTGGTAAGCTCTTTGACGATGCTGAAGAGTTCCTTGCTGTTGTGGGCGTTGTTGTCGAGTCGATCCTTGAAAGCTGATTTCTTGGAGGATCGGATCAACTGGTGGTGATTGCGAGTGGCGTCCTTGAGAGCGGTCATGTTGTCGTGGTTGGGTTTTTTCGCCAGGCTTTCTCGAGGGTGCGGCAGTTCTTTTTGGAGTTCTTGAGGTTGTCATTGAACCAGGAGGCTTTTTTGCTTCCTGGCTTGTTGTGATAGTTTTTCAAGGGTGCTAATTCGACAGCGCAGTGGGTCATCCATTGTGCAAGATTGATGGCTGCTTGATTTGGGTCCGATGATTTGGCGGGAGGGTTTTGGTTTAGCGATGTGGTGAGCTGGTCGGTGGTAATTTTGTTCCAGTGTCTGCGGGGAACTTGTTGTGGGTGGTGGTGGGTTGTGGTCTTTCTGAAGTTGAAGTGGACGCAGCTGTGGTCCGTCCAGTGGAGACCTGTGGCGTGATTGAGGGAGACGTGCTTGCTGGAGGAGAAGATTGGGTCGAGCGTGTGTCCGGCGTAGTGGGTGGGGGTGTTTACCAGTTGTTTGAGTCAGAGATTGGCGAGGTTGTCCAGAAGGGTGGTGGTGTTGCTATCGTTGTTCTTTTCCAGGTGGAAGTTGAGGTCCCCTAGGAGAATGCAGTCCTCGGAGGGGAGGGCATGTGGGCTGATAAAGTCAGTGATGTCTTCGCTGAATTGTGTGCAGGGTCCTGGTGGTCTATAGATGAGGGTGCCTCTAAGTGTGGTCTTGGGGTCGGTGTGTATCTGGAAGTGAAGGTGTTCGGCGGCTGTGAGGGTGTCATCGGAGCTTGTCGTGATGCGGATGGTGTTCTTGTGGACGATGGCGATGCCTCTTCCTGTTTTGTTGATGCGGTCCTTTCGGATGATCTTGTAACCGTCCGGGATGGCTATGGCGATGTCGGGCGCTGATGAGGCGTTCATCCAGGTTTCTGTAAGAAAGGCGACGTCCGGTGTTGTGGTGTCTAGTAGGTTCCATAGTTCAATGGCGTGTCTGTGGACCGAGCGGGTGTTGAGTAGGATGCACTTCAGGTGGTTATTGTCGGAGCTCTGTTTGGCGTTTGTGGATGTAGTGTGGGTCTTGATGCAGCAGAATTTGCAGGATTGGCAGGTGAAGGGTCCATGGGTGCGTCCTGGGGCGGCTTGGTGGCAGTGGTCATAATCCTGCCCCAGAGATTCTAAATTTGGCATCACCAAGATGGTCCCTTCTGAAAAGTCGAATCCACTTCAGGTAGCCCAGTTCAGGGGTGGTGCTCGCCTGAGAGAGGGCACCTGTTTTGGCGAGCTAATGTTTCCACCTGTCCGAGTGCCAGAGGGCTCTGGACAAATGGGGTCAGTTTCCTCTCCTGCAAGAGAAGCTAGATTTGCATGTCAAATGCAGTGGGCCTCTTTAAAGCTCACCGGACCTGGAATGCTAATTCGCAGGTCATTCTGTGAGTGGGGGCACAAAGCACATCCTGCTTGAGCAGGCTTGGCCTATGGCCCCTGAAGACAAAGGCCCTCACCCTTCGGGGTCAGCAACTCGTCTCTGCTGGCGGGCTGGCGAAAACCAGTCAGCACACCAGTGGCTGGGAGGGGTCAGGGGGCACCTCTTGGGTGTCTTCTGGGTGCAGGTGTTAATAAATCTGACACTGGCATCAGTGTGGGTTTATTAATACGAGATGTTTGATACCAACACATATTGATTTTTCACTTGCACTGCACCCCATTAGCATCACCAGTGAAGCACTGTGGTCTGAGTTTACATCGTATAATCCATCTCTGCACAATCAAAAGGTGCATTGGTGCATTGGTTGAGATCTGGATTGATGATACATCTCCCAAGTGACGATCCTCCACCAGACGGGTGGGCTGATGGGAATTTTTCCTCAGCCCAGTGCTATCACTCTAGTGCTACTAATGGTTTCCGGGTTCTAGATTCACCACGGCACACCTACAGTTATTTAGACCAGGCTATTTCTTCTTTTTTTTGCTAGTTGTAGTTAGGGCACAAATAGCTCTGGTCTGTAAACATGCCCTATTGACCCTTCCTACATTTTGTTTACAGTATTTAGAGCAACTTCTGTTGCGGGTCATTTCTTTTGAAACATAGAATTTATTTGCAGGGTATATCCCTGTATTATGCTCATCCAGTTGATTTTTGTTTAGAGACTCCCTCACTGAGCAATGGCCGACTTTGCAGGACTGGCGTTTGATGACGATATGCTTAAGACTGTCTTGGACGAGAACCCCTGCCTTTTGGATTCACTGCCTGAGACACCTAGTACAGCCAAAGATGACTGGCTCACATTGCTTAACCTAAAGAAATCACACACACGCACCTCTATCCATGGAACCATCATGGCACAGTACCTCAGAGGGAAATGTGCCCCAACAGGCCTTATCGTCACGAACACACCAAGGCTTTTTCTGACCGATAAAGGTTTCTTACGTGACTGGTCCCTTATAGCGTGGCGCTGCACGCGGGACTGGTTAATACTTATCATCAGTACTGCCAAGAGGATAGCGGATGCTATCCTCGTAGACATCCAGGTACTAGAAGGACAGATAAAAGCCACTTGCAGCACACTGTATAAAAAACGTCTAGATGAAACCAACAAGACGAATAAGGACTACAAAGATAACATCTTGACCAGTAAAATGGATAAATTCAAGAAAGATCTAGAGCGATTCTCCATGGTGAAAGTGTACCCCTATACCAGCGAGGACTATGTAGCCCCTAGTTTTAACAACAAAGGGAGACACTATGGATCGAATTATTCATCTTCGGGCTCTGACACGAATTCTAGTGATTCAGAGACACCAAGTCACTCTGGAACTTACCCCAGAGGGGGAGGTCAACAACAACAACCTTTCAAAAGAGGTGGTCGTCAAAGAGGTGGCATGTATAATCAGCATCCAGGCAATTATCAGAATCCCGGTCCATGGTGGCCACCAGGACCATGGGGTTTTCAACCGCCTCCGTCATTTGCGCAACAAATGAATGCATACAATCATTTTCCCCAGTTTTACCCGGATCAGTCTTTTTTAGGGCGTGGCCGGGGACAAAACAGGGGCAGGAGAAAAGGACCACAGACCGTCCACTGGGAGGCCGACCAGACGTTCCCCAATACCCGGAGCAGGAAAGCAGCTCAACAGAGCAACAGCACAGAGACGACAGGAGTCTAGTAGTCAATTTGAGTTCCCGTGCCCTGACATCAGTCGAACAGTCAGTCCTGGAGAAAGGTCTAGGCTTTGTGCCTACGAATCAAGGAGATCCATTCCTTTTGAGAACTGAACTTGAGAAGTTTTTTCGAAAAGTGCGTCTCCACTTTTTCTTTAAAAACCGAACTGAAGATTCTCAACCTGGAGATGTTACACCCACTAACACTGGACTACGTCCACCTTCCACCTTTACACCGTTGAGTCACCAAGTTCCATCTCATGTTATCACCTTCGAACAGGCAGTCAGACATGATATTGCAAAATTGCAGGACACTGATCGGACAACATTCCATAATTTTTCCAAATTGGAACAACAGGCCGTTAAAACCCTCTCGCAAGATCCGTCTATTATCATAAAACCTGCGGATAAAGGGGGAGCGACGGTTGTTATGGATCTGGACCAATACCGTCAGGAATGTCTTAGACAATGATAAATTTTACCAACGTCTGACTGAGGATCCTACCCCACATCTGCTTACTGAAATCAAAAGGATGGTAGATGAAGGTAACACTGAGGGCTGGATTACTGCTCATGAAGCAAGATTTCTAGTGACAGAAAAACCCATTATTCCGGGTTTTTACTGTCTTCCGAAGATTCACAAAGCCACTAGACCACCACCAGGACGTCTCATTATTTCTGGGATTGGCTCCCTTTTGGAACCTCTCTCCACTTTCGTGGATAACTTTCTTAGACCTCTAGTCAAAAAGATGCCGACTTATTTGGAGGATACAGCGGATGTTCTAAGATTGTTACCAACTGTAGAATACAATGTAGAGACTGACCTGTTGGTCAGCTTTGATGTGGAATCGCTCTACACCTGTATCCCCCAACAAGATACTTTGGACACAATAAGAAGTCTACTGTCGGCAGAAGATCTTGACAGCATAACTCCAGTAAATTTCATCTTATCCTGTGCAGAATTGGCCATGAAGAAAAATTTCTTCAAATTTGAGGAACAACTCTTCCTTCAGATCTCCAGGACATCCATGGGGAGTGTTTTTGCCCCGAGCCTCGCCAACCTCTATGTACACCAATTTGAACAGACCTGTATCCTCAACCACAGCAACCCATTCTTTGATCATCTGGTGCTGTGGAAGAGGTATATAGATGATGTTCTGGTGGTATGGCGAGGCTCATCTACAGAGGTCCAGTCATTCCATCTATGGCTTAATGGACGCAATCCATACCTAAAATTCACGCTAGAATACAGCCATGAGAGACTCTCTTTTCTGGATCTATCCATCTTTCCAGAAGCTGGGAGTCTCCAAAGCGAGCTCTTCACCAAACCCATGGCGAGAAATTATCTGTTGCTCTTTAGCAGCCACCACCCACGTTCCCTTAGGGAGAACCTCCCCGTGGGTCAATTCCTCCGAGTAAAGAGGAATTGTTCATCGAAGGCTCTGTTTAAAAAAACATGCAACTGCACTAGCCACTCACCTACAGGAGCGCCAATATCCTAAACAGCTAGTGAACAGAGCTTTGAAACGTGCTTCAAATAATAATCGCGAAGCATTGATTGAGAGACGTCCACCCAAAGCACCAACAGAGCGACTCGCCTTTGTCAGCACATTCAATGCTAGATCACATGATGTACAGAAACTGGTCCGTAAACATTGGGGGATTTTAAATTCAACTGAGGCCAACATCCCGCCACCACTCTTTTCATTTAAAAGGGCACCAAGCTTACGAGATACTCTGGTACATACCAGACCGAGGAGACATGATACTAACGACACCACAACCTTATGGGGTCTCCCACCGGTTTCTGGCCATTTTCCGTGTGGGTCATGCAGTGTTTGTCCAAAGACGGCCAAAACCACCTCAGTCGACATAGGGACAGGCAAGACGTGGGTTCTTAAAAAGCACACAAACTGTAACACCGACAACGTCATCTATATGATCACCTGTCCCTGTTCCTTAAGATATATCGGGTACACCACTCGTAAAATCAAGTTGAGAATTGGGGAACATAAAAGTACAATTAGGTGTCGCAAACAGGCCACTAAACTAACCAACCATTTCTTAGATCACAGACACACGGCTGACGAAATGAAGTGGGTTATCCTTGAACAGCCATATATCCCCCTCACATTAGTGATGTATCTAAATTCCTATTTAAAAAGGAACAAAAGTGGGTGTTTCTTTTGAAAAGTCACATTCAGGGCCTAAATGACGACATACGGTGGACATCGCTTTAAAACACTTAGATCCGGTATGTCGTAGTTCGCCACTGTGAAATAATATTCCTTTTGGATTCAAAAACAGCATTATAGAAGTTGATCCAATATCCCTCATAACAATCTATACACACCGCTCCAAACATGGCGCCCTTAGTGTAGAGCTGTATGGTCTATCATTTCACTGCGCATGCGTGAAGTCAATACACATATAGATCTCATGGCACACACATGCGCAGGTGTTATGACATTCCTTTTGGCGCGATTGCAGAACAGCGATAGCGTTTCCTTTTTTGACCTTGCGCAATAGTCCATCGACAATATCCGATACAGCTGTGGTCAATTATTCCATCAATACGGGTATAAAAGGACTTGCGCGTGCACTAGCCAGTTACCTCCACTCCCTCTCGGATGTTGGTGTAGAAGTACCGACGGACAGGTAGGGCACTTTAACCAATCTTTGCTGCCCTCCCCCCTATTTTTCCTTATTCATTACATTGCCGAAATCTGCTCTTTTAGCTTTAACTAAAACTTCCCCTGCATGGTCTTAGCCATTAGCTCGGTTGAGGTTGAGTCTCTTTTTCGTACAACTGGCTTTTGTTAGGGTACTGTTGGAAATATGTAATTATATGCATGTAAACTACTCTGATATTTTTCTGAGGTTGTTTATGGCATTTCCTCCCTAACAGAGCGGGGCCTCCTTCTTCCAGAGTGGGTGCCGGGTGAGGTGAGGCATACTCCCACACAACGCTGGGTGAGTTCGTATTATCAACTGTCAGTGATTTTAGATACACTGAAACCGGTAAATCCTCGTGTTTACTGTGATAGCGGGGAGATAATCTCCCCACCGCCCTGTTTGTGTGCTGTGTGTCTGTTTCTTGTATCCTTGATACCGTTAGACACTAACTTTGTTCCGTTGTACACTTTCTTTCTCTCTTTACTTTAGGAGACAAAACAAGATTTGGAGTACCACCAGTATACATCTGGGCTCAGAGGAGCTGGTAGGATTTATCCAATATATAGTGTACACAGTCACTTTTTGTTTTGCAGTCGCATTTTTCACTTGGTCCTGACGAAAGCTTGGATCAGAGAGTCCATCTAGCTGAAACATGTCGACCTTCACTAACTCTGCCTTCATATAGTTATTATTTAAAACAATTTTTTGGCTTTTTAATTTTGACCCTAGCACCATACCTATTAAACTTGTTTTTGGTCTTAGGAGTCAATTTTATCCTCACTTTTTTCACATATTGATTTTTCACTTGCACTGCACCCATTAGCATCACCAGTGAAGCACTGTGGTCTGAGTTTACATCGTATAATCCATCTCTGCACAATCAAAAGGTGCATTGGTTGAGATCTGGATTGATGATACATCTCCCAAGTGACGATCCTCCACCAGACGGGTGGGCTGATGGGAATATTTCCTCAGCCCAGTGCTATCACTCTAGTGCTACTAATGGTTTCCGGGTTCTAGATTCACCACGGCACACCTACAGTTATTTAGACCAGGCTATTTCTTCTTTTTTGCTAGTTGTAGTTAGGGCACAAATAGCTCTGGTCTGTAAACATGCCCTATTGACCCTCCCTACATTTTGTTTACGGCACCTCTTGGGTGTCTTCTGGGTGCAGGTGTTAATAAATCTGACACTGGCATCAGTGTGGGTTTATTAATACGAGATGTTTGATACCAAACATCCCTATTTTCAGTGAAGCCATCAAGTAGCTGGGGAACTTGTTTTTACAAGGGTTAAGCACATGCATTTAAGATGGCTTCCCTGATCACTTGTACTGGCATTAATGGAACTGACCAGTATGGGGGCAGGTCTCCTCATGCAGTTATGCATTCACATTTAGTATAATGCACCCTGCCTCTTTTTCCTTTTGTTTGCACCAAGACACACAGCCTGCAGTGGCAGTTTGCATGAGATTAGCGAGGGATAACTTTAGGGCAGCACAATTTGTGTAGTAGCCATTGGGGACCCTCTGTAGTACCTCAAGCCCTAGGTACAGCGGGCACAATATACTAGGGACTTACAGAGGGCACCAAAGGTATCGCCAATATGGTAAACAATTTGCAGTTTTTTTAGCTGAAAGTACATGAAATGCAATTCAAGCAATTTGCGCTATTGGCATCTATTTTGACACATTTTTAATTAAAAAAGCCCACAATTGCATAAATACTAACAACAAACAGTTATGTTCACCTTGCTCCCATGCTCCAGTGATAAGATTTTTACCAGAACAAAATCTTAGTCACATGACATGGCATAATGGGTTATCTGAAGCATTTTGTGTAACACGCTTTTAGAAATTGGGTTACTGGTAGACTGAGGTTTGAGCCCTGGTCAAGCAGCAACCATAATCCTAGTCAGGGTAAGCACAGGTAACCCCCAAATTAACCTGTGCTCAATCCCCGGTCGCTTGGCACAGAGCAGTCAGGTTTAACTTAGAGGCAATGTGTAAAGTATTTGTGCAACACTTCAAACAGTAAAACACCAGGTTAGAAAAATAGAGCTAAATGTATTATATTTCTATTTATTTATTGAGTTTTATATAGTGCAAACAGGATCATTTCAGGTATTAGAGCAATGTACATCATGGAGGCAAACAGATAAGAGTATACAAGATACCCTTTCAGGAATCAGAGCGCTGTACACCAGGAAAGGTATACAGATAAGAGTATACAAGTGCGGAGAACAATAAAGTGAGTATAAGGACATAGGTTGATGTTCGTAGAGTCTGGATTCGGAATGGTCATTTAAATAATAGGTAGACTGTCATCAAAGAAAACAATGAAGGGTATGGAGTGGGACCAAATAGTCTTGTGGGAGGGTGAGCCATGGAAGGAAAAAGTCTAAGGTTGCATCATCATTGGGGAAGGAATCTGTTCATTAGTAGCTGTGTTTCTCTTCGTTTGAAAAGAGCAGTTGAGGAGTTGGAGCTGGTCTCGAGAGGAAGTGAGTTTTACATTTTGGGGTCAATTCTAGAGAAGGAACACTTGTGAGTTTTCATTTTTTTTTACTTGTAGGGCTTCAGTAGAAGAGAGCCTGTACTTCTTAAAGGTCTATTCTCACCTGATGGGACTCGTTTCTTGGACAGGTAGGTAGAAGTGTTGTGGCAAAGAGCATTATGAGTCCAGCAAGCCATTTTTAGAATGATCTTTGCCTCAATAGGTAGCCAGCTCAGCGCTTTGAGTTCTGGGGTGATGCGATTGCTTTTTTTAGAGCCTGTGATGAGTCGAACTGCCGCGTTAAAGGTTGCCTTCAGAGGTGCCAGTTTTGCTTTTGATAGACTCACAAGGGTAGCAGTACCGTAATCCAGTTTGGAGATTACAAGCGCTTGAACTGCTCTCTCATTAGCTCTGCAGTTGGAATAAAAGGTTTTAATTCCCTTAGTGCTTGCAAGTTCGTAATTGGCGCCTTTGGTGGCGGCGTTGATGTAATCCTGCATAGAAAGCTGATTGTCTGGAATTATTCCTAGAGATTTTACTGAGGCTATGATGTGTGGGGTACAGGACAAAGCTGTTAGATGAGCAAGTCATTCTTTGATGTCAGGAGTGTGGTTGGGTGGACAGATTAAGAGAAATTCAGTTTTGAGGGCAGTTACGAGACAAATTCAACAAATAAAACAATCAGTAGAAATGGAGCTATTCATTTTCAAAGAATAAACTGCAACATAGCAACAATAAGAAAAAATTGTAACTGCAGCTATCTGATCAAGCTGGGCCAGATAAAAGTCAAAAGTTCAGGCCAACTGCGATGAAGCACGAGTCGGATACAGTCCCAGGTTAGTCCTGATGAAGGTTTACCTTCTCAAGTTTTTGTGCCAAGAGTCCCGTTCGCATTGGAGAGGGTCACAGGAAGCAAGGGGAGCTTTGCAGGTGGTGGTTGGTGTGGAGCGAGGAGCAGGGCAGGCGTTGAAAATGGGCGAGCTGGTGCTTTGCGTTGTCGGTCCTCCTTCAGACTCACTACAGAGGGATATGTAACCATTTGTTGGGAGTCAGGATATAACCTATTCAGGTGTAAGTGAGGCAGTTGTGAGGGGCCAGCTCCTCCCTCCCATCCAGCCAGTGATGGTAAATACAGTCACACCTAAGCTCCCATTATGTGTGACTGTCTAGGAGGAATATAGAAATCACAACTACCAACTACACCCAGTCATGCAACTAGATACAGGCTGCAGACAACAAATGGCTACGGCAAAGATGATGCCAACTTTTTAAAAGTGTCATTTTCAGAACTGTAATCTAAAATCAAACTTCACCATAAATTGGGATTTTAAATTAGGATTACAGATACAACAAACATGTTATCTCTTTCCATTTGGAAATTACACTTATAAAATGCAATAAAGCAACTTCAATGTTGTCCTATGAAAGAGTTAGGTCTTGCAGTATTCACTACCAGAACAAGTAAAAGTTACATGTATAGGTCCTACCTTTTAAAAACGGTGCACCCTGCCCTTTGGGCTGTCTAGGTCCTACCCTAGGGGTGACTTAAATGATAAAAAAGGCTAGGTTTGGGCCTGTCAAAATGTTTATTGAGGCAGGTAAACATGGCAGTTTAAAACTGCGCACACAAGCTATGCAACGGCAGGCCTGAGGCGTGTTTAAAGGGCTACTTAATTGGGTGGCAAAATCTGTGCTGCAGGCCCACTAGTAGCATTTAATTTACAGTCTCTGGGCACATGTAATGAAATATACAAGAGACCTATCTGTAAATTAATTATGCCACTTGGGTATAAGACAATTCTGCCATGTTTTAAGCAGAGAGCACCAGCACTTTAGCACTGGTTAGCAGTGGTAAAGTGCACAGAGTCCTAAATCCAACGAAAACAAATGCAGCAAAACGGGTAGGAGGAAGGTAATAGGTTTGGAGATGACCCTGCAGAAAGCTCCAGGTCCAAAACATGCATAATGTTAAATGCTGGAAATCACATGGGATTACACTGCCATAAACAAACTTTTGCCCAGGCCAACACCTGATCTGCGTTTCAGCCCTAGGAATGAAGCATAACACGCAAATGGACGGATAACATTACCATATTTCAAATGGGCTGGCTCTTTTTCAGGTTTGTTCCCTAATAGGTTTTGTTATGTCTGGCCTAACTAAGTATTCAACCAGGAGTGCCACCCAACCTTAAATATCTGCATACTGGGTTTAGTACATAAAGGGTCGAAATGCAGAGCCAGGCTGAAACCTAGGGGCACAGGGTTGGGAGCAGGCCCTTTGCTCCACTCCGCATTTGAGTGGCCTAAGGCCCAGGCAAGTACACAGGTTTGGGTGCAAAGCCTGGCAGAAGGATCCCCAAATGAGGAGTTTCTAGTTAAGGGAGATTTAGAGAAATCCTTTCCCTAGCAAGGAAATAAAATCCTAACTTCAGATACTCATTATTGTTGACTCAAGATAAAATTGATCTTCATGTGCAAATGTTGATGAAAGCCAACTCAATTTATCTCTGTAGGATATAAAATGATGGCATTGCAATGGTCTGTTCTCACATGTAACATACAGTGGTGGCCGGCATGGTTCATGGGGTGGTGAGGTAGTGGAGGGGAGACTGGGAGTAGCGAGTCTAAAACAAAAAGAAAGAAAAAACTTACCTTCTTGCCGTTTACTCGCCGTGCCTCTTCTCCACAGTCCTTTGCTCTGGCCTGGTACAGGAAGCCCACACAGGCTCCCCGGAGCCAATAACAACGCTGCAATGCAGCGTTGTGATCGGACTGAGCGCCTTGGTTCTGCGCTCAGACAGGCAGTGGGAGTCTGGGCATGTTCTTCACCCAGGCTACATTACAGCTTGGGTGGAGAGCATACAAAGTGCGCAAAAATATTTGGCCGGCCCGAGACGGCTTCTGGAGCTGGAGTAGTAAACCTTAATGTGGGATTATTCTTATTATCTTATAAATTTATATACCAAGATTCTGGGATTTACCTGATAGAATGCTTTATGAGCAATGAACAAAGTTGTAAAATGGCTCCTTTATTTTACTGGAAGCCAGTAAAGGTTATAAAGCCAATCACAATGCAACATTTTTGAAATACTGGAGTTTTTTTATCTGTCAATAGGGCATGTTGTTAAAAAAAAGGTAGTTCACATAATGTAAATAGGTTGGTAAGAAGTCAATGACCACTGGAAAGCAAAGAATCTTGATTTAGACTTATTTGGGCTATCTAACAAACTTATTTTAAAGTTTGAACCTCTCTTGTGTACCACCTCTATAGAGGCAGGGAACTTTCAGGTGATTTAAGCCAGGTAGAGATGTCTCGTTGGACATCACGGACATAAATTACCATGACCTTAGTCATCTTTGTATCGGCTTTAAGAAACTCACTTAGACATTTTCATTCAGCGACTCACAGATTGCTACTAGGGCACCCTAAAATTGAGACTACTTAGCCAAGAAGATCCTCCAATCCATCTGGAGGTTTACCTGAGTTTCATAAGCATTTGTGTAAAATTACACTAAGTAAAATGCTTACAAAAATGGGTAAAGCGCATCAGTGTCTGAAAGGAGGTACCATCACAAGGTCACACAAGAATCAATTTTGTGTCATACTGTCCCAATGGGAAACAAACATTGCATCTAATAGAGCCCAGCTGGGACCTGGTCAAGGGTGATATTTCTCAAACATTATTATTATTTTTTTAAATATATTTTTATTATTTTTAAATAAGACAACAAAACAACTCAGCAGGTGTTTCAGTCAGATTCCATCGAGTACAACCAACATGATTTACATGAAGCAATGATAGAAAACAAACAGTAGTATGATTATCCTTCTCACCCCCCTTGGTGTTGTGAGGGCCAGCGATACAGCAGTGTCTTCCTCTTCCATCTGTAGAAGGCAGTAACCCAGCCATGGCTGCCAGATTTTTCTAAACTTTCGTGGGCATCCCTGTGCTTTGTATACCATCTTTTCGGCTCCCATTTACGTATCCATGTCAGTGCGCCACTCTTTCAGGGTGGGAGTGTCTGCTCTCCCCCAATATTTAGCTATGTCACGTTCTGCTACTACGAGGCCTAGGTTACAGAGCAGGAGTTGATACCTTGTAATATCAATATCCGTGTGTATGCCTAACAGAATGTATTTAGGGTCTATCTGGATGTGTGTATGGAGTATATTATATAGTTCTAGCAGGATCTGTGTCCAATAGCCACAAATTTGGTGGCAGTCCCATAAAATGTGGATGAAAGAACCGCACTCTGTTTTGTAGCACAGGCACTCCGGCCACTCCGCTCTGCCTATCGCATGTGACTTTGCTCAGTCAGAAGAATTTTATAATGGACCAGTCATAGCCGAAACTTAATTGCCACCTCCCGTGGGTGCATTAGTACTGTTTCACTCCGGCCACTCCGCTCTGCCCATCGCATGTAATTTTGCTCAGTCAGAAGAATTTTATAATGGACCAGTCATAGCCGAAGCTTAATTGCCACCTCCCGTGGGTGCATTAGTGCTGTTTCCCAGTCAATGTGTTCTAATGCGCCCACAAGGCCCTCCCACTTATCCCATAGAGTTAGCGTTATGTCCCCTAAAGTGGTAATCTCAATGGCATCCCATCCTTTAAAACCCTTTAGCTTTGCAAGTTCAGTAGCCGTGAACCTTCCCACAGGGGTGTGGCCTTGATCAATCTTTGTCCCCATTTCATTAAACATTCAGATTCCCTCCAACCCTCAATCACCCTCTGTGTTGCTGGCTACAGACTGCGGACTCCGTGGCCCCCATGTAAGTAGTGAAGATGCAAGCGTTTGGAAAATTGGAGCCTCTCTAGGGAGTAGGTGGGGTGGTCTTGTGGAATATGTCCCCACTTGTTGATAACTACGAGGTGTGCCGCTCTATAATATGCACGGACATCTGGCAGTTTGATTCCCCCATTATATTGGATTTGTTGCAACATTTGCAACGCCACTCTAGGGTGGCCTCTTTCCCAAAGTAAGGTTCAGAGTTTGGTGGTTATGGCTCTAAAGATAGCTTCCGGTATTTTGCAGTACGTATTCTGAAAAACGTATAATAACTTGGGCAGTGTAATCATTTTAAACATAGCTGCCCTCCCAAGTAATATCAGGAGAAGACGCCTCCATCTAGTCACGTTGTCCAGGAAGACCACCAGGACATGCAGAATGTTGCAGGTTAGACAGGTTATCACCTTTTCCGAAATAGAAATTCCATGATATTTAAAGTCTTCTTCGGCAATGGGGAGATGTACAAGAATGGACCGCATATCAATGTGGCCCCCTATTGGGGAAATGGTTGATTTCCCCCAATTAATCTTATACCTTTATAACCTTACCTTTATAACCTGCCTGCACACCGTGAGCTTCAACTACATAATAAATAATAGGGAGTGTCTTATCTGGGTTGGCTATGTATAAGAGGATATCATCTGCGTAAAGCGAGATTTGCTCATCCTGCAGTTGACCTCCAAGCTTCTGGAACTAAGTTAAATCTGGGTGCGTTCTAATGAGGCACGCCAGCAGTTCCAGGACAAGTGCAAAGAGTAAAGGGGAAAGCAGGCAACCCTGTTGAGTCCCTCGCTGAATGGGGAATTCAGCTGATTTGAATCATACTCTAGCCCTGGGATTTGTATATAAGAGATCGATCCACGTCCGAAAGTTAGATCCAAAACCTAAATTAACGAGGACTCGCCGGAGAAAATGTCAGTGCACCGTGTCGAATGCCTTTTCGGCATCAAGTGATAGGAGCATATGGGGGACCCCACTTCCTTTAGTCGTGTCCAGCCAGTTTGCTAACCTACGGAGGTTGAGACATGTGGCACGCTTAGGCATGAAACCCGACTGGTCCTTCTGCACCAGGGACGTGAAGATCGGCAATAGCCGTGTGGCCAGAATGTAAGCCAATATCTTTATCTCCACATTACGGAGTGAAATTGGGCGATAGGAGACGCACTTTTCTGGGGGGTTGCCCAGTTTTGAGATGACCACAACCGTGGCCTGGCGGAAATACAGGGGAAGCATTCCCTGATCCCTTGCCACCAAAAACATGTTTAATAAGAGTGGGGCTGGTATACTAGTATTTTGTTTAAAGAATTCCCCCGAGAGTCGGTTCGGCCGTAGAGAGCAGCCTGCACTTCTTCTAAAGTAATCTCCTCATCCAAGGCTGTAATGTCTTCCTTGTGCAAGATAGGCATATCTATGGCTGTAAGATAGTCGTTGTATGAACTGGGGTCACCAGTTCCCCTGGGGGTAGCTTGGCTCGAGCAGGCAGGCACCCAAAGGCTCAGGTGTAAATGGCCACAAAGCACACAATAGAGACAATAAATGCACGCAATGACTGAGACCACACCAGTAAGTTTGATTCAAATCAATTAATTTAATCTAAGCATCAAATTCACGGCTGGTAAATCATTTAGGGCAGATCAATACTCACAGTAGCAATGACTCATTAAACCATTTCATCAGTACATTTCATTAGAGTGGAGCACAGGGGGCAATTCAATAATGCAGCACATTTCATTAACCATTTCATCAAAGCAATGGGCACTTCACCCTATAACTGTAGGCACTAAGTTCACCTTTCATCAGGTAAAATGAATACTTTCATAAGGCAAGAATATTCCATGTAAGATGGGGCCACAGTTCATTAGGCAATACTAATCAATGCATCAGGTAAGGATGAGCATTTTACTTGGCATAGGTAAACAATGCATCAGGCCAAAATGGGCGTTTCAGAAGGCAAAAATAAACAGTTCCCTAGTCAGGAATAAACATCTCATTAGGTAGGAATAACCTTTCACTAGCCAACACTAAACATGTATAAAGCTGAAATGAGCAGTTAACTTTACCGGTACAAAAGGGGGTGGTGATGGACGGAGCATCTGAACCAATCAAACACTCACACCTAGTCAACAGATCTGGGTTTAATCCATCACCGTTCTTTAGCCCACTCTGCCACCCCAGTTCAGACATGGCCATATGTAAATCAGTCTGACCCTGTGCCTCATGGGAACAGTCCAGCCCAAACTGCCAAGTCATGCCTTCCCTGGACCGGAAACAAGCTTCCGAGGACCAGTTTCAGGCATTTCAGCGGTCTTCAGCCTGGCTTGCTTGAATCCAGTGGCAAAGGGAATAAGGGACTCACGTCTGAGCATACATTGCCAACTTATGGCGAACAAAGCGGTACAAAAGGGGGTGGTGATGGACGGAGAATCTGAACCAATCAAACACTCACACCCAGTCAACAGATCTGGGTTTAATCCATCACCGTTCTTTAGCCCACTCTGCCACCCCAGTTCAGACATGGCCATATGCAAATCAGTCTGACCCTGTGCCTCATGGGAACAGTCCAGCCCGAACTGCCAAGCCATGCCTTCCCTGGTCCGGAAACAAGCTGATAGCCAGAAACCGATCCGAGGATGCTTGATTCTGGTACGGAAAGACATGGCTTGGCAGATCGGTCTGGACTGTTACCATGAGGCACAGGGTCAAGGCTGATTTGCATATGGCCATGTCTGAACTGGGGTAGTGTGGAGTGCAAAAAAACGATGGATTTAGGCCCAGATCTCTGTACTGGGGTGAATGTATGACATTGTTCTGCATTCTGTCCATCAACTGTTATTTTTGCAGTTAACTTTACCCCCAGGCAGGGGTTAACCTTAGTGGCCCAGCAGTCACTAGAGGGCCTTACCCATGACCAGAGGGCTCTCGGGGGGTTAATTAGGGCCAAAGGGGCCCAACCTCAGTCTGCCCCAGGGGAGGGGCGAACTCGGGCCTTCTCCGGCCTTTCGCCCTCCTCCCTGGGGGTTACCTTGATCTTCGGGCTTCCTCGGCCCCTTGCGGCGATAATTCGGAAGGGGAGGGCTCTCGTTCTTCTCTTTGAGCCCTCCGGTGACTCGCCCGCTCTCTCCAGGCCGGTGAAGATAGATAGGGGCCCCAGGCTCGTTCCGAGCCCCCCGCGCCGATGTTTCACCCGGTCCCGGGCCTCCTTTGACCTGGCAGCTCGTTGGGGACCAATGGGACGCGGGGGCGTTCCCGCAGCCGCCTATGGCAGCGCGGCCTGCGGGGGCGCGACGTCAGCGGTCATTTGGAGCGCGGCGGGGGCGGAGTCTCTTCCGACGCCCCCGTCACTTGAGGCTGGCAGGATGGCTTCGTCAGGCCTAGCGCGGCCCACTTTGTACTCTGGCGGCCCTCTCCTCACACCGGGGGCCGCCGCCAAAATGTCTAGAAGCGGGGGGGGCTTCCTGAGGCCAGCGTCAGGCAGCAACGGCGTCCGCAGGCAGAGGCGGGGTCCGCAATACCAGGGGCGGCAGCGGCGCTACCCAACAGCGCCGGGGACAGCAGGCAGCGCTTCACCAGGCTGCAGCGGTGAGTGCACAGATGGCGCTTCGGGGGCAATGATGTCAGCGCTCGCGGCGCACAAGCCCGTATCAGGTGTCAGAGGCCCCGCCCTTGAGGGGAAAATACAGCGCTCTTCTGGCACGGCAGTTCTGGGGTCAGCGCTCAGCAATAGCGCTTCAGGGCAGGACGGTGCTTGAAGAGAATAGCGCCGGGGGGTCACAGCGCTCCTTCAGCGTCACAGCGGGAGAGCGCTCGAGGCAGTTCAGTCAGCTGTGGTGAATTAGGCAGTTCTCGGTGCTAACGCTGCGCAGTGATAGTGCTTAGCAGTCACTTCAGTGGGGGCAATTTCCTCAGGACAGGCTACACCAGTGAATCGACAACACAGGGGGCACAGGGATGTCACAGCCCAGTACCTGGTTGATCCCCAGTAGTCCTGTGGTACTTTGGTTTCTTCTTGGCGCTTGATGGTTCTGGCGCCCTTGGTAGTTAGTTTCTTGGTTCTTTGAGGGAGGGGGGGCGTTGAGTTGAAGGCTGCTGACAGGATTCCTCAGCAGGTCACTGCAGGTGGTCCCTGGGTTCCCCTCCCGCCGGGCCAGATCAGTGGACTAGTTCAGTGTTCCTCACACAGCTTGGTGGGCAGCGCCTAAACCCTGTCACCCCCAGTGGTATAGGTTCCTGACTAGGCCCTACCGCCTAAATCTCCTGCGTAGGGTCCCCCAGGTCAGTGATGCCCCAACTGACTAAAAACGTTCCCTCCTTTCTTTATATATGCCCTGGTCAGATGACCACCCTCTAATGCGGCAAAAACAGACTCTGCCCCTATTCTAGAAGGTTCCAGGAGCTTCCTCACTCTAACTTTGGGCAGGCAAGGCAGGCTGGTATTGCAACATTGTTTGGGGTCCCAGCCAGCTCCTGGCAACTAGAGTGCTACTAAAAGGCCACCCTGCAGTAGCAGGGGCCAGTGGCAGCCATGTTTGAAGTAGAGAGCATCTGCACCTTAGCATTGATTAGCAATGAAAAGGCGCTCGGAGACCTAAAGCCAACAAAAAAGAAGGTGTGAAAAATGAGGCAAGGGCGAAAAAAATAGGCTAAGACCACCCTAGGGCTGACAGGTCTAACATGCATCCCCCCCAGCTGAAAGTGGGGAGAGCTACCCAACCTCTAGGGAGTTCTCGTCACTAAGGCGGAAAAACCGGAAGAGACAGTCAGCATTGGCGTGGTCAACTACGGGCCGATGTTCCACCCTAAAGTCCATCCCCTGTAGGGAAATGGACCACCTTAGCAACTTGGGATTTTCGCCTCTCATCTGCATGAGCCAGCGAAGGGGTTGGTGGTCGGTTTGAATCAGGAAGTGAGAGCCAAAAAGGTATGGCCTCAACTTCTTCAAGGCCCAGACCACAGCGAAGGCTTCTCGCTGGATGGTACCCCACCGTTGTTCCCGAGGGAGGAGCCTTCTGGAGATAAAGGCCACAGGTTGTCTTTGCCGTCATTGTTGAGTTGCAAAAGCACAGCGCCTATGCCGTGCTCAGAGGCGTCCGTCTGCACGATGAACTCTTTTGAGAAATCAGGTGTTGCAAGCACCGGAGCAGTGCACATCGCATGCTTCAATGTCTCGAATGCCTCTTGGCAAGCAGCCGCCAAGATCACTTTTCGTGGCTGCTTCTTGGACGTTAACTCAGTCAAGGGGGCTATGATGGTACCATATCCCTTGACAAACCGGCGGTAATATCCAGTGAGGCCGAGGAAAGCTCGGACCTCAGTTTGGGTTTTGGGGGGCTCCCAGGCCGGGATGGTCTCAATTTTGGCCTGGAGGGGTTGCACCTTACCCCCGCCCACCAGGTGTCCCAGGTAGACGACAGATCCCTGTCCAATCTGGTACTTGCTAGCCTTGATGGTGAGGCCAGCACGTTGCAGAGCCTGTAGCAGCTCCTGGAGATGCTGCAGATGGTCCTCCCAGGTGCTCCTGAAGACAGCTATGTCGTCCAGGTACGCCGCTGAGAAGGACTCCAGGCCAGACAGCACCTGGTTCACCAACCGCTGGAAAGTGGCCGGAGCATTCTTGAGCCCGAAGGGCATCACTCTAAATTGGAGAACGCTGTTTTCTCCTTTGCTCCGTCGGCCATGGCAATCTTTCAGTACCCTGATGTCAAGTCGATGGTGCTGAGGTACCGGGCTGATCCCAGCCGGTCAATCAGCTCATCTGCCTGTGGGATCGGGTGAGTGTCTGTCTTGGTGACAGAGTTCAATCCCCGATAGTCCACACAGAACCGAAGTTCTGGTGTGGTGCCCGGTGGGGCCGCTTTCGGCACCAACACAACCGGACTAGCCCAAGGGCTGCTGAAAGGTTCAATCACCCCCAGCTCCAGCATTTTGGCCACCTCACCCTGGATGCTGTTCTTAACTTTATCGGACAGCCGGTAAGACTTGGGTTTTACAGGCGGACTGTCCCCTGTGTCAACATAATGAGTACACAGATGTGTAATTCCAGGCGTGAGGGAAAACAACGAAGCGTACTGCTCCAACACCTGGCGGCAATCCCTCTGTTGCCCTGGGGTCAAGGATGGGGAGAGGACCACTCCCTCCACCGATCCATCCTTCTCCTGTGCCGCCAGAAGGTCAGGAAGAGGCTCACTCCTCGCTCCCATCCGTCACCATGAGGAGAGCAAGCTCAGATCGCTCATGGTGAGGCTTCAGGCGGTTGACTTGGAGCACCCGATGGGGCTGTCGGGAGGTCTTCAAATCAACGACATAGGTGGCCTGGCCTCGAAGCTCCCCAATTTCATATGGACCAGTCCACCAGTCCTGGAGGGCACTAAGCTCCCCAGGCACCATGACCCACACCTTCTGTCCAGCGTCCAACTTCACCGTCCGAGCGTTGCGGTCGTACCACTCCTTCATGACAGCTTGGCTAGCCTCCAAGATGTCTGAGGCTTCCTTCCACAGGTTGGCCATCTGGCTGCGGAATGCCAGCATGTAGCTGACAACATCACAGGGAAGCTTCTTCGAAGTCTTCTCCCACCCCTCCTTGACAAGGCTGAGGGGCCCCCTAACGGGCTGGCCATAGTCGTCTATACTATCCTTCATAGTAGAATAGTAAGTTGCAAATGCTGATGTGATTGTGGGTGCCGTCCTATGCCATGTCTCCTCCTCTTCTATTTGGTTTACCCAATTCGCTTCTCTTTCTTTCCGGCTCAACCAAGTGAGTAGCCTCCCCGCCCTATCTCCCGACTCATGCAGTCTGTGGTGAGTAATCAGAATTTGTGTAGGGGCCTCCCCCTCAACCAAAGCCCGGCGTTCTCTCTGCGTAATCTCCAACACTATAAGCATCTCAGCCTCGTTGTCCGGGAATATATTTTGTTCCAGTTCTAGCAATTTGCCTTCGAGATCCCATATGTGCAACGTCTCCTCTCTATGTTTTTGGACAATAAAATCTTGTAGCCTCACCTTAAGGACTGTCTTGTATGCCTCCCAAAGGGTGGCTTCTGAGGAAACGGAGCCTTGGTTCTCTTGGAAGAATAATTTGGTCGTGATGTCGACGGCACAAACTATCTTTTTGTCACGCAACTCCCTGGGGTTCAGTCTACAATCTAATTTGTTCCCATCATGCACTGGGACAGGAACAGACTAATTTGCATACAGCCAGGTTCTGAAACTGGGATGGTGCAGTGAGCTAAAAAACGGTGTTGGATCTAGCCCTGATCTCTTGACTGGGTGAGAGCTTTCTGCTTAATTCAGAGACTCTGTCCCTCACCACCCCTTGTTGTAACTATTTTTGTCCACCCTAAGCGTGGAAGGGTATTCTCAGATGTGAGACCCTTGCTCATTGCACCATCAGGATTCAAGCAAACCGGGCCGAAGACGGCTGTAATGCCAGAAACCGGTCCCCGGGAGCTTGTTTCCTTCCCAGTGTAAGAATTGGCTTTTGTAGTTTGGTTTGCCCTGTTCCCATCATGCACTGGGACAGGAACAGACTAATTTGCATACAGCCAGGTTCTGAAACTGGGATGGTGCAGTGAGCTAAAAAACGGTGTTGGATCTAGCCCTGATCTCTTGACTGGGTGAGAGCTTTCTGCTTAATTCAGAGACTCTGTCCCTCACCACCCCTTGTTGTAACTATTTTTGTCCACCCTAAGCGTGGAAGGGTATTCTCAGATGTGAGACCCTTGCTCAGTGCACCATCAGGATTCAAGCAAACCGGGCCGAAGACGGCTGTAATGCCAGAAACCGGTCCCCGGGAGCTTGTTTCCTTCCCAGTGTAAGAATTGGCTTTTGTAGTTTGGTTTGCCCTGTTCCCATCATGCACTGGGACAGGAACAGACTAATTTGCATACAGCCAGGTTCTGAAACTGGGATGGTGCAGTGAGCTAAAAAACGGTGTTGGATCTAGCCCTGATCTCTTGACTGGGTGAGAGCTTTCTGCTTAATTCAGAGACTCTGTCCCTCACCACCCCTTGTTGTAACTATTTTTGTCCACCCTAAGCGTGGAAGGGTATTCTCAGATGTGAGACCCTTGCTCATTGCACCATCAGGATTCAAGCAAACCGGGCCGAAGACGGCTGTAATGCCAGAAACCGGTCCCCGGGAGCTTGTTTCCTTCCCAGTGTAAGAATTGGCTTTTGTAGTTTGGTTTGCCCTGTTCCCATCATGCACTGGGACAGGAACAGACTAATTTGCATACAGCCAGGTTCTGAAACTGGGATGGTGCAGTGAGCTAAAAAACGGTGTTGGATCTAGCCCTGATCTCTTGACTGGGTGAGAGCTTTCTGCTTAATTCAGAGACTCTGTCCCTCACCACCCCTTGTTGTAACTATTTTTGTCCACCCTAAGCGTGGAAGGGTATTCTCAGATGTGAGACCCTTGCTCATTGCACCATCAGGATTCAAGCAAACCGGGCCGAAGACGGCTGTAATGCCAGAAACCGGTCCCCGGGAGCTTGTTTCCTTCCCAGTGTAAGAATTGGCTTTTGTAGTTTGGTTTGCCCTGTTCCCATCATGCACTGGGACAGGAACAGACTAATTTGCATACAGCCAGGTTCTGAAACTGGGATGGTGCAGTGAGCTAAAAAACGGTGTTGGATCTAGCCCTGATCTCTTGACTGGGTGAGAGCTTTCTGCTTAATTCAGAGACTCTGTCCCTCACCACCCCTTGTTGTAACTACAATCTAATTTGGGCCGATGTTCCCCACCCCCAAACATTATTAACCTATGAGAGATAAAGTTCAGTACCTCATGTCCTAAGCATAATATAAACTCTCAAAGATGGTTTCCCAAGTTCCTTCGCCTCTCTAGCAAGCAAATGGAAATCTTAAAAAAATCCTTCCTAACCAAACCAGCCATCCTTTTAATCAACAAATATGGGGATAAAAACAGCTCTGGCCTTCCCAAACTTTCACCGGTGATCCTAATATAACTTAGCCATGAGATGTTGTGCCCAAGATCACATACCAAACAGTGAGGAAAGACCTCCCTGTTAAAGTCAGTGCGTGTATTTTACCAAATCACAATCCAGAGGAAAAGTGGTGCATGGTTAATACAATCTTCCACAAAACCCAGGCCCAGTTAATGTGTAAAATGAAATGGGACGGCCTGGTCCTACCCCAAGCAATCGCCTACAAACGGGATTCTCTTCCTGTTGTAAACTTGGGCAGTCCGGATACACTCATACAGATGCCTCAAAGGTTATAACCGGTTAGCACTCAAGTTTATTGGCCTCCATTAAGAGTTTTGCCTTCTCCGCGTTCTGCAGAGAACACGGAGTAGGCAAAACCCTGCACACTCTGCAGCAGTGCGGAGTTGGCCCGCCGCCCGCCTCCACCCCCCCTATTAAGATATATTTTAACAGTCATTTTAAACAATTAATAACCACTTACCTCTTTACCGAAGCGTCCCCGAGCTGCCCTCCTCCTTTTCCTCGCCATTTTCAGATACTGCGTAAAAAAATTGTGCATGTGCAGTTTTCTTAAGCAGTATGCGAATGGTGAGGAAGAGGAGGTGGGCTGACCGGGGACGCCGCGGTAAAGAGGTAAGTGGTTTTTAATTTTTTTTAAATTATAATTACTGCTAACGTATATCTTAAATAGGAGGTTGGAGGCGGGCGGAGTAGGGGAGCTACGCGGAGTGCCACGTAGTTTGTTGCCACCTCCCTGGCACTCCATGTTTTCCCTCTACGCACACTACGCCCAGGGTTAATTAAGGGCATGATTGGTTTGTTACCAACTCTAGATGTTAAAAAAAAATGACCCCCAGGGAGGTAAAAAAGAGTGAACAACGCTTCGATAAACATGGCAAGTAACTGCCCTAGACTTAAAAGTTGTCCCCAGTTAGGAGAGCTGTCTAATATTTTGCCCCTTTATTAACATGGACCCAGTTTTGCATTTGGCTTACCACACACCTGTTCCTGTTGTAAACCTGGGCAGTCCCGATACCACCAATACCCCCATGAAGATACCCCAAAGGTTATAATAGGTAAGCACTAAAGTTAATACACCTCCAGTAAGGGCAGGATTGCTTTGATTATGACTCTAAATTTTAACCCAAAAACGGCCCCCACGGAAGTATTAAAGCGTGACCAACTGCCCCTCGAATCAAAAGTTACCCCCAGGTACGAGACCTCATTAACTTGCCTAATTATTTGCCCCTTTATTAACATGGGCCCAGTTTTGCCTTGGAGCTTACCACACACCATATAATGTGTTTTAGATGTATTGACTTCTAGATTTAGACCATCCATATATTTAATAAAGGCATCAATGAGAATACGTAAACCATTTGGTTTTTGTAAAAGCAAAACCGCGTCATAGGCATAAAGGAAAGCCTGCACGTACTTAGCTTTCCCTTTCGCAAAATCCTTCCCCTGTGAAACCAAAAAAGACTACAGCCCATCAATGTATAAAAGAAATAAAATAAGGAATAAAACCAATCCCTGCAAACACCCCTAAAAAGATTAAAGGATTTGGTACGCTCAGCCCCCCATACCATACTTAACATATGCACTGACCCCCTCATGCAATGCCCGTTAAAGATCAACTATCGCGTGAGGCAAACCTGGTTTAGATAAAATATCCAGAGTTAAAAACGATTTACCCGATCAATAAAAGCATGATATAATGATCCCTTTTTAGCAATGGTATATTTCCTAGCAAAAGATGTCAATTCAGACTCTGCTCTTGAGTCCAAAGCCCTTCACGGAACCCACACTGCACAAATCTGAGGATTATATTTTCTTGGGCCCAACCTTCAATTCTATGTAGAATAATACACCCCACTATCTTAACCATTGAATGCAGCATAGAAATCGTCATGTAACATTGGGGATCCTTTCTGTTAACTTTCTTATAAACAGGTACTATACAAGCTGTTTGCCATCAGTCAGGTATTTTCTGGGAGACAGGAGCATTGAGAACATTAGTTAAGATGGTTGCCCACAGGGGGATATTCACTTTGTAGAGGTCCATATGTACCCCATCGGGACTATACGCCTTGTTAGATGGACTATTTTCAATGGTCGCTAAAATTTCATCACGGTGAAATCTGATCTCCAAGGGTGAATGAAGAACAGTAATCAATCCATCCTTCCCTAAATTTTCCCAGAAGGATTAAATACACCTGAAATTATCTTACCAGCATTCTGGAGCGATATTGAACCCTAACCCCTCTGTAGTTACATTACTGTAATTCCCTTTATTTAGGATGTTCCAAAATCTCAGTATCCTTCACTCTACATGCCTGCACAAGATTCTGCCACATTTCTGCCTTGATCACCTGTTTCCTATTTCAAACAGATTGCTTGTATTCCAGCCTGGCAGCTGTCACCAATATCTTATTCCTGGGCCTGCAGTTAAGTGCTAGGCATAATGTTTTATTTGCAGCTCTACACAAGCGGTCAAACCATCCTGAAGTTTGCTGCTGCCATTAATAAGACCCCTAACATAGTTACTCAGTTTCCGAGAGGCTAAACAAATTTCAAATGGAGCCATGTGCCAATAGGCAATCCATAATCAGCCCTCAGTTGGATCCAACAAGAGCGGTCAGCACAAACGGAATATGGGCTCATCGCCCAACTAACACTAAGCCCATAATCCTTTATGCACAAGTCTGTCGGCCCTCAGAATTTGTGAGATTGGCTACAGCCAGGTACATCAAGTGCAAGTTCTATAAGATTATGATCACTATGCTCATGTTCCTTAACTACTCCAGCAAAAACCCCATCCCACAAAACTGGGAGTCTGCATGAATAAATCATCCACCTTCTTAATAACATGAAGTAATCCAATATTTAAAAGGGCCTCTAAAAGTTCCATCCTTCTGTAATCAGCAGCCTGGGTGTACAAATGGTTGTCCTCTACCGCAAACGGATCTTGTAAAGAGGTATTTGTTCCTATTTTGGCATTAAAATCTCCACCTACTATGGCATGAAATTAATTGGACATACTGGCTGATCTTTGTTTTAAGGTAGTCAAGTCAGAAAATAGAGCATCAATCTGGCACCCTAACTCACAAATTGGATTATAAAATTATTGACAAACAAATAAAACTCAGAAACGCAGGAAAATATGGTCCAGATAGGCAACATACCGGGGAAGAAAACAAGTTATTTACCTGTAACTACAGTTATCCAGTATTGGTATCTTTCATAGATTCACATGCCTGAATCATTCCCCGTCGTCGAGGCGGGAGTCCCACGGTAATATATACAATACTAGTGCCTTAGAAAATTATTTGTAGTAGGCTGAAAAGACTATAGGCCCAACTAGGCCCAAAACTTAGCAGCCTATCTCCCTCATTATGTAAAAAGGACTGAAAAGTAGTCCCAACCAATCAGCTGACACCACCCTCTAGAACCTTCCCAACAGAGGCAGTTCTTCTCAGATTTTCCCAGCACAAGTGAGAAGTATGTATCCCTAATAAAGAACTGCCCTGCCGGGGAGGAGGGTGGGTGCATGTGAATCTATGAAAGATACCAATACTGGATAACTGTAGTTACAGGTAAGTAACTTGTTTTCTTATCCAGTATTGGGGTATCTTTCATAGATTCACATGCCTGAATCAGAATAGCAAGCAGTAAAGTCATATCTGTCGTTAGCGGAAGGTGAGAGACAAACCGTAATTGTACATATCCCCCACACAACCGGAAGGTTATAGAGCACTAAAATGTAAGTATACACACATGCAGAAGAACCTTCTTATACTATCATTCATAATAAAGACAACATTTGATAAACAGAGTATTATAGTAAACCATACATCTTTACATAACATCCATATAATGTAAGAGACTTTGAAAAGTCTAACCTTAATGAAGAAGATGCTGCAGCACCACCTCTCCAACTGCTGTATCATCATGTAATGCCAACTGCAAACAGTAGTGTCTTATAAAAGTATGGACACTCTTCCATGTAGCAGCTCGGCAAATGTTCTCCAGCGTGACTCCAGCAAATAAAGCTGTCGACGCCGACATCATTCTAGTGGAATGCGTTCTGACTTTTCTGACTAAAGGTCTATTAGCCTTTTCATGACAGAATTGTATCACTGAGGATAACCATCTAGCTATAGTTGCTTTAGTTACAGCTTTTCCTAGCGTGACCTGTCCTTAAGCAACAAATAGCTGGTTAGATTTTCTTATGTCCTTAGTTTGTTGAAGGTAAAACTTTAGACATTGTTTGACATCAAGAGAGTGGAGGACCTTCTCAGCCGGTGTGACAGGATCCGGGAAAAAGGTCTTCAACTTTACCGGCTGGTTTAAATGAAAATGAGACGGTACCTCTGGTATGAATTTCGGATTGGTTCTCAATGTGACATAATCCTTTGAGAATTGTAAGAAAGGTTCTGAAATGGTGAACGCCTGAATTTCACTAACCCTCCGGGCTGAAGTGAGAGCTAGTAAAATAGCCACTTTCCAGGTTAGGAATTTCAGTTCAGCCTTATGGATAGGCTCGAACGGTCTCCTCATTAATTGGGACAAGACAATATTGAGGTCCCATTCGGGAGGCGGAAGTCAAATTGGAGGAAAGGCTCGAAACAATCCTTTCAGAAATTGTTTGATCACTGAAGATGAACATAGTGAAGGCTTGTTCGCACTTCTTCTGAATCGGGATATGGCGGCAAGATGTACCTTAACAGAAGAGAATACCAGACCCGCCTTGGCTAGAGAAAGTAAGTAAGGTAGAGTATCCTCAGGTGGAGCTTGAAGAGGTTGAATATTATTTGCTTCGCACCATCAACAAAAGCGTTTCCATTTGAAATGGTACGTTCTGATAGTAGTCTGAGCACGGGCTTGAGACAGAATTGCTCTACAGTCTTAAGAGATTTGGAGATATTTAAACTCTAAGAAGTCAGGAGCCATGCGTGCAAGTGCAGTGATTGAGGATCCGGGTGCAGAATCTGACCTCCTTCCCTTGACAGCATGGAAAGAGTCGGCTTGAGACGAATTGGAGGTTGTCGAGATAACAGGAGCAGTTCTTGAAACCAGTACTGTCTCGGCCAGCGAGGAGCAATGAGGAGAAGAGTGCAATGTTCCCTCTTCATCTTCTGCAGAATCCTTGGTATCAACGGTATTGGGGGAAAAGCGTACGCATGGATTCCTGACCATCTCATGGACAGGGCATTACCTCTTGACCCCCGCTATGTAAATCTGCTGGCGTAGAACAGGCATTTGCTGTTTTGCCTTGTCGCAAACAGATCCAGAGTTGGTGTGCCCCATCTTTGAAAGAGTCTGTTCACCTGTTCATGTTCTAGCTCCCATTCATGGCAGCCTGTGAGGGATCTGCTGAGGTTGTCGGCTAAGGAGTTGTGAACCCCCTTCACATGCTCTGCTCTGAGTGTTATGCCGTGCTGTATAATCCACTCCCACATCTCTTGAGCTTCCTGCAATAGGGATAGAGATCTCGTTCCTCCTTGATTGTTTATGTAAAACATGCTGGTAGTATAGTCCGTACGCACCAATACTGGTGAATTTGCAATTCTTGGAAGGAACGCTTGCAGAGAAAGGAAAATGGCTCTTAATTCAAGACTGTTGATGTGCTTCTGCCGATACTGATGAGACCATCGACCTTGAATCTGGAGGTCCTGAAGATGACCTCCCCATCCCTCCATTGATGCATATAGTAAGAACGAATTCCGGGATAGCCTGAAGATTTGTGAGGCCCGGAGACAGATTGCTTTCTTTCGACCACCACTGGAGAGCTTGTCTCATTTTGGGTGTCACCTTTATGCGATCGTCGAAAGATCCTCCTAGTTGTTGCCATTGTTGTTGTAGTCCCTCCTGCAGCGGCCTCATCCTGAGTCTTGCAAAGGGAACTAGGTTTATTGCTGAAGAGCACATCCCTAGGAGAGACGCATACAACCGGACAGAAAGTGACTTTTTTGCTGGGATCTGCTTTGCCAGTCTTTGAAGTCTGTCCTGATGCTCCTGAGACAGGAATGCTTTGCACTTTCGAGTGTCCAGAGAGGCTCCCAGAAAGGTTAATACCTGTAGGGGCTGTAACTGTGACTTTTTCGCATTTAGAGTGAGGCCCAGACTTGAGAATATTTACAACAAGGGGTGGTGAGGGACAGAGTCTCTGAATTAAACAGAATACTCTCACCCAGTCAAGAGATCAGGGCTAGATCCAACACCGTTTTTTAGCTCACTGCACCATCCCAGTTTCAGAACCTGGCTGTATGCAAATTAGTCTGTTCCTGTCCCAGTGCATGATGGGAACAGGGCAAACCAAACTACAAAAGCCAATTCTTACACTGGGAAGGAAACAAGCTACCGGGGACCGGTTTCTGGCATTTCAGCCTCTTCGGCCCGGCTTGCTTGAATCCTGATGGTGCAATGAGCAAGGGATAAATAACGGTGATGGATCAAGCCCTGATCTTTGGACAGGGTAAGAGTGGTCTGCTCAATTCAGACACTCTGTTCATCACCACCCCCTTTTGTAAATCGATTTTGGCCACTATAGGTGTGGCAGGGTATACTCAGACATGAGTCCCTTTCTCACTGCTCCATCAGGATTCAAGCAAGCCGGGCCGAAGAGGCTGAAATGCCAGAAACCGGTCCCCGGTAGCTTGTCTCCTTTCTGGTAAAGAATTGGCTTGGTAGTTTAGTCTGCCCTGTTCCCATGATGCACTGGGCCAGGGACAGACTGATTTGCATATAGCCAGATTCTGAGCTGGGATGGGGCAGTGAGATAAATAACGGTGATGGATCAAGCCCTGATCTTTGGACAGGGTAAGAGTGGTCTGCTCAATTCAGACACTCTGTTCATCACCACCCCCTTTTGTAAATCGATTTTGGCCACTATAGGTGTGGCAGGGTATACTCAGACATGAGTCCCTTTCTCACTGCTCCATCAGGATTCAAGCAAGCCGGGCCGAAGAGGCTGAAATGCCAGAAACCGGTCCCCGGTAGCTTGTCTCCTTTCTGGTAAAGAATTGGCTTGGTAGTTTAGTCTGCCCTGTTCCCATGATGCACTGGGCCAGGGACAGACTGATTTGCATATAGCCAGATTCTGAGCTGGGATGGGGCAGTGAGATAAATAACGGTGATGGATCAAGCCCTGATCTTTGGACAGGGTAAGAGTGGTCTGCTCAATTCAGACACTCTGTTCATCACCACCCCCTTTTGTAAATCGATTTTGGCCACTATAGGTGTGGCAGGGTATACTCAGACATGAGTCCCTTTCTCACTGCTCCATCAGGATTCAAGCAAGCCGGGCCGAAGAGGCTGAAATGCCAGAAACCGGTCCCCGGTAGCTTGTCTCCTTTCTGGTAAAGAATTGGCTTGGTAGTTTAGTCTGCCCTGTTCCCATGATGCACTGGGCCAGGGACAGACTGATTTGCATATAGCCAGATTCTGAGCTGGGATGGGGCAGTGAGATAAATAACGGTGATGGATCAAGCCCTGATCTTTGGACAGGGTAAGAGTGGTCTGCTCAATTCAGACACTCTGTTCATCACCACCCCCTTTTGTAAATCGATTTTGGCCACTATAGGTGTGGCATGGTATACTCAGACATGAGTCCCTTTCTCACTGCTCCATCAGGATTCAAGCAAGCCGGGCCGAAGAGGCTGAAATGCCAGAAACCGGTCCCCGGTAGCTTGTCTCCTTTCTGGTAAAGAATTGGCTTGGTAGTTTAGTCTGCCCTGTTCCCATGATGCACTGGGCCAGGGACAGACTGATTTGCATATAGCCAGATTCTGAGCTGGGATGGGGCAGTGAGATAAATAACGGTGATGGATCAAGCCCTGATCTTTGGACAGGGTAAGAGTGGTCTGCTCAATTCAGACACTCTGTTCATCACCACCCCCTTTTGTAAATCGATTTTGGCCACTATAGGTGTGGCAGGGTATACTCAGACATGAGTCCCTTTCTCACTGCTCCATCAGGATTCAAGCAAGCCGGGCCGAAGAGGCTGAAATGCCAGAAACCGGTCCCCGGTAGCTTGTCTCCTTTCTGGTAAAGAATTGGCTTGGTAGTTTAGTCTGCCCTGTTCCCATGATGCACTGGGCCAGGGACAGACTGATTTGCATATAGCCAGATTCTGAGCTGGGATGGGGCAGTGAGATAAATAACGGTGATGGATCAAGCCCTGATCTTTGGACAGGGTAAGAGTGGTCTGCTCAATTCAGACACTCTGTTCATCACCACCCCCTTTTGTAAATCGATTTTGGCCACTATAGGTGTGGCAGGGTATACTCAGACATGAGTCCCTTTCTCACTGCTCCATCAGGACTCAAGCAAGCCGGGCCGAAGAGGCTGAAATGCCAGAAACCGGTCCCCGGTAGCTTGTCTCCTTTCTGGTAAAGAATTGGCTTGGTAGTTCAGTCTGCCCTGTTCCCATGATGCACTGGGCCAGGGACAGACTGATTTGCATATAGCCAGATTCTGAGCTGGGATGGGGCAGTGAGATAAATAACGGTGATGGATCAAGCCCTGATCTTTGGACAGGGTAAGAGTGGTCTGCTCAATTCAGACACTCTGTTCATCACCACCCCCTTTTGTAAATCGATTTTGGCCACTATAGGTGTGGCAGGGTATACTCAGACATGAGTCCCTTTCTCACTGCTCCATCAGGATTCAAGCAAGCCGGGCCGAAGAGGCTGAAATGCCAGAAACCGGTCCCCGGTAGCTTGTCTCCTTTCTGGTAAAGAATTGGCTTGGTAGTTTAGTCTGCCCTGTTCCCATGATGAACTGGGCCAGGGACAGACTGATTTGCATATAGCCAGATTCTGAGCTGGGATGGGGCAGTGAGATAAATAACGGTGATGGATCAAGCCCTGATCTTTGGACAGGGTAAGAGTGGTCTGCTCAATTCAGACACTCTGTTCATCACCACCCCCTTTTGTAAATCGATTTTGGCCACTATAGGTGTGGCAGGGTATACTCAGACATGAGTCCCTTTCTCACTGCTCCATCAGGATTCAAGCAAGCCGGGCCGAAGAGGCTGAAATGCCAGAAACCGGTCCCCGGTAGCTTGTCTCCTTTCTGGTAAAGAATTGGCTTGGTAGTTTAGTCTGCCCTGTTCCCATGATGCACTGGGCCAGGGACAGACTGATTTGCATATAGCCAGATTCTGAGCTGGGATGGGGCAGTGAGATAAATAACGGTGATGGATCAAGCCCTGATCTTTGGACAGGGTAAGAGTGGTCTGCTCAATTCAGACACTCTGTTCATCACCACCCCCTTTTGTAAATCGATTTTGGCCACTATAGGTGTGGCAGGGTATACTCAGACATGAGTCCCTTTCTCACTGCTCCATCAGGATTCAAGCAAGCCGGGCCGAAGAGGCTGAAATGCCAGAAACCGGTCCCCGGTAGCTTGTCTCCTTTCTGGTAAAGAATTGGCTTGGTAGTTTAGTCTGCCCTGTTCCCATGATGCACTGGGCCAGGGACAGACTGATTTGCATATAGCCAGATTCTGAGCTGGGATGGGGCAGTGAGATAAATAACGGTGATGGATCAAGCCCTGATCTTTGGACAGGGTAAGAGTGGTCTGCTCAATTCAGACACTCTGTTCATCACCACCCCCTTTTGTAAATCGATTTTGGCCACTATAGGTGTGGCAGGGTATACTCAGACATGAGTCCCTTTCTCACTGCTCCATCAGGATTCAAGCAAGCCGGGCCGAAGAGGCTGAAATGCCAGAAACCGGTCCCCGGTAGCTTGTCTCCTTTCTGGTAAAGAATTGGCTTGGTAGTTTAGTCTGCCCTGTTCCCATGATGCACTGGGCCAGGGACAGACTGATTTGCATATAGCCAGATTCTGAGCTGGGATGGGGCAGTGAGATAAATAACGGTGATGGATCAAGCCCTGATCTTTGGACAGGGTAAGAGTGGTCTGCTCAATTCAGACACTCTGTTCATCACCACCCCCTTTTGTAAATCGATTTTGGCCACTATAGGTGTGGCAGGGTATACTCAGACATGAGTCCCTTTCTCACTGCTCCATCAGGATTCAAGCAAGCCGGGCCGAAGAGGCTGAAATGCCAGAAACCGGTCCCCGGTAGCTTGTCTCCTTTCTGGTAAAGAATTGGCTTGGTAGTTTAGTCTGCCCTGTTCCCATGATGCACTGGGCCAGGGACAGACTGATTTGCATATAGCCAGATTCTGAGCTGGGATGGGGCAGTGAGATAAATAACGGTGATGGATCAAGCCCTGATCTTTGGACAGGGTAAGAGTGGTCTGCTCAATTCAGACACTCTGTTCATCACCACCCCCTTTTGTAAATCGATTTTGGCCACTATAGGTGTGGCAGGGTATACTCAGACATGAGTCCCTTTCTCACTGCTCCATCAGGATTCAAGCAAGCCGGGCCGAAGAGGCTGAAATGCCAGAAACCGGTCCCCGGTAGCTTGTCTCCTTTCTGGTAAAGAATTGGCTTGGTAGTTTAGTCTGCCCTGTTCCCATGATGCACTGGGCCAGGGACAGACTGATTTGCATATAGCCAGATTCTGAGCTGGGATGGGGCAGTGAGATAAATAACGGTGATGGATCAAGCCCTGATCTTTGGACAGGGTAAGAGTGGTCTGCTCAATTCAGACACTCTGTTCATCACCACCCCCTTTTGTAAATCGATTTTGGCCACTATAGGTGTGGCAGGGTATACTCAGACATGAGTCCCTTTCTCACTGCTCCATCAGGATTCAAGCAAGCCGGGCCGAAGAGGCTGAAATGCCAGAAACCGGTCCCCGGTAGCTTGTCTCCTTTCTGGTAAAGAATTGGCTTGGTAGTTTAGTCTGCCCTGTTCCCATGATGCACTGGGCCAGGGACAGACTGATTTGCATATAGCCAGATTCTGAGCTGGGATGGGGCAGTGAGATAAATAACGGTGATGGATCAAGCCCTGATCTTTGGACAGGGTAAGAGTGGTCTGCTCAATTCAGACACTCTGTTCATCACCACCCCCTTTTGTAAATCGATTTTGGCCACTATAGGTGTGGCAAGGTATACTCAGACATGAGTCCCTTTCTCACTGCTCCATCAGGATTCAAGCAAGCCGGGCCGAAGAGGCTGAAATGCCAGAAACCGGTCCCCGGTAGCTTGTCTCCTTTCTGGTAAAGAATTGGCTTGGTAGTTTAGTCTGCCCTGTTCCCATGATGCACTGGGCCAGGGACAGACTGATTTGCATATAGCCAGATTCTGAGCTGGGATGGGGCAGTGAGATAAATAACGGTGATGGATCAAGCCCTGATCTTTGGACAGGGTAAGAGTGGTCTGCTCAATTCAGACACTCTGTTCATCACCACCCCCTTTTGTAAATCGATTTTGGCCACTATAGGTGTGGCAGGGTATACTCAGACATGAGTCCCTTTCTCACTGCTCCATCAGGATTCAAGCAAGCCGGGCCGAAGAGGCTGAAATGCCAGAAACCGGTCCCCGGTAGCTTGTCTCCTTTCTGGTAAAGAATTGGCTTGGTAGTTTAGTCTGCCCTGTTCCCATGATGCACTGGGCCAGGGACAGACTGATTTGCATATAGCCAGATTCTGAGCTGGGATGGGGCAGTGAGATAAATAACGGTGATGGATCAAGCCCTGATCTTTGGACAGGGTAAGAGTGGTCTGCTCAATTCAGACACTCTGTTCATCACCACCCCCTTTTGTAAATCGATTTTGGCCACTATAGGTGTGGCAGGGTATACTCAGACATGAGTCCCTTTCTCACTGCTCCATCAGGATTCAAGCAAGCCGGGCCGAAGAGGCTGAAATGCCAGAAACCGGTCCCCGGTAGCTTGTCTCCTTTCTGGTAAAGAATTGGCTTGGTAGTTTAGTCTGCCCTGTTCCCATGATGCACTGGGCCAGGGACAGACTGATTTGCATATAGCCAGATTCTGAGCTGGGATGGGGCAGTGAGATAAATAACGGTGATGGATCAAGCCCTGATCTTTGGACAGGGTAAGAGTGGTCTGCTCAATTCAGACACTCTGTTCATCACCACCCCCTTTTGTAAATCGATTTTGGCCACTATAGGTGTGGCAGGGTATACTCAGACATGAGTCCCTTTCTCACTGCTCCGTCAGGATTCAAGCAAGCCGGGCCGAAGAGGCTGAAATGCCAGAAACCGGTCCCCGGTAGCTTGTCTCCTTTCTGGTAAAGAATTGGCTTGGTAGTTTAGTCTGCCCTGTTCCCATGATGCACTGGGCCAGGGACAGACTGATTTGCATATAGCCAGATTCTGAGCTGGGATGGGGCAGTGAGATAAATAACGGTGATGGATCAAGCCCTGATCTTTGGACAGGGTAAGAGTGGTCTGCTCAATTCAGACACTCTGTTCATCACCACCCCCTTTTGTAAATCGATTTTGGCCACTATAGGTGTGGCAGGGTATACTCAGACATGAGTCCCTTTCTCACTGCTCCATCAGGATTCAAGCAAGCCGGGCCGAAGAGGCTGAAATGCCAGAAACCGGTCCCCGGTAGCTTGTCTCCTTTCTGGTAAAGAATTGGCTTGGTAGTTTAGTCTGCCCTGTTCCCATGATGCACTGGGCCAGGGACAGACTGATTTGCATATAGCCAGATTCTGAGCTGGGATGGGGCAGTGAGATAAATAACGGTGATGGATCAAGCCCTGATCTTTGGACAGGGTAAGAGTGGTCTGCTCAATTCAGACACTCTGTTCATCACCACCCCCCTTTTGTAAATCGATTTTGGCCACTATAGGTGTGGCAGGGTATACTCAGACATGAGTCCCTTTCTCACTGCTCCATCAGGATTCAAGCAAGCCGGGCCGAAGAGGCTGAAATGCCAGAAACCGGTCCCCGGTAGCTTGTCTCCTTTCTGGTAAAGAATTGGCTTGGTAGTTTAGTCTGCCCTGTTCCCATGATGCACTGGGCCAGGGACAGACTGATTTGCATATAGCCAGATTCTGAGCTGGGATGGGGCAGTGAGATAAATAATGGTGATGGATCAAGCCCTGATCTTTGGACAGGGTAAGAGTGGTCTGCTCAATTCAGACACTCTGTTCATCACCACCCCCTTTTGTAAATCGATTTTGGCCACTATAGGTGTGGCAGGGTATACTCAGACATGAGTCCCTTTCTCACTGCTCCATCAGGATTCAAGCAAGCCGGGCCGAAGAGGCTGAAATGCCAGAAACCGGTCCCCGGTAGCTTGTCTCCTTTCTGGTAAAGAATTGGCTTGGTAGTTTAGTCTGCCCTGTTCCCATGATGCACTGGGCCAGGGACAGACTGATTTGCATATAGCCAGATTCTGAGCTGGGATGGGGCAGTGAGATAAATAACGGTGATGGATCAAGCCCTGATCTTTGGACAGGGTAAGAGTGGTCTGCTCAATTCAGACACTCTGTTCATCACCACCCCCTTTTGTAAATCGATTTTGGCCACTATAGGTGTGGCAGGGTATACTCAGACATGAGTCCCTTTCTCACTGCTCCATCAGGATTCAAGCAAGCCGGGCCGAAGAGGCTGAAATGCCAGAAACCGGTCCCCGGTAGCTTGTCTCCTTTCTGGTAAAGAATTGGCTTGGTAGTTTAGTCTGCCCTGTTCCCATGATGCACTGGGCCAGGGACAGACTGATTTGCATATAGCCAGATTCTGAGCTGGGATGGGGCAGTGAGATAAATAACGGTGATGGATCAAGCCCTGATCTTTGGACAGGGTAAGAGTGGTCTGCTCAATTCAGACACTCTGTTCATCACCACCCCCTTTTGTAAATCGATTTTGGCCACTATAGGTGTGGCAGGGTATACTCAGACATGAGTCCCTTTCTCACTGCTCCGTCAGGATTCAAGCAAGCCGGGCCGAAGAGGCTGAAATGCCAGAAACCGGTCCCCGGTAGCTTGTCTCCTTTCTGGTAAAGAATTGGCTTGGTAGTTTAGTCTGCCCTGTTCCCATGATGCACTGGGCCAGGGACAGACTGATTTGCATATAGCCAGATTCTGAGCTGGGATGGGGCAGTGAGATAAATAACGGTGATGGATCAAGCCCTGATCTTTGGACAGGGTAAGAGTGGTCTGCTCAATTCAGACACTCTGTTCATCACCACCCCCTTTTGTAAATCGATTTTGGCCACTATAGGTGTGGCAGGGTATACTCAGACATGAGTCCCTTTCTCACTGCTCCGTCAGGATTCAAGCAAGCCGGGCCGAAGAGGCTGAAATGCCAGAAACCGGTCCCCGGTAGCTTGTCTCCTTTCTGGTAAAGAATTGGCTTGGTAGTTTAGTCTGCCCTGTTCCCATGATGCACTGGGCCAGGGACAGACTGATTTGCATATAGCCAGATTCTGAGCTGGGATGGGGCAGTGAGATAAATAACGGTGATGGATCAAGCCCTGATCTTTGGACAGGGTAAGAGTGGTCTGCTCAATTCAGACACTCTGTTCATCACCACCCCCTTTTGTAAATCGATTTTGGCCACTATAGGTGTGGCAGGGTATACTCAGACATGAGTCCCTTTCTCACTGCTCCATCAGGATTCAAGCAAGCCGGGCCGAAGAGGCTGAAATGCCAGAAACCGGTCCCCGGTAGCTTGTCTCCTTTCTGGTAAAGAATTGGCTTGGTAGTTTAGTCTGCCCTGTTCCCATGATGCACTGGGCCAGGGACAGACTGATTTGCATATAGCCAGATTCTGAGCTGGGATGGGGCAGTGAGATAAATAACGGTGATGGATCAAGCCCTGATCTTTGGACAGGGTAAGAGTGGTCTGCTCAATTCAGACACTCTGTTCATCACCACCCCCTTTTGTAAATCGATTTTGGCCACTATAGGTGTGGCAGGGTATACTCAGACATGAGTCCCTTTCTCACTGCTCCATCAGGATTCAAGCAAGCCGGGCCGAAGAGGCTGAAATGCCAGAAACCGGTCCCCGGTAGCTTGTCTCCTTTCTGGTAAAGAATTGGCTTGGTAGTTTAGTCTGCCCTGTTCCCATGATGCACTGGGCCAGGGACAGACTGATTTGCATATAGCCAGATTCTGAGCTGGGATGGGGCAGTGAGATAAATAACGGTGATGGATCAAGCCCTGATCTTTGGACAGGGTAAGAGTGGTCTGCTCAATTCAGACACTCTGTTCATCACCACCCCCTTTTGTAAATCGATTTTGGCCACTATAGGTGTTGCAGGGTATACTCAGACATGAGTCCCTTTCTCACTGCTCCATCAGGATTCAAGCAAGCCGGGCCGAAGAGGCTGAAATGCCAGAAACCGGTCCCCGGTATCTTGTCTCCTTTCTGGTAAAGAATTGGCTTGGTAGTTTAGTCTGCCCTGTTCCCATGATGCACTGGGCCAGGGACAGACTGATTTGCATATAGCCAGATTCTGAGCTGGGATGGGGCAGTGAGATAAATAACGGTGATGGATCAAGCCCTGATCTTTGGACAGGGTAAGAGTGGTCTGCTCAATTCAGACACTCTGTTCATCACCACCCCCTTTTGTAAATCAGACTTGAGAATAGACACAGGGCGCTTTTGACCGCTTGTCTTGTGATCTGTTTCGATGGTCCTTTGAGCAACCAATCATCGAGGTATGGGAAGACCTGTATTCACTGGGACCTCAACGCTGCAGAGACTGGGGCCAAGCATTTTGTAAATATTCTTGGTGCCGACTTTAGCCCGAATGGAAGCACCTTGAATTGAAAGTGGACGCCAGCCACTGTGAATCAGAGGTATTTGCGATGTTTGGGGTGTATAGGGATATGGAAGTAGGCGTCTTCCAAGTCCAGAGAAGCCATAAAATCGCCTTCGTTGAGACAATTGAGCACATCTGCCAATGTCACCATGCGAAAACTCTGTTTCTTCAAGAATTTGTTGAGCCTTCGCAGATCCAAAATCGGGCGCAACTCTCCCGATTTTCTTTTTTATCATGAAGAAGCAAGAGTAAAATCCTCTTCCCTTCTGCGAGATTGGAACCTTCTCTATCGCATTCTTGCGAAACATGTTTAAGGCCTCCTTGAACAATAAGTGAAGACGAGGGGGAGGGGGACCCTTGGGCGGAGTTGCAGGCGGTTTCTTTAGGAATTCCAGAGTGTGCTCTTTTCCCACTAATTCTAGGATCCACCGGTCCAATGTGATTTTCCGCCAATGATGGTAAAATGCAGAGATCTTTGCGCCCACAGGGAGGAAAGGATGTTGGACTGGCGTCCAGCAAAACTCATTGACGCTTGTTTGAGTCTCGTCCTTGATTGTTTGCTCTTCGTCTTCCTCCCTGACGTGAGAAATTATTGGAGGTAGACTGACGATATGATGAATGGTAATACGGTTGCTTGTACTGTGATTGGTATTGCCGGTTCTGTTGGTTATGGTAACTTCCTCTAGAAGAAAAGCCACGACCTCTTGCTCCTCTAAAAGAACCTCTCTTGTACTGTAGAGTACCAAGCGATTTTGTGGTATCCGTATCAGTTTTGATGGCAATCAAGGCGTCATTTATGTGCTTACCGAAGCGCGAGTCCCCGTCTTAAGCCATATCGAGGATTTTTGTTTGAACCTCAGGTCTGAAGGATGTTGCTCTAAGCCAACCTTGGCGTCTGAGCACCGCAGCGCCCGCTAACTGACGGAAATTAGTATTTGCAATGTCCAGGACACAATCTATTATTTCAGAAGCTGCTCTTTCTCCTTCAAGCAGTATCTTACGTGCCTCTTGTTGACGGTCCTCCGGTATCAACTCCAGGTATTCAGACAGCTCCGACCACATCTGTCGGTCATAACGGGCAAGAATCGCAAGAGGATTTTCTGCCTTGATAGAGGATGCAGCGTTGATGGAAAACTTCTTGCCTATTAAGTCTAATCTTCGGCCTTCTTTATCTAGCGGCGTTGAGATTGGAGTGGACGGATTCTTGGACCTCTGTTGAGCGGCTTGAGATATCACAGAGTCCGGACGAGGGTGCCCCACCAAACAAGATGGAGTTTCTGGTGGAGCCATGTACTTTTTCTCTATACGAGGAAGGACTGCAGGGATAGAAGCAGGTGTCTTCATAATCTTTAGACCATCTTGCCAAATAAAGTCTATAATGGGTATGGCCCTTGTTACCCTTCTATACCCTTCTTTAAAATCATGTAGGAAACAGTCCGACTGCTCAATGGTAACTGGCAGTTCAAACCTTGTAGCAGCCCTTTGCATGATGTTATGAAAGCCTCCAATGTCCTCCGGCGGAGAATCAGAGGGCTGTGGCAAAGGAGGTGAAGGCATGGGTATTACGTATTCATCCCATGGATCCGTAGGCGTGTTGTCTTGAGGCAGCTCACCTTCCTCTCTTCCATCTTCATCCGAAAAGGAGGTATCCCCTTGTGGCGCGGGTTCTTCAGTGTGTCTTGGTGACACTGGAGGCTGCGGTGGAGGAGGTGCAGGTATGTCCGCTGGTACCGGAGGTACTTCTTGCGTGGACGGTGTCGGTGGGAACCTCTGGCGATAGTATGCCAACATGGCTTGCAAATCCTGTATCAAAGAAGGAGGTAGATGACTAGTCTCCTCCGATCGTGGAGGTCTATATGGTTGCCTATAGAAAGGTGTAGCCAATTTCTCTTGGTAGTAATGCTCCTGCATATCCTCTTTGTCCTCCTCATCCTGGCATTATATGTGTAATTCGGATGGATGGCGAGCAATCCCAAAGTGCCCTTCATTATCTCCGTCATCCTCCTCAGAATCCTCTTCTTCCACATAAGACTCTAAGATCTGCGATGGCAGCAGTGGGGAAATATTAGAGTAGTCCTGCCTATGATAGGTCTTGAGCTGAAAGTGTTTATAGGCCACAGGTGAGACATGAGACACCTGAGATTGAACAGGCCAGGGTCTTGTTGGCGGGGTTTTGGCAATAGCTGAACTCCTTGAAGATTTAGGCGTCTTAACAAGCTGCGCTGAAGGCGGCTGGCTTATTGGCAGAAGCGCCGTCGACGAGCTTGTCATCGATGGGGTCATCGATGGGGTCGTCGTCGACGGTGGTACTGTGGATGGACTCTTCGTCGACAGGGCTTCGTCGACGGGGCTGTAGTGGACGGGGTCTTCGTCGACGGGGCCGTCGTGGACGGACTCTTCGTCGACAGGCTCTTAGTCGACGGGCTCTTCGTCGACTGGTTCTTCGTCAACGGGGCCGTTGACGTGGCTGTCGTCGACGCCGTCGTCGTCTACGGGCTCTTCGTCGTCGGGCTCTTCGTTGTCGACGGGCTCTTCGTCGACGATGATTTTGCCGTCGACTTGACTTTTATCGTCGATGACTTCGTCGACGAAGGTATCGTCGTCGATGGAATGGTCGACGATGATTTTTCGTCCTTAGTCCCAGAAGATTTCTTAGAGGAAATCTTAGCTGAAACAATAGGTGAGGTAATGGCAGATGTAGATACCGTCACCGCAGAGCTTCAAATGGCAGAAGTCACAGAGACTGTGTGAGAAGACACCAGAGAGACAGTTTTAGTCTGGGCTTTACTCGCAGTTTTTGATGAAGATCCTGGAGAAGCTGGGGATTCAATAGGAGGAAGGACAACCTCCTTGAGGGTTCAGACACTCCATGAGAGGATTTGTGATGTTCTTTCCTCTCAGGAGAAGAACTGTCTCTTGATCTGGCTATTTTGCTGGATGTTGAAGCTGTGTCCTCATCATCAGTAGAAGATGATTTGAGCCAAAGTAGAACCCTTGCCTCCCTGTCCCTGATGGTTTTGGCAGGGAAGGTGCGGCAAATCCTACAATCCTTCACAACATGAGAGGGATGTAGGCAGTAGATGCAGTCTTTGTGTTGATCATCTACATGGACCCTCTTCTTATCACAGGTCCTGCAGGCCTTGAAAAGAGCTTTCTTCTCAGACATTTTGAAGAAAAAGGTTGAAAAAACTGAGTAGGCACTCAGGGAGACTCCCTTCCACACGACGTGCGGTGAAAATCTGAGGAGAACTGCCTCTGTTGGAAGGTTCTAGAGGATGCTGTCAGCTGATTGGTTGGGACTACTTTTCAGTCCTTTTTACATAATGAGGTAGATAGGCTGCTACGTTTTGGGCCTAGTTGGGCCTATAATCTTTTCAGCCTACTACAAATAATTTTCTAAGGCACTACTATTGTATATATTATTACCGTGGGACTCCCGCCTCAACGACGGGGAATGATTCAGGCATGTGAATCTATGAAAGATACCCCAATACTTGATAATAGAGTTACCGCCCTTCCCCCAACAAGGCTCCATATAGTTGGGCCCCTACAAATGGATCCGATCCCTAAACATTCCAGATACCATCACACAGTCACTAGTAGTCATCTACATTATGCCTTTATGCACCTGGTGTGGTCTACCCCGCTCTGTATCAAGTTTATGAAGTTTTGCTCTGCATGTTGGCAGGGGTTACACATATATATGGGGGTAATTTGGATTTACTAGATGATCGGTTTGTATACAGTGGGCCACGCCCCTTTATGTACCCAGAAAAACCTAATAAAATATGTTTAGAAAAAATACAAATTAAACTTATTAATCAGGATAACCTATACAATTAATATTCTATGATGGTTGCATACAACTTGAACAGACTTATACACTTTTGAAATACGAATCATAGTCATAGCCCCCCCACCCCGTACTCTATGCCCTGGCAAAGCAATAGCAGGACAGAGAAACTCTCATAACTGTCCCATATGATGTTTCCCAAGTCCAAGTTCCTTGATTCATTACTATTTCAAAATTAAAAATATATTCAAAATAATCCTGTTCATGAAGCTTAGACTGATAGTCTGCAACATTCCAATACACAAGATGGAACAAATAGACTATCTTGTTTGGGATGTCCACGGGCAGAGAACTTACAGCACCAGTATCTGATGTAGCTGGGGTCTCACAGTCCAGAATTTATAAAAACCCTCTACTACCTGGAGGTGTCTATGCACTAATACACTAATGCAAAAGAGATAGCCTACCTGATGGAAGGGGGGATGTGTGCAGGGTCTGAGTCTAATGATAAAAGAGCCAAGTTTTTAATGCCTTTCTGAAGGCAAGACAATCAGTCTCCATTTTGAGATTGAGGGGAATGGAGTCCAAAACTGAACTATGCAGGTCACAAAGCTCCTAAGTTGATCTCTTAAATTTAAGAAATACTAGGTTGTAGCAGAGGCTGATCAAAGAGGTCTAGCTGGGGTGCAACGTTGGATATTTTGCTTGAGATATTTTGGACCAATATTGTGCATGGACCTGAAGGCAATACAAAGTGGCTTGAGGTCGATCCACCTTCTAACCGGAAGCCTATGAGGTTGTGCTATGGCCTGTGATATACATTTTTGTTTCGAAATGCTAAGAAGCAGACAGGCTGCAGCATTCTAAAGGGTCTGTAGCTTGTTTAGGAATCTCTTCTGGAGGCTGGTAGTCAATTTGTGTTGGTTAATCAGTGTCCTCTAAGCCAGAAAGGGCAGAGAACCTATTGCTGGTCACAAGATGTGGACAGCCATCAGCCTCCCAGGATACAAGCAGGAATTGCAGTGGTGTTGGCTCTGCCCCAGATTGTAAATGTTTGTAGAAGAACCCCAGTGGTACCAATTTAATGCCATTAGTAATCGGTCTTTGTCAGTTATTGGAAACGATCAAACAAAAAGCTAACCCTGGGTAACAGCAATTGCTTTTATTATCTTTGTATGGTGTTGTGTGTTTGTCAGTAGGGCTTTCTTAAAGAATGCTATACCATGATGTAATTCTCAATTTTTAATGTTATTATGTGTAACTTTTACTAACTTGTCTGATATTTTATCGTGTGTTTTATGAGATGACTGTTCTTTTATGATGATGCTGACTGACTGAATACACAAAACAGTTAAACACACACATTATACAAGACAATAAGAACTCGCTATAATAAACTAAATATAGGTTGCAAGGTAAAGATGAATTGTATTATCAATTAATATAAATGGAACACTTGGTCACCATACAAAGAATTAAATCTGTTATTCTTTACATGTATCTGTTTGTGTGATTGCATCACTTTAAAAAAAAGGTTTCTCTCTTGGCCTAATAAATTACATATTTAAAGAGTGAACACACCAAAAATACATATCTAATTATAAATGTTATAACTCCATCTCCTTAAACATTAGAACATTTTTTAGTGATGCATCAGACAGCCAATCCCCCATTGAACATGGTGAGGGCAATGCCACCTCTCAGAGCTAACTTATAATAATAATATATTTCAGGGTTGTTGGACAGGCCACATGAAGGGCCGCTCTCCCCCGGCCCAACCAGGCCTGAGCCCAGTCCCGCAAGTACCACACACCACCATTGCACGTCCTCCGTCCCCTCAGGGACCCCTGCCCTCGAGCCTGCCGACCTCGCGGGTCCGATCCACTGCCGGCCCACGCGCCCAGCCTGGGGCGCCATCTTGGACACTCCACCACGAGGCCGCCTGGCCCCCGATCGACCTCAACCCTGGGCCTGGCCCGGCCTCAGACATTCCGGCACCACCCTCCACCCAGGAGGTGAGCGGGCTACTTGGCAAGTCAATGGGAGAAAGAGGTGCCGATGGCTCTCCCCCACCAAGTGCCGCTCGCCCATCGCCTCCCCGGGCGCTGGCTCCACCCCCCTGCTGGGTGTCTGGACTCCCCCATCCCGGACCTCCCGACCTCCAAGTGCGAGGGTCCGGACATCAAAGCACGCCAGCCCTATAACTGGGGCAGCTCCAGAGCAGGAAGGCAGTTGTATCTTGGAGTCGAGAGACGTAAAGAGGAACTCATCCTGGACGGACTACTGGCGCTGCCATAGCTCTGTCCTGTGCACCATCGTCCTGCCTGTTGGCGCTGCCACAGCCGTCGTAACCTTCATCCTTCATCGTCGTCGGGACCTGCTGGCGTGGCCGCGGACCGTTGTAACCGTCATCTTCCATCGGGACCTGCAGGCTCCGCCGCGGACCGTCGTCCTTCCTTCATCCATCTCGGGACCTGCTTGGCTCCTCCACGGCCCGATCATCTAGAACGCCGAGCTCGAGGATTGAGAGCTATTTTGTACTCATTGGTAACTAAGACTGTCCCGCTACCCCTTTCCTAAACCAGAGACTAGAACCGAGGGGACCCCTGAGTCCAGACCTCCTTGTATCATATCATCGTAACCTAAGAATTGCATATAAAGTCTCGTTAACCTTCAATCTTGTGTGGTGTCCGTCTGTGGGGGGGAAGTTACTTATCTGTACAGTCGTTGGAGACGGCTCTCCCTGGAGACCTCTCCCCGTAACCTCGGCCGACCCTCCCGGTCCGTCTAACATTGGTGGCCAGCGGCGCGATCCGAATCACCGCATAAACGTACAGAGAGTAGCTCACCCCACGACGAAGTCACAATGACCACGAAAGAGAGCGGATCAACCGAGAAATTCCAAATGGAGAAATTGGAGGAGTACAACCATCGTGAACTTAAACAATTCTGCATCGAACTGGGTATCGCTACCACCGGACTGAGTACCAAGGACGATTTTAAGCATGCCCTAGAATCTTGGGCAGAAACCGGGGCTGCCGGAACCCCTGATCAAAGCACCGTAGAAAAAACGACCACGGCCCCGGAAGGGCAAAGAACGGGTCTCTCGCAAGGCGAGATCCAGGAAAGAGAAAGGACCCGACTACACGAACTAGAAATGGCCCGACTTAAAATGGACGTTGAACTTAAGTTGGCCGAACAAAAAATCAACTTAGAGCACCTGCGTCTCCGAGAAGAAAGAGAGGAGAAACAGAGACAAAGGGAGCTCGAGGAAAAAAAACTAGCGTACGAACACGAACGAAACCTAGCCGAGATCAACCTACGCAAGCAGAATAAAGAAGCAGGGGTACCCGAGCGACCCCCCACCTCAGGGGCCACAGACAAAAAGGTACACATCCCCAAGGATGTTGTCCGAGAATACTTCAGAGAGGACGACATCCAGCAATGGTTTAAAGCCTATGAAATCGCTATGACTGCACACCGGATCGATAGAAGCGACTGGGGAGCCGGTCTCTGGGGAAGATTCCTCAATGAGGGCCGCGACACCCTACTACAGCTCCCGGACCACCAGATGACCTCCTACGACCATATGAAAGCGGCCCTCCTCACCCGCTATGGTCTCACACCCGAGATGTACCGTCAGAGGTTCCGAGACTGCACCCGCATCCCGGGTACAACTTGGGTGGACTATGTAACATACTTTAGCCGAGCCTTCGAGGGCTGGATCCGAGGAAGCAACGTCACGACATACGAGCAACTATTTAACCTGATGGTATGGGAGCATCTGTCGAACAATTGCTTCATTGAACTCCGCCAACACCTCCTCGACAGCAAGTTAACGGATCCCCGGCAGCTCGCAGCCGAAGCTGACCGGTGGGAGATCACCAGAGTGGGCCGGAATGGGTCCTACGAACAGAACCGGAACAACAATGGTCAGCACCGACCCAGAGGAGGAGGAGGGGGCCAAGGGCGAGGAAGAGACAACGCCCCGGTCGCCCCCGCTACCAACACCACCCCCCCGGCCAACCGGGGCAGCACCCCAGCGCGACCGGGGTACAGAGCCAATGTCACGTGTCACCGATGTCAACGAGTCGGCCACTATGCGAACGACCCAAACTGCCCGCAGTACCAGAGCCCAAGACCCCGCCAAGTGGCCGCTGCAGCCCTAGGGGAAGAACAGATCTCCGAGGAACAAGAAGAGTACGAACAAGAGCATCAAGAGTGGGAGCCAGCCGCCATGACTCTAGCCTGCTTAGGGGGGAAAGACATGGTCCCGCGGGTCCCCCTACCCGCTAACACCCAGAAGTACAGCCAATGGGTGAGCATCAATGGACACCAGGCCGAAGCCCTTCGTGACACCGGGGCCAGTGTAACAGCCGTCCGCTGTCACCTGGTGGCCCCAGAACAGTATCTACCGAACATTCTCTGCCCTGTACGATCAGCCGATAACTCGGAGAGCCTGTGTCGGATGGCCTGCGTCCCCTTCGAATGGGGGGGGGTCTCCGGCATGTTGAAAGTGACGGTCCGAGACGATGCCCCCGTAGACTGCCTCCTGGGCAATGACCTGGAAAGCTCTCCGTGGGCCGCCGTGGAGCGAAAGGAACACCTGGGGATGTTGGGCGTCCCAGACTGGGCGTGCGTCACCACCCGTTCCATGGCCGCCCGTGCCAACCACCAGCCAGAAGAACCCGAATGGCCGGCGCCACCGCCTCCGGTCGCCCCGGCCGAAAACACCGACCGTAACATTCCCGCCGAACCAGCTCAACCTACCGACCTCGCTAACCTCGACCAGTGGCCTCAAGAAGGGGGGCCCACGCAAGAACAATTTCGCAAAGAACAGAAGACCTGTCCCTCCCTCGAGGGACTCCGCCAGCAAGCGCTCGCCCAAAGCGCAGGGGATACCCCCGGAACTCATTGGGTCTACTGGGACAATGATCTGCTGTACAGCGAGCAAAGAATCGCCGAGCTGGGGAGCAACCGAGTACTAGTGGTACCCCTCCGTTTCAGAGACTTCCTGTTAAACCTGGCCCACGATGTCCCCCTGGCAGGACATCTGGGACAAGATAAAACCTACAGTCGCCTAGTGACCCACTTCTTCTGGCCCAAAATGAGAAACGATGTGCACCAGCATTGCCGATCTTGCCCCACGTGCCAAGCCAGTGGGAAGAGCGGCCGCAAACTAAAGGCTCCCCTGCAACCTTTTCCCGTGGTCACTACCCCGTTTGAGAGAGTCGGAATAGACATTGTGGGGCCCTTGGACCCACGCACAAAACAAGGCCATCGATTCATCCTGGTACTAGTGGACCACGCCACCCGCTACCCTGAGGCTGTTCCTCTGCGAACTGTGACAGCCCCGGTGGTCGGCCGGGCCCTGATGGGGATCTTCTCCCGTGTGGGCTTCCCCCGAGAAGTCGTCAGCGACAGAGGCACGAACTTTATTTCCAAATACATGAAGTCCCTCTGGCAACAGTGCGGGGTCACCTACAGATTCACAACCCCCTATCACCCTCAAGGGAACGGACTCGTTGAGCGGTTCAACCGCACGCTAAAGGGAATGATCGGGGGGTTGGAAGAGCCCCTCCGTCGCCAGTGGGATGTGCTGCTGCCGTGCCTCCTCTTCGCATATCGAGAAGTCCCCCAGAAATCCCTGGGCTTCAGCCCATTTGAACTGCTATATGGACACCCAGTGCGAGGGCCGCTCAGTCTCGTCAAAGAAGGCTGGGAGATGCCTCCGCTAAAGAACCCTCCAGATGTCTTCCGGTACCTCCTCACCCTCCGCAACCAGACCCGGCGGTTCAGAGAACTAGCGAAGGCCAACCTAGAGGCCAGTCAAGAGGACATGAAAAAATGGTATGACCAGAATGCCTCATCCATTAAATTCGAACCTGGCCAACAGGTATGGGTGATGTCCCCCACTGAGCCATGCGCCCTGCAAGACAAATGGACGGGGCCCTTCAAAGTAATAGAGCGCAAGGGTCCTGCCACTTATCTCATCGACCTGGAATCCTCCCGGAACCCTCTCCGGGTCCTCCACGCTAACAGACTAAAGCCCCACTTTGTGCGAACAGAGCTCAGCCTCCTGATGGCCACAGACACTGGGGTTGAAGAAGACTCCGAGCCTCTCCCTGACCTCCTCCGGACTCAAGAGCAAGACGGCTCCGTGGATGGGGTCCGGCTCTCAGAGGCCCTCACCAGAGAACAACGCCAGGAGTGTCAAGCCCTCCTATCACAGTTCGCCAGCCTGTTCTCCCTCACCCCGGGTGTCACTTCCTGGTGTGTGCACGATGTGGATACCGGGGACAGCCCCCCTATCCGCCACCGGGCCTACCGCGTGCCAGACCGGGTACGGGCCTGCATCCAGGAAGAAATAGCCAAGATGCTCACGATCGGGGTCATCGAGCCCTCAGACAGTCCCTGGGCCAGCCCTGTCGTACTGGTCCCCAAAGCAGCTGGCCCCGGCACCACACCCGAACTCCGGTTCTGCGTCGACTACCGGGGCTTGAATGCGGTCACCAGAACAGACGCGCACCCCATCCCCCGGGCAGATGAACTAGTCGACCGAATGGGAGCTGCCCGCTACCTCAGCATCTTCGACTTGACAGCAGGCTATTGGCAGATCGGCCTCACACCCCGGGCGCAAGAACGTTCTGCCTTCTCCACCCCCGATGGCCATTACCATTTCACGGTCATGCCCTTCGGCATGAAGAATGCCCCAGCAACATTCCAACGGCTCGTCAATCAGGTCCTGGCGGGGCTCGAAGGATTCAGCGCCGCCTACCTAGACGACATCGCTGTATACAGCCACCATTGGACCGAGCACCTCCACCACCTCCGAGCAGTGCTGCAAGCCCTTCAGCGAGCTGGCCTCACGATCAAGGCCAGCAAGTGTCAAATTGGGCAAGGGTCTGTAACCTACCTCGGACACCAGGTGGGAAGCGGCCTAGTGGCCCCGCTACAGCTGAAAATTGCCGCCATCCAGGCCTGGCGGCCCCCCATCACCCAAACCGAGGTACGAGCCTTCCTGGGCCTCACGGGCTACTACCGAAGGTTCGTAAAAGACTATGGTACCATAGTGGGGCCCCTCACAGAACTCACGTCAAAGAACAAGCCCAAGAAAGTCACCTGGACCCCAGAGTGTCAAACTGCATTTGAACAATTAAAGGCCGCCATGTGTTCCGCCCCTGTGCTCCAGGCCCCAGACTACAGCCGGGAGTTCGTCGTCCAGACGGACGCCTCCGACCAGGGCATTGGGGCAGTCCTGTCTCAAGTGAACACCGAAGGCCTTGATCAACCGGTGGCCTTCATCAGCCGGAGACTCCTACCACGGGAGCAACGCTGGAGCACCATAGAGAGGGAAGCCTTCGCTGTGGTATGGGCCCTCAAGAAGCTCCGGCCCTACCTTTTCGGCACCCACTTTCGGGTGCAGACCGACCACCGACCCCTGCAATGGCTGATGCATATGCGGGGGGAGAACCCAAAGTTGCTACGCTGGTCCATCTCCTTGCAAGGTATGGACTTCACAGTCGAACACCGGCCTGGGCCAGATCACGCCAACGCGGATGGCCTGTCCCGGTTTTTCCGCCTCGACGAGGAGAGTCCCCAAGAGGATGGGTAACTCTCCCCGCCTTCAGCTGGGGGGGACGCATGTTGGACAGGCCACATGAAGGGCCGCTCTCCCCCGGCCCAACCAGGCCTGAGCCCAGTCCCGCAAGTACCACACACCACCATTGCACGTCCTCCGTCCCCTCAGGGACCCCTGCCCTCGAGCCTGCCGACCTCGCGGGTCCGATCCACTGCCGGCCCACGCGCCCAGCCTGGGGCGCCATCTTGGACACTCCACCACGAGGCCGCCTGGCCCCCGATCGACCTCAACCCTGGGCCTGGCCCGGCCTCAGACATTCCGGCACCACCCTCCACCCAGGAGGTGAGCGGGCTACTTGGCAAGTCAATGGGAGAAAGAGGTGCCGATGGCTCTCCCCCACCAAGTGCCGCTCGCCCATCGCCTCCCCGGGCGCTGGCTCCACCCCCCTGCTGGGTGTCTGGACTCCCCCATCCCGGACCTCCCGACCTCCAAGTGCGAGGGTCCGGACATCAAAGCACGCCAGCCCTATAACTGGGGCAGCTCCAGAGCAGGAAGGCAGTTGTATCTTGGAGTCGAGAGACGTAAAGAGGAACTCATCCTGGACGGACTACTGGCGCTGCCATAGCTCTGTCCTGTGCACCATCGTCCTGCCTGTTGGCGCTGCCACAGCCGTCGTAACCTTCATCCTTCATCGTCGTCGGGACCTGCTGGCGTGGCCGCGGACCGTTGTAACCGTCATCTTCCATCGGGACCTGCAGGCTCCGCCGCGGACCGTCGTCCTTCCTTCATCCATCTCGGGACCTGCTTGGCTCCTCCACGGCCCGATCATCTAGAACGCCGAGCTCGAGGATTGAGAGCTATTTTGTACTCATTGGTAACTAAGACTGTCCCGCTACCCCTTTCCTAAACCAGAGACTAGAACCGAGGGGACCCCTGAGTCCAGACCTCCTTGTATCATATCATCGTAACCTAAGAATTGCATATAAAGTCTCGTTAACCTTCAATCTTGTGTGGTGTCCGTCTGTGGGGGGGAAGTTACTTATCTGTACAGTCGTTGGAGACGGCTCTCCCTGGAGACCTCTCCCCGTAACCTCGGCCGACCCTCCCGGTCCGTCTAACAAGGGTTTAAGTGTATCAATGTAAGGGCAGGCTCCATATGTTAACCTCTAGAGCTGAAAGTAATTGTCCTCATCCATCATGAGAAAGTAATTGTTGCTTATATGTATACGCCTCTATATAGCTTAAGCAGCAGCCATTTCTCACCCATTCGCTAAATCTCTGCTCCTTGAAATTTAAAAGTGGACTCTTATGTCACTTCGAAGTACAAAATGCAGAGGCAGTCGGAGTGAATGAAATTGATCATAATGTTTTCCCCGGTGAATTTCTTCGCCACTGTGGAAAACACTGCATTTCTAGTTTGGTTCCTTGATAAATACTAATCAGAGATCCCTATGGAATATTTTCTGAAAAACGGGTCAATGAATTCCTTTACCCTGTCCCTCGCCTCTGAATGGTTCATAGCACACTAGTAGAAATTACAAGCAAACCTCAGTGTTATGAAAGATCCAGCATGACTTCAGCTGCCTAGTACTTCAGACAGCGTTTTTGCAGAATCCAAGTTTTACACTGAAGTATTGTTTCACATATACACTTTTCACAGTTTAGTATAGATGTTAATAGATCTGCTATCAAGTGTTCCACTAAATGTCAAAAAAGAACAGCGGCTGAAAATCTACATTTCGGTCTTAGATTGAATGCTGGGTTCAAATTAATTAATTAACTTGAACAGTAAATGATGTTGTTTTTTTCACTCATCACATGAATTCGTTTAAATAATATCATTGTCATTGAGTATAAGAATTGTTATGTTCCCGGAGGCCCGCCCCTGACGCCCCGGGCGTGGGGCGCGCTAGTCATGTGACTCCCTATAATAAAAAGAGGTCTTGCACGCACGCAGGCATTCGGAGGCGCGCAGACCGAGCAACAAAGTTATTCCCAGTGTCCGACTGAGTTTATTCTAGAGCCATGTGTTAGGCCTAGTTAGGGTTAGATGCCCCGGAGTGTAGGTCCCAGATTGATACCCCTAGGGCGGTCACTTCCCCACCACAGGACACAACAAGAATGACTAAAGATGAGGCATTTTGTCGGTCTACAAAGGAAGTGCCAGGGCCTGCACCTCCCGTCTAACCCCACACGTAAAACTGTGGAGCAGCGTAATTTTGATCCCCTCTTGAGATACTGTAGTAGTGCATCATAATTAGTCAGCAATGCAATATATTCTGTGTGATTAACGTTTCTAGGAAATTGGAGTACCATATATATAACAGATACAATAGTATAAATCGTATGCTTAAAAGTGACTAATCGAAGCTGAACTACTTATTTATGAATATTATAAATGAAACTTAAGTTCCTGATATGATTTACTTTGGAACTAATGAGATGAAAAACAAATGTGCAACTAATGTTTAGAATTTATGTGTAACACAACATTATATTCACTTGAGTTTATTTTTTATTAATATTTCTAACTAGTCTTTTGCATTATTCATGTAAGAAACTTCATTTGTTATGTATTTACAATTGTGCATGTATTTGTAACAAAGTGCACTGTTCATTGCTAAAGTTGACCGAAATTTTAGGCTCATGTATAATTTCAGTGCAAATGCAGTGTGGAATGTTTTTGTTAGCATTTTGTTTCCACTGCAGGTGTGGACAAAGCCTCATTACTTACCATAGAAGGGTTTTGTTTTCAATGGATAACAAGCTATGAGAAGTTGCAGTTTGCAAAGGAGAAACGTGGTAACGAGCTAAGAGACGAGTTCTCATGGAAGAGAAGAAGAATGGCCAATGATAAATGAAGCTGTAACTTATCGATGTGGGAAAGGTGGTGAAAGTATCCAATTCATGGTAGGATGATGGAAATGTACTGGAAAAAAGTCACGTGGATCGTCTACCTTGGGTGCAACTAATATTTTAGGCTGTAACTTAGTGAGGGGAGGAGAGGCATCTTAGGACTCCATGGGGTATAGACCGCTGCTTCTGGTTTGAGTGGCTTCATGGTACTTAAGTCATGGTTGTAGGGCTTCTGCGGAAGACTCTGAGAGCTGACGCCTTTTCTCTATTCAATGCTTACGCAAACTATTAGTTTAGGGTTGCCCCTTTTTACGGTAGTGTACGGAAAGATGTTTTGCTCATGCTTACTATTGAGAACCATTTGATGAAATTGAACTCTCAATTCTGTTTTCTGATTACTTGTATTATCATCATCAAACTAGTTGTTTGCCTTTTGTTATATAGGGTAAATCTCTTTAGCAGATTTGGACACATTATATTCGTTCTGTATTTCTAAAGCTAGGTGAACTTTTTTTTAAATTTATAATTAAATCCTACTAATCTCATTTTTAGGTCTCGGCTAAAAGACGCGCGTAAGCGCGTCTCCGCCGAGATCTTATGTCACCGAGCGTGCTTCCCAGGAGACAGTCCTGGCCACGCGCATGCTTCCAGGCGATTTGTAACTGGAACGCGCGCTGTGGCCAGGCGCTGTCTCCTGGGAAGCGCAAGCACCACACACGCATGCGCATACACACACACAAGCGCGCATACACACACGCAAGCGCCCATGCACGCACGCACATACATACATACAGAGACACCACCCCTGACTCATACACACACGCGCGCACACACACAAGTGCACCGAGGCCCCCCTCCCCCGCCGTCACCGTCGCACACATACATACACACACGCACACACGAGCATACACACACACAAGTGCACCAATCGCGCTCCAGAACTTACCTTACCTCAGCACGCGGCGCCCAACCTCCTGCTGGCGCGGCCCCGGGGCTCTACACCGCTCACAGGAGCCCCGGGCCGCGAGACGCAACGACTCCGCCTGCCTCCTCTTCCGGTGTGAACGTGGCCCCGCCCCCGTCACAGGCGACCGTGCCTGACTTCCGGGGCGGCCGCGAAATGAGTAGGCTTGTTTTTTTTTAGCAGTCGCATAATATGTTTCACATTCTGTTCACATACTTTTTACAGAAAATGTTAACGACATTGCTATTTAACTAATGCATGTTACATTGCCAGTATTTACAAGGCAGCTTGCCTAATTTATTTTTTGATACAGCTGTCTATTAATTGTAATGCACCAAATTGTAATAATAATTGTTTTTTCTACCTTATTTTATTTTGTGACACACCTATTGACATTGTACAATGTACATTAAAGCCTTTTGATTGTGTTTTACTGAAATGCAAGTTTAATAACTGAAACACTTTGCTCTGATCCGTGGGTGTTAGCTGTGTGGGAATGCTTGCTTCGACCACAATGCTGCCTGTTTCAAGTAGTGAGTGCAGAGTAGTGAGTGCAGAGTAGTGAGTGCAGAGTAGTGAGTGCAGAGTAGTGAGTGCAGAGCAGTGAGTGCAGAGCAGTGAGTAGTGAGTGCAGAGCAGTGAGTGCAGAGTAGTGAGTAGTGAGTGCAGAGTAGTGTGTGCAGAGTAGTGAGTAGTGAGTGCAGAGTAGTGTGTGCAGAGTAGTGAGTGCAGAGTAGTGAGCGCAGAGTAGTGAGTAGTGAGTGCAGAGTAGTGAGTGCAGAGTAGTGAGTGCAGAGTAGTGAGTGCAGAGTAGTGAGTGCAGAGTAGTGAGTAGTGAGTGCAGAGTAGTGAGTAGTGAGTGCAGAGTAGTGAGCGCAGAGTAGTGAGCGCAGAGTAGTGAGCGCAGAGTAGTGAGCGGAGAGTAGTGAGTGGAGAGTAGTGAGTAGTGAGTGCAGAGTAGTGAGTAGTGAGTGCAGAGTAGTGAGTAGTGAGTGCAGAGTAGTGAGTGCAGAGTAGTGAGTGCCGAGTAGTGAGTGCAGAGTAGTGGGTAGTGAGTGCAGAGTAGTGAGTGCAGAGTAGTGAGTAGTGAGTGCAGAGTAGTGAGTAGTGAGTGCAGAGTAGTGAGCGCAGAGTAGTGAGCGCAGAGTAGTGAGCGCAGAGTAGTGAGCGGAGAGTAGTGAGCGCAGAGTAGTGAGTAGTGAGTGCAGAGTAGTGAGTGCAGAGTAGTGAGTGCAGAGTAGTGAGTGCAGAGTAGTGAGTAGTGAGTGCAGAGCAGTGAGTAGTGAGTGCAGAGTAGTGAGTGCAGAGCAGTGAGTAGTGAGTGCAGAGTAGTGAGTGCAGAGTAGTGAGTGCAGAGTAGTGAGTGCAGAGTAGTGAGTGCAGAGCAGTGAGTGCAGAGCAGTGAGTAGTGAGTGCAGAGCAGTGAGTAGTGAGTGCAGAGTAGTGAGTGCAGAGCAGTGAGTAGTGAGTGCAGAGTAGTGTGTGCAGAGTAGTGTGTGCAGAGTAGTGAGTAGTGAGTGCAGAGTAGTGTGTGCAGAGTAGTGTGTGCAGAGTAGTGTGTGCAGAGTAGTGTGTGCAGAGTAGTGTGTGCAGAGTAGTGAGTGCAGAGTAGTGAGTGCAGAGTAGTGAGTGCAGAGTAGTGAGTGCAGAGTAGTGAGTGCAGAGCAGTGAGTAGTGAGTGCAGAGTAGTGTGTGCAGAGTAGTGAGTAGTGAGTGCAGAGTAGTGTGTGCAGAGTAGTGAGTGCAGAGTAGTGAGTGCAGAGTAGTGAGTGCAGAGTAGTGAGTGCAGAGTAGTGAGTAGTGAGTGCAGAGTAGTGAGTAGTGTGTGCAGAGTAGTGAGTGCAGAGTAGTGTGTGCAGAGTAGTGAGTGCAGAGTAGTGTGTGCAGAGTAGTGAGTGCAGAGTAGTGAGTGCAGAGTAGTGTGTGCAGAGTAGTGTGTGCAGAGTAGTGTGTGCAGAGTAGTGTGTGCAGAGTAGTGTGTGCAGAGTAGTGAGTGCAGAGTAGTGTGTGCAGAGTAGTGAGTAGTGAGTGCAGAGTAGTGTGTGCAGAGTAGTGAGTAGTGAGTGCAGAGTAGTGAGTAGTGTGTGCAGAGTAGTGAGTGCAGAGTAGTGTGTGCAGAGTAGTGAGTAGTGAGTGCAGAGTAGTGTGTGCAGAGTAGTGAGTAGTGAGTGCAGAGTAGTGAGTAGTGTGTGCAGAGTAGTGAGTGCAGAGTAGTGTGTGCAGAGTAGTGAGTGCAGAGTAGTGAGTGCAGAGTAGTGTGTGCAGAGTAGTGAGTGCAGAGTAGTGAGCGCAGAGTGCAGAGTAGTGAGTGCAGAGTAGTGAGTGCAGAGTAGTGAGTGCAGAGTAGTGAGTGCAGAGTAGTGAGTGCAGAGCAGTGAGTGCAGAGCAGTGAGTAGTGAGTGCAGAGTAGTGAGTAGTGAGCGCAGAGTAGTGAGCGCAGAGTAGTGAGCGCAGAGTAGTGAGCGCAGAGTAGTGAGCGCAGAGTAGTGAGCGCAGAGTAGTGAGTGCAGAGTAGTGAGTACAGAGTAGTGAGTGCAGAGTAGTGAGCGCAGAGTAGTGAGTGCAGAGTAGTGAGCGCAGAGTAGTGAGCGCAGAGTAGTGAGCGCAGAGTAGTGGGCGCAGAGTAGTGGGCGCAGAGTAGTGGGCGCAGAGTAGTGGGTGCAGAGTAGTGGGTGCAGAGTAGTGGGTGCAGAGTAGTGGGTGCAGAGTAGTGAGTGCAGAGTAGTGAGTGCAGAGTAGTGAGTGCAGAGTAGTGAGTGCAGAGTAGTGAGTGCAGAGTAGTGAGTGTGCAGAGTAGTGAGTGTGCAGAGTAGTGAGTGTGCAGAGTAGTGAGTGTGCAGAGTAGTGAGTGTGCAGAGTAGTGAGTGTGCAGAGTAGTGAGTGCAGAGTAGGTGTGCAGAGTGAGTGTGCAGAGTGAGTGTGCAGAGTGAGTGTGCAGAGTGAGTGTGCAGAGTGAGTGTGCAGAGTGAGTGTGCAGAGCATTGTGTGCAGAGTGAGTGTGCAGAGCATTGTGTGCTGTTGAGTGCAGAGTGCTGTGTATTAGCAATGTTAATGACAATGCCGATTATTTGTGATTTAAAGAAAAAAAAAATGTCATGAGCAATGCCAATAGCTCTACCTTTAATGATGCCGAGACCATTGCATTGCAAATGCTTGTTGGTTGTGGACTGGATTATTGAGGGACCCAATTGGTTACTTTCTACTCAAAATTACATTTGTGATTGTGTTCTCCCCCTTACCTCTCACGCAGCTATAAAGGTCATTACTTTGAGGATAATTGTCTAGATGGGCCCAAGCTCTCTCAACTGTGTCATAAGTGTCACAAGGGAGATTCTCGTCATCATATGCATTTGGGCTGCAGTGCAGGATCACTGTTATGATTAGTTCTTTGGTTTGCACTAACAGCAAGCTCAATAGTGGCAGTGTTGACTCGAATGCAAGCAAGTATTGACTCTACAAGCCTTCAACCAAGAAACTACAAATCCCATCATGACTGCTTACCATCAAGTGGGTCGCTCGGTCCCCTCCAACTTGAGTACAGTGCGCAAGTGCTGGAATAGGTTCTTCCGACGGGCGCAGATTTGGCGCCCCAATGCACAAGACATCCCACTGACCATAGGCGAGGCTTTACCCCATGGTGGGAATTGGCACAGACTGCAGACCTGGAGAGAAGCAGGAATCTGTACAATAGGAGACTTATACGAGGAAAATACTCTGCTCCCATTCAACAACCTCCAAGAGCGATATGATCTCCCAAGAGGAGATTTTCTTATGCATGCCGCCCTGATAGCAGGCATGCAAAAACACTGGCAGGAGGGGATTGCTCAGCCTCAGATATCCACAATTTGCCAATGTATAGTGACAGCAGCTGGAACTTTCAAGGCCTTTATAGGCGCCTAACAGAGGAGATACTCCGGCCTTTGACTGCCTTGCGCATCAAGTGGGAGTAGGATCTGGGTGAGGCTATAGATGAGAACAGTGTGGGGAGCTTGTGGAGAGGGCCTGGAAGAGCTCCAGGAATGCATGATTTCAGCTGATCCACTTCTATGTTCTGCACGGAGCATATCTCACACTGGGCAAGATAAACAAATATTTTGGTGTCCAATCAACCGCCTGCCTGCGTTGTAACATGGAGGACGCAGGGTTTTTGCACATGTTCTGGGATTGTCCAACCTTGGGGGACTTCTGGAGGGAGGTCACCGCAGTCCTGGCGACTACGACAAATAGAGAGGTAGCGACGACCCCAGGGTATTGTCTGCTGCACTGGTTCCCTCACGGGGCCAGGAACAAGGTCACTAGCAAGTTCATGGACTTGGGGGTTGGTTTTGGCTAAAAGGGAGATCACTAGTCATTGGATGGCGAGGACTGTCCGTAACATATCCAGATGGATGGGGGAATTTGTGAAGTGCGCAGAGTGCAAGGGGACAATAGACTGCAAATGGCTCAAAGTATAGGGAGCGAGATGACGCTGTAAGCGGCTAGGGCATGGGTAGCGCTAGTGGAGCTCCTGAGACACCCAGCCGGATAGGGAAGATAGCCTAGATGGAGAGGGCCCTAATAGGGGGGGGGGGGGTGCTGATCACCCGGCGTTACTAGCGTTCCTGACTGAAGGTCACACAGTAGGCTTGACCCATTATCTTGTACACCACACAACCAACAACACATGCTAGATGGAGCGGCAAACAATTCACACTTTGGTGTAACCCTAGATCGCACATATTTTGGCTGAAAATAGGATGCATGCCTGGGGGTTGGGGATTTGGGTTGGGCGGACTGGAGTTGTACAGGGAGCACAGCGACTGAAAAAGAGCTTGGAGGGGATTGACAAATATTGTATTAAGATGACACTAAGCAAGGGGTAATGGGTTGGGGGTTGGCCTGGTTTTATGACGAATACTATAATCCTGGACCACAAGTGAGAATACTGAACAATTGAAATTGAAGGGATTGTTTTTATTGTGCTTAATTGCCTCCTTACGCATGTGGGGGTTCCCATACAATGCTAATACTTCCTGAGATTTGTTTAAATATGCCACTTGAAAACTCAATAAAGTCTGTTTAAAATAAAATGACTACTTACCATCCAGAGAGCTTGCTCCAGAGTCATGGAACCCCCCTATTCAGGGTATATACACCTTTGAGACAAACAGCCCCTTGCCATACAATCACTTTTCCACTATTAAGAGCTCCACTCTCTTTGCTCCCGCCACTGTAACCAACCTTATGCTCAGTTCTTGGTTATTTACTAGCTGCTTCTGTGGACCTGCTCTTGCATTCTGATTTAAGCTCAGGCTATGAACCAGCTGATTACTTGAACTATTTTCCACTTGTTTAATTCACTTGCTCTTGGTGTCTGGATTGACAGCTTTTTTGCTAACATGGTTTGTGTCCAGGACCAATTTATGAGTAATCACTCTTTGTTACTTATTTTTGTTCTGCTTTTGAGGGGGAATATTATTTGCTTACTGATTGTTGGCTACTGTGATCCATCTTCGGTCTGTGCTTGCTATTTTATTGAGCACTGTTAAAACAAAGAGGCATTGCTGTGGACCAACGACCGCTCTACTGCTTGTGCACACATACAACAAATTAAGGTTAAAATGTTTAGGAATTACCTAAATGTCCAACATAACTTCTACAGTCAGTAGGGAGGAATACGGGTAAGAAATGCTTCTGTATTTCTCAGTGAAACCTGTATAGAGGAAGGACTAAGCATAAAGTCACCATCAGCTCTGTTCCATGTCCTAAGTGCATGTCTTTGATCACATACAGAGCTCCACTGCCGTGTGGCTAGTTCTGCACTATATAAATACCATATATATGCATACATTCATACATACAGGCATACAGAGGGGCAACTGTATATCTTTTCCTGCACTCCCACAGGTCTGTAACTCGTAAAATAGAGCTAAATGGGCTATGTGGGACACCCGCTTTTTAGGGCTCGGGCCTACGTCACACTGCGTAGCAGTGTGGGTGGAGCCCAAGAGTCCTTTTCTGTCAGGGCCCGCGGTAATTGAAGACAGATGCTGGGCGCATGTGCACCATTCTTTGCTGTGTGCTCTACTAAGCTTCTGAACTCTATTTGGGCTTCCTGGAGCGTGTGCATTTAGTGTCTGGACTGGATGTTGCTGGGCGCGCGTGCACCATTCTTTGCTATCTGCTCTACGAAGCTTGCCTTCTGCCCCCTGATTGCACTCGATAATAAGAAGCGCCCCCCACCCGCATTCTTCTCTCGAGAAGCCAATGGAATCGCCTCTCTCCTGCCTACAAAGCTGCACTGGTGGGGCCCTTTATAGCAGCACTCTGTGTGCACGCCTGTGGAAGCAGTGCTTTGTCCCTCCTTAGATGTCCAAGTGTCACTTACACTTTGTTTAGATTCAGATACATTAGGGTAAGTTCTGCATTGTTGACATCAGAGCTCGAGGCCCCTTTGACCTTTGTCCTGTTCCCAGAAGTAGTACATGGACATCGCGGAGTGTTCTATTCTTTGTCGGGGGTGGGGTGGGGGCACCTTCCTATGCTGTACGTGGCGCCCCCAGTGCCCCTCTTTGCTGGGATGCTTTTGTTGTGAGCCTTACTCGCAACGTGAAGCCATTATCCTCATACGTGACGTTGTTATTCATTGTTCACCTCCTGTCTCCAGCAGCCTGGAGTGTGCAAGGCAGTTCTTTCCATTGTCATCCCCACCCCAGAGGGTCACAACACCCTTCTCCATGAGAAATACACGAACGGGCGCGCCATTAGAGCCTTGCGTTTGCGTACCACCAGGGGCGTAGCGTTGGTGCAGCAGGTGCAGTGGCACCAGGACCCAATCGTTTGGGCCTAAGGGGGAGGCATAAACCCGGAGAATGCCGTATTTTAGTGTCTCAGCAGCAGTCAAAAGTGCCATTTTCCTTGCTTCACCAGGGCCCATGGCATCCTTGCTTCACTACTACATGCAACGCTAGCTCCATGAAGGTTTTTGTGAAATACGGAGGCAAAGTAGGCATATAGGCTTTGGGTGTGGCAACCAGTACCCTGAAGCCATTTCGGCAAATGAATGCGCATTTGTGAGTAAAAGGGTGCTCACCTGCAAGGCGTCAGTACCCATTGCTTTCTGATGCTTGACGTTTTAGTACAGGCGATAGGTTAGATGGTTAGTATTTAAAAAATGGGGTGGTGAGGGACAGAGTCTCTGAATTAAGCAGAAAGCTCTCACCCAGTCAAAAGATCAGGGCTAGATCCAACACCGTTTTTTAGCTCACTGCACCATCCCAGTTTCAGAACCTGGCTGTATGCAAATTAGTCTGTTCCTGTCCCAGTGCATGATGGGAACAGGACAAACCAAACTACAGAAGCCAATTCTTACACTGGGAAGGAAACAAGCTCCCGGGGACCGGTTTCTGGCATTACAGCCGTCTTCGGCCCGGTTTGCTTGAATCCTGATGGTGCAATGAGCAAGGGTCTCACATCTGAGAATACCCTTCCACGCTTAGGGTGGACAAAAATATTTAAAAAATGGGGTGGTGAGGGACAGAGTCTCTGAATTAAGCAGAAAGCTCTCACCCAGTCAAAAGATCAGGGCTAGATCCAACACCGTTTTTTAGCTCACTGCACCATCCCAGTTTCAGAACCTGGCTGTATGCAAATTAGTCTGTTCCTGTCCCAGTGCATGATGGGAACAGGACAAACCAAACTACAGAAGCCAATTCTTACACTGGGAAGGAAACAAGCTCCCGGGGACCGGTTTCTGGCATTACAGCCGTCTTCGGCCCGGTTTGCTTGAATCCTGATGGTGCAATGAGCAAGGGTCTCACATCTGAGAATACCCTTCCACGCTTAGGGTGGACAAAAATATTTAAAAAATGGGGTGGTGAGGGACAGAGTCTCTGAATTAAGCAGAAAGCTCTCACCCAGTCAAAAGATCAGGGCTAGATCCAACACCGTTTTTTAGCTCACTGCACCATCCCAGTTTCAGAACCTGGCTGTATGCAAATTAGTCTGTTCCTGTCCCAGTGCATGATGGGAACAGGACAAACCAAACTACAGAAGCCAATTCTTACACTGGGAAGGAAACAAGCTCCCGGGGACCGGTTTCTGGCATTACAGCCGTCTTCGGCCCGGTTTGCTTGAATCCTGATGGTGCAATGAGCAAGGGTCTCACATCTGAGAATACCCTTCCACGCTTAGGGTGGACAAAAATATTTAAAAAATGGGGTGGTGAGGGACAGAGTCTCTGAATTAAGCAGAAAGCTCTCACCCAGTCAAAAGATCAGGGCTAGATCCAACACCGTTTTTTAGCTCACTGCACCATCCCAGTTTCAGAACCTGGCTGTATGCAAATTAGTCTGTTCCTGTCCCAGTGCATGATGGGAACAGGACAAACCAAACTACAGAAGCCAATTCTTACACTGGGAAGGAAACAAGCTCCCGGGGACCGGTTTCTGGCAATACAGCCGTCTTCGGCCCGGTTTGCTTGAATCCTGATGGTGCAATGAGCAAGGGTCTCACATCTGAGAATACCCTTCCACGCTTAGGGTGGACAAAAATATTTAAAAAATGGGGTGGTGAGGGACAGAGTCTCTGAATTAAGCAGAAAGCTCTATCCCAGTCAAAAGATCAGGGCTAGATCCAACACCGTTTTTTAGCTCACTGCACCATCCCAGTTTCAGAACCTGGCTGTATGCAAATTAGTCTGTTCCTGTCCCAGTGCATGATGGGAACAGGACAAACCAAACTACAGAAGCCAATTCTTACACTGGGAAGGAAACAAGCTCCTGGGGACCGGTTTCTGGCATTACAGCCGTCTTCGGCCCGGTTTGCTTGAATCCTGATGGTGCAATGAGCAAGGGTCTCACATCTGAGAATACCCTTCCACGCTTAGGGTGGACAAAAATATTTAAAAAATGGGGTGGTGAGGGACAGAGTCTCTGAATTAAGCAGAAAGCTCTCACCCAGTCAAAAGATCAGGGCTAGATCCAACACCGTTTTTTAGCTCACTGCACCATCCCAGTTTCAGAACCTGGCTGTATGCAAATTAGTCTGTTCCTGTCCCAGTGCATGATGGGAACAGGACAAACCAAACTACAGAAGCCAATTCTTACACTGGGAAGGAAACAAGCTCCCGGGGACCGGTTTCTGGCATTACAGCCGTCTTCGGCCCGGTTTGCTTGAATCCTGATGGTGCAATGAGCAAGGGTCTCACATCTGAGAATACCCTTCCACGCTTAGGGTGGACAAAAATATTTAAAAAATGGGGTGGTGAGGGACAGAGTCTCTGAATTAAGCAGAAAGCTCTCACCCAGTCAAAAGATCAGGGCTAGATCCAACACCGTTTTTTAGCTCACTGCACCATCCCAGTTTCAGAACCTGGCTGTATGCAAATTAGTCTGTTCCTGTCCCAGTGCATGATGGGAACAGGACAAACCAAACTACAGAAGCCAATTCTTACACTGGGAAGGAAACAAGCTCCCGGGGACCGGTTTCTGGCATTACAGCCGTCTTCGGCCCGGTTTGCTTGAATCCTGATGGTGCAATGAGCAAGGGTCTCACATCTGAGAATACCCTTCCACGCTTAGGGTGGACAAAAATATTTAAAAAATGGGGTGGTGAGGGAGTGATGGGGCAGTGAGATAAATAACGGTGATGGATCAAGCCCTGATCTTTGGACTGGGTAAGAGTGGTCTGTTTAACTCAGACACTCTGTTCATCACCACCCCCTTTTCTAAATCGTTTTTGGCCACTATAGGTGTGGCAGGGTATACTCAGACATGAGTCCCTTTCTCACTGCTCCATCAGGATTCAAGCAAGCCGGGCCGAAGAAGGCTGAAATGCCAGAAACCGGTCCCCGGTAGCTTGTCTCCTTTCTGGTGAAGAATTGGCTTGGTAGTTTAGTCTGCCCTGTTCCCATGATGCACTGGGCCAGGGACAGACTGATTTGCATATAGCCAGGTTCTGAGCTGGGATGGGGCAGTGAGATAAATAACGGTGATGGATCAAGCCCTGATCTTTGGACTGGGTAAGAGTGGTCTGTTTAACTCAGACACTCTGTTCATCACCACCCCCTTTTCTAAATCGTTTTTGGCCACTATAGGTGTGGCAGGGTATACTCAGACATGAGTCCCTTTCTCACTGCTCCATCAGGATTCAAGCAAGCCGGGCCGAAGAAGGCTGAAATGCCAGAAACCGGTCCCCGGTAGCTTGTCTCCTTTCTGGTGAAGAATTGGCTTGGTAGTTTAGTCTGCCCTGTTCCCATGATGCACTGGGCCAGGGACAGACTGATTTGCATATAGCCAGGTTCTGAGCTGGGATGGGGCAGTGAGATAAATAACGGTGATGGATCAAGCCCTGATCTTTGGACTGGGTAAGAGTGGTCTGTTTAACTCAGACACTCTGTTCATCACCACCCCCTTTTCTAAATCGTTTTTGGCCACTATAGGTGTGGCAGGGTATACTCAGACATGAGTCCCTTTCTCACTGCTCCATCAGGATTCAAGCAAGCCGGGCCGAAGAAGGCTGAAATGCCAGAAACCGGTCCCCGGTAGCTTGTCTCCTTTTTGGTGAAGAATTGGCTTGGTAGTTTAGTCTGCCCTGTTCCCATGATGCACTGGGCCAGGGACAGACTGATTTGCATATAGCCAGGTTCTGAGCTGGGATGGGGCAGTGAGATAAATAACGGTGATGGATCAAGCCCTGATCTTTGGACTGGGTAAGAGTGGTCTGTTTAACTCAGACACTCTGTTCATCACCACCCCCTTTTCTAAATCGTTTTTGGCCACTATAGGTGTGGCAGGGTATACTCAGACATGAGTCCCTTTCTCACTGCTCCATCAGGATTCAAGCAAGCCGGGCCGAAGAAGGCTGAAATGCCAGAAACCGGTCCCCGGTAGCTTGTCTCCTTTCTGGTGAAGAATTGGCTTGGTAGTTTAGTCTGCCCTGTTCCCATGATGCACTGGGCCAGGGACAGACTGATTTGCATATAGCCAGGTTCTGAGCTGGGATGGGGCAGTGAGATAAATAACGGTGATGGATCAAGCCCTGATCTTTGGACTGGGTAAGAGTGGTCTGTTTAACTCAGACACTCTGTTCATCACCACCCCCTTTTCTAAATCGTTTTTGGCCACTATAGGTGTGGCAGGGTATACTCAGACATGAGTCCCTTTCTCACTGCTCCATCAGGATTCAAGCAAGCCGGGCCGAAGAAGGCTGAAATGCCAGAAACCGGTCCCCGGTAGCTTGTCTCCTTTCTGGTGAAGAATTGGCTTGGTAGTTTAGTCTGCCCTGTTCCCATGATGCACTGGGCCAGGGACAGACTGATTTGCATATAGCCAGGTTCTGAGCTGGGATGGGGCAGTGAGATAAATAACGGTGATGGATCAAGCCCTGATCTTTGGACTGGGTAAGAGTGGTCTGTTTAACTCAGACACTCTGTTCATCACCACCCCCTTTTCTAAATCGTTTTTGGCCACTATAGGTGTGGCAGGGTATACTCAGACATGAGTCCCTTTCTCACTGCTCCATCAGGATTCAAGCAAGCCGGGCCGAAGAAGGCTGAAATGCCAGAAACCGGTCCCCGGTAGCTTGTCTCCTTTCTGGTGAAGAATTGGCTTGGTAGTTTAGTCTGCCCTGTTCCCATGATGCACTGGGCCAGGGACAGACTGATTTGCATATAGCCAGGTTCTGAGCTGGGATGGGGCAGTGAGATAAATAACGGTGATGGATCAAGCCCTGATCTTTGGACTGGGTAAGAGTGGTCTGTTTAACTCAGACACTCTGTTCATCACCACCCCCTTTTCTAAATCGTTTTTGGCCACTATAGGTGTGGCAGGGTATACTCAGACATGAGTCCCTTTCTCACTGCTCCATCAGGATTCAAGCAAGCCGGGCCGAAGAAGGCTGAAATGCCAGAAACCGGTCCCCGGTAGCTTGTCTCCTTTCTGGTGAAGAATTGGCTTGGTAGTTTAGTCTGCCCTGTTCCCATGATGCACTGGGCCAGGGACAGACTGATTTGCATATAGCCAGGTTCTGAGCTGGGATGGGGCAGTGAGATAAATAACGGTGATGGATCAAGCCCTGATCTTTGGACTGGGTAAGAGTGGTCTGTTTAACTCAGACACTCTGTTCATCACCACCCCCTTTTCTAAATCGTTTTTGGCCACTATAGGTGTGGCAGGGTATACTCAGACATGAGTCCCTTTCTCACTGCTCCATCAGGATTCAAGCAAGCCGGGCCGAAGAAGGCTGAAATGCCAGAAACCGGTCCCCGGTAGCTTGTCTCCTTTCTGGTGAAGAATTGGCTTGGTAGTTTAGTCTGCCCTGTTCCCATGATGCACTGGGCCAGGGACAGACTGATTTGCATATAGCCAGGTTCTGAGCTGGGATGGGGCAGTGAGATAAATAACGGTGATGGATCAAGCCCTGATCTTTGGACTGGGTAAGAGTGGTCTGTTTAACTCAGACACTCTGTTCATCACCACCCCCTTTTCTAAATCGTTTTTGGCCACTATAGGTGTGGCAGGGTATACTCAGACATGAGTCCCTTTCTCACTGCTCCATCAGGATTCAAGCAAGCCGGGCCGAAGAAGGCTGAAATGCCAGAAACCGGTCCCCGGTAGCTTGTCTCCTTTCTGGTGAAGAATTGGCTTGGTAGTTTAGTCTGCCCTGTTCCCATGATGCACTGGGCCAGGGACAGACTGATTTGCATATAGCCAGGTTCTGAGCTGGGATGGGGCAGTGAGATAAATAACGGTGATGGATCAAGCCCTGATCTTTGGACTGGGTAAGAGTGGTCTGTTTAACTCAGACACTCTGTTCATCACCACCCCCTTTTCTAAATCGTTTTTGGCCACTATAGGTGTGGCAGGGTATACTCAGACATGAGTCCCTTTCTCACTGCTCCATCAGGATTCAAGCAAGCCGGGCCGAAGAAGGCTGAAATGCCAGAAACCGGTCCCCGGTAGCTTGTCTCCTTTCTGGTGAAGAATTGGCTTGGTAGTTTAGTCTGCCCTGTTCCCATGATGCACTGGGCCAGGGACAGACTGATTTGCATATAGCCAGGTTCTGAGCTGGGATGGGGCAGTGAGATAAATAACGGTGATGGATCAAGCCCTGATCTTTGGACTGGGTAAGAGTGGTCTGTTTAACTCAGACACTCTGTTCATCACCACCCCCTTTTCTAAATCGTTTTTGGCCACTATAGGTGTGGCAGGGTATACTCAGACATGAGTCCCTTTCTCACTGCTCCATCAGGATTCAAGCAAGCCGGGCCGAAGAAGGCTGAAATGCCAGAAACCGGTCCCCGGTAGCTTGTCTCCTTTCTGGTGAAGAATTGGCTTGGTAGTTTAGTCTGCCCTGTTCCCATGATGCACTGGGCCAGGGACAGACTGATTTGCATATAGCCAGGTTCTGAGCTGGGATGGGGCAGTGAGATAAATAACGGTGATGGATCAAGCCCTGATCTTTGGACTGGGTAAGAGTGGTCTGTTTAACTCAGACACTCTGTTCATCACCACCCCCTTTTCTAAATAGGTTAGATGGTTAGTGCACCTGGTGCAAAGACGTGGTAACATCCTAAAGGTTGCACGGACAGACTGCGCATTGGTAAGCTCCGCCTTTTATTTAGATGAGCTCGTAAAAGGAGTGCAGTGAGTAGGCAAATTAGAAGTTCTGCCTGCGGCTTGCAGGAACAGAGAGCAGTAGGTGCAGTTAGCGCTTCTGCGCAAAATGCCAAGATTGTTTGCTCTAAACAAAGGCCGAACTTTTTTCAGCCCCAGCGTCTGTAGCCCGGCCTGGGAGTGGTTCCGTCGAAGCAGCTCGTAGAAACCCTCAGTGGTTGCTGCTCGGGCACGCAGCCGGATTCCAGCGAGATAAGGCGCGTGCGTCATAGTTTTGGTCTGGTTTCACTATTGACATTTGTCATTGAAAATATATTTTCTCTTTACTGCCTTCTGTTGTCCACAGTGACACTGCAGATGGCCACGCTTAAAAAACACGTGGACCGATTCTGAGTATGTGAAGTGAAGGGGTTTGATGTGGTCACGTCACAAGACGGCCCTGGTGCAGGGATGGAGTGTGAGTGAAGTCACGCACCACCTGCAGCCATGGTGCATCTAGTAAGTAGCAGTCTCCGCGGTGAAGGGGGCGTGTGCCTTGGCGCATCATTCACCAGAGCACACTTCCCGTAACACAGGCCCCTGCCGTCCCCGTGATGCGGGGGGGTAAGCTCCTGGGGGCCACTTAGCACGGTACACTGACCTGGCAGGGGCTGCGAGGGACCCCAAGCTCGAGGGGCCCCTCTCAGCACAGTACTCTGACCAGACTGCTCCAGAATGAGTCCGTATGGGGGCCCCTTCACGTACTTTGCAGCCCCCCCTTCGAGTTTCGTTCTTCTCTGACGGCTCAGCAGCACACACTCGAACCTCGCCACATGGGTGTAAATCCCAGAAAGGCTGGCCTGTTTTGGGCCAATAACTGCATTTCCCGAGTACCTCGGATTGAAAATCGATAACAACTCACTGCAGAGGGTTCTGCCTCTAACTTCCCAATGAGATGCCCCTCCCACCCAAATCACAAACTAGTGTCTCTGATCTGGTGACACCCCCCCAAATACTGGCCCGTTAACAGTTCACCGCTTATTCATCATCTCACCACCTAAGCTCTTCCCTACCATAACTGCTCCAGAACCTTTGTGTACACTGTCTATAGTATTATTTGATTTATTGTTGCAATGTATTTTTTTATACTGTATGTAACTCAGGTACTTTCTCTTTCACCAGGCACACACACCACCAGCTGTCTGTGCATGCTTTTACCAGGCACACATGTCTGTGCACGCTTTTACCAGGCACACACACCCCTAGCCGTCAGTGCACGCTTCCACCAGGTACACACACCTCCAGCCAGTAGTGCAGGCTTCCACCAAGCACACACACCACCAGCCATAAGTGCACAATTTCTACAGGCACACACACCACCAGCCATCCGTGCACACATCAATTGTTAACGCATCCACAATTAACTATTGTAGCAATCGCAGTATGGTGCATTTTACTTTTAAACATATTCATCTAAAGCGCAGCATGCCATCATTGCTACAAATCCAACCCACATAATTCCACTACACACCACATGCATACACTCCATAACACATGGCTAAAAGACATTCTGGCAGATGCATCAACGAAAATACCTCCCGGTAAAACACCGAATCGGTAAAACAGGCCGTTGCCGAACGCAAAACCAAAAAATGCTATGCATCAACCCAAAATCGGTAAAAAATAAAGAATCGCAAACCCCCCCCCGCGGTAAATTACCGAATCGCAAATCAGACAATCGGAAATAACGAACACCAAAGCTGACCTCGGAAATACCGAATCGCTATTAAAGAATCGCAATGGAATGCATGAAAAGTCGCTAATACAGAGAAACCCAAAAATCGCTATTTAGCATGAGCAAAATAAGGGGAATCACAATCAGGAGGTAAAGTAACACCCCATCAGCAGATGCTGACAATCAGTAACCCTTCACATATGCCCTGGGAAACCCCACATGTCATCCAAAATGGCTGCCCTCTACGTGCTTGCTAGGAGGAGGAGGATCAACGCCCAGGCCCAGCGCAGGAGGATGATCCAGGACAGGATCTTCAGGGTGCGCATCACTTTGCTGGGGCAGACCGAGGAACAGGTGTACGATAAGTACAGACTCAACCGTGCCATGATCATGCGCCTAATAGCAGACCTGGAACCATTACTGCAGCACGAGACCGGTAGGACCAACGCCATACCAGCCCATGTGCAGGTCTTATGCTGCCTGCACCTGCTTGCGTCTGGAAGCTTCCAGGGGGTAATAGCTGAGACTGGAGGCGTGTCGCAAAGCGCATTATCACGCTTCTTTCACCGGTTCCTAGAGGCCATGCTGACATTAATAAATCGCCACATCACCTTCCCCACAACCCCCCAGCAGCTGACCCGCACCAAACGGGAATTCTACCAGGTGGCACAATTCCCCCATGTCATAGGGTGTGTTGACTGCACACATGTCCCCATCTGTCCTCCATCAGCCACCGAATACATATTCCGCAACCGGAAGTCATATCATTCTATTAATGTGCAGGTGGTGTGCAATGCCAAGTACATCATTACGGACCTTGTAGCCCAATTCCCGGGAGCACACACGACGCTTACATATTCCGTCACTGTGGCCTCCACAGGCGCCTGATCAATGGTAAATTTGGAGAGGGACACCTACTAGGTACATATTGATGCATCATCGTACTCTCCATCCACTCCATCCCCACATGTATATTTGCATTCATGCTGATGACCATTCTCTCCCCATCCTGCAGGTTACAGCGCATACGCATTGCGTGAATATCTACTCACTCCCTACCTCAACCCAGCTACACCGCAAGAGCAGCGCTACAACAGAGCACACATCAGCACAAGGAATGTGGTTGAGCGTACATTCGGCATCCTCAAGAGTCGCTTCCGAATACTGCACAAGACTGGAGGTGCCTTGCAGTACGACCCAGTGACCTGCTGCCAGATCATTGCTGTCTGTGCCATCCTGCACAACATCGACACACACAGGGGGATACCCATAGAGGTGGACGGAGAGGATGAACTACGTGCACAGCAACCCCCCCTCCCAACACCGACAGGCGCATGTGTCCAACACAGCAGAAGGGCAACGGAGGCGGACATACATCACACTGCATCATTTCTGAGATAGGTAAGAGAGTGCCTTGACAACAGGATCAGATTTGCAAGGGTTTAATGGGCATGGACACCTGACTGGTGCAGATATACGTAACACAAACATGCTGCTGCTGCAGTTGAAGTCTAACTTAAATTGTCCATTCTCAGAACGGGTGATGCGTGTGGCACTTTAGTCTGGCCATGGTTACGTCACCAAGGACAGTGTGACTTTGCCACATGTTCACTTGCGTTTGCCGTGTACCCCCAGTCTCTTGTCCTGTGACTCGTCGGCTTCTCCACAATGGGTGTCTGTGGCAGTTGCATTGCGCCCACTGCGCCTCCTCCCGCTGGTCTCCGGCAGGGAGACGCTGCTGACACTGGAGGCTGCCTCACTCCCCTCTTCCGCTCCCAGACTGCTGACACTGGCTGGCCCAGGCTGCAGTTGCTCCACTGCAGTGGTCACCCTCTCAAGGGCCTTTGCCACATCTCCACAATAATGCCCTAGGTCCGCTTGCAGGGACACGGACCTGCGGGACAGCACAGCTGTGCTGTTGCACAGCTTATTGATGGCCTTGTTAGTGGAATTCACTACGAGCATGATCTGCCTGGGACGCCGGCGCTCACATTGTTGGCCTGCGACTACGGCACGTGTCAGTTCCTGCAGGCAAAGCTTGATTTCATTGTTGCCGGCAGCTACGGCAGTGGTGTGCTCACGCACAGCGTCAGTCATGTTGCCTAATTTGTTGCAAAGTTTGGTCATGGAGAGTTTCATGGCACCCATGAGTCTCCCCTGCAGGCGCTGGACACGCAGCATCCGGGTCTCCGCAACTCCGTACCCTTCGGACGGATCGACTGGTCTTGCAGCTACCCGACCCGGGGGCACAGCCCTCTGTCTGATACGCTGACGTGCTGCAGTTTGGCTGTTTGGAGTGACGACAGCCTGGCGTGGGACATTTTGGGGTGCTGAACTCTGCTCCAACTCCATCACGGGCAGGGAGGAAACATCTGCTCTGCGGCTCTGCGGAGTGGCCCGCACTGGTGGTGGTGGTGGCGGTGGTGGTGGTGGAGTCTTGGACCGCGAGGATGGCGGTGGTGGTGGTGGTGTCTTTGACCGCAGGGATGGTGGAGGTGTTGTCCGCCGTGGTGATGAAGGGGAGGACATGGCTTCAGGTCCCTGTGAGCACTCCGCATCGGTCAACACTGGTGTCTCTGAGATGACGAGGTGGGCACTGTCGTCAGAATCGATGGGGGATGCATCTGTGTGTGAAACAGTGCATAGTTATTATCATGGTATTGTATGTGAAAATAGCTTTGGCATCTCACAATAAGAACTTTTTCGGACAGACATTTGGCCCTTTGCAGCTGTATTCACCTCTGGGTTCAGGCATGCACTCATTCATGTATTGACTACAACTCCCATGGTGCAACACAGTGGTGAGGGTATGTGTTTTGGGGACCGCTACATGTGCACTGGGTCTGGCATGGGGGAGTGGGCAGGGACTTACTACACGCTGCATTGTTACGCTGCCATGCATCTTACCTTGTCCTCCTTCCGCAGCACCAGAGGTGTCCAGACGTGTGACCCCCACAACAGCTTCCGGTTCTATGGTGGACTCCACTAGGTCCTCCAGGGCTGTGTTAGGCGTCACATTGGATGTGCCCCCTCCTGTGCCAGCAGCATCCTTGACCCTCTGCGCAATCCTCTCCTTGGCCCTCTTACGCAGGTCATACCAGCGTTTTTTTAAGTCGTCGATGCTGTGGTGGGTGACTCCGCAGGCATTTACCTTGTCCTTGATGCGCAGCCACATCTTTCGTTTTTCGGCCTCAGGCACCTTCAGCGACAACTTCCCAAATAGTCGGTCATTGTTGCTGGTCACACACTCTATCAGGATTTCAAGTTCCTTATCAGAGAACTTGCGTTTTCTCTTTCGGTGTGTGTCCTTTCCCTACTGGGAGGCCTCCTTCTCCATCTTGTCCTGCTGTCCTAGTCCTGGTTGCTGCTGGTTCAGTCTGGGTCCTCAGCTCCTGTGCTCTGCCTCCTCCTCTGTGCTCCTCGGAACACTGAATGGAGCATGGGCTGTCCTACTTCCTGGTTGTGATGTCATCAGCCTGCTTCCGATGCGTCGCGTAGTTTTCCTGTTTTCGCTATTACCGAATTCGCAATTACCGGATTCACTAATACCGATTCGGTATTTGCTAACTCGGTATTTGCTAGTCTCCCTGACGTACTTTTGCTATTTAATAGCGATTTTTACTGATTCAGTAATTTTTACCGATTACATTGATGCATCGCGGTTTGCATGTCCTTAATAGAGATTTGTTATTTTTCGCTATTACCGACATGTATTACCGATTTTTGATGCATATGCCCCATTGCAATTTACAATGGCATTAGCTCCAATTCAAATAAATCCGAGACCTACCACATGCATACACTCCAAAACACATGGATGAAAGACATTGCCATTTACAATGCCATTAGCTCTAAATGTTCCAAATGATGTAGGTATATATTGAGTATGTAAGATGGATTTCGATTTCCTTTTCTAACCCTTGCAAAGTTGTAGAGTGACAACCACTGACGACACACGTGTTACATGGCAGAGAAATCAAAAGCCAATTACAGAAAGAATTGGAGAATAAAGGGATGACTGGATGACTCATTTGTAATAATACACTATTGCTTGTGTTGAGAGACCAGTAAATGTAAATGCTACTCTTACCAACTCTACATTACTCATAAGTACGCTTTGTTTTGCCATAACACGTTCTAGTCATGTCGCAGAGTGAGTGAGCGCAGTGAGTGCAGAGTGAGTCCAGAATGAGTGTAGAGAGTGAATGCAGAGTGAGAGTGAGTGCAGAATAAGTGCAGAGTGAGAGTGAATGCAGAATGAGAGAGTGCAGAGTGAGTGCAAAGTGCAGAGTGAGTGCAGAATGACTGCAGAGTGAGTGTGAGTGAGTGCAGAGTGCGTGCAGAATGAGTGCAGAGTGAGAGTGAGTGCAGAGTGAGTGCAGAGTGAGTGCAGGGGCAGAGTGGGGGCAGAGTGAGTGCAGTTGCAGAGTGAGGGCAGAGTGAGTGCAGGTGCACAGTGAGTGAGTGCAAAGTGAGTGCAGGTGCAGAGTGCAGAGAGAGTGAGTGCAGAGAGAATGAGTGCAGAGTGGGTCCAGAGTGAGTACAGGTACAGAGTCAGTGCAGAGTCAGTGCAGAATGAGTGAGTGCAGAGTGAGTGTGAGTGCAGAGAGAGTGTAGAGTGAGTGCAGGTGCAGAGTGAGTGCAGGTGCAGAGTGAGTGCAGAGTGAGTGCAGAATGACTGCAGAGTGAGTGTGACTGCAGCGTGAGTGTGACTGCAGAGTGACTGCAGAGTGAGTGTGACTGGAGAGTGACTGCAGAGTAACAGTCACTGCAGAGTGACAGTGACTGCAGTGTGTGAGTGTGCAGGGTGAACAGTGTGTGAGTGTGCAGGGTGAACAGTGTGGGAGTGTGCAGGATGAACAGTGTGTGAGTATGCAGGGTTAACAGTGTGAGTGTGTAGGGTGAGCAGTGTGTGAGTGTGTAGGGGCAGCGTGTGAGTTTGTTGGATACGAACACTTGAACTAAGTCCACCGCACACATACATAAGACCACACACATAAGAGCACACACACACCAAACACACAACACACACAGACACACCACACACATATACCACACACACACCACTCTCTCACCACCACACTCTCATCAACACTCATCACCACACACTCACCACCACACACTCATCCCCACAGATTTACCACCACACACTCACCACTACACACACAACCACGCATACAACCACACACCACCAGCCGTCAGTGCTGCATTCACACGCACAAACATCACCAGCCATCAATGCACGCTTTCACAGGGCACAAACACCACCAGGCGTCAGTGCTGGCTTCCACCAAGCACACAATACCAAACGTCAGTGCACGCTTTAAAAAACACACACACACACACACACTATCAGCCATCAGTGCACACTTTCACTAGTCCCACACAACACGAGCCGTCAGTGCACGCTTTTACAAGGCGCACTCATCACCAGCTGTCAGTGCACGCTTTCACCAAGCACACACACCACCAGCCATCTGTACACGCTTTTACCAGGCACACACACCACCAGCCGTCACTGCCCGCTTCCACGAGGCACACACACCTCCAGCCGGCAGTGCACGCTTCCACCAAGCACACACTTCACCAGCCAACAGTGAACACTTCCTACAGGCACACACACCAACAGCCATCAGTGCACACATCAATTGTTAACGCATCCACAATAAACTATTGTAGCAATCGCCCTATGGTGCACTTTACTTTTACACATATTCATCTAAAGTGCAGCTTACCACCATTTATACAATTCCAATACAACCCACATATTTCTACTACACACCACATGCATACACTCCATAACACATGCATAAAATACCTTGCCATTTACAATGCCATTACCTCTAACTCAAATAAATCCGAGACCTATTGCATTTCTAATGCTTGTTTTCAATGGAGTCACAAATAAGATTGGAGTTGAAACATTACTACACATGTAGGTCGTGAGATTAATGACACTGTTATATTCATGTGCACGATTGGGCTTGTGTTCTGCCAAACATGCTGTTGATATTTTTCCAAAACCGCAAAATTCGATGACTGATAGCCCAAGCCAGAGTAAATTTAATTTATGCTTCTGAATAGAATACTGCAATATTCTCTCAAAAGTAAAGTGCAAAATTCTGGATAAAACTGCGAACCCTTAACCATATACAGTAATAGTTTCTCCTTCATCCCTTTAACTCAAATGTATTAAGACTTAATAAATAGTAAGCATAAATGTAAAAAAAAAGACATACAAGTTAGCACTAATACTCGTTAAAAACACAATGGCTCTGAGGAAGGATGTGGATAGAGTATTAATTGCATCCAAAAAAAGCAAGAACCCCAGGGTGAAGCATTTGCCAGGTCCCGGAAGTGTCGCCTAATTACGCTCAGGTTCAATTTGCATAAATTCCTTTGCGAAAATTATGCAAAATGCCAGTCCAGCGTTTAGCGTTATATACGTCCATTTTTAAAATGAGGATGCACTTAGCGCTAAAAAAGCACAAACGTGCATGTGACGTGTGAAGTCACTCTTGTTCAGTTTCACACAACTCAGCATAATCTTAGGCATTTCGCGTAACAAGCATTATGTAAAATGCTGGAAAATATGTGAGATTTAACAGGCCTAAACTAATTTTTGCCCAGCCCTACATCTAGCCTAAAAATGAAGCATAACAAGTAGATTGAGTATTTACTGCACCAAGTACTGCACGGTTTCCCTCTTTTTCAGGCATTTTCCTTGATAAAGGTTCTTATGTTTGGCCTGCAAAGATTTGTCAAGGGAAAATTGTGGGTGTGTAGTAATTACCAAATGCAATATATTCCACAGAAAATAAATAACACACGACCCGGGGGTCCAATCCCAGAGAAGACTATTGCAAGCATAGGAATAATAATTTATCTCTAAAGCCATAATCAGGACTATGTATTTTGTAAATTTGTAAAATGTATAGACTAATACACGGAAGAAATATGCTACAGCAAATGCTACCAATGGACTAGTTGAGTGAGACAGAAGATCAAATTCCATCATAATCAATCTTGCAGCATTCTCTATTAATAGCTGGCGTAAGAACAATATGCACTATTTCCAAAATTTATGACACATTAATAACAAATGACAAAAGGGATTTGAGGTCTGGGTGAAGGAGACTATTCCTTACCAGAATATGACTCAAGCACAAACAATAACAATAAGCAGTGGCAAAGCCAATAGATCTGGCTTTGGCTGCTGGCCTTTTGTCTTTGCCAATACATGTGTCTGTTAATATCTTCTACAGCTTTTTTATAAAAACACTAACAACTTTGGTACTTGTGCATGAACGGGCATGCATGCACACAGGCAGTCATCTTTCAATGCTTCTGTAATAAAGTTTAACAAAACATTCAAAGATGGCGTGCAATCTGTAGATGATCTCCGGAGATGTGACCGGGACAAAAGAACTGCCTGTTGCTGATCCATGAGAGGACTTTGCTGGAAATAAGAATGGTGTCTGCCCTGGTTAAGATTTCTATCGTCACAGTTATGTGGGGGTAACATTTACCGTTGGGACAATTTGGAGGCTGTATTCAGTTCAGTTGTACAGGGAAGAAGTAAACCGAGAGTAAGACCAAGGTCAAAAATAACTTTCCACATTTTTTCAATTCAAAAAGCTCAGAGTGGAACAAGTGAAAAAATCCAACTGGCCCTCAATTGCATGTGGTAGGACGTAAGTTGGTGGTTCTATGTTGTCGCTTCCAGGATTTTACAGAGCTTGAAAAACTTCAGCAAGAGAAACCTGTAGTAGGCCTTTGTTAAAAGGGGTTCCAGGTGGTTGGACAACTGGTAGGTGCCCCCAGTCACTTGAGAATATCTGCACAAAAAATCTACAAGTGGCAGGGCACTTTAAGTCATCATAATTTGGAGCCAACTCGCTGGCCAGAATATTAAGCATTGTCCGGTTGGAATTATGTTTCTATGTTCAAACTTTTAAAAATGGGTATAGGCAGTTATCCTTTAACCTGTCCTTTTTGAAATATTCATGACAGATTTCCAGTGACCCTGTTCATTTTTGGACCAGGTTTCTGTGGTGTTTCTTACGAGCAACGCAGGCTAGTAACAGGCTCCAGTCCACATAGGATTCCAGTACACTCTGTCATTGGAAATCTTAGAGAGGCCTCCAATTTAATCTAGAATTTCAGAATCAAAATAACTGATTCCAACAACATCGATCTCGATCAAAGGCAAACAGCCTGCCCACAGCAAAAATAGACCTCAATATAAATTGAGTCAGAGCTCAGGTGGGTGACTGGCTCCGACTATCAAGCAAACCGATTCCAGCAGAAGATTTCAAGTTGAAGATCTGAGAGCTGTCCATGCATTTCAATAGTGATTACTTCAGTGTTTCTCGATTTCAGGTTGCACACGCCCAAAAAAGTGGTTGTTTATGATTATTTAGGGAAAAACTAAAAATATGCATTTATAAGAAAAGTATCAACCACATCTTAAAATATTGTCCACATAGTACACCTACTTTCACTGCAAGATTATAAAACTAAAGCCCTTAAACTATCTAAACCCCCCCCCCCCCCCCCGACACCAAAAGAAAAAAAAATCAAATACTGGAGGGCTTCTTTTCTGGAAAAAAGAGCTCTTTTAAATCTAGGCAAAAAGACCAGGGAAGCCAAATATTACACTTAAAAAGACAAAGGCAATCACCATGTGTTTCAAAAGCAGGAACTAAGCCCTTCTAAAGATTTCTGCACTCAAAGAGTGTGGGACGTTTTCCCAGGTGAAGAAGTAATTCACATCTTCAAGACAGAGGAGAGGTGGCCCCTAATCGCTCCGAGCCTCATCCTGCTCTTTATACAACTAAGCATTTACTAGCAATTGCAAGAACTAGGCTTTATTCTGGAACCACAATGCCTGAAATAATTACAAACACTATGGGACTTATTACGATGTGGGGCGGATCGCCACCGCCCACTTGGCGGTGGCGATCCGCCCTACATTTCCCTCCGCCCGCCACCCATATCCCCCTGCCATATAAGTATGGCGGGGGGCACCCCGGTTGACGGAAAGACCATCCGCTGGTTGACTTGTCGACCGGGCAGGAAAAGATCACAATATGGTGGCAGTGTCTAATAAACACCGCAATCCATATTATGATGAGTGCAGTAATGAGCCTTTCCATGGAAAGGCTCGCGGTCTTTGCTGTTGGGGGCCTGCAGCGGGCCCCCATGGTGTTGGGTGGTGCACATGGAGGGTACCTATGGTACCCCCCTAGTTGCCATGCACTACATGGCAGGCACCACGTGGTGCCTGCCATGTAGTGCATGGGAATGCCGTGCACAGTCCATTTACACTGCGATGTAACGGGGCCAGGATGTGCCCGCCAGTGTGGCGGGCGCATCCTAACTTACATGGCGGTACCCCCACCACTTTGGCGGTTGGTCCCTGGCTCCCCTACGGTGGCTAGCGCACTTTGTTCGTCCGCCATCATAATGGACCCCCAAGTTCATATTTCAGCACAAATGGGAGTTATGTTTTCAACTGGCTTTCAGCCCAATGTGGTAGTCTTTTACACAAGGCTATGGAAAAACAATTATTTTACGTCTGAGCCCCATAATTGAGCATATCACTCATTCACTACCACTATTAACTTACAAAATGCTAGTTATACATTCTAATACAGAGCTCTGTGGGAAGGCAATCTCCTGACTCAGACACAACCATTCCTGCAACAGTTGGAGCAGAGGAGTGGTCATTTCAAGCTTTCTTTTTAAGAGGTCAGAGACCTCAGTTGATCTCAACATGTAGGCGTACACAAAACTGGGGATCTTACGGTGGTAGGTGGCATTTTTTACAGTCATAATTGTAAGCCTTTCCAGCTTTAAATGAACCGTCTTGTAATTAATGCAAACTACCTTCGTTGGGTCCCTGCACTATTCGTAGTGATTTCTGTGGTCACTTACATACAGACTCAGCCGCGGCCCATGCAGGTAAGAGCGGAGGGGCCGGGCTGGGGTGTGTGGGTTCAACAGATGAGCACGAGGGAAAATTAAATAAATAATACATTTTCCCTCTTCGTCGTCTGTTGAAATCACCCGCCCCCGCCACTTTTACCTGCCCAGGCCGTGGCTGCACAGACTACTGGATGGACTAAGTGGGAATCCACAGCTGGCTTACTACTAATGGATTCAATTCAATCACTTGTGATATTTTAAACAAGGAGCCTCTTTATTACATATGACCATAAATGTTTCTGCCTCTAACATTTTCTTTTTGCCACTTTTTTACTGAAGCTATATATTTGAAACTTTTCTGACATATGGTAACATAAATGCTACTGACAATGCTACAAAAATGTGACCTTATAATCATGTTGAAAATGCAAACTGTGCTTACTTTAAGGGGCTTGAACATAAGCTGTGAAAAAACAACTTAATCGAAGATAAATAACGTCTACTTGGTAAACACAGGTTTAAGACTTACCACACCATAGGAATATGTGTCACATGTCTCAGACACTGGGAGACTCTGAATAACTTCAGGGGCCATCCACGGGAAGGTCCCCACTAAAGACATGTGTGTGGTATGTGAGTGGAACCTTGAAGCACCGAAATCACAGATCTGAAAAAAGAGACGTAGGAGAGAATGTTGTGAATCCGTTATGTCAAATACCAATTGCTAAACTGTTTATATATTTATTAAATGAATCCTACCTTTAATACGCCATCGGATGTTATAACAACTGGTAATTGAGAAACAAAAACAGAAAGAGTCATGTTACATACATGGTGATATCATGCTTTCCACAAACTAAGCAAACAGAAGTGTTAATTCACACCTCTTCAGAAAACATAAACAATTATCTAAGATATCTAACAACATGGTAAACAGTGTAAGTATTATTATACAACTAAGTACACACTAATCTTGGAAGGGTTTAAAAATGTTAAGACGCAGCACCGTCCCAAAGTTATCTCATCATCCAGTTCTTCCCCACAGTCCTTACAGAACTGAGGCTTGTCAGCCACACCAACAGTCCCTACTCTGACCAACCCAACACTGCAAAGTCTTATAATGCCCTCCTCTACGAAACTCCCTACTGATGGAAGTGGCCCTAAAAGAAGGTCCTGCGTAACACCGTTCTTGACATTGTAGACATTCCAGAGACATGTATCCCGGGCAAGAGTCTTCCTCAGTAAGTGTGGTGGGGCTTGTTGAGCTTGGATCTGTAGGCGCTACATTAAGCCTGGTCTTGAGCCCACGTTAAGGAAATGTGAACACACATGATGCAGGAAAGGGCGTTAGTTACAGTTGTTGATTAAGAAACAAGCGCTAGTTGCAGCTGTGTGTTGATTAGAAGACCCTGGGGCATATTACCAAGCAATAGCGATAATTATAGCTATTGCTTGGTTAGCGAGAAAAAATTATCGCCGAGTTGCGGCGATTTTTATCGCAGATAAACCTTGGTATTACCAAGGTTTATCACAAATGCGATAAAAATCGGCAATAATGCATGAATATCGCTGAAAAGTCAGCGATATTCAGGCATTACCGAGCTAATGCTCTTAGCCATGTTATCCACCTACCATTGGATAACTTGGCTAAGAACTGCTCAGGGGCAGGTGTTAGCTTTTGGAGATATTCGCGCTTAGCGCGAATATCTCCAAAAGTTGGTAATAGGAGATAGCGATGTTAGCGACTGTTTCCAGTCGCTAACATCTTGGCACGCCCACTTTGCATGTCATTAGTGATAAATATCACTGACATGCAAAGCGGGGCCCAAGATGGTCGCTATCTCCTACTAGCTGTCGCTAACTGGTGTTAGCGACAGCTAGGTAATAGGGAGATAATTTTATCTCCGCTTTCTTGGCTTTTAAAGCCAAAAAAGCGGAGATAAACCCCTTGATAATATGCCCCCCTATTTTCAGGGCTCGAGTCGGGCTACCACGCGGGTGGACAGCGTCCCCCCACTTATTTTACCGGGTGGACGCCGTCCCCCCTCCCCAAAAGATGGAGCCGTTGCCCGAGTCTGCACCTGCGCACGCGCTCAGCACTCACCAAACCTCACCTCCTATTGTCGAGAGAGGGCGAACAGAGCTCTTTAAGTTATTTCACGTTGCAGTTCAGTATGACAGACGGGCACTCGTGGCCTTATATTAGAAAAGGTCAGTATGTAGTCACGCATTTCAGACAGTGACCAGCAAATTTACTGTGGGCAATAAATATGCACCGAACAAGCGCAACTTTAATTTCCTTTGAGTGTCATTATGGTGACGAATTCCAACGTAAACATTCTGCTTTGCCCTTTGAACCTGCCGCCATCGTCTTGTAACCTTTGTTAATGAGAGGGGACTATATTTTGTGACGTCACTTCCTGTCGTGGCGTCCCTTCCGGTGACACCACCTAACTTGGTGCGTCACCCCACTTCTTTTTTTAGGGCTTGTGCCCTGCCTATTTTCCGTGCTATTGCAAGTTTCATTGCTCCACGACTGTGGTGGTATCGTGGGGCCACCTGTAGGGCACTGGACTGACCCACAGCCGCAGCCTGTCACAGCCACCTGCTCTTTTACCCTGAACTGGAGGAATGGAAACAATTCTGAGGCTGTAGAAGCACTTTAGTGACAGATGCACCCCCATGTGCAGTAACTATACATTCAGCAGCACTCAGCCTGCTGAGATTGAGCAACAGCTTGTTAGATGAAATGGTCTAGGGACACGATATAGGGCGAGTTCTTACTGATTTCCATGTTTTACTGTGTGCTTTTGCCCTTGATCACTGGAGTGTTTAATTAGGAACACAAGCAGGAAGAATTTGAGGACTACTTCACCCAGATTTGTAGCTACAGGATGGATTTATGAGGTTAACGATGTGTTATTGTCGTATGCAATGAGAATCCTGGAGGGGAGAGAGTAAATCTCAATTCTGTAAGTACTGGGACAAGGAAATGAGATTTAAAGCATTCAACATTATCTGCAAGTAAGGCTTATTTCAAAAAAAGTTCCTTAAAAGACACTGGCATAATATTTTAAAGGTAAAAAGTCCAGCAATCCATACAATAGCATTCAATAAACTTGTTTCAGATATTGGTTCTCTATATTACTATTCCTGGTTGTAAAGGAAAGGTAAACTAGAAAACGCACAATGGGGTGGTTCACAGAAGCAGTTGTATGATATGATATGAAGGGTATTTATAAAGGCATCAAGGCAGTAAAGTGGCAATGATAAGGGTCCACCCAAGAGAAGTGAAAACACTGTCTAGCAAAAAAGAACTATAGTGTTAAAAGCCAGGTCTTTAATCCTTTCCTGAAGGGGGCGTGAGCTCTAATGCTGGTCAAGTGACTTGACAGCGAGTTCCATTGTCTTGCTGCCGCGGCCAAGAAGGCTCTTCCTCCCCTATTCTTCTTCGGAAATCTGGGCGCTGTCTCCAAATTGAAGTGAGCAGAGTGAAGATTGCTACCAGGGAGGTAAATATGAAACATTGTCCTAAGTCCTCCCGGACAGCTCAGATACAGGGCCTTTTGCACTAAGCAGACAGATTTGAACATAATATGTTTCTTATTGGGAGTCAGTAAAGGAGTTGCAGCCCATTGTTCACTGACTGCCGTTTGGGAATGTCCGAGGGGGTGGTATCTAAATGTAGGGCATTACAGTATTTGATTCTAGACATGACTTGTGCCAAAGCCACTTGTTTCCGTGCAGCAAGGGGACTGAAAGGACACATTTTCCCTAACATCCAGAAACACGCTGTTACCACAAGATTGACCTGGAGGTCTAAGGAGAGGTGAGCCACACATGACCAGTTTACAACTAGGCACGGTTATCATCATGTCCTTTGTGTATTCATGACCATTTCATGTTTGTCTTCCTTATACATGAAGTGGGGTATGCACACGCATGAATATTTCCACGTACACTGCTCACTTTTTCCAATTTCCATAACGTTCTGGATGCTTAAGCTTTGGTCATATCACGAACGTTTCATATTATGGAAAGCTCTATTTTTTCCCCAAATTCTTTCATATTACTCTTTCTTATACCCACACAATGAACGGTTCACACTTTAATGAAAGTCTAATTTAAAGAGCAGATAAGCATGGGAAATACATTTTTAAATGCATTACAATAATAGAAAAACTAAAGCTGGGTGTCCACTGTGTCTACACACCACTTCCATAACGGCTTCCCAGGGAAGGACCACTAGTTCAGAAACAAACAGTTGCCTGCTTTAGGTTGCCGACCTTGGGCCGCCTATGCAGGAGTAATCCACAGGTGTGCATTTGCAGAGTACATTCGTGAAATAGGTGAACACTGGGTAAGTGAATGTTGTGACCTGTTCAAGGCACAAATCACACTTCTAGCTGGACAAAGCTGTGCTTGCCAGGCCCCAAACATAGAAGGGCAATGTTCTAAATTAGGATCCCATTTTGACCCTAAAATGGACATCACGTGCAAAGATGTTGTGCTAGGTATCACCTACTCGTTTGATTTCCTGAATGGTATACTTTGAAATCCTATGTAGCGGCTCTACTTTAAAATATACATTTAAATGCGCTCTTGGGAGGTGTAGGCGATGGGCAGTACCACAAACCGATAGTATAGGGGTGTTGACAGCGCGAGTGATTTCGTTGCAGGGGATGAAAGACAGAGGTGAGAGAGAGTAGCTGTCAAGAGGGAATTAGATAAGCGGTGGCGCTCGCGCGGACGGCTAGTTCATTATTTCACACTCTAAAAGCACTCTCCCCGTCTCTCTAATCGAGCGCCAGCAGAGAGGGGTCGCTGTTCCAAGCAGATTTCAGAGTAAAAAGCCGGTTCTAAACAGTAAATGGAGTCACTGCTACTCCCGCCTGGCAACTGATTCTGAGGTCGCTCCTTTAGATGCAATGCATCCGCTGTTCTTGTTTTGTTTTTGTGGATTTTGGAAGTAATGTAAGCAGGGCCAGACAACAGTCTGGTGACTGACTTCTCCTCGCTGGTTTACGAGAGCAATATTCAAAAGTCAATGGGCCACAAAGCATTTTTGTTGCCACTAATAAATGTCTTTCGGTGGTAACAATCGCTCACATTCTGCAAAGCGGTGATGTTACGTCATAAGAACGCTTGTGAATTTAAGTAGAAGGACGACAGTACAGGTGCAGCATTCAGATAATGCGCTTCTTTGTAAATCGCAAATAGGAAATCGCAATTCCTCTTGCACACAAATGTACAAGTTAGCAATAGCAATTCCTAATGGGGTCGCAACAGACCTACCTCATGAATATTAATGAGGTAGGTCGCAATTTGCAACCGATAAGGAATTGCAGCCATCGAAGGGATGATTGCCTGCTGGGGTTACTTTTTAACAAAGCAATCTTTTTTTTTTAATACAGCCTATTTTCCTGAAAGGAAAACAGGATGTGTTTTAAAAAAATGAAATGAAACATTTAAGTAGAAAATGTTTTTGCTCTTAAAAAACATTTGTTTTAACATTTACTAAGGGGAAAGGGTCCTGTCCCATTTGCGAATGGTTGCCACCACCCTTGAGGTGTCAGTAAAAAAATGAATGTTTTACAACTGTACTTTAGTGGCAAAATATCCATACATAGCACTGCAAGTCAGTATTTGGAAGGGACGCCTTAAACACGCCCCTTCGAAATAGGGAATTGGAAAATACAAATTGTGATTCGGTAACATGCTACCAAATCGCAATTTGTACTGTATACAAATAGAAAAGCATTTTTGCGGTCGGTAACGGCCAAATTCTGCAATTAGGGCTGTTTGCGACTTCAAAAACTCTTTTTTACATAAGCCTCCTAGTCACTACAGGTTTGGCTGTGAAAAACCCAAAAGCTACTTAAAAGTAAATATACTTAATGAAAGATACCTTTTTTGTGCAAGGGGGTGTGATTGCATTTTACAATAGTGTATTTTGGAGCACATGTTACCCTTTATTCAAAAGTGCAGAACTCAGAATGCCAACTCTGGAAAATACAGTCTTACCCCCTCACATAGGTGGGCCTTATAATTTCCCCACTGTATTTCACAGTTGCTATTTTCTGAAATACCAGAAAAGTTTAGTTTGCACAGCAAGCTGATATTTTTATTTAAATGAGTGCCATAAAACTATCTAGTTAGATGATATGCAGTTCCTTAAATTAGTGGGAATGGGGAAGAAAGGTCTTTCTTCATGATGCCCTCACACACCCCGACAAAGTCCGCCTGCCACCTTAACGGCAAAAGGAACCACTCGCCATATGTGCGGCGGTCCCGTGATTCAGATTAGGATGCACCCGCCACACTGGCGGGCGCATTCCACATTTTTTACATTGCTGCAGGTGGTGCTTTCAGCAGCACTCGCCGCAAAGTAAAAAAGGCATGTTGTGCATTTGCATGCACAATGTGGCAGGCACCACGCTGTGCCTGCCACTTTGTGCATGCAAATGTAGGGGGTAGCTTAGGCACCCCCCATGTGCAACCCTCAGCCGCCCCAACACTCCGGGGGCCGGCAACGGGCCCCCACATGCAAACACTGCATGCCTTTCCAAGGCGGCAACGCCGCCATGGAAAGGCACATCTCTGCCTGCATGTTGATATGGATGGCGGTGTCTTGCAGACATAGCCACCATATTAAACCCCTTTTCTGCCCGGTCAACTCGTCGTCAGGCCGAAAAGCGGCAGACGGTCTTCCCTTCTGCCGCGGTGCCCCCACCATAATAATATGGCAGGGGTAAACATTAGTCAAATAGCGGGAGGATTGCCACTGCCGGACCGGTGGTGGCCACCACCGGTCCGGCAGTGGTAATCCTCCCGCTATTCTAGTAGACCCCATAGTTCTAGTACTAGTGCACACAACACAAAAATCAAACACGATGTGTCAACACATGAAAATACACTAACACACCAGCTTAATAACCAGAGTAAATCAAAATGCTGCAATTGCATAACTGATACCAAAACTGCAATAAAATTAAAACACAGCAACAACATACCAATAAAAAACAATAATACACCAACACAAAACAACAAACAATTTACTGCGATGTTGTGATTTGTGTTTTTTCTTCTGTTGTTCTGGTGTCCTGTCACTGTAATGTGCTTCTTTCTTGATGAATTTTGGTGTTGTGTTCTTATGTGAAACATTGTTTTGTTAAATGTCGTATACTTGTAAAGCGCACAGCTGCTCCAGCAAAGGGGCGTCCCTGCGCTGTATACCGCTGGGGAACCCATCCCCATAGCATATTTTAACGCGAACGTCTCTTGTGCTACGAATATATAGTTGTCGTACTTTAACTACCGAGCTACCTCATATTGGTTTATTTGTTATTTATACCTGTTTTTGCTACAAGTTTAGCCATAGCATATTTTAACGCGAACGTCTCATGTGGATATATATACGAATATATAGTTGTTGTACTTTAACTGTTTTTATATATGTTAACCCTCTACCTCTCCTATGTTAAGCGCTCTGATACCCACGGGTCTTGTTCGCGCTATACAAAACTCTATAATAAATAAATAAATAAATAAATAAATGGTCCCTCCTGGGCATCTCCAAGGTGAAGACAAGCATCCCCGGCGCTGATGGGGCCGTTAGTAGAGATTAAGCAAGCTATTGCCCAGAGTTGCTGAGTGGGACCCATGGTTGGAGTAGGCACCGAGGAGAGAATTATCGAGTCCGCTGACCATGGTCCAAGATCCTGCCGCGTCAGGAATCGAACCCTGGTCCCGGGACGACCTCTGCTTCTGGGTCTGCCGCCTCTACCCAGTGATGATGTTTTTGCTTGGGACTGAAAAAAAAGTCTTGTGACTGCATAAAATCCAAACAACACTATAAATATTTATTAAAAAATTACTTCATTTGTTTTCATATATAAAGTATACAATTATCATATTTTAAGGTGAAAAAATCATAAAATTAAGAATCAATAATACTTCTATGAACGTGGTCCCTCTTTTGAAACAAAAATAAAATTCTCAATAGAGGCATACATTGAATAAAAAACAGAAACTGTACTGCAATATCAATAAAGAACATGCAACCTTAGAATTCATCTGAGCGTTCCTTTCATAACAATCAGTGACCTTGGAAATGTTGATACAGAGTTTTGGTAGATGCTGTTGATTCACTTTGCTCAGGACTCAACACTCTACAAACATATTTGAATGGATCGCTGACACAATATCGACGAGCAGAATATCGAGCTACAGGAATATCAAGTCTAAAATATCGATGAACAGAATATCAACAGCCTTTCTCTACAATGGTAAGTACAAAAATATCGAAACCAAAATATCATTGAAAAAAAAAACTTTTTTATAAATATGGTAAAAATAATGTAAAAAATGTAAATAATAAATATAATTAATAAAAACAAGTTAAATTATTTAAAAATGTTAACAACTGATAAATGATAAATATAATACAAATAAATAAACAAATATCTTTTTTAAACTATATATTATCTTAATATAATTAATAAGTAATAATTGTATTTAATTATAAAATGTTAGAAACAGATCAAAAGTTATAAATACATATATTACATAAACATGTAATAAAAATATAAAAATAAAAAATATATATAATAAATTAAAATAACAAAATTAATATTTATTACAAAATAATAATTTACACTACATTAACTATAAAAGTAGTGAAATGTTGGATAGCGTAAGGGATAAAGTTACTATTCTCACTACAGAAAATGCAACAGTAGGGAAAGTGTTGGATAGTTCAGATGCTCAAAAATTTCACTTATACAAACCGGATCGTCTTCTACGATCTAGCAACCAACTTCTACTGGAAACTCCATTAATTAAGAAGACCAGACAAGGGGGTCGTGCCCTATCACTTATAGGACCGACTCTGTGTAACAAACTTCCCATCAGTCTTAGACAAATCACCAACCACCTCTCCTTTAGGAAAACCTTAAAAACACTTCTGTTCCATGAAATATAATCCCCCTATAGCTTTCCCGCAGAGGCACTGAAGTCTGCGAACAAAGCGCGGAGATACCCCTTACGGGGTCGAGTCCAGCGCGATACAAGAAATAAAATAAATAAATAAAATAGTGGAGGGGAATAATTTACTATTCCCACTCCAGTGAGTGCAACGGTAGGGAAAGTATTCCACAGCGGGTGGGTACAAATTACTATTCCCACTCCAACAAATGTAACAGTAGGGAAACTGTTGGATTGCGGGTATGTAAAATTACTATTCCCACTCCAGTGAATACAACAGTAGGGAAAGTGTTGGATAGTCAGTATGTAAAAATTACTATTCCCACTCCAGTGAGTGCAACAGTAGGGAAAGTGTTGGATAGCGGGAGGGTAAAAATTACTATTCCCACTCCAGTGAGTGTAACAGTAGGGAAAGTGTTGGATAGCGGGTGGGTAAAAACTACTATTCCCACTCCAGCGAGTGCAACAAAAGAGGAAAATGTTGAATAGCGGGTGGGTAAAAATTACTATTCCCACTCCAGTGAGTGCAACAGCAGGAAAAGTGTTGGATAGCGGGAGGCTAAAAATTACTATTCCCACTCCAGTGAGTGCAACAGTACGGAAAGTGTTGGATAGCGGGTGGGTAAAAATTACTATTCCCACTCCAGGGAGTGCCACAGTAGGCAAAATGTTGGATAGTGGGTGGGAATAATTTACTATTCCCACTCCTGCAAAATAATTAACATTCATTCACAAATAATTAATTTTTCAAAAATAATTTACTTCCCACTATATTCCCCTATAATGGTCACCACCAATATTGTGAAATATTACACAATTAACATTATTTAACAATTAAGTAATAACGATTAACAAACAAATAAAAAAAATGTGTTCACACAATGAACACTATAAAATAACTTTAAATACATATTTGATATTTAAACAATTAAAAAATGTATGAAAATTAAATTACTTCCCACCCTACTCCCCCACCAACACACAAAAAACGCATAAAAAATGTACACAATTCACATATTTAACTATTATTTATTAATAATTAATATCCAATTAATAATTATTTTGTAACACAATTAACAGTATTAATTATTAATTACATAAATATTAATTCATACAATTATTTATTAATTATAATTTAATTACTTCCCACCCTACTCCCCTATAAAACCGCAACCCGCCCCTCAAAAAATTACACAATTAATATATTTACCAATTCCTTATTAATAACCAATTAATTATCAACTAATAACAAATTAATTAGCACAATTGACAATATAAATTATATTATTAAATACAAAAAATATTATTAATAAAAGTATTAATAAGTTAATTATAATTAAATTACTTCCCACCCTATTCCCCTATAAACCCACAACCTGCTACGGAACTAAAAACGCAATAATTAAGTTTTTTAAAAATTAATAACTTCTACAATATTATTAATAATTAAATTATAATTAAATTACTTCCCACCCTATTCCCCAATAAACCCACAACCCACTACGGAACAAAAATACGCAAAAATTAATTAACATAAAATGAATTACTTGTAAAAAATTCAAACATACATTACAAAAAAAACCTATACTTTTAACCGGTGCAACCGCACTGGGAACTGACTTCAAGCGAGGGTGCCGTGTTTGCAAGTATATTACGGTATTAAAAGCACATTCTGCCACGTTTCTTGCCTCCAGCGATTTTATTAAAAGACCAGAGGCTATCATTATGTGGAACGAAAAAGCGAGATGTTCGATACATCACAATGGAGGAATGGTATCCTATGCGGAACGTAAAAGAGAGGTGTCCAAGGCGACACAATGGAGATGGGTGCCCTGAGCGACACCCAAGACATGGATACAAATGTGGTGGGAGTCCTGAGCAACACACAAGACATTATGATTTTTGCCCCACAAATCCCTAAAATGTCATACCAATGATGAAAAGGATCGAGTTTCCCCACATTTTTCATGGAGGTAGCTACAGTATTCCATTCTGGGATTGCTTAGTGAAAAAGAAAAAGTCCAGCATTTTAGAAAACTAATGAGCCCAAGGTGGTATGACGTGTGTGGATCTCACCACTTTTTCTTATCCAGAATATCCTCTAAATGCAAAGTATGGGTGAGAAAAATGTAATTTCTTAATTGGTGTGACAACAATTCTAAGTCCTACTTCCCTACAATCCTATAGTTCTCCTGATGAAAATGGTACTCACAATTGTAGGTGGACTTATAGTACCATACAGAAGCAGTTTAAAACTTGGACAGAGCAAAATCATTGTAGTGTACATGTAGTCTTCTCATGGGTACAGTTTTGATCCATCTCTATCATTTATGTTACTTTTTCCCCCTGGTGGTCTGGTGACCTTTCTGTAACTTTGGGTAGACATATTGGTTTTAATAGCCTCAATCTGTAACCCGTGGGGAACAGTAAGAATCTTTGGGTTTGAGATATGGGGGATCCGTCTAATGTTAGGACAAACTAGCCCCCCATTTCATACCCTTTTTTAAACTCTTGGGATCCCATTACGATGGCGGGCGGACTTTGTCCGCCGGCCACAGTCATGGAAAACGGGACCGACCACCAGAGGAGCGGCAGTCCTGCGGGGGCAATCAGGATGCGACCGCCACCTTGGCGGTCGCATCTGGCATCTTGTGCATTGTGGAGGGCGGTGCTGCAATGTAAAAGTGGCATGTCGTGCATTGACATGCACAACGTGACAGGCACTGCGTGGTGGCTGCCACCTTGTGCATGCCAAATTCGGGGGGTATCTTGGGTACCCCCCAAGTGCACCCCCACCCCCCAACGGGCCCCCAATGCAAAAGACTGCATTCCTTTCCATGGCGGCATCGCCGCCATGGAAAGGCCCTAATCCGCCCACATCATAATATGGCTGGCGGTGCCTGCTAGGCACCGCCACCATATTACGAGCCAGGACCGCACTGCAGGTAAAAGGTAAAGCAGCCGACGGTCTTTCTGTCCGCCGCTGACCCCCCAGCCATTATAATGTGGCAGGGGTAATTGAAGGGCGGGCGGGAGGGCACAGATGTCGGGCGGATCGCCACCGCCGGTCGGGCAGTGGCGATCCGCCCAACATCATAATGGTCCCCTCGATATTTTAGTGAACTCTTTGTGACCCTGGTGCTTCAGTCCAATCTGCACACCCCAAAGTGAGAAAAAGCCCATCAGACCACCAGGGGAGAAAATGTGAGAAAGGGAATGGGATGCAGTACTTGCCAGTCTCTGCAATGAGCTCTACCACTCAGCCCCTGGCACAAGAACTTTTTTTCTGCCTTTAGGAGGGGCGGATTGAAGGGTTCTCATTCAATTTTCCATCCCAAAAAAATCGAAAGTAATGTCAGTGGTGTGGGGCATAACCCCGCCTTGACAAGCAGCCTCACCCTGGGGTACTAGATTCTAGCTTATCTGTCCTACATATTATACCCCTTTCTACTGGCCCATATGTGAAAGCTAAGCACAAAGAAATAAAAATGTCCTCTCACTTGCAGTAGAGGGGGGTGCATTTTTTGAGCGTCTCGGACTTCTGGAGGTTAGAAAGGCTGTCTTGGGCTATGGATCATGAGGCCAAGACTGGAAAACACCCTTTCTTTTTAAAACAAAAACATTTTCCCTTGTATCGTGTGGGCTTTTTATCCCAGTGAGATGGGCAATCTGCTCCATGGCCATAAAGACTGTCTGATGCATATGGGTGGAGGAGGTCAGCCTGATTCTAGAATGGGTTCGTACTCAGTTTCAATTATGTTCCCTGTCACCAAACCATTATATCTTGTGAGCATGCTGCCCTCTGGAACTGGGTAGATTAGGGTTCCCTTCCACCCTCCAATTTGCCAGCACAGAAATTCTGTCTGGGGAAGCTAGGTGTGAGAATGACATGGCCACCTTACACATTCCTTTTAATAGAAGATTTTTTTCCTGGGTGAATGGTGGGTTTTCCACCCCCCACCCCACACACTGGGTGAACAGTTTGGGAAGGACACCCTAATCTGGCCCCCCTATTTAAAACACAGAAACTATGGTGCGTATTGATGCTTTCTGCTTCACCCTGCCAGGGTGGAAAGATCGGGGGTAAATCCCCCAATCTACCCAACACAAGGTGTAGAAAGACTGTGGTACTTTGGCGTGGAGAGTGAAAATGTAGCTCTGCCTAGTGGACAGCTCCTCCCTTATAGACACTTCTCGTGTCGAATGGGAGGATCCGATTTTGAAATCACCTTCCTTCTGTGATCCCTAGCAGGGATCCATTAAGGAGAGTTATCGGTGGAAACTAGATAATGTCCCCTTTTCAAGGGGACAGGTTACCTGTCCCACTGAGACCAGAGCTTGGTGGATTGAGTGAAAGAAGGAGCTGAAAGACATCTTCCAATTTATCATTCAATAGTGTCCACATCTACACACTATACAAGCTGATCACTATTCACACAAAAAAGCCTCAGGCTGCTGGGGAACATATTTTCCAGCTCCCCTAGGTAGGGAGGCTGTAAAGGGAATTCTTCTGGTGTGAGCACCAGGGGGGTTTAAGCCCTTCATGCAGGTAAGTGAGGTTCACATTGTTCAAATTACAAAGATAGTGTGGAGCATGTGCACATCACGTCACCCACACAAAAGGAACTAATATTAGAATCAAGTGCCATCTGTAAGTACTACTGAGGCAATCTACAAAAACTACTACCCTATTTATAAGCTCAATAGGACCCGGAGCTCAGTGACGGTTCAAATGCAGAGACAGGACAATCAGAGCACCAGGGCCCAAGCTGTAGAAAGCCAGATGAAACCTATGGCAGAAAGCAGAATCAGACCTGCTACACTTCACGGAAGTCATGAGAACGGTACTCTCCTAGTTTGCCTACAACAGACTTCCACTGAAAAGGCAGAGAGTGGTTTAATGATGAAGTATATCATCTAGGAGACCGTTCTGCTGATTAGACTTGTAAGAAATAAAATGTTAAAGCAAATTTTGACTTGCACACCGTATTAGCATTGCACCTCAGATTGCATCTAAACCTTTTAACTGAATTATTTCTTTTGTATTGGCAGCCAGAGCAAAATCACCAATGCTGGTGTTGCTGATTTTTGCCTAGTGATTTTTATAAAGAGTCCCGGCCACAGCATTCTGTATCACCTGTAGTCGATTGATGACATATTTTGGACTCCCTGAGTAGAGGGAGTTACCATAATCCATGCGTGAGATGATTAATCCCTGTACCACCACTCTATGGAATGAGGCAGGGATTTTAGCAGCTTCCTCAGGGTTCTGAGCAAATCAAAGCAACATGCAAATGAATCATCTGCTGAGCAAGTTGGCACAACACATTTGTAAAGTGCATACAAATCAACATGATAGTTTTTTTTCTGGCAAAATATCTCTGGAATTAGTAAGGGAGGTCTCTTTTCAAGTAAAGCTGTACTGAGAAAACAACAGTACCCTTGGAGACACCCAGAGTTAATGTTCAAGCCAACCAGGCATTTTAATAATAACAGGCTGGAATATGAGTGGTGCAGAGTTAGGTTGGGGAATACAGAATAGCTGAAAACAACGACGATTCTGGCTAGTATCCCCACCTCTAAATGTGGCTGTTCTGCTAAGCTTTCCCTGGAATAACGTGGACCCATAATCACTGGGTCCAAATCTGCAAGCAGTGTCCCCATTCCTGGGAGAAATTCACTCAGAGGAAGGTGAGGAGCCTGGCAGTGTTCGAAAGAGGCTGTGGGCTGGCATGGAGAAAGGTTTTGTGCTTCCATGTGCCGTAACATGGGCTCAGATGGGAGCACCTGCAGCTCAACTGACACATGCTTTTACAAGCTGAATTTTTCACCCAGTACAAATTGATCTAGTCTAACTGCATGTGTGAAATCGGGGTGCAGGTAGACCAAGCCAGTTGTAATTGGGCAGAACAATAGCCTACTCTCCTTCCCATTTCCCTAATGCTGTTGGAAATGGGATGGAATTCAGGAATGTTTAGCCGCACCCGGGCTGCGGCATTCTGCAAGGACTGAAGTTTTAATAGCTGGTGTTTGTCAATGCCAAGAAAAAGAGCATTGTACAAACACCCAGTGCTGAAAATCAACATGAACGGCATGACCAAATGCACACTGCCGCTTGTGGAACTCCACATAGTGCGGCAAAGATTTTGGGCACTTCACAGAACTCAGCAAACTCTGCCCAGGCCTACTCTACTTCACCCATCCCTATTTCATCCCTCTCTCTCCCTCAGCTCCACAACTCTCTACCTCTCTTTCATGACTACCCCAGTCTCTCTTCCACATTATGTGCTCGAGTCTACATCACTACCTCTCTACCCACTTCCTTGCTACCACTTTCCACATTGCATTTCAGGGCTCTGTTTAAATCTCACCTTCCTGCATCTCTCCGCATTTACTTTGACTTTGTCACCCTCAGCTCTCTCTTCACCTCACCTCTCTTTCTTTCACTCCTTCCCTCTGTAACTCACCCCTCTCAGCCTCTCTCTGACCTCTAGTTGTACGTTACATTTCTCCCCACCTCAAATCTATTTCAACGATCTAATTTGCCTCTGTTACACCTCTCTCCCTATTGTAACTTACCTCTCAATTTTCCTGGCCTCACATCTCTGTCTCTCTCAGGCTTGTTTCCTCTACCTCACCTCTCTCACCACCTTACACTCTCATTTCTCTTTGCACAACTGTTGGACTTGGCCCTCCTTGCAGGGTCATCCCTGAACTTTTTGACTTCCTCCTAGTCTTTTTTCTGATCTGGTGTTGGTGGTTTTAGGACTCTGGGCACTTTAGCACTGCTGTCCAGTATAAAGTGTGTGTGCTCTTCGTGGTAAACATGGTAAGATTGGTCTACACCTGGGGTGATTCCTGATATGAGAGGAGCAGCGTGGTCAAGTTTGGTATGTTTGGAATAGTGATAATAAAGTCTGTGTAATGGTGTGCGCAGACTTATGATCAGTATTTTAGAAATACCACTTTTAGGAGTTGGAAGTTCTGTGTGCTATGTGTCTTTGCCTGCCTGATGTGCCTGCCTGATGTGTATTGCATGTCTGGCTCTGCAGTGAAAGGGGATGGTGAGTTATGTGGCTCCAGAGAGGTAGGGTGAGTCAGGGCTAGGCTGAAAAGGCAGATCTACATTTATAGGAGTGGGAGGAGTACCCCCTGAATGGGTCTGAGCCTGCCTGGTTCAATGCTGGCTCCACTCCCCTGTGGTGTGTGTGGTGTGTCTGAGAACAGAGCCCAACCTGACAACGGAGGGTGTGAGCACTGTAAAGAAAATGCTCCCAAACCCATCAGATCAGTTGGGACTGGATCCCCAAGCCCTGTGCCAGGGAAAAATAAAGATACAACCTGATATAAATATTGGGGCTGTGGCCCCTTGTAAGTGTGCTTGTGCTGACTTGTACCTGTCTAGGGGTTGGAAGGACTGCTGGGCAAAGAGGAACCGCCGTGGGACCCAGCTACTGCTTCCCGAGGGTCCCTACATGCTGGCCTGCCTGTGCCCAGCTCTGCCCTTTTGAGAACTGGTGTCCTAGCGCCTTGTGAGGGCTACATGATCCCAAAGAGTGGGGTTCCACTTTGCCGGTGTGCCAGGAGTTCGAGGAGGGGGCTCCCTCCTTGCCGCTGTGATTGCGCTGTCACGCCGCGGTGTGAGAGCCCAGTGAGCTGCAGAGATCCCAAGAAGGTGGGCTCCAACTTTGTCTAGCCTGAGTGCGTGACGATCTCTCCAGTATTACCCTTTGCTGAGTATTGATGAGCCCGGGTAAAAGGGTTCCAGCTCCGCTCGGTCCGAGCAAACTGGAAGCCAGGCGGCGCTTGCCTGACTGTGGGCGGGGCTCCCCGTAAAGAGGAGGAGAGCCCTGCGTGTCTCTTTCTACCATTCACTCTCTCTATTATTTGCTCTTTTATACTACTCTCTTAACGTGACCTCTTTCTATACCTTTTCTTTTTTATCCCTTTCTCACTACCTAGCTTCTCCCGACCTTGCATATTTCTATAATTATTTCACTACCACACCTCCTTACCTCTCCACCTCGGCCTCACGTTACCTCCTGTTTTGGTGTACCCCACACCTATCTTAACTCTTCCTCACCTTATCTCCGTCTCTCACTGCCTCACTCACTCTGAAGCCTTATTTATCTCTCTTCCACTCTTTATCTTCCACTTTATACTTCTGCATATCTTTCTTTCTGGTTGCCTCACCTTTCTTCCTTTACCTTATGTCTCATCGCACTTTACCTGTCTATCTCTACTCTATCGCTACGTCCGTTCTCTTTCTACTTCACCTCTATCGCTATATCGCTCTCTTCACCTCTTTCTCCTCCCCTGTCATTTATCTCATTGTCTAGCTAGAGAGGTGAGCACATAGAAACAGGAAAGGAGGACCAAGCCAGGTGAAGAAAATTTTGGAAGAAAATCCCATTTCACCTGGTAAAATGGTAAAACGTCTGAGTAGTGCTTAGAATTTTATTACTGTAGCAAAAAATGGCAGTTGTGAATGGAAATAAATGTGTGATCTTGAATACTCACAATTAAAGTTACAATATCTAGTACTATGTGATAAGAGTACTATTTCCCAGTTCTGCACTAGTTCACTAGACATTCAGTAAACCATCGTTACTGAGTTGATGATACAGTGAGAGAAACTGTTTGGTTAAACACATACTTCAACATAAAATGTGGTTCAGATATAATATATATATACTAGCAGCCCATCCCGACGTTGCCCGGGTATGAATTGCTGCCGGCCAGTAGTATATTGTTTTGTAGGATTTCGTTTTGATAGCATTTCTTATCTGTGACAGGCCTGTGAAACGCTCCGATTCACAGTGCGCTGCTGATGCACTTAAGAGTGCGCGTTCAGTAGTGTGTGAACTCGACAACATGACATGAGCACAATTTACATTACAGAAGAACACATTCGTTTGTGGTAGGCACGGGGAGACAAAGCGATTTGCCTGGAATCACAGGATGTTGAGCTGATGCCGAGACTCAAATGTAGCTCCCCAGCTCTAAAGTTCGCAATTCTAGAACTTGTGGCGGGAGGTGTGTCTAAAAGTGTATGTCGGTGCTGGCCATCAATGAGAGAGACCTGTGCATTTTTCAAATCGGTGGTGAAAAAATATGAGTATGTGGCTGGAGATGTGGACCGCCGTGCCACCAATGTACTTACCGGGGGAGGGTAAACACCCATTATTCCGCAACTTTCTTTCCGCATACCATCACTCCGCATACTTTCATTACGAAAGTACCATGACTCCGCAATGCCATTATAACGCATGGCATTACATTTTATATGTTTTTACCACGCATACATTTACAACGAAATTCGTTGTAAATGCATGAATGGTAAAAGCATGTTTTTTTTAAAATGTTTGGATACGGTAAGTATGGGTATAGGGGTATATGTTTTTGGGTACTGAGGTATGTTTTGGGGTGTTTGGGTATTTTAAGGGATCAGATATAGTTTTGGGTTATGAGGTACAGGGGTAGTTTTTGGGATAGGTATGGGTTTTGGGGTACAGGGGTATTTTTAGGGTTCAGGGCTAGGTTTGGGTTTTGGGGTATAGGGGTCTTTTTAGGGTTCAGGGGTAGGTTTGGGTTTTGGGGTACAGTGGTATTTTAAGGGTTCAGGGCTAGGTTTGGGTTTTGGGGTACAGGGGTATTTTTAGGGATCAGGGCTAGGTTTGGGTTTTGGGGTACAGAGGTATTTTAGGGTTATGGGGTAGGTTTTGGTTTTGGGGTACAGGGTTATTTTTATGGTTCAGGGCTAGGTTCGGGTTTTAGGGTACAGGGGTATTTTTAGGGTTCAGGGTTAGGTTTGGGTTTTGGGGTACAGGGGTATTTTAAGGGTTCAGGGTTAGGTTTGGGGTACAGGGGTATTTTAGGATGTGGGGTAGGTTTGGGTTTTGGGGTACAGGGGTATTTTCATAGTTCAGGGCTAGATTTGGGTTTTGGGGTACAGGGGTATTTTTAGGGTTATGGGGTAGGTTTGGGTTTTGAGGTGCAGGGGTATTCATATGATTCAGGGGTAGGTTTGGGTTCTGGGGTACAGGGGTATTTTTAGGGTTTAGGGATCGGTTTGGGTTTTGGGGTACAGGGCATATTTATAGGGTTAAGATGGGTTAGTGTTTAAGGGTGTTGGGGTATTTTAAGGAGTAAGGGTGGGTCATGATTATGGGGTGCAGGGGTATTTAAAGGGAGCAGGGTGGACACCCGGAGCTGGAATGTACAGAACCTGGGAAGAAAAAACAATGAAATATTGGGCACAGCGCTCGCTTTTTTTCCCGTAATCCCGCGCCCCGCACACGCCCCCGCCCCCATCACACGCCCACAGCATACAATATGAGACATGGCATGAAGGGCGGAACGTACCACACGCCCCCAGCGTTTGACACGCCTCCAGCACACGCCCACAGTACAACGCAGACACGCCCACAAGGGACTACTTTGCTGGCACGGTTCTTTTACCTTTTAAATGTATATGGTGGGTGTTGGACTTGGCCTTTTTCCCCCAAAATTTTTCGCTTTTGACCCCCTTACCTAGGATGTCTCCCCCATGGGATTAAACCTGTATAGGCCATGAGTGGTGTGAGACACCTTGTTGAAAATGTAAAATTACATGTTGTTAAATGGTGTACAGAAAATATCCCCCATTTTAAAAATGTACCTGACTGAAATGTATTGAATGTAAAATGGACGCCATGGCCATGGGTTTTGCCACTGGACTGCCATAGGTCAGCGGTCTAGATAATATTACCCAGCTACCCCTAGCTTTTGGAGGGAAAGCCTGGCACACAGGGTGCTCACCCCCTCCCCTTGAGCCAGTTTAGGCCAGATTTGCCAACATTCTAGAAGGTCCTGGCACTGCCTGGGAGGAGGGCATAAGTAAGGGGGAAGTGTCACCAGAAGGTCAGTCAGCGCTGGGACAAGGAAGAGAGGGGACCTGCTGTGAGGTGCTACTGCCACATGGGCCTGTGAGCTGGGCCCTGCACCCCTATAAACCCCCCCCTCTACTGTCCCCATGGGCCCCTGACAAGGGAGGGCCCCTACCCAGGTCACTGACGCTGTTGGACCGGGTACCACGCCAGCACTGCGTGAAGAAGCACCCAGGAGGTGAGGAGTGTGCCCCTGAGAAGGACTGTGGGGCTGTTCACCCCCCTGTGAGGTGTGCTGCCAGATGCTGTGCTGCAATAGCGCTGTTTTGGGGAGGTATGGTGCCCCCAAGGAAGCTGTGGCCCCTTCAAAGCGCCATCTGGGGAAGAGTATGCCCCTAGGAACTGTCACCCCCTTGTAAGGCACTGCCTGTCAAGCGCTATAACTGGGAAAAAGCGCTGGGTGAAGTTACGCGTTGAACTGAACTGTACAGCTGGGGAAGCGCTATAATGGTGAAGCGCTAGGAACTTGAATTGTGCCCTGCCTAGCGCTGTGTGGTGAAGCGCTGGAGAAGTGCTAAATTCCTGCCCCCCCCTCTGCGTGGTCTGAGGAAGGAGCTGAGGTTGTGGGCAGAGGGAGGAGCAGAGCGCTGTGAAGTGCGCCGTTTGCTGAGGAGGAATAACGCTGGAGGAGCCTACCCTCGTTTTGGCGCTCTGTCCGCCATATAAATAATTAAATAAAAGGAGCCTACCCCTTATCACCGTCGCGGCCCGGGGAGTGTTGGCGCTGCCTCGCGCTGCCTCGCACTGCCTGGTAGCTGTCAGGGAGGCCCCCCGCTGTGGTGTGGATCGACGCGGCGGCCCCCGGTACCAGGAGAGGGCCGCCAAAGTGAAGAAGGTGCCGCGCTAGGCCCTGAGGCCGCGGCACTCGCGTCATGTGACAGGGGCCTGGACGCGTCATCGGCCCGCCCCCGCCGCGCACGGATTGGCCTGCGCAGCCGTGCCCTGGAGGGCCGAGCAGGGATTGGCCGCTCGCGGCAGCCCAGGAAGAAGAGCGTCGTGAAGCCCTGGGCCCCCGTGAGGGAGGGGGACCCAGGTGAAGGATTGGTGCGGGCCCCTGTGACTGAGCCCCGATTGCCAGCGACCGGAGCGGGAGGCCACCCCGCCGGTTTGTGCTCCTGAGTGAGGGGCCGGTGACATAGGCGGGGCCGGGGCACACTGTCGGTGCCAGCCCCGCCTACCATACGAAGCAGAGCCCAGAGGAGCAGAGTGCCTGCGGGGCTAGCGAGGACGAGGGAGGCCGCATTGAACCCCCGCCCCCCGGGCCCCTGTGAGGAGGAGAGGCCCGAGTGACGCCGCAGGAAGGGGGGAGGCCTCGAGGCATATTGCCGGTGCCTGCCCCCTCCCCGGAGGAGAGCCCCGCGTGTGTCCTGCGTCCACATTGAGGCGAAAGCAGAGCCCTGGGGAAGCCGGTGAGTGGGAGCTCGAGCGGAGCCACCCTGGGAGGGACCTACATGACTACCGAGTCCCGGAGGGGACTCAATCAGTAAAAGACCTCTCAACCTGTATGCAGCTGCCTGTGGGGACCGAACCCAGCAGGGTGCCCTGAGTAAAGGTCTTTGTGGAGGACATGACCCTGGTGGGTAGGCCTGGCTCCTATGTATAACTGGTATGCTGATGGTACTGCCGAGGTTTGGGTTGCGGGTTGGGAACTGGGGGTGGTTATACCCAGGTGCCCAGTATTCAGTTAATGACCCCGGGTGGAGGTGATTAGACTAGCCCGAACCTTGCTGAATGAAGTGTTACACCCACCTAATGAGTTGGTTACCTTCCGGGCCTAATGTGATGTTGCCGGAGCTCTAATGATAGGTGCATTCTGGATTGAGGGGTTGTCTGTCCCTTGATTTAGGCCTACTCCGCCTGATGTTTGGTACCCCTAGGTTTATGATAGAGGAAACCTTGCTGTGTTAAGGTGCTGTAGTGACCTGCCCTGTAGATCTTGCAAAGGCGGCCTGAGGGACCTATGGTTATACCCGCATGCTATTAGATGCTGGGCTGCTATGAAGGCTTCCCTTACAAGGGGTTATGTATGAGGTGTTATTCCAGGCCCTGGTTAATGTACCAGATTGATGGGCCAGACAGGCTGATTCATTACAGGTGCTCCTGTCTATTATTAAATGTGCTGTGATGCTCTGTTTTTCCCTTACAGGGGTGGGGTTTGGCGTAATAACGCATGAAGTGTGGTTATGCTTAATGTTGAAGTTTGCAATTACAGCCTTTCCCCGAGGATGAGAGCCTGAGTTGTTCCCGCCAGATTGGCCCCAGGTCTAGTGTTTAATTAACCATCCTTTTTCCTTCCAGCATGGACTTTGGACTCAACCCTTTTTGTCCCATGTAAATAATCCCCCTCTGAAGTACTTGGCTCTGGTGCCAGTTGGCGCCTTGTTGTGACTACCACTATTTTGTTCCTTTTTACTTTGCAGGTTGGAGACATCACTAAACTTAATCTTTTTCCAACCAAAGGTGGTGTCGTGACTCTTTTGTGGTGTGATTGGTGTGTCGTCTGTGGGTACTGCATGAATGCTTCACATGTCCTCGAAGTTTGGCCTACCCGCTTGATGCCATGCTACCCCCTTGGAGATTTGGGTAACCCCCATTTCTTACATTGGTGGCAAGCGGTGGGATCGGACTTGTGTTTGCGCAGTACCACAGCGGCCACAGGTTACACCACAAGTAGAGCCTTGTGGTGGGGATTATTGTTTGGAAGATTGTTTGCTAAATTGCTTCCTCCTGAAGAGTGTTCTGAACTGTCCCCTTGTTCCACTGGGAGGGTGTGTCCCGGGTGTACCTCGCCACGATAGGGTTGATTTACCAGGAAGTGGAACTGATGGAGTACACCGAACAGGAGGTGATAGACTTCCTCCTGGAGAGAGGGATACCCCCAGTAGGGAACATTAGGAGGAATTTTTTTCTCTATGAGGCCCTCAAGAGGAGAGAGCCCTTAGAGATTGATGGGGACTTATCTGACTACCCCCCCGAGGTGTTGAAGGGTCAGTGGGTTAGAGACCAGAGAGAGGGCTCCCCATCCAGAACCCTGGGAGGTAATTACCCCGATGAGGAGGAGGAAGAATTTGAGAGGGCGGAGATGCCAGGAGCTGATGAGGACACTGTAGATAGGGAGTCCAGCACTGGGTCCAGCCCCGGGGCCACTGCCCAATCCCTTACCCTGTCCCCAGAAGAGTGGGTAGATAGGAGGGAAGAGAGGGAGTATCAGCTGGCGCTGGCAAAGCTCAGGCATGCCGAGGGCTTAGCGCAGCTGAGGGTAGAAGAGCAGCGACTAGAGACTGAAAAAGTCCTAGCGCTGGAGAGGATGGCGGAGGCGGAGAGGGCCTTCGCCAGGGAGAGATCAGCTCAGGTGGGTAGTTTGTCCCCTGAGAGTGGTTTTAGGAGTCTGGATTCACCGAGGTGGGTGGGATCCAGTGGTGGCAGCGAGTGTAGGTCCAGTGCAAGGAGTCCCACTCCCGAAGCCCAGGAGACTGTGCCTGATTCCCCGGAAGAGGAGGACGGGTTAGTGTTCAGGGGTAGGGGAAAGCTGTCCCATCAGTCCTGGGGAGAGTTTGAGGAGGAGTGTTGGACTGTACTGGAGGATTGGGTGGTGAGGAGAGCAGTGGAGGATTGGGAAGGGCTGTGCCATGCTGTTATCCGGGAGCACATGCTGAGGAGTTGTTTCCCAAGACTGCGTCACCATCTGTTGCAGTGCGGGTTCTCAGACCCCAGGGAACTTGCACGGGTAGCAGACCTCTGGGTAAGTGCCAGAGCGTCTGGGAAGGCTGAGGGGAGTGATCCTGAAGGGAGTGAGACGGGGAGGTGTCCCAAGGTGCCCCAGCTGCGGCCACCGGGCCTGGAGTGTTCTTTAAGAGAACCCCAGCTTGGGAGGCTAGGCTGCCCCGATGTGTCATCCAGAGGGAGGGATCCCCTTATGTCAGGAGGACCGGAGCATCAATACTCAGAGCTCCAGTGGTTCGGGGGTCTGACCACTCACAGGGTTTAGATCCTGGACTGGGGTTCCAGGTTCAGGGGTTGCCTGACCTGGAGGGTGGGGTTCCTGTAATGCAGGTCCCTACCAAATTGACTCCCAGGGGTACCACTCCCAGTGGGAGGGTGCGGAACTCTGGGAGGGGGTGCAGAGGGAGGAAGGTCTCTTCTCTGTCACCGGCTCAGCCACAGGGCATAGATCCCGGGTTGGGTGGCCAGGGACAGGAGTTGCCTGCCCTGGTGGGAGGGACCTCTGTAACCAGAGTCCCCCCAGAAGTGACTCCCAGGGGTACTTCTCCGGGTAGGAGGGTGCGGAACTCTGGGAGGGGGTGCAGGGAGAGGGAGGACTCGCCCCTGTCACCGGTTCAGCCTGTGGGTTTCGACTCCAGGTTGGGGAGAGAGTTGTGTGAGGGTGTCCCCAGGCGTAGGAGATGGAGGAACCCTAGGAGGAGAAGTAGGGGGAGGGGAGCCTCGCCCCTAAGGGCTGGTCAGTCTGAGGGTGTAGACCCCAGGTGGGTGGACCAGTGGAAATTTGGAGAGAGGAGAGTGGTTCAAGAGAATTACAAGCCTGAGGCTAGAGCCTCCCACTCTAGGAAGGAGAAACATCCCACTAGGGAACACCAGTGGGGTGGTTTTGTTAGTGAAGGGAGGGTTGCGAGAGAGAACCATTGGGTTCCAGAGTGGAGGAGAAACTGCAGGTGCTCCTGTAGTTGCAGGCCTGCGTCCACCTTTTTCCGCCCCAAGCAGGGAAGCCCATCAAGGCATTGATCGGTCTACCCTGGCTTTTGGCTGGGGGGGAGTTGTGTTGGACTTGGCCTTTTTCCCCCAAAATGTTTCGCTTTTGACCCCCTTACCTAGGATGTCTCCCCCATGGGATTAAACCTGTATAGGCCATGAGTGGTGTGAGACACCTTGTTGAAAATGTAAAATTACATGTTGTTAAATGGTGTACAGAAAATATCCCCCATTTTAAAAATGTACCTGACTGAAATGTATTGAATGTAAAATGGACGCCATGGCCATGGGTTTTGCCACTGGACTGCCATAGGTCAGCGGTCTAGATAATATTACCCAGCTACCCCTAGCTTTTGGAGGGAAAGCCTGGCACCCAGGGTGCTCACCCCCTCCCCTTGAGCCAGTTTAGGCCAGATTTGCCAACATTATAGAAGGTCCTGGCACCGCCTGGGAGGAGGGTATAAGTAAGGGGGAAGTGTCACCATAAGGTCAGTCAGCGCTGGGACAAGGAAGAGAGGGGACCTGCTGTGAGGTGCTACCGCCACATGGGCCTGTGAGCTGGGCCCTGCACCCCTATAAACCCCCCCCTCTACTGTCCCCACGGGCCCCTGACAAGGGAGGGCCCCTACCCAGGTCACTGACGCTGTTGGACCGGGTACCACGCCAGCACTGCGTGAAGAAGCGCCCAGGAGGTGAGGAGTGTGCCCCTGAGAAGGACTGTGGGACTGTTCACCCCCCTGTGAGGTGTGCTGCCAGATGCTGTGCTGCAAAAGTGCTGTTTTGGGGAGGTTGGTGCCCCCAAGGAAGCTGTGGCCCCTTCAAAGCGCCATCTGGGGAAGAGTATGCCCCTAGGAACTGTCACCCCCTTGTAAGGCACTGCCTGTCAAGCGCTATAACTGGGAAAAAGCGCTGGGTGAAGTTACGCGTTGAACTGAACTGTACAGCTGGGGAAGCGCTATAATGGTGAAGCGCTAGGAACTTGAATTGTGCCCTGCCTAGCGCTGTGTGGTGAAGCGCTGGAGAAGTGCTAAATTCCTGCCCCCCCCTCTGCGTGGTCTGAGGAAGGAGCTGAGGTTGTGGGCAGAGGGAGGAGCAGAGCGCTGTGAAGTGCGCCGTTTGCTGAGGAGGAATAGCGCTGGAGGAGCCTACCCTTGTTTTGGCGCTCTGTCCGCCATATAAATAATTAAATAAAAGGAGCCTACCCCTTATCACCGTCGCGGCCCGGGGAGTGTTGGCGCTGCCTCGCGCTGCCTCGCACTGCCTGGTAGCTGTCAGGGAGGCCCCCCGCTGTGGTGTGGATCGACGCGGCGGCCCCCGGTACCAGGAGAGGGCCGCCGAAGTGAAGAAGGTGCCGCGCTAGGCCCTGAGGCCGCGGCACTCGCGTCATGTGACAGGGGCCTGGCCGCGTCATTGGCCCGCCCCCGCCGTGCACGGATTGGCCTGCGCAGCCGTGCCCTGGAGGGCCGCGCAGGGATTGGCCGCTCACGGCAGCCCAGGAAGAAGAGCGTCGTGAAGCCCTGGGCCCCCGTGAGGGAGGGGGACCCAGGTGAAGGATTGGTGCGGGCCCCTGTGACTGAGCCCCGATTGCCAGCGACCGGAGCGGGAGGCCACCCCGCCGGTTTGTGCTCCTGAGTGAGGGGCCGGTGACATAGGCGGGGCCGGGGCACACTGTCGGTGCCAGCCCCGCCTACCATACGAAGCAGAGCCCAGAGGAGCAGAGTGCCTGCGGGGCTAGCGAGGACGAGGGAGGCCGCATTGAACCCCCGCCCCCCGGGCCCCTGTGAGGAGGAGAGGCCCGAGTGACGCCGCAGGAAGGGGGGAGGCCTCGAGGCATATTGCCGGTGCCTGCCCCCTCCCCGGAGGAGAGCCCCGCGTGTGTCCTGCATCCACATTGAGGCGAAAGCAGAGCCCTGGGGAAGCCGGTGAGTGGGAGCTCGAGCGGAGCCACCCTGGGAGGGACCTACATGACTACCGAGTCCCGGAGGGGACTCAATCAGTAAAAGACCTCTCAACCTGTATGCAGCTGCCTGTGGGGACCGAACCCAGCAGGGTGCCCTGAGTAAAGGTCTTTGTGGAGGACATGACCCTGGTGGGTAGGCCTGGCTCCTACGTATAACTGGTATGCTGATGGTACTGCCGAGGTTTGGGTTGCGGGTTGGGAACTGGGGGTGGTTATACCCAGGTGCCCAGTATTCAGTTAATGACCCCGGGTGGAGGTGATTAGACTAGCCCGGACCTTGCTGAATGAAGTGTTACACCCACCTAATGAGTTGGTTACCTTCCGGGCCTAATGTGATGTTGCCGGAGCTCTAATGATAGGTGCATTCTGGATTGAGGGGTTGTCTGTCCCTTGATTTAGGCCTACTCCGCCTGATGTTTGGTACCCCTAGGTTTATGATAGAGGAAACCTTGCTGTGTTAAGGTGCTGTAGTGACCTGCCCTGTAGATCTTGCAAAGGCGGCCTGAGGGACCTATGGTTATACCCGCATGCTATTAGATGCTGGGCTGCTATGAGGGCTTCCCTTACAAGGGGTTATGTATGAGGTGCTATTCCAGGCCCTGGTTTATGTACCGGATTGATGGGCCAGACAGGCTGATTCATTACAGGTGCTCCTGTCTATTATTAAATGTGCTGTGATGCTCTGTTTTTCCCTTACAGGGGTGGGGTTTGGCATAATAACGCATGAAGTGTGGTTATGCTTAATGTTGAGGTTTGCAATTACAGCCTTTCCCCGAGGATGAGAGCCTGAGTTGGCCCCGCCAGATTGGCCCCAGGTCTAGTGTTTAATTAACCATCCTTTTTCCTTCCAGCATGGACTTTGGACTCAACCCTTTTTGTCCCATGTAAATAATCCCCCTCTGAAGTACTTGGCTCTGGTGCCAGTTGGCGCCTTGTTGTGACTACCACTATTTTGTTCCTTTTTACTTTGCAGGTTGGAGACATCACTAAACTTAATCTTTTTCCAACCAAAGGTGGTGTCGTGACTCTTTTGTGGTGTGATTGGTGTGTCGTCTGTGGGTACTGCATGAATGCTTCACATGTCCTCGAAGTTTGGCCTACCCGCTTGATGCCATGCTACCCCCTTGGAGATTTGGGTAACCCCCATTTCTTACAGTGGGCGTCTGCATAGCCTATGTCCTTCTGCTGCAACTGCCCTTTCCAACGCTGAATTGTTTGTTGTGATTGGTGCTGTGGTTCCTGAGATTACCCGCCTCAAAGGTTTGGGCTCTTTCTTTATTATATTAGTATAGATTTACACTACAAGTGCAAAAAGGAACGAAAAGGCTTTATGCTGAGAAACTTTATTTTGATAATGTTTGGATGCTGGACGTCAGGCAGCTAGAATTTTTGGTTTGCCTGCATGCTGACATTGTCAGATATAATTCAGTATTGATTGGAATCACGGGGTGAAAATAGCTGGGAATTTCAGAGTTGTTATAAATAGGTGCCCTCAAAATATGTCCTGCCTGGGGACCTAAAAGCCTTAAGATGGCACAAAATTTCGTTTAAGTGAATCAAAGCCCACAGAACTTGGCAGCGAGACATAGTGCATAAATAAAGAAATGGATGCCTATTGGCAAAAAAGGCAAAAAGGCAAAACAAGAGACAGGCAATTATTATGTACAATAAATAAGCCAACATTACTGGATGTGTAAAAATGCATTTCATTGTGGGTATTTCTGCAGTGAAATCGACTACTTTGAAACAAAGTATACGAGGGTTACTTACCGTTTCTGGACTTGAGATCTCTATGGATGACACGAATTGGGGCTTCCATGTGCAAATAGTGCATCCCTGTAGAAAAACAGAACAGGTTTTAATAGGAAATATATTTCTGTATCTTTAATACTTTTCTGTGTGCTTTTCTTCATCCCTTTATAAGGTAGAAAGAAACTACTTGTCTAGGATTCACCAAAAATAAATGTGGCAATGTTGGAATGCCAGTTTAAAATCCATGCTGGCTGGGATGCATTTCAATACTCACAGGTGACTTCAAGAACTCAGAACTTAACATGGGCATTTCTAAAACTTACAAGCGATGGCAGTAGTGGGATATTAACAGGGCAAAATGGAAAACAAATTTAGGGAACATCCTATGATCTTGTTTATCAAATGACTGTCCTCGTTCATTTACCTTCACACTCTTAAAACGGCACCATATACCAATTTATTGTACTCTGGTCCTTGAGTTACAGACTATGCTCCTGGTTTTACCCCTGATATATACCACCCTTCACAATTCACGACATTTCTTTCTTGTTTTCGGATTTTACATCATGATAAGGTCAATCATCAGGGTGCGTTGCTAGATTGAGACCTCAGTTTACAGCTCCAGGTAAAGAGCTGTGCATTGTCGAAGGAAGTTACTGCAGCACTGTTTTCATTTCACAGCCATGTAAGACAAAGCAACTTCAACCATTACAAGAAGTGCCTAATCCGAGAAAATGGATCAAGTGGGCCGCTAAAATCTGTCTCTTAGGGAGCCAGTAGTAGATGCTGCCCAATTCCAGTTTTGCCAAACAGGAAGTCAGTCTAGTTTTGAATTCACTGCATGCCTCTTTCTACCTGTTCAATGTACTTCCTGTTCTTTTACTCATTCTTGAGAGTTGCTTTCTTCACTGTTTTCTCCCTTTGTCAATTTTTTTCTATCATTATCTTCATCCTCATTTTTGTCTTTTCTGTCTTTCTCTCTTTTGCTCGGGTCAAAAAGGCATATGTGGAAAAATTAAAGGCACTCCACAAAGATGAGGGCCAGTTTTTTGTAAGCACAAATTAAACAATGCTAACAAGCTAAAAGTAAGTTCACACACACTAAGATGGATGCTAGTCAGTGACAAAGGGTGGGCTCCTCGAAGGGCATGGCAGGCTCAGGCAAGTTGGAGCACTTATGTTCGGACACTTCATGTTTTATCTTTCTATGGCTGATTACTGGCAAAAGATTTCAATGTGAAAGCAAAAAAAGCGAAATTGGAACTAAGTTATAGTTTCATATTTTCTTTTGGGGTCATAAGCTGCCGTATAGTTGATAGGTAGGGCTGGACTAAATCCTGTGGAAGCCCTTAGGCAGTCGAAATTTCAGGGGGCCCCTCGCAAATGATCTCCTGATACGTTTAAAATTTTACCAACCGAAAATTGAAATAAACCAATTTTATTACACAAAATTTAACATTAACAATGATTAATGTTATAAAAATTCTTTTTTTTTATTGTTAAAAAACCAACATTTTAAATATTCACTTTCCTCAATTTGTTTGTGGTGAAATCTTTCAGGATATACTGGCAGTCTACCTTTTGCAAGACGTCGCATTCAGTGGCCATAATGGCAAGTGAGTTCAGTCGTTATTGTGGCCCCCACCGGCTCATATTAAGCACTGAAAGGACTCACATGATACACCAGCGGTAGAAAGTGACCACGCACCCAAGACAGGAATCTCTGGTGTTTCTTAGCCCTTACCCTGCCAAATGCGAGCAGTTCGGAGGAATATGTCTCCATTCCAGGTCTCCACTTTAGAACTGCCCCATTCCACCTCCCGCCGGAAGATGTCTGCCACCCGGGAAAAGATTGAAAACCTGCGTGCTCATGAGGGTATTTGACTTTTCTGATCCTGGACACCATTTGCTCCCACCATGGAACAAAGTCTTTGTTGATTACATTTCCTCACTCCAGCACCCGTTTTAGCCACTTTAAAGGCACTGCCCAGTGATGTTAAGTTCTAAACTAACACTATATAAATTAAAAACATTATATAGGAAGGCACGCTAGAGCTGTCACATACGTTTACTATAAAATCTGATTAAGACATTTAGCAATGAGGAAAAATTTGCAATAGCATCATATTTTCCTTTTTTTTATTCATATGGAAAATATTTTCATGGGGGAATTCCTTTTCTTACACCTCCTGACAACAGGGGGCTATTTTGTTGTTCGCCACACCTACGCTGCACACTTACTCCTGCCCGTTTGACATCGAGGTCTCCTTTATACTTGCATAAAACAGTAGTAGGGTGTTTCCGGACATGAAACCACCGACATTGCTCCCCCGAGACAGTGCACAACTTCCCCATTCAGAGAATCTTCCCCGATACCCACCCAAAACCTCCTGACCCACGAAAGGCCACCCCATTGATATTTACTCCCCGCTTAGCCCAGGCGGTAAATGTCTGCGGAATCAGGGAAAACGTTCATAAATGTCAGCTGTAATACCAGGCCTGGAAAGTGCTTCCTCATTTTAGGGAGCCTTTACCTCATAATTAGGGCTTATGGTATTTATTTTATTGCCATTTCCGTCTGTATTTATCCATATTTATTTTTTGCTCATTTTATCTGTATTTATCCATATTTAGTTTGGGTTTTGTGAAAAAAGTAAGCTGAAATGAGTATATTTCCACATTTATTTAACCAATAAATATGCAATCAAGCTTCAATGTCTGCCAGGTTTCAGTGCTGTGAACACCCACAGAAGATAAATCAGTGTTCTTATATGAAAATATGAAAATTTCAGTATCAACTTTGTGCATATCTACTGCTGTTAAAGCCTCTTTACTAAAATTCCTTTCTTTTTTAACCCCCTTATCTCTCAATCCACATATCTTTTGGCCTGGCAGTCATAGTAGACAGTATTTAGAATTACTCAAAAAGCAACCCAATTTCCATTTTTATCCACATATAAAAATAAATACAGACAAGAAAATTAATGTTTTCTGTCTGTATTTACCTGTAAAAATGGATAACAGAGAGCCTTGCTGATAACTGATGCGAATTAGCAGGTCTGGCCCCAGCATCCCCCAAACAAATTAACGGGGAACAATAAATGGGACTTGAGGGTAAAAAATGTTGGCATGTTGATTGCCCACAAAGTTATGACTTGATGGGTCTTCTAAAAACTGTGAAGGGCCACCCTCATGCTCCTCCTGCAAGGAGACAGGGGCTACTGCTATGGCTGTCAGTCTAAGCCGTTAACCCCAGACTGCCAAAGAGCCGCCACACTAGAGGATTTTATGAAATTGCAGGTTCCACATTCAGGCGTAAATGCTTGTGGATCCTCATTTTATGGCTCATGAGCTGACCCTTGCTCCCGCAGGCGGCACTTTTTGCACATCCACTTTAAGATGAACACAGGTGCACACAATGTGTGGTGAATGAAACCCAATGGTTTGCCATATTGTGTAATAAAACCTGCGGAACAAACCTCGAAGTTGATTTAATGCCAATCTTTAAATGCACAGCGTATTTAATATTATTTTTTCTCAATATGTTTATTATACGCTAAACACTGGCTTACTATCAAGATACAAACCACAGTGAAGTTATTTACATCTTCAGCAAGTGGATAGGTACAAATAACGACCTGAGTGAACACGACTCTTCTCTGAACTGAGACAATCGCTTGGACTGTTATATTTCATCACAAAAGTGTACAGAACCGTCGTATACTAGTGCTCTTAAAGTACCCGTCTCAACACCATTTAATGATTTTTTTTTAAGCAGGCCTGCCAAGTACCACGCATCAGGCGTTAGAATAACACATTTCAGTGTGGTGGTCCGCATCACTGCACTGAAATGCATTGCCACGCATATTTAGAGCTTCAGCTCAGCTGCCAAGTGGCTGGGGAGTGCTGTTTGATTAGTGGTAAAATACAATTTGGTAAAAGCGGAGAGTGGCAGGAAGCAAGCTGTGCACGCAGCTTGGCAGGATTGGGGGCTGACTGAGCTCAAGTGCAACATAGTAAACACTAGAATTGAATCATGCGTGGCAGGGCATAATGGTTAGGGGAGTGAGTTTGTCTGAAACTCACAGTTATAGGCATGTGGTGCTATATTTGAAATTAAGTTTGCTCATGCCTCAGGGATTCCTGCAATCAGGAGCTCAGCTCTCGCAACACCGACAATCACAGCTGGGCCCAGGCAGGGTGGTGGGCTCATCGCGGGCGGAGGCTGAAACACGTGGATTACTGCTGTGGTCGGGCAGAGAGGTCGTATATTATTTATAGCTCTAGTGCCCAGAAGGCTGCAGTTAGTAGCTGAGCGAGCCTCTCTGGCACAGATGTGACCCAGACCACCTGCCGGCTCGTGTACGTAGCTGCTTTCACTGGCCGCCCTTACCCTGCTGCAAAATTAAGTAAGTCTGCCTAAGCGCCTACTATCCGTGTGCTGCAGTTAACGGGTGAAAGTTTCCGTGTAACTATTGTTTGCTGTTTGCACAGGGCCAACGCCATCTTCAGCAACTACCCTCACCAACCAAGCAACTTTGGCAAATAGCAGAGGGGCATCTGACACCACCCAGACTCCTAAACGACAGTTGTTTGAACTTACTTTGTCCGTCATGATTCAAAGGTGTCATGAATCCCTCAGCCCGCCGGACATATGTGCAGAAATGTCTCACTTACTATTTACTTCATGGCAATGTCATTTTGGTAAAGCCTTATGTTCAGCTCAATAACGTACCTTGAGAATTGACGGGCCGGGAGTGATCACGTAGTGTGCAGAGGATTCACTTTGCTAGGAAATAGTCTGCTATAGAATAGTGCGCTTGAAATGGAGCATCAATCTTTGTGCACCAATAATAACACTCTGTGCAGCCAAGACCAGGCGATGCATAATTGTATAAGGCACATATCTGCAAAAGTGATTCAGACTAACTGGCCCGTCTTTTGGGTGCATGGAACTTAGTCTACATTCAGTGCCCTGATTCACATGCGCTCACAAGAGCGGGGAAACAGGCAAAGAGAGGTTTTCTTGGTAAGGAAGATTTTATAGTGTAGGATTTGTGCAGCTGTCTTTTTTTGCTGTGCCTGTTGCACGTGCAGTGCTTTCCCAAAGTATGGATGTCACTGTCACAGGTCCTTCTGATTTATTTGCCTGTTTCAGTGCCTGTTAGTTCTAGAGGGCAGTGCCAGGTTTTACTGTTTATTTCCCTCATATAAATACCAAACCTTACCGGAGCTTAATTGAAGGAGCCTCTATCTTCTAAATCAGCAGAGTTGGTGGGCAGCAGCTTTCTTTTTCCTTGAGATGCCATCTGCCAGGCCTCGAAGGATAGGTCATGTGACTAGTCAGTGTGTGGATTGATTACCTTTGGCTGCGTGTGGGCTAGTGCACCAGGTTTTACTGTTGATTTCCATGATTATACAACACAAATTAAATGCAGCAAGTCTAGGTGATGCAATCTTCTATACAGTGCAAACAACTATACAGCGTGTCTTGACCAGTTCAAAACTGCTCTAATTTGCAAATGTGGGCCAATATTACTTGTCTGATTTGCTAAAGGAGGGGCACTTTTAGTCTTCTGCCAGGGTTTATTTTCGGTCCCAGTCCTGCCCTGGAGTGGGGGTTGTTTCTTTTCCAGCCTGATTTGCAGACACAAGTGAGCTCTCTGACAGCCCAGGACTGGCCCGTCTGCAACTCTTCAGCCTACATTACATTACACCACCATTCAACTTTTTAGCCATATTACACCGAGAACCGAAGGCATGTTCTTCTTAGTCTCAGTATATTTTTAGACGCACTGGCCTCTAAAACTTACTTTGTGCCTACTGCGCAGTGTTGACCTACGATTGATGTACTGTCAGGGCAAGCAAGTGGCTCACAGCCCCCTGAAAACGTCCTCCTTGTGTGTCTTCGTTGCTGTGAAAGGCTTTGCCACAGTTATTTTACAGTATGGTAATTTAAAAAGAGGTTGTTCGTTAGCTTTCATTTCAGGAGTTTTGAATCCATTTAAAGATATGTTTCTTATTGTTCCGAATATTGTAATTTCTGATATTTATCTCTTTCAATGCACTTATTCCATGGTTTTAATGGAGAGAACGTGTCACTGTAAGTGTCACACATCTGGCACCTGAATATTACTCATAAGTATATTGAAATGTTACAGATAAGCAATTTAAAATCTCTCTCAGCCTATGACAGACTGTGCGCTTATGAAATTAAGAAGCTGAGCATTGTGCAGAACCTTAGAAAGGAGTGTGTGCTGTTGGATAAATAAGAACCACGAACTTCAAGAAAACTGTGTTGTTCGTGCCTTGGCGCTTTGCAGCAGTTGTAAGATCTTAGAGTTTCTCGTTGCTCAAGTGGGTGTAATTTCTGATATTTATGTTTCCCTTGTTTTCATTGCCTGATTTCGCTCGCGAAAAGTGTCACTCATAGACTCGGAGTCGTTGAAATTTGAATGTCACTTATGAAAATATTACACATACCAATCTGAAACCTTGGCAGGGCAGTGGAGAGAGCGGTGAAAAGGGCAATAGGCCATTCAGTATACAATATTTGTCTTTCTCTGGTTCAAGTACAACCACTGGGCGGCGGTAGAGAGACAATTTTGGATTTTCTTCAGGCAAAAACACGTGTTTCATAGATAAAGCGGAAAGTGCATTTTTAACCCGTGGCTTCAGCAGAGCATTACTATCCATGTGAGCTGCTCTGTTGTACGGGTGTTATTACATATCGAAATGGAGCGAACGGCCGAGAATAACTACATATTAAATGCTTATGAATGCGGTTTGCCTTGGTATTTAATGGTTTAACTAAGTGAGCTGTTGAAAATACAATGGAAACCAGAGACTACAACGGTCTGTCTTGTCGGACCCAAAAGAGAGGAAGCTCACGGCTTTAGCAGCAAACGTCCCTGGCCTCTATGGCTACCATCCACCCCATGACGTCTGGACGCTGTGCTTCCGTCCTATGTTCCTCTGATGCAAACAAGATGTGTTAGTCCCATTGGTTCAATGGAGAGAGACACGTGACGTAGGTTGTTACTGACAGACATAGGCACCAACCAGGTAAACAGACGCATCTGCCCACCTTCCCTTTGGAAGGCCAGGGCACTTAGGTTTCCGAGGTCCACGCCGAAGGAGTTCATCCAGTACAGGGTTTTCACTTCTGGGACTTGAAGTCCTATTTAACCCATTATAAAATGAATTCGACAAGTATCAGAGAGTGTTCCTCGTATGGTTCGATGGTATACACCTGATGCGAAATCTTGGTGAGGTGGTGAACGGTAACCTTGAAGTGTGTCTATGCAGTGTTTGTTACAGCTGAAGTGCCAATCTTTGTAAAGCAAGCTAAGAAAGTAGGTGGAAGTGGAACGAAGAAATGGGTAAAACGAGTAAAGATGGAAAGGTGAACACAAATAACAGGGAGAGCAACTGCACACACAAAGTGCCTGCCAGGTGGGTTACTGGAAGAACAAGTCTTTGGAAAATGCCTACCCTTGCCCCTTCCTGGCAACAGAGGCGTGTCGGTGTCCGAACATCCAACTTGCCTTTTGGTGCAAGGGTGACGGCCAACATAGCAAGTTTGCAGGGGCGCAGTATGCAGCAGCATAGCAAAAGCATGAGATACACTGCTCTTGGAATCACAGCACAGAAAACCGTGTTGGTGCCAGTTGAAGCTATCATCAACAGCCTCTCTTGACAGGTTTCTCCTCATGAAAGATGCCTCCTTGGTGACCTGTTTGCAGCGGGCCTCCCAAGAACCTCTATTGACCTTACTGCAGCAGCTGCTCAGGGGTCTTTCTAGTTGGCCAACAGATGAAGTAAAAGAGGACCTTCTCTGAGAGCATCTTCACAGGCGGTGGCCTTCTTGGGCGACTCTCTGCTTTCTAGATAATACTTAGGGCATGGAAGTTTCTTGTCATGGGGAGAAATGATAAAGTGAAGGAGATGCAAATGAGGCAGAGCCGGCATTACCTGCAAGAGGTCAGCGTTACGAGCGCAAAACATGGCTGAAACGTATAGGACAACATGTGGTTGTCAAACGAAATCCTAGGACTGGAAATAGGGTGTCTTAATGCTTAAGAGTTCATGTGGAAGGAACAGAAGGTCTGCGAGACAAAAAGGTGCCAGGGTGCATGAACACACGGGAAAATAACATACAATTGCATCTTGATGAGAGCTCTAGTTGAAGTGTGTGAACATACGTTACATTATTCCTAAAATGTTAAGCCTGGCGTCTCTGTTGCACTGCACATATCACCCAAAGCTCAGATGGGTAGAGAGCGTTTGAATATGTGTCCTGACTACATGGCAGCCATGTCTAGGCCCCTTTTCCATGCTGATCCAGTCTAATACTGCTCTGCAGTCAGAAAGAGTAGATAAGCACAATCCTAAAGAAATGACAGCTCACCTATGGAAAAGGGGGGCTTTAAGTGAAGGTTACAGAATCTGTAGCTCACCCTACCTTTGTATTCCTGCCTCCTTGAATCCTTCAGCAACACTCTGGTAACTAAATCAAACAATGTCAGAAAGCATAGGACTAGTTGATCAGTCTGTGCAGCATCAAACCCTTGCAGGCCATGAAAGCACAAACAACCAGAGGCTAGGTCACGTGAGATGATTCAAATCAATATAATGAGGAAGTATGAGTAGCAGAAAAGCAGATACGAGTTGTTCTTGGGGAAATGGAGTGTGTCCTAAACTCTAAGTGGCATATTTACGAGCCCCTTAGCGTCACTCTTGCACCAGGCAATGAGGTGCAAGAGCAACGCAAATGAAAAATAAGATTTATGAAGCCACATAAAGCCACCTTGTGTGGCCCTGAGGGGCTTCATAAACCTTGAGTAATGCAACGCAGCACAAATCGTTGCATTGCATTAATCTGTGCCAGAGAGGCGTTTCCATGGGCGTTGCATGGGTGTTCCCACGCAGCATCCATGGATTTTGACACATTCCCAGATTTAACAGAAGTGGTAGACCTGGGAATGCATAAAAAATCTAGGCCTCCCAGGTGAGGCAAAATGAGGAGCAATATGTTTATTTATCCTCGTTTTTTAGGTCTCGCCTGTCGATGCGCATGCGCATCGAGCAAGGCGAGAGTATTGGCACTTATCCGCTCTTTATCCACACTGCAAGGAATCGTGGCGATTCCTTGCAGTGCACGATAAATTTAAGCTCAATGCGCATGCGCATTGAGCTTAAATGCGCGTGCACATGCACCCAGCCGCCTACTCTCTCTCTCAGCCTTCCCACAACTCCGCCCCCTCACTACTTGATTGCACGGCCGCTAGGCCGTGCCTCCCCTACTCTCCTCCCCCCTCCTCCTCTCCTCCCATGCCTGCCTGCCTCAACTCTCCGCCTCCCGATCTTTTCCTAGCTCCTGATCTTCTCCTGCCGGGGTTCCGATTTCCCTTGCACCCCCGATCGTCCCCTGATTTCCTCTTGTCTCTGCCCTCGCCGGATCCTCGGTTTCCTACTTCCTGGCTCCCTTTTCCCGGCTTCCTGGTTGCGCCTCACCGAACCCGGGGCATCTCCCGGGCGTTGCACCCTCCGGTCGGCGGAGCCTGAAAGTGAAACCACGCGGGCTCTTCCTCCTGACGCTGCTTTCGGTTCTGAAGGAACACGTGTGCAGACTACAGATGAAAGCCATCTGCCCCGCGCCCCCTCCCCCTAGCACCCCCAGCCCGAGGCAGCTTCCCCTGCACAGACCTGCTCTCGGAGGTTCACGACGAAACCATAATGTTATTTGTTCCTTTACACATTTAAAAACTTTGTATCGTTATTACAGATGGTCTCCCTGACCCACTGGGACTCGGTTGAGGTTTAAGAAACCAATAACACAGGTACGTGAAAAAACCAAAAATTTACTTAACGCTACCCATTCGACAATCAGACGGAGCAACTTGGGCATTAGAACGGCAAAAGTATAAAAAAGGCGATGAATGCATGCCATAAGTTGGGCCATAAGCCGATACAACACACAGTTAATAAACCAAGCCGGATTGAGAGATGAACGTTAAGAAGGGCATTAATTCTAAATACCGGCGGTTTGTTTAATTGAAATAAAACGAACGATTAAATTAGATAAATATAGACAAAGTAGAGGTTGCATAACCTTTGTAGTTATAGTATGAGCACCTGAATGAATAAACTAACACAGAGCCATACGTCTGCCATAAAAGAGCGATCACCTGAATGGGCAAACAAATACAAAGTCTTGATATAAAAAATTACTGAGTTTAAATGGAATACCGAAGAAAAGGGTCAGAGAGACATAGACCGCGTGCAACTGGCGGGCGCTGTAAACTCCTTTCATCCACCTCCCACTCTCCGTGGCTAAACATTGCCTCACCAGGCTCCCCGCCGACCTCTACGTCGAAAAATAGCCGAGGGTTGTCTGGACATGAAGGCTTGCTGACCGGTGCTGGGAAGGACATGCTGCTGCGGTTCCTGCAGGCAGTCGATCACTCTATTGTGCGGCAAATACTATCCCTCTCTGCACCGGCTCCGCAAGAAACACACTTCCGCCTGCAGCCACCGGATATCCGCCTCCATGGTCCAATCACAGCACCGAGTAAGACGAACCGAACACCAGGAACACTAGAACAAAATGTCATGGGTGCAATTTTGAAGACATGCGTCTCGTAACTGGAGCCCCGTTTCTGTCTTATCTGTCTATACAGCGCTAAGAGGGGTGTTATGATAATAAAATGGCTTCCAGCTCCGGCCCCCAGGTTGAGTTTGCTTTCTTTCCTCTGTTGACATTTCACCCCCCGGCCTTCTCCAGATTCCGTTACAAGTGGACAAAGCACTACAGCAAGTGGTTGTGTGTATGGAACACCCTCTGTGGAGGCCACAGCGTTGTGTCGTTCTCATGCGGCCAGGGGGCATTTGCTAGCTTTTCCGAGAGGAACCCCTCACCCTCAACCCCTCAAACTCACCCTCACTCACCCTCACTCACCCTCACTCACCCTGACCATCACTCACCCTCAACCCCTCACTCACCTTCAACCCCTCACTCACCCTCACTCTCACTCATCCTCACTCACCCTCAACCCCTCACCCTCACTCACCCTCAACCCCTCACCCTCACTCACCCTCACTCACCCTCAACCCCTCACCCTCAACCCCTCACCCTCAACCCCTCACCCTCACTCACCCTCAACCCCTCACCCTCACTCACTCACCCTCAACCCCTCACCCTCACCCACCCTCACCCTCAAACCCTCAAACTCACCCTCACTCACCCTCAACCCCTCACCCACACTCACCCTGACCATCACTCACCCTCAACCCCTCACTCACCCTCAACCCCTCACTCACCCTCACCCTGACCATCACTCACCCTCAACCCCTCACTCTCACTCATCCTCACTCACCCTCAACCCCTCACCCTCACTCACCCTCACTCACCCTCACTCACCCTCAACCCCTCACCCTCACTCACCCTCACCCTCACTCACCCTCAACCCCTCACCCTCAACCCCTCACTCACCCTCACTCACCCTCACCCTCACTCACCCTCACCCTCACTCACCCTCACCCTTACTCACCCTCAACCCCTCACCCTCACTCACCCTCAACCCCTCACCCTCAACCCCTCACTCACCCTCACTCTCACTCATCCTCACTCACCCTCAACCCCTCACCCTCACTCACCCTCACTCACCCTCACTCTCAACCCCTCACCCTCACTCACTCACCCTCAACCCCTCACTCACCCTCAACCCCTCACTCACCCTCACTCTCACTCATCCTCACTCAACCACCCTCAACCTCACTCACCCTCAACCCCTCACCCTCACTCACCCTCAACCCCTCACCCTCACTCACCCTCAACCCCTCACCCTCACCCACCCTCACCCTCAACCCCTCAAACTCACCCTCACTCACCCTCAACCCCTCACCCACACTCACCCTGACCATCACTCACCCTCAACCCCTCACTCACCCTCAACCCCTCACTCACCCTCACCCTGACCATCACTCACCCTCAACCCCTCACTCTCACTCATCCTCACTCACCCTCAACCCCTCACCCTCACTCACCCTCACTCACCCTCAACCCCTCACCCTCACTCACTCACCCTCAACCCCTCACTCACCCTCAACCCCTCACTCACCCTCACTCTCACTCATCCTCACTCAACAACCCTCAACCCCTCACCCTCACTCACCCTCAACCCCTCACCCTCACTCACTCACCCTCAACCCCTCACCCTCACTCACCCACCCTCAACCCCTCACCCTCACTCACCCTCAACCCCTCACCCTCACTCACTCACCCTCACTCACCCTCAACCCCTCCCCCTCGACCCCTCCCCCTCAACCCCTCACCCTAACCCTCACTCACCCTCCCTCACCCTCAACCCCTCACTCACCCTCAACCCCTCACCCTCAACCCCTCACTCACCCTCAACCCCTCACCCTCACCCTCACTCACCCTCAACCCCTCACCCACTCACCCTCAACCCCTCACCCTCAACCCCTCACTCACCCTCACTCACCCTCACTCAGCCTCAACTACTCCCCCTCACCCTCACTCACCCAAAACCCCTCACCCTCACTCACCCTCACCCTCACTCACACTCACCCTCAACACCTCACTCACCCTCACTCACCCTCAACCCCTCACCCTCACTCACCCTCACTCACCCTCACTCACCCTCACTCACACTCACTCACCCTCACTCACCCCCACTCACCCCCACTCACCCCCACTCACCCTCACTCCATCACCCTCACTCACCCTCACTCCATCACCCTCACTCCATCACCCTCACTCCATCACCCTCACTCCATCACCCTCACTCACTCACCCTCACTCACCCTCACTCACCCTCACTCACCCTCACTCACCCTCACTCACCCTCACCCTCCCTCACTCACCCTCACCCTCCCTCACACAGTGCAATAGTTCTCAGACCATTTCAGTTAGAGCTTTTAGAAATGTTTATGGCTTTTTTTATTTGTAATACTTTACCATTGGCTACAGGAAACAAAAATGCTAAACATTTACAAAAAAAAACCATAAACAATTCTAAAAGCACTAACTCTAATGGTGCGAGACCTATTGCATTTCCAATGCTTGTTCCTCTTTCTATGTGTGCTGCATTCTGCAGCACACATGGATCGAGGAAAAAGCCTTAAGGGGTTGTTTTTGTGCAGGAAGGTACCCTTTTCTGCATAAAAACAATCCTCCTTACAAGGCAGACACCCTTGCACCGCTCACCATGGTGCAAGGGTGCATGCGCTGGCGCTAGGCAGCCAAAAAGGCGCCAGCTCAGGGGAAAATGCAAAAGTGTGTTGTATTGCCTTAAATAAGGCGCATTACTGCACTTTCCCTGTCACACAGTGCAGCAAAGTGACTTGCAGCGCTGCGTAACCTGGCCTTAAATATGGCTCTAAAGTGGTAAGAGTTGGCTGAATCCTTGAAAAAAGGAAAGAAATGGAAGCGAAAGAAGTACAATATAGGAAATTAACAATAGAGAGGCCCAGGAGGTCAGCTGCTTCAGTCTTGTGGAACTTTAAGAGTTCCCTGCAAAATAATGCCACCATAACTCTACCTCAAGCTGTGAGAATCAAAAGCAATGACTATACTCAACATGTCCAGAGTGAAGACACTGTCGGAGATCACAGTCAAGCTTCCAACTAAAAACCGGGACACGCATGCCAGAAAAAAAAAACTTCTATATCTTACCTCTCCCGGTTTTTACATTCTCTTGTATATATATTATATACATATGTATATATGTGTGTGTGTGTGTGTATATATATATATGCGCCCTTGACTTCAACACAGTAGCGTGTTTCTTGCACAGGAGGTTCGGAAAACTTTTTTTCACATTACTTTCAAACATTATGGAGGCGGCCCTGAAAAGGAATATTTTTTGAGGGTTTGAGCAGTGATCCGGATTTTATTCACTTTGTAAGTTGATGTAAGAACTCTTGCACGGATTTTGATTGACAATTCCGTTGATGGGGATTCTGGACCTTGTAGTTCTACTAGCCAGTAGAGATTGCCCGGAGGCTGACATTCAGGTCGCAAGTGCACTCAGTTGGTGCAATTCGAGCCCCATGGACTCATTACAAAACCGTTATCTCCCAAATGTGTTTCAGATGATTCATGTTAACAGCAATGACATCAGTTTTCTGCCATATTCGCCGCTTCTGTTATCTAGGGAAATGTGTTCCTTCTAATCAGTGACTAGATGTGTGTTTCCGACCTTCATGACAGCAATAACGAGCACGTCTTTTAAAGTTGCTTTAATTTTATAGATATATTAGATGGGCTGCATATTTTGAGAGCTTTGGTGCCGTTTTTGCATTAATTACTAACTCATTTAGGAATGTTATTTTTTATATGCCACTCTCCCAGTCTGATAATGCACTGACATAATGTATATGATAGGACATAATTCACATAATAGGATGGCTTTGCATTATGCGGCTTTTGTTTTTATTAACTTGCATTATGCACTTTACCTATCTAACATGCTATGTATGTTTTTCCAAACGGGAATTTACCTATGTAGTCTGTTTTTCATGTTTATCAGTGCCTGCAGTGCCTGCATTAGAGGGGAGGGCTATATATACTTTTAAAATTTAGGCGCCAAAGGGGATTGACAAAGCCTGCTGCGCAGGCGAAACGCGTCTCTCTGTCTTTGCGGGGTCGTGGGAGACCTGAACCAATAAATGTGCCCTATTCCTACCGATCATGAGTACGTGCCATTTACTCTCTGGAGTCTGATGGATGTTTGGGATATATATATATATATATATATATATATATATATATATATATATATATATATATGTATGTATATATATATATATCTAAACAACAAGGTATGCCATAACGAGACCAAGGAAAGCACACATGAAAATATCCAAGCAAAGGGCTTTATTTGTGCTGACCCCCCTGCACTGACAGACGTGTTTCGCCTACTGGCTTTATAAAAAAAAATAATATATATATATATATTCACTGAAAAAACATAGGTTTCAGGCCTTATATAGTTAGGAATTAGCATTTAAAAAACCTTTGAAATTCACCCAAAAAACTATAAGTTTTAGGGGTGTTATAGTTAGCTGGACATTTCACTCATACAAAACCATTGAAATTGCTCCATATAGTTAGTTGTACTAACTATATTTCGCGCACCCGCAATCCACTGTTGATGATGTCACATATTACATCATTCATGACATGGTCAGTGACATCACTGATGACATCTCAAATTACATCACTGATGACATCAGCATATATTCAGAAGGCACAGTCTTATCTTGGGTTCTACTTGTTTGCACAGTACATTTGTCATGCATTGAGTCACTTTTGTCCAATAACGCTGCATAGATACACATTCCCAGATGGTATGTATAAAGGTTCCCTCCTGGCCACACCCTCTGCTTCATCTGGGATTTTCCTTATAGCAAATCCTCACAAGAACAGTGTTTGTGAAGTATATTCTTGTAGTATCTTAAGTTGTACTAACCGTAACTTTGACAAGATTGCGACTTCCTTGGGGGAAGACAGGGCCTCCTGCCATTCCTCGTCTTTCATTACTTCTGTGTCTTTTTCCCAGTGGCTACAAAGTTGCAAAAGGGGGTCGGGAATGTTGTTTATTAACTTCCTATATACTAATGAGAATGCTTTTATGGGCATATATTCTTCTAGGATCCTATCTTCGAGTGGGGAGAACTCAGGGAGCAACTGGCCCCAGGGGATGGCTGCTTGTAGTGCGTGTTGTATCTGCAAATATCTAAACTTTTTTATCTTGGCCATTTCATGATCCTTTTGCAACTGGGCGAAAGGAATCACCTCGCCTTTTTTCCACTGGTCACCCACGTAGGAAATGCCAATCAGGTCCCAAGCCGAGAAGCCTTTTGAATTTCTCAAGTTGCGTAACTTTTCTGTGTCCCACAATGGGGTTGCTTGCTGTACAAGAAACCTGGTAATGCCATCATTTTTAATAGTGCGGCGCACCCCTATAGGGACAGCGGGGGGTATCTCCAATGCTGAACATCACATTTGAGTCGTTGCAGGGGGGAGGAGATTGCGCTCATAATAGAGAGCTGGATCTCAAGTGACGAAGACGCCAAGGTATTTAAACCAGTCTTTTGCCTCTGTTATAACATATCCTCTGGGTAAGACAGGAAAGTCTCCCCTCAATACATAATTGGCTGAATTAGACCAATTTATTTGATAACCAGAGTATTTGCCAAAGTTTGTAAAAATATGCAGTACTCTATTGATAGAGGCTTTTGGTGATGCCAGACATAGTAGTATATTGTCTGCATACAGGGAGATCCGGTCCTCCCAATCCTCTGCCCACCGCAGTCCCCTCATGACTGGGTCCTTCCTTATCCATAGCGCCAGGGGCTCCAACAGCAATGAAAAGAGTAGCGGGAAGAGGGAACAACCCTGTCTGGTTGCTCTTTCTAGCACAAACGCCTTTGATCTTCTGTTATTGACCACTACTTGTTCCAATGGTTCATTATACAGGAGTCTCACCCAGCTGATAAAATTAGGGCCGAAGCCCATTTTTTTCAAGACCGCCAACACATAGGGCCATTTGATTGTATCAAAAGCCATAGTGGTATCCAATGGCATTACTACTGCTTCCTCTCTCAATTTCTCTAGTCTACCCCTGATTCAGTGCAGGCGCCAGAGGTTGAGTGAGGTATTTCTTGACGGCATGAAGCCGGACAGGTCTGGATGTATGAGCTTCGCGATTAGCCCCAGGAGACGGGTGGCCAGTCATTTGGCTAGGATCTTGGCCTCTGCATTTATCAATGATATCGGCCTGTATGAGGAGCATCTGTCTCTGGGCCTACCACTCTTATGGATAACCACTATTGTGGCCAGTCTTTGGTCTTTATGGAGCATCCCCTTTTCACGACTTTCAAGGAACATGCTGGTAAGATGTGGCGCTATCTTACTAGGTGCAAGCTTGTACAGTTCGATGGGCAATCCGTTGGGACCCATCGCCTTCCCAAACTATAGCTCAAGAATAGCACGCTTGACCTCAGTATGTGTGAGTTCGTCATCCTAGCTAGAGGAGTCTTCTCCAGAGAGGGCGGCGAGGGCCAAATACGACAGCAGGGCGTTTGCGTCCACCTCTTTGGAGGTCGTGTGCGACGTATATATGTTTTGAAAGAATTCTGAAAACCCTTGCTGTATTTCTTGAGGTTCTGTCAGGTGTTGCCTTGAGGAATTCTGCATATGGATTAATACTCTCAATCCCTATTTGATCTTCATTAGCACTATCTCAGAAACAAAAATCCCATTCCTTGACCTCAACATCAGGCTTTCTGAAGGCCAACTTAGCACTACCCTGTACAGAAAACCAACTGACAGAAATAGTCTCCTCCTGTTTAGCAGCCACCACCCTAGAGCACTCAAAGAAACCTGCCTTTTGGTCAATTTCTCCGTATCAGGAGAAACTATAGTGCTCTGGAGGATTTCAAAATGTAAGCAGCCAGTTTAGCAAGCAATCTCAATAAAAGAGAATACCCACAACATTGCACTTCCTATGAAAAGGGCTAGGAACAATTACCGCAAAGCCCTACTAGAAACTAAACACAAAGATCCAACTGAGGCCCTCACCTGTGTCATCATGTATACCCAGACTCAAACAGGATCAGAAACATTATCAAAAAACATTGGGGTATCCTTGACACTGGCACACTTAACTTGCCATCACCAAGGTTTGCATTCAAACGTACAACCAACCTCAAAGACATGCTTATACATACAGACAAGGAGATATGCCTAAATAGACCGGATCTGGATCTGCAATATTACATCGGAGCACTGAAAGCGCCAGAAAAGACCCTTAAAAACTATTTAAAGCTGATTTTCAGGGCAAAGAGCTCTCCGTGGCAAGGTAAGCTGAACCAAGCTATACATCACCTGAAAATAGAGGCTGAGAGCATCCCTCTCAATGAAATTCCATACTCCGCTTGGGCTAAAGCCGTGACGCACCAAGTCCAGACTCTCTCCTTCGATTTTGATCAATCCTTACTCCACTACAATTCTTTCGCATTGCCATTAAATTACTCATATATTCCTGGAAAAGCTCAACTTTACATGCCCGATGCAATTTCGGCCCAAGCCAGAAGGAACATTTTGTTCTTCCGTCTCACTGCCCTCAGGATCCAGGACTTCAATCCAAAATGGCACGAACAGACAACAATGTTTCCTGTCGGCTATGTAATTATCACAAAGTATCTTGGCTACATCTCTTATGCTACTGCCCAAAACTAGCTGCTGATCGTCATCATCTGATGTGCTCATCTCTAAAGGCCAAGGACTTCAGAACGTGCAGGGAAGCTTCGGACTGGTGTTTTTTGGAAACAACAACCTCTCTACAGGCCAGAGTTGGGAAGTTCATTCTCCAAATAAGAACATTACTCGACTAAAAGCAACAGGAGGCTGACCTGAGAGCTTCATTAACATAGTAATCAAATTAGCTGGCGCTCCATTTTGGTGGAAGCTGTCTTACTTAAGGACCTGTAGAGTGGCCAAGTAGACAACCTGAGAGAGTTGGCCCTCAAAGGGGGCTTAACTAGACCTGAAAACAATAACTTATAAGGTTCATGCAAATAGGGTTCTTTTTTTGTTTCACAGATCAAAGTACAAGCTGGGGTGAATTGGAGCGCATGCACAACTTATACTCATGCTAACCCAGTTTCCTTTAGGAGCATTCTGTTAAAAACTGTGCCCATGCTGGCATTGTGCATTTTATTGTATTGTAGCTATTTATTGTGTTTTACTTTTACTGTAAAGATTTTAAGTAATCGTACGGTTAATAAAAGAATTCATTCATACAAGACCCAAAACTCAGAATATAAACCCACAGAGACTTCTCTGGGATCTTCCACCTGTGATGGGACATTACCCATGTGGATCCTGTACTGCCTATCCCTTGACTGAGATGACTAAGGAAATAGTTTTTTACAACATGTTCAAATGGCAGCTAAGAAAACACACCAACTGCAATACAAACCAATTGTATATACATGACCACCCGCCTTTGTAACACACGCATCACAGAACATTGGAGCAACATCAGGTGCCACTGTGTTAACACCAGGATGTGCACACACTTTGAACAAACAAAACACTCACCAGACACTTTAGGCTGGGTCATCCTTGAGGCTCACCTGAAAATAACTAAAGGAGCACTGTTCAGGAATGAACAGAGGTGGGTGCATCGTCTAGCTACGGACGAACAAGGACTCAATGAGGACATCCTGTGGGGTGCACTGAACAGATAGCAGCCCATTGGCGATGACACTACAATGACTATAGACAACTGGGTCCAAGTCCCTTCTACTTAGGGACATACACTGTTAATACCTTGGCCGTTTGCAGCAATTTTACTCGACTTGATAGGTGCCATGCGCCAAAGACTCCTTGGTTGGCAACAAACCATAACATTCAGGTTCCTTTATTAACACACAAAAACAGTTCCAGCAGGGTAAACCTGGATACATTGGGACCCCCATGTTAGGTTTTTTATCATGAGTATAGCTAATTCTAACCAGTGGTGCACTAGCACCATGTGACCATGGCAGTAGATTGATATTACCGCACCAGTAGCTTTGGGTTAACAACTATCCATTCCCCCATATGGTCAGTCATCACACTTGACAGTCCATTAGCATGGTATTATTACAACCATGCCCACTTGGAGATCATTGGTCTAATCTTCAATGTCGAGCCACCTGGTCCATGGGGAAACTCTACCCCAGTACAGCATTTCTACCTATCAACCTCTTGCAGGAATAGGTACTGTTACTCCTGGGGCTTGCATGATTTATGCACTCTGATATGGCCGCCACATTTTGGATTTAACACAGGGATTTGGCGCTCCAATGCACCAACCCTGCTTGATTGATTACCCCACCCACAATACTCTTTGGGCTCGCATGAGTTATACATTCCCTTAATACGGCCGCCATGTTTGTATTTAACACAGGGGGTGGCGCTCCAGTGCACCAACCCTTGCTGATTGGTCACCCCACCCACTCACTGCCGGCGACCAGAGCTACAACTAAGCCACGAGGGAGATGGCCACTACCTCCAGGCAGCGTATGGGTAGGTCCACTGACAACCTCGCCGTTGGCACCATGTAAAGTACCAGCTCCATACACGGAGCTTCCACGATTGATTCTCTAAACCCTCTTACGAGAGGTGAGTTTGCGCCTGTTATATAACGAGGCAGCGGACATGCCTTGGACCGCCAGGGGCTTCTTTGCCCTATTCGGACCCAGGGCACATTGAGGATACAGTTATCTCGGTCCTGCCTTCCACAGATACAGGGTGCACGAATTTCGGAGCACAGTACCTCGTGACCTTGGGAGTGAGCTACTTGTTCTTGATACGGGTCTGTAGGCTGGAGACCTCTTAGGAACACAGCGTCCTCCGTTCTGGGCCCGATTTTAACCTGCTTAGGACTTTTTAACGAGTGTAATTGACCTTTCTATTCGTATAATACGCTGCACCTTATTGACTCCCCTTTTAGGACACTGGAATAACCAGTGTCATCTAACTTGGGGGAGTCTGCCAGTTTCAGCTAAAATGAAATTACGAGTTAATGTACCTGTTTGTTTTATTCCTAGTTTGATTCTTCTTTTCCTCACAAGCATGTCACAGTTGCATGATGCATGTTTTGGGCACTATGATTATAGCACCCATGTTGTACCTCCTCCAGGTGCACTGCGCATGGTGAATCATGTAGGAGACTGAACTGCATTTAACTATTGCTGTCATCTAATCATCTTGATTTTATCTCACTAGGTTGGCCATCATACTTACAGGTAGCACATTTGAGGTGCTTCCTGTGGTCTATCACAGTTAATTGACTAGAGAACCACAATACTGTTTTTTAGATCCTGATGAATTGCCGCCAGATCTTATGACACTAAGGCAAGAAACATGTTGACCACATAGTAGAGTGCGGTATCCTGGCACATCATATCAGGAGTGCGCCACTTCTATTTTTTAACCAGGTTGGAAGTCATATTCATTAAAATTATTCTGTCTGGACTTCCATCTCCTGTTTTAATCCTTGCACGGTCCATTGACCCTCACTTCACACATCTTCTCCTTTAGGGCCCTCACACCCACGGCACCAAACGGCATGGAATAAAAGATCTCTGCCAAAGAGCCCCTCATAGGGAGCCCATCGGGTATTGCAGCGCGGAGCAAGCCCTATGAAGCATGACACCCAGCTGGCTGGGTGTGTGAGGTCCCTAATTCCAAAAGGAGGAATCCCTCTTTCCTCCCACCATTAAGTGAGGACATTCCCTCACTTAGCTGACCTTGCTTCCCTTGCCCTGTTAGGAACTGAATATCTATTTTGTTTGAGCCCAGATTCCGTCCTCAGCGCTGCCACTAGTCCATTGGCTTGTTCCCTTCTGCCCAACCACAGCAACAGTCTACCATCTTTGTGCCCTATGTCGTATATTTTATTCTGCATGGCTCTATATTGCTCCCGGGCTGCCTCTGTGGCCAGGTCTTTATACTCTTTAGTCTTAATTTCCAACATGTGCTTAACTTCAGCCTCATCTTCTCCCCTCTAGCCGGAGCAATTCCTCCTCCAGCCCCATCAGTTGGGCGGCTTTCTCTTTGGGGACCCTTGCTATCTGGGAGATTGCGGGGCCCTGATTACTGTTTTAAAGGCCTCCCACAACGTTTGTGCTAATTCTACCGACCCCTCGTTTTCCTGAAGGTACATTTCAAGTTCTTTAGTTACTGAGTTTTTGATTCTATGATTTTTCAGAAACCAGGGGTTTGTTGGTGCCACCCTTCTCGCCTGCCATTCTCTCGTCTTCACTAGGGCCCATAGTGGGGAGTGATCGGATATACCTCTCGCCATGCGACGCACTTCTCTAATATGGTCCATCTGTGCTGCTGGCACAATGATATGGTCTAGTCTGGATAAAGATTGGTGGGCTCTAGAATGATACCTGAATTGGGTGTCTCCCGGAACTGACTAAGATTCTTGATATGGCGGAGGAGGCGAAAGAGACAAGGTCTTTGATTTTCCCAGAGATTCTGAAAGGTTGGGTCCAAAGAACATTAATGTTCCAGAGTAATGCAAATTGTGCTTTGTCCATGGAGCGATGCCCTTCACTTCTTATTAAGGTGCACACTAAGCTAGGTGATTTATTTGGAGACCCCTTTATCAAAGAGCTGGGAAAATGTATGGCCATATTTACTTCTCTTGATAAAGGCGTCTATGAAAAGGATTTTTAACCCAAAGGTTTTTGCAGGGGTTGGCCTTGGAGGGGGGCACATCACCAGCCGTTTTTCCAACAAGCTCTCTTCAGAGGTCAAGGCGCCCTCAGAGGACAATGGCAAGACTCAACCATATTTGAAGGTTTCTTCCCTTTGAGAGCCCAGCACAGATTTAGAGGCTGAAGAGGGCATTTTTGCAGAGGAAACGTTGGTTCCTCTACCATAGGTTAGCGTTCAAGCCTCTTCCCATATAAGGGTAGAGGGTAGACTGGCATATTTTGTACACTATTGGTGGTTTCTAACGTCAGACGCATGAGTTATACAGACTGTCCACAGTTTTCACATATAATTCCTTGGGTACCCCTGGTAGCCCCACTCTCGTTTTCTCAACAGGAGGATTCTGGTTCAGGAGAAGATAGCAGCCTTTCTAGCAAAGAGGTCAATAGTTCCCACTTCTGTTCATCCCAAAGGTTTTTTGAGCAAAGTTTTTCACGTGGAGAAACGAGGTGGCAGCTAATGGCCATTTATACATTTACAAGAATTCAACAAAAGTTTGATATTATGGCATTCCAAAATGGAGGATATTCATCTACTGCGAGATCTCCCAAGACATGGCGACTGGTTGGCCTGGTTGGACATGGAGGATGCGTATTAAACAATTCCCATCTATCTACCATATCAAAGGTTCCTTCAATTTTCATGGGGTCTCCAAACCTATGAGTTCACATACCTTCCATCTGGTCTATCCTCGGCTTCTTGGTGTTTCACCAAGGTTCTCAGACCAGCAATAGAGTTCTTCATTCGAAAGGTTTGCAGCTCATAGTATATCTGGGTAATATTCTCGTAATCAATCAATGCCCTGGAACATTTGTGAAACAATTGCAACAGGCAATTTCTCTGTTGAACAGCTTAGGTTTCATCATAAACAAGAAAAAATCCCTTCTGGTCCCTTAGCAAAATGTTACCTTCTTAGGTTTCGTGACAGACTCAATACTCAGCCTTGCAGCCAGGAAGCTGAAGAACATCAAGCAAGAGTTGTGCAAAGCTCTGGCAAAGCAAAATAATTCTGTACGACAACTTGCATGAATAGTTGGTCTTCGGTTGTCTTCCATTCAGGCCATTTATCTGGGTCCTCTCCATTATAAGGCTATTCAATGCCTGAAAGCATGTAATCTCAGGATGTGTCTCACGTATTGTCAGACGGTTGTTCTAACTCAGGGTGCAAATAAGGAGATGATCTGGTGGTTAGCCAACATGGAAGCCTGGAATGGACGAGCCACATTTGGGTCCAGACCGAATATTGTAATAGAGTCCAACACCATCAGAAAAGGCTGAGGTGCTTGTTGTGGTGAGTTTTTCACAAGACGAGCATCGTCGTCCGCAGAGAGGCTACTCCATATCAACTGCTGATGAGTCACGGATGTCAGAGCATTAGAAGTAACAGGTAGGATGTTTAACCCAAACGGGGTTACATTTAATATTTATAGAAGAACAAAGTGCAATTCAAGGGTGGTGTCCTACCTCGCATTTAGGAATTCCCCAAAGTTGTGTGTTGTGAAGTGCATAAAAGCGTAAGAAAACATGACTGTGGAACTTCGGCAGGTGGGAGAGAAGCCATTGTTACATTTCTATATGTAAACCCCATAAGGCAGTCTCCTCTCCAACTATAGCCAGGTGATATGTGGAAGGCGGGTATTGAAAGATGAGTTTTTGGTGCACATTTAGTAAGATGAGCTAAGGCCTCTAAAGCATTTTCTATAGGAGCTAGACTGGAAGATATACTAAATGCAGCTGATTGGTCTTCGGACTCTACGTTCAAAGGGTTTTATTTTAAACTAGTAAATGATGATGCCTCAGTGGTGGTAAATAAGCTTGAAACTAGCATAATCCTTGCCTCCGGTCTTGACTTAGAACGAAAAATTTCCTAGCTATCATAACGGAAAGATTCAATTCTATCAAGGACTCTGAGATGAGGATTATCCCTCCCGATGATAGTTAACGATATACTCACCCATAGGATTCAACATGAAGAATATGATTCTGCATTTTCAGTAAGTATTGTACATTTTCATATTCTGTCAATCCTATTCCATTTGAATAGTTTAAATTGGATGCTGAGAATTGTTCTTGATTCATTTTTGTTAGCTTGTTTTTTTACACAAGACAGATTTATCTTAAGGTTATTGGTCATTTTAAACTATTTTGTGGGAAGTTCCATTTTATATGTTATTTTTTTCATAAGATCTGACTCGTCTAAGGAGTAAATTATACAAATGCAGTGGTACCTCTCACAGGAAGAAAGAGGGGGAATAAAAACAGAGAAGGAACTTTGATGGATTTGATTGATGATGATTGATTGGACTGTTGTTATTTTTTTCATGGAAAAAGCTGTTGTTATATTTTGGTTTCACATTGCTGCTAGAGCCAAACAAAGAAGAAAGGTAAGCATAAACTTTGCCTTAACAGAAATGAAACTTTCAGTTATGATAGCTAGGATTTTTTCATTCTACTTCATCTCTTATACTCACCCATTTCCACAGAATCCTGGCATAGTCGCCTTTCAAAGCATTATCTCTTGCAGAACTTGTCAACATACACAACTCCCTCAAAGCCACATCTTTTGGAGATTATCTCTTACTCTCATCCTTCATAAAAGCTTTCTCTGGGGATGCTCTCTAATTTATACTCATCACCCTCAATACTTACCTCACTCAATACATCTTCCCAGAAGCTGTCAAGACAAGACAAATCCTTCTACTGCTAAAGAAACCTACACTAGACCATGATGGCTTCACAAACTACCAGCCCATCACTCATCTAACATTTATTGGCAAGATCATTGAAAAAGTAGTCTGTGTTCAACTCCAAGAACACCTCAGTGCTAATCATCCCCTTAATTACTACCCGTCGGGCTTCAAATTACACTGCAGCACAGAGACCACTACCTTACACATAACAGCTGATGTGCTCTTTACCTCAAATGAAGATCACCCCTGCATCCTGATATTGCTAGACCTCTCAGATGCTTTCAACATAGCCAATGATCCCACCCTCATACACACCCTGGAATCTCAAATAAAATTTACCAACAATGTCAATGACTGGTTCTCCTATTTTTACCACCAGCACAAGTTTCTTCATATGGGCACCTCCTGGTCCCAAAAGAGCACTATCACCTGCAAAGTCCTCCAGGTTTCCAAACTGTCTTCTGTAATCTTCAACCTTTACATGGAGCAGCATAGTGCTCAACTCACAGATAACACCATCACAATTCACCAATATATTGATGATCACAACTCTACTTCAAAGGCTACTCTGCTTCAGACATCCAGTGCCTCACACACTGCTTGCACATCATCCAGACCTTGTTGTCCAGCACCTACAGGAAGCTCCCCAACCCCAAAAGACAAAATTTCTGTTATTTGCCAAGAATAAAAAAGAAGAAATAGTACAAATCTAGCACAATGACATGAAACTAGATGGCTTCAAACCTCACCTTTCATTGAATGCCAAGTAACCTTGGAAACCAACCTCACCCACAAGGAACACAATTCCAAAAGACAGCCTTCCAGAAATTGTCTTAAGAACTACTCTTCTCTCACAGAACTGCTGCCCTATCACATCTGGATGGCGATAATGCTATGGGCAACGGGTATTAAAAAGATCGTGGAGGAAGCTCCATCTGGAGAACCTCCATGCACTTCTTACAGTTGCTCCTCCTGCAGTTATTGGGAACACCGATCAGGATTATGAGAGCTTCTGGAAATGGGTTAACCAGGCTCTGGATAAACTGATTCCAGCCAAATGGACCAAGGCACGCTCACAGCAATCTAGCCCATGGTACAATAAGGAGCTTGTCTCCCTGAAAAAAGAATGTAAACTTGCGGAACGGAAATGGAGAAAAGAATATGACGCCAAACTCAAAATCCTTTATATGAAAGCACAAAAAAACTACCATCGCACTATTTGTAGAGTTTGTGCCACCTATTATGCAAACGAAATTAGGTGTAGTCAGAACACCTCTAAAACCATTTTCAAAATACTAAAAGAACTTAGCACTAAACAAACGGTCCAAACACCTATTTTGTCACCCTCCTTATGCGAGAACCTCGCATCTTTTTTCATGGAGAAAATAGAAAAAATATACAAAGCCTTTCCCACATTGCCCTCCTATGTTCCCACAGATACTATGGCGACCTCCATACTAGCTGATATACCTGCACTCAGTCAGGAGCAGTTCCTTCATCTATGTAACCAAGTCAAATCAGGTTCACCAGCAGACCCCCTAAAACCAGACTACTTTAGAACTGCGGATAGGACACTGCTTGGGCCCCTTAGGGATATTATCAACTCATCCTTTTCCACTGCCATCATTCCCGCCAGATGGAAACAAGCTAGGGGCACACCCATTATAAAAAAGCCCACATTAGATCCTACTCTAGCTGAGAATTTTAGGCTAATTTCATTACTTCCTTGGCCTGCCAAGGTGGCAGAGTCATATGTCAATTCTATCCTGACTAAATTCCTGACAGCCAACTCCATCCTGGATAATTCTCAACATGGCTTTCGGGCGGGCCACATTACGGAAACGGCCCTCTTAAGTGTGACGGAAAATCTCAGGACTATCCTGGACTCCGGTGATACGGCAACACTGATTCTTTTAGATCTCAGTGCTGCCTTCGATACGGTTTCACACGAGGTGCTGTTGTTCAGACTGCAGGAGATTGGAGTTACAGGTCAGGCCCTGAATTGGTTCAACTCCTTTCTATCAGGAAGGACATTCAGAGTATCTACTCCCCCATTTATTTACAAAGAATGTCCCATCAGACAGGGGGTCCCCCAGGGGTCGGCGCTCAGCCCCACACTATTTAACATTTATGTTCGACCATTAGCTGAGGTCGCCAGGAGAGGGGGGCTGTCGCTTGTATCCTACGCCGACGACACCCAGCTGGTGGTGGCCTTGAGGGATGGAAATGGGATGAGCGCAAAGAACTTCAAACAATGCCTCACTGACATTACCACTTGGATGACCTCTAACTATCTACAGCTTAATGCTGGTAAAACTGAGGTACTGTTGGTAGGCAAAGAAGTTAGTACCTGGGACGCCAAATGGTGGCCTGAAGCTCTTGGCAATCTACCAGATCCCAAAAACCACGTAAAAAATCTCGGAGTTTGGATTGACTCTGCCTTGAATTATACCCAACAGACAAAAAAGGTTGCGGCCACCTGCTTTGGGATTTTGCGAAATCTCAGGCCAATCCTAAAGTTCTTTGACCCAAAAACCCGGCAGATAGTGGTTCAGTCTGCCATCCTTTCTCGGCTGGACTACGCGAGTTCCCTGCTACTTGGAGCAAATCTGGCGGAGAAAACAAGGCTGCAACGCGTCCAAAATGCGTCAGCCAGAGCGCTGACCGGTATTCCCCGGCACCAGTCAGTGGCAAGCACCTTAATTAAACTGCACTGGCTCCCGGTGGAGAAGAGGATCCACTTCAAGACCTTATGCATGGCGTTTAAAATTTTGAAAACTGCATCACCGCCCATGCTTACTCCCCTTCTATCACCTTACTTACCCAGACGCACCCTCCGCTCAGAAGGCCAGAACTTGGCAAATGTCCCCCGCATTAAGCTAGCCCAGATGGGTGGTCGCTCCTTCCGTTATCTTGCGGCCAAGCTTTGGAATGCCTTGCCTCCCCCGATCCGTGGCCTGAACGATCTTCTATCTTTTAGAAAGGCATTGAAAACCCACCTCTTCTGCTAAGCTGGTATTGTTATGTTCATTGCAAGTTCCATCTGCAGCTACACCTTTTGTCTTTAAAGCGCCGGGACGCCCCTTTGCTGGGGCAGCCGAACGCTATATAAGCTCTTTTAACATAACATAACATAACATAACATGCTGAATACACACCAAAGCACACCCAGGGTCTGAAGAAAAAAAATCACATCACCCACATTCTGATGGAACTTCATTGGCTCCTTTTGCTAGCATGCACCATCTTCAAAGCCATCAGCATCATTTACAAAACCATCAGAATCAGCATTCCTGCTTTTCTTGCAGACAAGCTCACTATCTTTGGACTGAAGACTAATAAGTATAAAAATTGATAATGACAGCAGACCTTTTTCATCTATGCACCCACAATTTGTAACAACATCCCTGTGTCCTTCAGCACTACCTGAAAACTGCGCCAATTTTGGAAAAAGTTGAAAACTCACCTCTTTAAAGAGCACTACATCAAATTAATTAACCATCCAACAGCAGCTACCTGGTCTATCGCCCATTGACTTTATGCTTGCCTTTGACCCTGTAGAGCATTTTGCTGCCTTTTGGCTTGGTGAGAACTATAGAAATACCATATGCTTACATACAAACACAAACATCTGTTCAAACTTACAATTATTTGGTTGATATGAAAGATATGCCAACTATGCATAGGATGGACCACTGGAATTATGCAGCAGGGGAGGACCAAATTATGCTGCAGGGTGTATTAATTATGCAGCAAGAAAAGGCAAAGCATGTCGTTTGATATGGCAGATTGTGGGATGTCCTAATTTCAAAAGTTCGTAATTTTTATAATTAATAACACTTTATGGGAAAAGGTTTCACTTCATTAGACCCAGTTCAACACTTGAAAACATTAATAAGCAAAAAGAAAGGTGACCAGTCAACCTTTGCACAGTCCCCCCCCCCCACCCCTCCCCCCCACACTGCTCGGCAACACGTGGCTGAGTTTTTAGTAACTTTAGATTCATTTGAGAGAGAAACAACCCATTTTTTTAACATTTGAAGATTATCAGCATATTATGGAGTATGTAGCAAATGAGACATATGCATAATTATGCAGAAAACGTTTTAGCTGTAACAACGCATAACTCCAGTGGCCCTGTGTATAGGCTATCTTTAGCTATTATCACTTTCCACACCATTAAAGTATTTGACAGATTAGGAACAATGTGTGGCAGATTCTGAAATCTGGCTTTCTGAATAGGTTGATCAATGCAGTCAATAAATTGAAACGTGATCCAAGAGTTAGAAACGCCAACAACAACACCCTGCATAAGCAAATAAAAATTTGTAGAGGTAATAAGGGGCATTTTCGTTCCCTGACTTTATTACATAGTATATAGAAATAGAAGCTCAAGAATAAGGGAGAATACGGAAATAAAACCATTGTATCTTTGCTAAGAAAAATTGGCTTATACTGCAAGTACATGACAATGTTAATTAATAAGCCTGAGTAATCTATTAATATTTATGATGATGTCATATGAAGATATGAAGATATTTCTGTATGGGCAGGAAAGAATGAATGTTCTGGCCGTTGATATTCATTGTAGTCTAACTTTTTAATTAGCCATACCACCAAACTGTAAAAAAACACAGATGTTGGCTAATGGATATGATTACTTTTGACTTTAAGAGACATAATGCAAACAAAAGTCTACATTACCTAAAGTAAATTTCTTACTAGAAACAACATCACCCTAAGTAGATACTAAGCAATCTATCTACAATATGGTGTGGTATTATAGAAGAGCAAAGATAGCGTGAAAACAACCAACAGTTAAAAATGGGCAGTCAGGCTTTGCCGGAGGTAGAGTTATACAACTTGTCAATAAAATTAAAGTATACCAACGCATTAATATCTCTGGATCAGGCAAAGGATACCAATATATATATATATATATATACCTCAGATATATAGATGATTTATTTTTTGTTTGGAGAGGGACGGAGGAGGAAGCAATTCAGTTTGTCAACAGCCTGAATGTTAATAGCTTAAATTTACAATTTACATCATGCATTCACGCAAGGACTGTCAGCTTTCTAGACATGGAAGTCTATGTTGAAAACAACCGCATACAAACTAAACTATTTAGAAAGCCCACTGCGGGCAATACCATCCTGCATGCAGCAAGTCGCCATCCACGCCACCTGATACGGAGCATCCCCTATGGGGAGATGCTGCGTATCAGGCGGATTTGCAGCAGTGATGAGGAATGCGAGTTGGCACAGGAAGCAAGTAAGTGTAGATTCCTTGCTAGGGGATATTCTAGGGGCATTATTGAGGCTGCCCAAAGAAGAACACAGCTTATATCCCGAGAAAATGCACTGATACCTAAAACCAAGGAGGTGGATACAACCCCGGCTGGGGAAGTAATCAGACCTCGCATGATTGTAACATATAGCCGACAACATTCTGCCATTAGAAAAATATTCAGTCAAAATTGGAACCTTATATTGGGTGATCCAATTATTGGTAGTAAGGTGTTGAACAAACCACTCCTCACATTCAGGAAGTCAATATCTATGGCCAGATGGTGGGTCAAAAATACCTTGGAACCGCGAATTTCGACCACTTGGAAGGCCCTAGGCAGAGGTTTCAGGAAATGTTCACAATGCAAGGCATGCAAACACGGGGTAAACAGGACAAAATACACTGTCCCATTCTCACAAACACCTAGAGAAATTACTAAGCGCCTAAACTGTAAAACAGACTATGCAGTCTATGTGCTGGAGTGCACTTGTGGACTCAGGTATGTGGGTAGTACTCGCCTGCCGGTCCACAAGCGTGTGCTCCAGCACATTAGAGCTATAAATAACAAAGACCAGGCGTACCCTGTGGCTAGGCATTTTGAGCATGAGCATAGTTCCAATCCTATGCATCTATCCTACTTTGTAATTCATTCAGTCTGGCCAATGAAAAGAGGTGGAAATCGAGATGCGAGGCTTCTCCTTCTCGAAACGAGATACATCTTGGAATTAGACAGTAAGCAACCTCAGGGGCGGAATGCGACAGAGGATCTTTATACGTGTTTGTAAATTATTGTTGATTTGCTACTCATTGGTCCTCTGTTGAGTTGTATCCTAGTTGGATTTTCCTGCAGTGTTTACAACTATGCAAGGATATATGAATAACCTTGATTCTTGTAGTCAGAAATAATCCACTAATGGATTCACTTCAGCACATCCTACTGAGAAGTTTCAGGTATCAGGGAACAGGGAATTTCAATTGCTAGTTTGCACTTTCAATGTGGTATTTGGTTGATGAATTGGATTATCAATATTTATGTGCCGTTTTTTTTCTCTTCACATGTGTATTTAGAGAGCTTTACAGTCAAAAGAGGGCAACCCCGGTATGTTATCTGGGGGATTTTACCATCAGCTCTATTGTGGACTATTAGTTATTGATTTTAAGTAAGCGCTTGCACTAGCACCAATGAAAAAAAGAAATTATGCACCTTCTTTTTGTTTGCCGATAATAAGAAAACAACTAGAAATGACGGCACTTTTTTCTCAGGGTTTTAGCCCACTTGGGCTTTATTGTATACAATGTTCATTGTACATTCGTTGATGTGAACATAGCAGTGAGACCAAAAAAATAGTATGAATTAAGTGGAGGTTTGATGTTATCATTCCTACTCATTGGTTTAACTGTATTTATACAGAAATGATATCAGAAAGTGTGTTTTAAAATATTTAAATACGTATTTATATATTTTATAATTTGGTCGTATGTGCATCTAACATTGTATTGCGAATTTGCATTTTGATGTAACACATGTGAACATAGTATTTTTTCCACATTGATGATACCCATTTCGAAAAAATTGCGCATTTGCTCTCAGCAACTCGCCATATGATCAAGCTTTGTAAGAGGCGAAACGCGTAATGGCGGCGCAGGCTTGCTGGATAAGAATAAACACCTCGATTAAGCACTGAATTTGGGTCTGTTCCTTCGTCATTGGATTCCAGGGCTGGGGCGGTTGCTTCAGCTAATGTGGCGAATTTACTTGTATATATATATATATATATATATATATATATATATATATATATATATATATATATATATATATACTGACCATATCGTTGTGTCAACAGAATGCCAATAGAAGCAATTATGAAAACAAAACAAAAAATATATATATGTATATAGATAGATAGATAGATAGATAGATAGATAGATAGATAGATAGATAGATAGATAGATAGATAGATGATAATGATAATATGAGCCGGACAATATTACTCTTGGCAAACTATGGCGGATTATGGGGCACATCGCCAAGTTTGGGGACACCACTGGGTGTTTTGGACTCACTCCATCCCTGTATGAGGTTTCCACGATGAACTACATGAGCAAGCATGCAGCCTGCCTGGAGACGCAGCGTGAGGAGGTACATACCTCTAAATAGGAGGAGGAGCTGAAAGACTGCTACACTGGGAGTGGTCTCAGAAACGCTTTAAGAGCTCCAGGCGAATCGAACATGCCTGGGATACCGGCACTGATGAAAGCCGCTCCAGCTAGAAACACGTCTGCCATAGCATTTCGCTGACTTTTCCAAGCTTGAATTTGCCCTAATAAATCCACTTGTACCCCGGAGCTGTGTCCTGCCTACTTCTAATCTATAAGTGAGCAACTGGTTGTGATGTTGGGCCGGTATCGCTAACACTGACATAGGACACGCCCTTTCGTTCAGGAGCGCTGCAGGAGTCAGCAAACCTTGTACTGTGCATCGAAAATGCAACGCAGAGTCCCCCGAAGCAGAGTTATTGCCACGGAGCAGTTATTTTCTGTATGGGAAGAGAGGAGGCAGAACTGTACTGCCTGATAAGGGGACACAAGTGGTGTGAGCCGGACAATCTTACTCTTGACAAACTATGGCGGATTATGGGGCACATCGCCAAGTTTGGGGACACCACTGGGTGTTTTGGACTCACTCCATCACTGTATGAAGTTTCCACGATGAACTACATGATCCAGCATGCAGCCTGCCTGGAGAAGCTGCGTAAGGAGGCACATACCTCTAAAAAGGAGGAGGAGCCGAGAGACTGCTACACTGGGAGTGGTCTCAGAAACGCTTTAAGAGCTCCAGGTGAATCGACTGATGAAAGCAGCTCTGGCTAGAAACGGGTCTGCCATAGCGTTTCGCTGACTTTTCCACGCTTGAATTTGCTCTAATAAATCCACTTGTACCCAGGAGCTGTGTCCTGCCTACTTCTAATCTATAAGTGAGCAACTGGTTGTGATGTTGGGCCAGTATCGCTAACACTGACATAGGACACGCCCTTTCGTTCAGGAGCGCTGCAGGAGTCAGCAAACCTTGTACTGTGCATCGAAAATGCAACGCAGAGTCCCCCGAAGCAGAGTTATTGCCACGGAGCAGTTATTTTCTGTATGGGAAGAGAGGAGGCAGAACTGTACTGCCTGATAAGGGGACACAAGTGGTGTGAGCCAGACAATCTTACTCTTGACAAACTATGGCGGATTATGGGGCACATCGCCAAGTTTGGGGACACCACTGGGTGTTTTGGACTCACTCCATCACTGTATGAAGTTTCCACGATGAACTACATGATCCAGCATGCAGCCTGCCTGGAGAAGCTGCGTAAGGAGGCACATACCTCTAAAAAGGAGGAGGAGCCGAGAGACTGCTACACTGGGAGTGGTCTCAGAAACGCTTTAAGAGCTCCAGGTGAATCGACTGATGAAAGCAGCTCTGGCTAGAAACGGGTCTGCCATAGCGTTTCGCGGACTTTTCCACGCTTGAATTTGCTCTAATAAATCCACTTGTACCCAGGAGCTGTGTCCTGCCTACTTCTAATCTGTAAGTGAGCAAGTGGTTGTGATGTTAGGCCGGTATCGCTGACACCGTCATAGGACACACCCTCTCATTCAGGAACAATGCAGGAGTCAGCAAACCTTGGACTGTGCATCGAAAATGCAACTCAGAGCCCCCCAAGCAGAGTTATTGCCACAGAGCAGTTATTTTCTGTATGGGGAGAGAGGAGGCAGAACTGTACTGTCTGATAAGGGGACACAAGTGGTGTGTGTCAGACAATTTTACTCTTGGCAAAGTATGGCTGATTATGGGGCACATCGCCAAGTTTGGGGACACCACTGGGTGTTTTGGACTCACTCCATCACTGTATGGAGTTTGCACGATGAACTACATGATCCATCATGAAACCTGCTTGGAGATTCCGCATGAGGAGGTACATACCTCTAAATAGGAGGAGGAGCCACAAGACTGATACACTGGGATTGGTCTCAGAAACGCTTTAAGAGCTCCAGGTGAATCGACCATGCCTGGGATACCGGCACTGATGAAAGCCGCTCCAGCTAGAAACACGTCTGCCATAGCATTTCGCAGATTTTTCCACACTTGAATTTGCTCTAATAAATCCACTTGTACCCCGGAGCTGTGTCCTGCCTACTTCTAATCTGTAAGTGAGCAAGTGGTTGTGATATCTATATCTATACTACTATTATAAAGAGAGAACTTGCACCTTTTGGCCAGGTAAACTCGGGAACCACAGCGCCAATCTACAAACCCCATACATCTATGAAAATGTCAGTGTGTGTAGATGGACATAGGCTATATAAATAAAAATAAAAAAGTAAATTAAAAAAATTAAGTTTGAAAACAAAGTAGTGCCCTGAAAGTAGCGCCGGCCTGGACCTGGCCGCGACGCAACATGCGTGATGACCGCGACGTGCGTGATGACGACGAAGGAGGAGCGGCGGTGCAGTGACGAGCGGCTGTGCAGTGAGGAGCGGCGGCACAGGTAAGGAAAGGGAACGTTTTCGAGCTTTTCATAAACTCTCAGTGCGAGACTGTGTGATGCAGGGGGAGGCGAATGTCGGAGCGGGGTGAGTCGGGGCGGGAGGGGGGCGGGAGGGAGTCGGGGCGGGAGGGGGGCCTGGTCCGTGTCCGTGCATGGGCATGCACGGACAATGTGGGGGCGGGGGCCTTGGCGGGCGGTTGGCCCTGAAGCCTCATTGCCCCCAGGCAACGCTGGGGCGGGCTGCTAGTTAATATAATAAAGAGAGAGCCAAAACCTTTGAGGCGGGTAACCTCAGGAACCACAGTACCAATCATAACACCCAATACAGCGTTGGAAAGGGCAGTTGCAGCAGAAGGACATAGGCTATGCAGACACCCACCATATACATTTAAAAGGTAAAAGAACCGTGCCAGCAAAGTAGTCCCTTGTGGGCGTGTCTGCGTTGTGCTGTGGGCGTGTGCTGGGGCGTGACAAATGCTGGGGGCGTGTGGTACGTTCTGCCCTTCATGCCATGTCTCATATTGTGTGCTAATCCCACCCTGCTCCCTTTAAATACCCCTGCACCCCATAATAATAACCCACCCTTACTCCTTAAAATACCCCAACACCCTTAAACACTAACCCATCTTAACCCTATAAATATACCCTGTACCCCAAAACCCAAACCTATCCCTAAACTCTAAAAATACCCCTGTACCCCAAAACTCAAACCTAGCCCTGAATCCTATAAATACCCCTGTACCTTAAAACCCTAACCTACCCCTGAACCCTAAAAATACCCCTGTACCCCAAAACCCAAACATAGCCCTGAACCCTAAAAATACCACTGTACCCCAAAACCCAAACCTACCCCTGAACCCTAAAATACCCCTCTACCCCAAAACCCAAACCTAGCCCTGAACCCTTAAAATACCCCTGTACCCCAAAACCCAAACCTACCCCTGAACCCTAAAATACCCCTTTACCCCAAAACCCAAACCTAGCCCTGAACCCTAAAAATACCCCTGTACCCCAAAACCCAAACCTAGCCCTGAACCCTTAAAATACCCCTGTAACCCAAACCTACCCCTGAATCCTAAAAATACCCCTGTACCCCAAAACCCAAACCTAGCCCTGAACCCTAAAAATTCTCGTGCCCCAAAACCCATACCTATCCCTAAACCCTAAAAATACCCCTGTACCCCATAACCCAAAACTTTATCTGAACCCTTAAAATACCCAAACACCCCAAAATATATATATCAGTACCCCCAAAACATATACCCCTATACCCATACTTACCTTATCCAAACATTAAAAAAAAACATGCTTTTACCATTCATGCATTTACAACGAATTTCGTTGTAAATGTATGCGTGGTAAACGCATATAAAATGTAGTGCCATGCGTTATAATGGCATTGCGGAGTCATGGTATTTTCGTAATGAAAGTATGCGGAGTGATGGTATGCGGAAAGAAAGTTGCGAAATAATGGGTGTTTACCCTCCCCCGGTAAGTACATTGGTGGCACGGCGGCCCACATCTCCAGCAACATACTCATATTTTTTCACCACCCATTTGAAAAATGCACAGGTCTCTCTCATTGATGGCCAGCACCGACATTCACTTTTAGACACACCTCCCGCCACAAGTTCTAGAATTGCGATGTTTAGAGCTGGAGAGCTACGTTCAAATTTCGGCATCAGCTCAACATCCTGTGATTCCAGGCAAAACGCTTTGTCTCCCCGTGCCTACCACAAATGAATGTGTTCTTCTGTAATGTAAATTGTGCTCATGCCATGTTGTCGAGTTCGCGCTATATAATATTGCAAGGAAAAATAAGGAAGGGAAACTCGAGTTCACACACTACTGAACGCGCACTCTTAAGTGCATCAGCAGTGCACTGTGAATCGGAGCGTTTCACAGGCCTGTCACAGATAAGAAATGCTATCAAAACAAAATCCTACAAAACAATATACTACTGGCCGGCATCAATTCATACTGGACAACGTCGGGACGGGCTGCTAGTATATATATATATATATATATATATATATATATATATATATATATATATATATATATATATATATATATATATATATATATATATATTAAAAAAAAATATATATATATATATATTTTTTTTTTAATGTATTATTGTATTTATAATTGCTTTTATTGTCATTCTGTTGATACGATATGGTCAGTATACCAACAACAAGAATAGAAAATATACACATTTAGAAAGAAAAAGGAGGAAGGAGATAAAGAAGGGGAAGAAGAATCTAGGGTAAGTATAAAGAGTTGTTACCATATGTACATGATTCAATGTGAATTGTCCTGCTTGTTTGCTCTGGAAGACGGCTGCTAAGCCCCTGAAAAACGAGAAACTTTGGAGCGTGGCCTGAACTCGTCAAGCTACTGAGTTGTTTGTAGCGCTATCTGGAAGCGCCAGTGCTTCTTCAACATTTGCAGCGCTATCTGTCAGCGCTTGGGAATCACCGCTCGCGTTTCCCGCTTCGCGGGAAACACTCGCTGGCAAGGGCTTGTTGGCAGGCTTGAAGGATACGGAACATCAACGCCCACAAGCCAGTTGGGCTCATAGAGCCTCCCTGCCACGCCCCCTCAGCTGGTACTAATTGCGCTGAGGCAGCGCTGAAGTGTGAATTGTCCTGCTTGTTTGCTCTGGAAGACGGCTGCTAAGCCCCTGAAAAACGAGAAACTTTGGAGCGTGGCCTGAACTCGTCAAGCTACTGAGTTGTTTGTAGCGCTATCTGGAAGCGCCAGTGCTTCTTCAACATTTGCAGCGCTATCTGTCAGCGCTTGGGAATCACCGCTCGCGTTTCCCGCTTCGCGGGAAACACTCGCTGGCAAGGGCTTGTTGGCAGGCTTGAAGGATACGGAACATCAACGCCCACAAGCCAGTTGGGCTCATAGAACCTCCCTGCCACGCCCCCCTCAGCTGGTACTAATTGCGCTGAGGCAGCGCTGAAGTGTGAATTGTCCTGCTTGTTTGCTCTGGAAGACGGCTGCTAAGCCCCTGAAAAACGAGAAACTTTGGAGCGTGGCCTGAACTCGTCAAGCTACTGAGTTGTTTGTAGCGCTATCTGGAAGCGCCAGTGCTTCTTCAACATTTGCAGCGCTATCTGTCAGCGCTTGGGAATCACCGCTCGCGTTTCCCGCTTCGCGGGAAACACTCGCTGGCAAGGGCTTGTTGGCAGGCTTGAAGGATACGGAACATCAACGCCCACAAGCCAGTTGGGCTCATAGAACCTCCCTGCCACGCCCCCCTCAGCTGGTACTAATTGCGCTGAGGCAGCGCTGAAGTGTGAATTGTCCTGCTTGTTTGCTCTGGAAGACGGCTGCTAAGCCCCTGAAAAATGAGAAACTTTGGAGCGTGGCCTGAACTCGTCAAGCTACTGAGTTGTTTGTAGCGCTATCTGGAAGCGCCAGTGCTTCTTCAACATTTGCAGCGCTATCTGTCAGCGCTTGGGAATCACCGCTCGCGTTTCCCGCTTCGCGGGAAACACTCGCTGGCAAGGGCTTGTTGGCAGGCTTGAAGGATACGGAACATCAACGCCCACAAGCCAGTTGGGCTCATAGAACCTCCCTGCCACGCCCCCCTCAGCTGGTACTAATTGCGCTGAGGCAGCGCTGAAGTGTGAATTGTCCTGCTTGTTTGCTCTGGAAGACGGCTGCTAAGCCCCTGAAAAACGAGAAACTTTGGAGCGTGGCCTGAACTCGTCAAGCTACTGAGTTGTTTGTAGCGCTATCTGGAAGCGCCAGTGCTTCTTCAACATTTGCAGCGCTATCTGTCAGCGCTTGGGAATCACCGCTCGCGTTTCCCGCTTCGCGGGAAACACTCGCTGGCAAGGGCTTGTTGGCAGGCTTGAAGGATACGGAACATCAACGCCCACAAGCCAGTTGGGCTCATAGAACCTCCCTGCCACGCCCCCCTCAGCTGGTACTAATTGCGCTGAGGCAGCGCTGAAGTGTGAATTGTCCTGCTTGTTTGCTCTGGAAGACGGCTGCTAAGCCCCTGAAAAACGAGAAACTTTGGAGCGTGGCCTGAACTCGTCAAGCTACTGAGTTGTTTGTAGCGCTATCTGGAAGCGCCAGTGCTTCTTCAACATTTGCAGCGCTATCTGTCAGCGCTTGGGAATCACCGCTCGCGTTTCCCGCTTCGCGGGAAACACTCGCTGGCAAGGGCTTGTTGGCAGGCTTGAAGGATACGGAACATCAACGCCCACAAGCCAGTTGGGCTCATAGAACCTCCCTGCCACGCCCCCCTCAGCTGGTACTAATTGCGCTGAGGCAGCGCTGAAGTGTGAATTGTCCTGCTTGTTTGCTCTGGAAGACGGCTGCTAAGCCCCTGAAAAACGAGAAACTTTGGAGCGTGGCCTGAACTCGTCAAGCTACTGAGTTGTTTGTAGCGCTATCTGGAAGCGCCAGTGCTTCTTCAACATTTGCAGCGCTATCTGTCAGCGCTTGGGAATCACCGCTCGCGTTTCCCGCTTCGCGGGAAACACTCGCTGGCAAGGGCTTGTTGGCAGGCTTGAAGGATACGGAACATCAACGCCCACAAGCCAGTTGGGCTCATAGAACCTCCCTGCCACGCCCCCCTCAGCTGGTACTAATTGCGCTGAGGCAGCGCTGAAGTGTGAATTGTCCTGCTTGTTTGCTCTGGAAGACGGCTGCTAAGCCCCTGAAAAACGAGAAACTTTGGAGCGTGGCCTGAACTCGTCAAGCTACTGAGTTGTTTGTAGCGCTATCTGGAAGCGCCAGTGCTTCTTCAACATTTGCAGCGCTATCTGTCAGCGCTTGGGAATCACCGCTCGCGTTTCCCGCTTTGCGGGAAACACTCGCTGGCAAGGGCTTGTTGGCAGGCTTGAAGGATACGGAACATCAACGCCCACAAGCCAGTTGGGCTCATAGAACCTCCCTGCCACGCCCCCCTCAGCTGGTACTAATTGCGCTGAGGCAGCGCTGAAGTGTGAATTGTCCTGCTTGTTTGCTCTGGAAGACGGCTGCTAAGCCCCTGAAAAATGAGAAACTTTGGAGCGTGGCCTGAACTCGTCAAGCTACTGAGTTGTTTGTAGCGCTATCTGGAAGCGCCAGTGCTTCTTCAACATTTGCAGCGCTATCTGTCAGCGCTTGGGAATCACCGCTCGCGTTTCCCGCTTCGCGGGAAACACTCGCTGGCAAGGGCTTGTTGGCAGGCTTGAAGGATACGGAACATCAACGCCCACAAGCCAGTTGGGCTCATAGAACCTCCCTGCCACGCCCCCCTCAGCTGGTACTAATTGCGCTGAGGCAGCGCTGAAGTGTGAATTGTCCTGCTTGTTTGCTCTGGAAGACGGCTGCTAAGCCCCTGAAAAACGAGAAACTTTGGAGCGTGGCCTGAACTCGTCAAGCTACTGAGTTGTTTGTAGCGCTATCTGGAAGCGCCAGTGCTTCTTCAACATTTGCAGCGCTATCTGTCAGCGCTTGGGAATCACCGCTCGCGTTTCCCGCTTCGCGGGAAACACTCGCTGGCAAGGGCTTGTTGGCAGGCTTGAAGGATACGGAACATCAACGCCCACAAGCCAGTTGGGCTCATAGAACCTCCCTGCCACGCCCCCCTCAGCTGGTACTAATTGCGCTGAGGCAGCGCTGAAGTGTGAATTGTCCTGCTTGTTTGCTCTGGAAGACGGCTGCTAAGCCCCTGAAAAACGAGAAACTTTGGAGCGTGGCCTGAACTCGTCAAGCTACTGAGTTGTTTGTAGCGCTATCTGGAAGCGCCAGTGCTTCTTCAACATTTGCAGCGCTATCTGTCAGCGCTTGGGAATCACCGCTCGCGTTTCCCGCTTCGCGGGAAACACTCGCTGGCAAGGGCTTGTTGGCAGGCTTGAAGGATACGGAACATCAACGCCCACAAGCCAGTTGGGCTCATAGAACCTCCCTGCCACGCCCCCCTCAGCTGGTACTAATTGCGCTGAGGCAGCGCTGAAGTGTGAATTGTCCTGCTTGTTTGCTCTGGAAGACGGCTGCTAAGCCCCTGAAAAACGAGAAACTTTGGAGCGTGGCCTGAACTCGTCAAGCTACTGAGTTGTTTGTAGCGCTATCTGGAAGCGCCAGTGCTTCTTCAACATTTGCAGCGCTATCTGTCAGCGCTTGGGAATCACCGCTCGCGTTTCCCGCTTCGCGGGAAACACTCGCTGGCAAGGGCTTGTTGGCAGGCTTGAAGGATACGGAACATCAACGCCCACAAGCCAGTTGGGCTCATAGAACCTCCCTGCCACGCCCCCCTCAGCTGGTACTAATTGCGCTGAGGCAGCGCTGAAGTGTGAATTGTCCTGCTTGTTTGCTCTGGAAGACGGCTGCTAAGCCCCTGAAAAACGAGAAACTTTGGAGCGTGGCCTGAACTCCTCAAGCTACTGAGTTGTTTGTAGCGCTATCTGGAAGCGCCAGTGCTTCTTCAACATTTGCAGCGCTATCTGTCAGCGCTTGGGAATCACCGCTCGCGTTTCCCGCTTCGCGGGAAACACTCGCTGGCAAGGGCTTGTTGGCAGGCTTGAAGGATACGGAACATCAACGCCCACAAGCCAGTTGGGCTCATAGAACCTCCCTGCCACGCCCCCCTCAGCTGGTACTAATTGCGCTGAGGCAGCGCTGAAGTGTGAATTGTCCTGCTTGTTTGCTCTGGAAGACGGCTGCTAAGCCCCTGAAAAACGAGAAACTTTGGAGCGTGGCCTGAACTCGTCAAGCTACTGAGTTGTTTGTAGCGCTATCTGGAAGCGCCAGTGCTTCTTCAACATTTGCAGCGCTATCTGTCAGCGCTTGGGAATCACCGCTCGCGTTTCCCGCTTCGCGGGAAACACTCGCTGGCAAGGGCTTGTTGGCAGGCTTGAAGGATACGGAACATCAACGCCCACAAGCCAGTTGGGCTCATAGAACCTCCCTGCCACGCCCCCCTCAGCTGGTACTAATTGCGCTGAGGCAGCGCTGAAGTGTGAATTGTCCTGCTTGTTTGCTCTGGAAGACGGCTGCTAAGCCCCTGAAAAACGAGAAACTTTGGAGCGTGCCTGAACTCGTCAAGCTACTGAGTTGTTTGTAGCGCTATCTGGAAGCGCCAGTGCTTCTTCAACATTTGCAGCGCTATCTGTCAGCGCTTGGGAATCACCGCTCGCGTTTCCCGCTTCGCGGGAAACACTCGCTGGCAAGGGCTTGTTGGCAGGCTTGAAGGATACGGAACATCAACGCCCACAAGCCAGTTGGGCTCATAGAACCTCCCTGCCACGCCCCCCTCAGCTGGTACTAATTGCGCTGAGGTAACGCGCATCGCGGGACGCGCGCGGGCGTCGCCGGGCTAAGCCCGGGCAAAGGGCGGGCCCTCTGTGGCCCTCAGTGGCCGAGGTAGGCCGGGCTGGGCCCAGGTACTTTGATTACTGAGTTGTATACCCTGTGATACTAGGGTGTGCCATTATATTATAATCTTAAGTATTGCTATTGATATCGATCGACTGAACGCCACTAACTTTATGAACTTCTAGTACGTCTCTCATGATCATCGAGTGAATATTTATAGTATTTTATTTTGTGTTTGTTTTAAGAGTGTGGTTATCTTGTAGGCGCTGTTCCCATACGTTACTATGGAGTCTAAGACATTACGATCTGGGAAAGTTGTAATGGAGAATTATGATTTAATTCCTAATTTAAGTCATGTGGGAAAAAAGAAATCTAATAGAGGCATCATGAAAGGTCAGATGCAATTAAATCAAATTTGGGAGAAGAGCTTGAGTAATTCTCTCGAAGTTCCTAGAAAAGATGATATTGAACTACCTCCGCAATTGAATCTCTGTACAAATATGGAGGAAGTTAGTTTTCTAGCTCCTATGGAGGGAAAAAAAGGGTCTCTGAGTCAGACTGGAGAGGCCAACCGTCCAACATGTTCTGTGAATATGATTGATGTTGTTCCCCTGTTAAAATCGCAATCCTTGACCCATGAAACTCCTATAGGGAATGGTATTCTGGAAGAGGATAAGGGTGATATCTCTATACTCAACAGCATTGATTTAGAACTCTGCGGCCGATATATGGATAAGACATCTTTACCCCACTTAGTAGGTAATAAAACTCCTAGTGGAGAAACTCCATCTGGTCTACTATTATATAGTAGTACGCCTTCCATCAATTCTAAAGATAGTCTTTCTCCGCAGATTGAGATACAATCCCCGCACTTTAACATGTCAGGGATTTGTCCCCTTACATCTTCAAATTACCTAAAAAACGAGAAACCTATTTCAGAGTCACTCATAGCCCTGGAGCAAATTCTATCCTCTATGTTATTGTTAATGGGAAAATTTGCTGTAAATTCTGACTGTATTTTGTCTTCGGTTACTGAGATTCTGCAGGCTTTGTTGGCACAAAAAGGGAAATCTGGTGAAAAGGTACTTAAGCCTCCCACTACTCCTGTTGACACTGGTCTTTCTGTTCTTAATGAGGTTGACAATATTACTGAAGGGAGGGGAGAGGCTCATCTGGGACTTCCCACAGAGGCGGGGATGCTTAAGACACCTAATCAACCTATTTCACCCGCCCCGCATTTGAGGATTGAGCCTTTGTTATCTGAGCAGGAAGAGAGTGTCTGTGAAGTACCTCCAACGGGGGGCCACGATCTCTTTCCTATTTTTGCACAGGATAAAAAGGAGCCAGAAGCTTTCTCGGGGTCTCCAAAAGTCTCCAAAATGAAAGTAAGAGAAAAAAAGGGGAAACCTACACGTAAATATAAAAAGAAAAGACCCAGACAAATTATTTTTCCAAAACATATAATAACTGAAACACCTGCTCCCATAGAAAGAGGGCATAGTCTACCCTCTGATACTCCGGAGAGGGTGGAAGTGGAAAATATTTTAGAGGATTCCAAGGGACTTCCCTCGGCTGAAGTAAATATGGATATGGTGGTCTCGGGTGTAGTAGTTGATGCCCCTGTTCCCCAACTTACAATCACAGATGATAAATATTTCCCGATAGTAACACGAGTATATAATCCAACTGCTCCAATTTTTCTGCCGCAGAAGGAGATAGCTAGGAAGGCAATACCTCAATCTGCAAAAAGTCCTATCTCATATGTGGATACTTGTGTACTGGATTTTCTTCCATTATTTGACTCTGATCTAAAAATGAATAGATCCTTGCTACTTAGCTGCTTTAAGGAGATCGAAAGTCTAAAGTTGGTCCTATCAAATGATATAGATTTAGTTACTCCAATAAGATCAATAAATGGCCAACGAATAAGGGTAAAATTTTATTCGAAGATAATTACTAATCTAGTTCTTCAACAAGCCGAAGCATTCCAATGTAGAGGAATTGACGTCCTACCTTATGTTAATAAAAATTTGTGTCTTTCTTTTAATGAAAGGAATACACAGTTTAACACTGGACAGGATGTCCTTCCGTTGTGTAATAACGACCTAAAAATTTGGATCTCTAGAGGCAAACGCATGGTTTCCCAGGTGTGTCCTTTACCTGGCAGTACAGATAATCTACTTACTGAAGATTCTGCGATGTGGAACTGGCTACCTGGAGTTCTCTCAAACACCACCTCGAGAAACCCACGGTCACCCTCACATCTTTAACCAGTGTTTAAAAATTGTCTCTTGGAATGCTGCCGGCTTGACTAATTGCCCAGAAAAATTTGATTATCTCTTCTCCCTAAATGCAGATGTGTTATGTATCCAAGAAACATGGTGTAATATTTTTCCACATGCTGGAAATGATTACTTTGTCCTGGAGGCTCCTGCAACGCCCTCAAAAAAGGGCCATGCTAAAGGCGGAATTGCCTGTTTATTATCTAATGCTTTACAATGGCATTTTGCACATTATAAGGACGAGAGTAATCTATTCCAAGTTATAACTATTTCTAACCTGGATCCTGGTGTTCAACGGACCTCGTTTATCATAGTAAACGCCTATATTCCACCTGAAGATAATTTTACGATGGTTTTAAAACGTATGTTTTCCTATCTAAAGCATCTATTAGAGGTGGATGATCCTCCATACCTACTATTAGTGGGGGACTTAAACTGTAAAGTGTCTAATTCTTCCCTAGACTTATTTAGAAATAAAGCAAAGGAAGAGGTTTATAATATCCCCCAAGCCTCTTTGCCCAATAAAATAAAAACTAATAGAAGGGGCAAGATTCTCCTTGGGGAACTCAATGCCATAGAGGGAATTATTATAAACGGCAGAATGCCCTCTGATACTCCAGCTAATTATACACATGGTTCAACCAATGGAGAATCTATTTTGGATTACGCAATTACAGACTTTGAAACGTTCTCTTTTTTCAAAGATTTGGTAATCTCAGATACGCCCTTGAGCGATCATAAAATCATTAAATTAACTGTTTCTATAACATCCCCCGAAGCTGACCTCTGGTCTTTAAAGCATAGAGGTTTTACCATTAATAGTCACTCAGATAGATGTTATTGGAGATCTAGTTATAACAAAGATGTACAAAACATCCTTACCCAATTTCTAACTGAGTTTGACTACTGGCAGGGTAGGGAATTTATGTTCCTCGAAACCCTTATCCAAAAAATTACCGAAATGGCTAGGACTACAGGAAATTTCAAAAAGAAATGTTTCTCTCCTAGTCCCCTATTAAGGCTGAATAAAGAAATTAATAAAATTGTTAGGATGCAATACCTAAATAGATCTGGAGAGCTTGGGCTAAAATTAGCTCTGTTAAAAAGAAGGAGGGTGAGATTGAGAGCCAAATTAAAAAGAGATAAAGAAGATAGTTTATGGATCAAGCTAAAAGAGGCATCTAAGTGTAAAAACGTCAGAGAATTCTGGTCCATAATAAGACAAGGATGTGGATCTGTAACATCGCCCACTCCGATTGCAATTACTGAAAAAGTCTGGACCCAATTTGTAACCACTCTATATGCGCCCAACCATGCAGGGACCGATGTTCGGGTTCCAGATCTCAATTCTGACGCTACAATGGAACTCCCCACTGAGCATACCATAGCCAGTGCAATTAGGAGTATGCGCTCTTCGGGTGCTATGGGACCCGATGAAGTGCCTATGTCCATAATTAAGCAAGATGTAATTACTTGGAGTAGGATCCTTCTTCCAGTGTTTCGGGTGTGTTTTAAAACTCGAACAGTCCCGGACTCTTGGCGGGGAAGTATCCTGATCCCAATCTTTAAAAAAGGAGACCGGGCTAATCCCGCTAATTATCGTCTAATTGCTTTATTGGATGCTATAGGGAAAATTTTCGCTAAACTTTTATTAATATCTATAACAGAATGGGCAGAAAAAAATAATATTATACCCAGGGAACAGACAGGTTTCCGAAAAGAGCATGGAACGCTGGACAATTTAACCATGCTACAGGTAATTATAGATAAATATGTTCGTGTACGTGGTGGAGGCGTATATGCAGCATTTATAGACTTCTCTGCAGCGTTTGATAGGGTGGACAGACTGACGCTGTGGAGAAAGCTGTCGGCATTGGGTATGCCGGGATACTTATTGGACTTAGTTAAGTCCTTGCATTGGAATACATGGTGTCGGGTGTTACAAGGAGGTGATAGGGGTCTCTCCCAAGCCATCCCATCCCGCAATGGCCTAAAACAAGGATGCATATTGGCACCCACTTTGTTCTCCCTATATATGGCTGATTTGCCAACTGCTGTTGCTGACTGTGAGGGACTAGCCCCAAAAATTGGAGGAACTGCCATACCCATTCTAATGTATGCAGACGATATACTTGTTCTAGATCTGACCCCGAAAGGCCTTTCTAATCGTCTCCATACATTGAATGAATTCGCCGATGCACACTATATGAAAATCAATAGTTCAAAAAGTAAAATTATGTGCATCTTTGGAAAAAAGAAATGCAGATCCAAGAGTTTTAATTGGACATTAAGTGGTGAAAAATTAGAGGTAGTTAACTCTTATATGTTTTTGGGCAAAATAATATGTTCTAACCTTAGTGAGAAACCCCACATTGAAAATAACTCTAGAAAAGCAATGGCCCATGGGAGGGGACTATGTTCCTTGTACAAAGCGACTGGGAGGAGGCACTTCTCATGTTGCTTGGATGTATTCCGTGCAAAGATTCCTGCTACCCTTTTGTACGGAATGGAATTGGTGGATATATATCAATGGGAGTTCATGCAAAAAATGGAGGGGAAGGTATTAAGGAAAATTTCTTCATTAAATTCAGCCTGCTCCACTTCATCTTGCAGGCTGGAATTCGGACTGCGAAGTTGTAGGGCTCAAGGGTTGGCTGCTTTAGTAAAATGGATAATATGCTTGGCCCGAGGCAAACCGGGAACCTTACGAGAAATCTTAAAAAAGGAACTCTTGGGCAACTTTAATGAGTTCTCGCAGCTAGTAAAAAACTTTCGACTGGCTGTCTCAATATTGGAATTGGATGAAAATACGTTGTTTTTACTTTCTCCATTAGAACTAAAGCTAAAGTTAAAAAGTATGTCCTGGGAATATTGCTATAAACTGGATATACTTGCCCAACAGAAAGATAAAGAAAGGGAAGCCCTGGTTTTAACCTATATACCCAAACAAGCCCAACAATATCTAACTTGGAACATTCCGCATGGTGTCCGTAGGGTATGGTACCTTCTTCGCCACAATTTGCTTCCACTAAATACATTACTTGCAAAATGGTATGGAGTGTCCCCCGTGTGTAATTTGTGTAATAATGCCGCTCAAGATTTTAAACATGTTCTGTTTATTTGTCCAGGGCTGCACTTATTGAGGAAAAAATGGATAAAACCAATCTGTATACAATTGGGAATTATGAATGCAAAAATGTTTTTTAATGCTCTCCTCTGCCCCCCTAATGAAATGTTCTGTTTTAGAATTTTTAAATATTTTAAAGAATTTTTAGATATCTATTAATGTGATTCTGGTGAGATGTTGATGAGTGTAACTTTGTATATAACAAGTGGTCGTTTAGTCGTTGTATTAAGTTTGTGATTTTAAAGTATGTACACATGTATGTTTTTATGTGGCCCTCATTGAGAGCCAAATCATAATAAACTTTTGACACATGATTCAATGTAAAAAACATGCGTTGGCAGGTATAAATATGACACACCTGCTGAGCGCCACAGACACAGTTTCAGGGGAGTCAATGATTAGCCTGCATATTACAATGCAGGGCTCCTTATTGATAGGTTATATGGGCAGCTCATATAAGCAAGGACTCTGAATACTGTTGACAAAGCCAAGATGTGAACGGTTCCCAACTATTTCTGGGTCGGGATCTAAGAGGCAAAAGATCCCAAAAAGTGGAGCGTTGCTCCTGGCAGAATGTAACATTGTGCTGCCATGCCTTGATCTTAGATGTCGTCTGCCCCAATGCGTGGCCACTCTGCGTTTAGCCAGTAGGAGCAGCATGGCAGTGAGGTGACGATATGTAGGTGGAGTATCCTTAACATAACCCAAGAGACCCACCAAGGGAGAGCAAGATATCCAGTGACCTGTAATAATTTGGATATGTGCACACACCTCCTCCCAGAGAAAGATGTAATTTTCGGGCACTTCCAAGCAAGGTGAAGAAAGGAACCTTGTATGGCCCCACAGCTCAGAAAACATTAGTCAGGGACTAACCCCATTTGAAAAAATTGTAAGGGAGTGCGATATATGCAATGTAAAAATGTGAAATGGATTAAACATAACCAATAATTTGGGAGCTGGAGCTCTAGCTGTCCACAGGAAAAAAAAGCCACTGTGCATCTGTAAGGGCTGGGTCAGTGTCCACCCTCCACTGCTCTAGAGCTTTAGGAAGTTTTTGGAGAGCAGCACTGCATGGAATTTTAGCGGTGAGTTATTAATTTGTGTGGAGAGGAGTTTGTGAGAATGTAATCCAGTGCTGGGAGGGTTGGAGGTGTGGCAGAAATGTGTTAGAAATGTGTTGTGTAACGCACAGCACAATGCACACATCTCATAATAAAGGGGGGTATCAAGAAACACAATATGTGGGGCCGACGTAACCTGTAGTGACAAGAGGAACTGTCCATCTGGGTACAAGTCTCAAAACAATTTTATCTAGTGTTTGTGTGCGCGTGTAATGGTTCCTTTATCTAAAAGTGGTGGCATCTGGGGATTAATGGCAAGTGGGATAGAAGAGACATAAAGTAGCGTGTGTTTCGCTCTTTTCCGGAATCCTCCCATGCCCATTAGAGATTTTCCACAGTGTTTATTTCCCTCCCGGCATTCTAACCAGGTTGGTATACTGCCATATTCAAAGGGGGCGGCGCGGTCCGCCTCAATGGCCATGTGTGGTTGATAAGAAGTCGGGTATAACTAAAAATGTAAATGTTGGGCTTGGATACAATAAGCATATAGCATCAAATCCGGGGCGCCCTTTCCTCCTTGTGTCAGGGGGAGGGTAAGGAGTTCCCAGGATATTCTTGATTGTTTACCCACCCATATTATATTCATCATAGAGATGTGAGTGGAAGCGAAATATTGACAAACAGCTAAAAGAGTTTGGGGAGGACGACCATTTTCGTTATGCAATTCAGCCCACCAGTGATGGGGACAATTTGGACAAAATAACTGCGCTCTCCTCCAGCCATGTTACAGGCCAGCAATAGTTTGTATTCCACAATTGCTCCTTGTTGTGACTAAGCCTTATTCCCAAATATTTAACTGGGCTGTCCACCCATTTTAATGGGAATTCAGTTGGAAATTGTTGTGTGTGTTCAGTAAGGAGAAATAATAAAGATTTGGCCCAATTGATATGTATACCTGAAAAACTAACAAATCGGATCACTTCTCTTCTCTGTGGGGCTATATGTGCCTCCAGATCACAGGCGTAAAGTGTGATGTCTTTGAACATTGAAATGACCACCCTCTGGAGAAAAACCAATGCCTCTGTTTGCATGGTGGTGCCCTAGTCTTGCTGCCAGCAGTTCTGTCATGATGCCAAATAGGAGCGGTGATAATGGACATCTTTGACATGTGTCCTGTGATATCGGGAGGGGATTGGAAATTAGCCTGTTCAACAGCACCCGTGAGGTAGGAAGTGTGTAGAGTAGGTGCATTTGTTTAATAAATGTAGGTCTGAACCCGAGCCTAGCCAAGAGAGGAAAGGGGTATGACCATTCCAACAAATCAAATGCCTTATTGGTGTTGACGAAGGTAGCTATCACAGAAACATGGGGGGGGGAGGTAATGTATTACCACAAATAACGTGCATAGATTGTGGAACGTTGAATGGCCCAGAATGAACCCAGACTGATCAGGGCGTACTATCATGGGTAATAATGGTTGTAACCCATTTGCCAGCATCTTGGCATATATTTTGTTATCAACGTTGATTAACGAAAGGGGCCGATAGGAATAACAGAGGTTTGCGGGTTTCCCTGGTTTCAGAAGTGTTATGATCGCAGCTTTCCATAAGGAGGACGGCAGGCCTCCTGATCTCAAAGAATCCTGATACACAGCAAGGAGATGTGGGGCTAATGAGGAGGCAAATTCCTAATAAAAGCTTGTGGTGAGCCGATCTAAACCCGGTGCCTTATCTCCTGGTAGGCCTTGTATGACCTGCACGATCTCTTCAGTAGTGATGGGTTCATCGACATAAACTTGATGCACCTGATTCAGCCAAAGCAGCTGCACAGTGTCAAAATAGTCATTTAATATTGTCTCATCTGTCATCGGAGTTGCGGAGTATAAGTGGACATAGAATGATGAGATAACATCTAGCATTGCCGTCAGGGAGTGAATTGGGTTAAATTCAGCATCAAGCACTTCAGGAAAAAAGGCGGAGTATCTAGGAAGTAGTAATTGCATGGCGAGTGTTTTACCCAGACGGTCACCTTCCCCATACTGTCTAGCCAACGTGTGCCGATTTAAGAATCGGGTTTCATGGAGTGCTTCCTCCAGAAACTCTGAACGTTTGTCTCTAATATGGACCAGCACATTGGGGTATTTTGTGTGGAAATATGTCCATCTTTAACCCAGTCAAGGATCTCCGTATAGCTCTCAGCACTCTGGCTTGTTTTGCGATGCAAGCTCCCCATACCACTACCCTGAATGCTTCCCATAGTATAGATGGAAACTCTACTGAGTCTGTAGTGTGCGTAAAATACTCTATTATTTCATTTTGAATTTCCACCCTAAATACCACATCCAACAACCCATTGGGTGGAAGCCATCAGGTAAAAGCAAAGGGAAGTGTTTGTGGGATCTGTAATCTCAACAAGGCTGGGGCGTGATCTGAAAGGGTTTGCGGTAGGTGAGACGAGACACTAATGTGAGCCATATCTGGACATCAACTAAAAGTCCAAGCTAGACAAGGCGTTATGAACAGCCGAAATACAGGTGCCCTCCCCTGTGTGCGGATGTGTCTTTCTCCAGGCATCCAATAAATAATTGTCATGAGTAAGTGCCCACAGCAACAGCGTGGCCTGTGGGTCTAAGCATTTAGAGGCACCAGACCGATCTAATTGATCAACCATTAATGTGTTAAAGACATCCTGCCATAGGATAGTGTTTTTACAGAGATTTGCGAATTTTGCCCACAGCTGAGTAAAGAAATCGGGGTCATCCTTATTTGGTCCATAAACCACAGCTAATGTCACTGGTCTCCCATGCAGGGATACCACCAATATAATAAATGTACCTTCAGGGTCTACTATTGAAGGGGACTTGAGCCATGGAAGCCCCTTGGTTATTAACACTGCCGGCAAGCAACAAGGTCTGGGGGCTAGTAGGTCACATAGGTGCATCTTTTGTAGAAAGCATATGTCCACCATGTGTCTTTTAAGGTAGGAGTGGAACAATCGCAACTTTCTATAATCGTTAAGCCTACGTATGTACCATGTGATGCATGTTATGTTAGCCATAATATGTTCCAGGTAGTGACATGTTGGTACCCTGCAGGTGTCAGGGCGCACTCAGCCAATCATAGGCCACTATGGATGCAGATATAGCAATAGAGTGGTCTGAGCGAAAAGGGCAATAATAGGGACATAAAGAAAAAACAACAATACTGTAGTGTAACTTAGTGACTCCCCTTAACTCCCCAATCAAGTTGTAAACTACCTCAAAACACAGACCCAAGCCAACCCCCTTCCACACCAACCCCCAATCAGGTTATGAGATATTACTCACCGTCAAACCCAAACCAATTAAAACCAAAATGCTGTCTAAGAACACGGGCTGTGTGGCCAAGCTATTGATTTAGGGGTGACCTTGTATGACATAGTAGCATTCTCATTTACACAGTATAGAGGAACGTAAAACAGTGGAAGCAAAGGTCTCAGAAGTCTGTTATGTACACTATGGTGGGGTGCTCTTTCGTGGTGGATCTCCTCCCCCAATGCCCTCCAACATTGCCTAGGGTTATGTGTCCTCAACACAATGGTCGTTTAGTCATTGTCGCACAGCCGGGCCCCCTCAGATGAGCAAGGTGAGGTCGTCGGGGATCGCTAAGTTTTGTTTATATGTTTGGCAAATTTCAGGGCAGCTTTGGCCTCGGCGAAAAAGTATGTTTTTCCCTCAAAAGAGACCTGCACTTTTGCCAGGTATATGAGGGCACATGGTACTCCAGCTTGTTGGACCAAAAAATTGTAAAAAGTCCTAATGAGCCGCCTGTACTGCCAATGTGAAGTCTGGATAGAATGATATGCTATTATCTTAATATTTTATCGCCTCCTGCTCACAAGCCAGACTCTGGATCAAGTCACAGTCCAGACAGTTCAGCAGGGAGGGCATGATGGGATGAGCCAGAGTGCTCACTGGTGGTCTGGGACCAGGAGAGCAATGGGCTAGTTCCCCAATGAAAGCAGCTGATTGATCAGAGCCAAAGAGTTCACGCAGTAGGGTCTCAACGTAGTCCTCCATCTTCAAGGTAGCTGTAGTTTCCGGAATGCCCGTTATGCGGAGATTGTTACACCTGAAGAGGGCTTCCAGGTCTTCACAATTTACTTTATTAATGTCAAGCATTTTGTCCAATCACAATAAATGTTCTTTTGATTCTCTTTGTAGTTCATCTGCATCATAAACCCTGTTTTCTAGATGGTCCAACCTTGTTTTGTATTTATCGACTCGTTGTTTAAAATAGTCCAGGCGGCTTGTAAGTAGATTCAGTTGAGAATCAATAGTTTTTAGGCTGGATTTGACGTACTTGAGTATTGTACGGAGTTCATCATCTCGCCCAGCGCTACCTTCTTGATAAGTCATGCTGGGTTCAGAATCATGGCCGTACTCACCCTTGTGCGTAAGGTGTTTGGCTTCAAAGGAGATCTTAAGTTTTTTTTTGTCATGGGTCCCCATCTTGGAGCGAGCAGGGGGCGTTCAGCTTGTATTTAACACTATCAGTGTCTGACAAACGGAGGAGGCGTGGAGGGGAAACAACCACCACCCAAAGTGCAGGAGCCGAAGCAGGAAATGTAATTAGCTGATAAGAAAGCCTCAGAGTGCAGCCATACCCCAGCACTTCGCCACACTGGGGGCATAAGCAGACTCCATAATCAGACTGGTGTTAGATATCAAAGGTGTGTGGATACCACTGGGAGGCCGCTGATTGTCAGTTTAATAGGATATTTGACTTTGATTTTGCTATAGAGAATCTGTTTGCACAGTTATCCAAAGAAGCACCCTGCAGGTCTTCTCAGCAGTGCAAGTGCTGATGTGGCATCACCAATTTTGGGGTTCTTTCATGAAGCAACAGTTAGCAGAATTGGGAGTAGTATAATTCAAGGTTAGTGATGCCACTTATCTCTGAGCTAGCCCCTTATATTTATAGTCTTAGGGCCAACAGGTAATCATCACTGCTGAATGGAGGCCTCAATCGCCAATCCGCCATATAGCCACCCACCGGGAATCAATTGTATAGTTCTTTCACTCACCCTCTTATTAAAGCGCGCAAATCTGCTATGCAGGCTGTCCGAGCACCAGATTGTGGCAGGTGCAGAGGGAGCGGAACAATCTCCTATCAGTCTCTACGGTCATCACCCTAAGGACCAGGAGGGCACCACGCTCTGCAGTCTGCAGATAGAGGCATGGGGGCCATAGTTGCCAGCCTTTGCTTGCCACTAAGTCTGCAGCGCTCCTCGCTCCAGCAGCCACAAGAGGTTGGCACCGACCTCGCTGCCCCAACAGGTCGAAGTCTGCCCTTCCCAATGTGGCCCGGCCTGAAGGCAACCCGGCCCGGGCCTCCAACCACAAGGAGCACGGATGGGCGGTGAGTGCTCCTGCAGCCCCCGCAGGAGAGTTCACGGTGTTCAGTGCTGCCCAGCAGGGCCCACACAGCCAGGCAGCACAGGCTCACCACACCCCCAACAATCGCTGCAATAGGCCACAGGTAGGCCTGGCTGCACTGCCTTCTTTACAGGCCCCAGGGGGTAAGATGCCAGCCCCCACGAGATATCAATCGGGTACAGGTGGTATTTTGTTGCTGTGTCCTTGGTCACCGGTGTCAGGCACTCCTAGGTACGTCAAATGTTAACAGGTTTTTGTACTTGGCCAGCAGAGCCCTCTCAATGAGCGACCATCTTGCTGCCCAGTGAGCTCACGCCCTCCAAGCTATATTTAAAGCCAATTTTTATATGGGATTGCTTAAACGTTTCTTTATGCAAATATACTGTTCAATTGAAAGTCTTACCAACATATCATAACATGTAGTGGAAAATAAATAATCAACCAGATACAGCATTTTGGGGATTTGGTCATCTTGAACTCACTTACTTTAAAAAAATCGGTGAATGGTGACATACATGTGAGTGGACAAAAACGTAGCTTTTTAGTGCTCTATTTGAATTGTCTATTAACCTGGTTACGCTATCAGTGTTGTTCTGATCAAATGCTGATAGACTCTCCTTCCAAATAATAACACCTGATGACATGGGAATTTGATTACTAAAGGTTGGTGTACAATAACCAACTGCAAAACTCGTTGATTGTTTTGCCTTACATGTCTTTTAACCTGTTCTGGTTCTGAGGCACCACCCTTACTAATTAGATTTCTTTAGCTTTAGACAATTTGACACACTTTTATTTAAGGAAAGAAACAGAGAGACTAAAACCTGCACCTTTGTTTTCCTAATCTGTGTCCAAATTGAGGTTGCAAGTTACGACTTTTGAATGCTCTGGCAATGGCATTACTATCCTATTTTTATTATATGCCCTTCAAGGTAAAGCTGAAAGGCCCATGCATATTTTAGCACTCTACTAGAATCCGAGTAGCCAAGAACACTCAAAATGAAACATTTAAAACTGAAAGGAAATAAATAGAATATGCCTCCATTTCTCGACCTATGCAATGCCTTAGAACCATACTTGTCATTAAAGTGTTTCATGTCACAGAGCTGAATGCAAACGGAAAATATCCAATACACTGTGCTGCTTTCCACCTTATATCCATGTTTCTAACATATTTCCTCAAATTTGATTGCCACCATTCGAAACTTACCTTTGGCACCCCCTCTTCCCAATCCATGTCTGACACTCCTGATTAAACAATTTGGTCCAATGTTCTACCCTCCCTTCTGTGTGACGTGGAACAGCTCCTTATCTTTGGGAATGATTTCCAAAGCTTTGAAAGAAGTCGTTGTGCTCCTTCGTTAAAAAAAAAAAAAGCAGGGCTGTATTACCGGGTGCCCACTAACTATCACTGCATCTGTTAGCTTCCTAGAGTATCTAAACCTGTGGAAAGTCACGTTACTGGGCAATTCTTCACTTTCTTGGAGGCATCTGGTAGTCTTGGATATACTGTGGATGCCCTCTGGCTTAACCGCAATACGCAATCAGTTCTAATAGCAGTGTTGCATTGTTTTCTTATGCCAGCTGATGACAGTCAATACCCTGCTTTTAGCACCATGTGGCACTATCAACAACGACCTACGTCATGCCAGGCTTGAGTAAACTAAGACTGAAGGCCGGGGTACTAGCTGGCTCCACCCATTCCTCTTTGATCTCACTCAGCATATCTCTATTTCACCTATGTCATCAATGGTTCACCCTCTCATCTCTTTAGTGTGGCATGACTGGGTTCCTGCTCACTCTTCACAGCTCATAAATATCTCTGGAAGGCGCTTGAAGGATTCATCCACTCCTGTGGTCTTTTTCATGTCTGCAGATAACACCCCGATAACTCTTAAATTGGAGAGCATTTTGGAATCAGTGTCATCATTTTAAGTGGTGAATCTTAAGTTTGAAAAAACTGAGTTCATGGCGACAGGATATGGAGCCAACCTCCGACCTTCTAGCAACAAGTCCAGCGTAAATGCAGGTAACTGGTAGTGTAGTTAGGATCCTCAGCTTTAACTATGACATCAGCTATTGACCCAGACTTCTGCAGTTTGTCCACCTGCTTTGTAACGTGTACAACTGCATAAGCTCATTTCCTGCCTAATAAATGAGAGCCAGCACATGGCAGTATTCCATAATAGATTTCCAGCCTGACTATGGCAATATGTCTACCAGAGGCTTGACAATCATCTCCAAAGTGGCAGAAACTTTACTCGACATGTGATTCCCCTCATGAAGAAACTTAAATCCCCACCGTATCATGATAGGGATCCTTTTAAGGTGCTTTTTTATGGTTCATAAATATATTTGTGGGTGCGCCACGTGAATGTATCTACCCATTTGCAGGCCTGGTATTCATCTAATCAATGCATGTGCATTGTTTTAGAAACAAGAGCTCGATAGCAGGACTTTCTCAGGTTTGGCCTTGATCCTCTTCAATGCCCCCAAAGCATCTGCTGCATATGCTTGCATTTTTCACATTAGGGAAACATTTAATTTCTGACTTTTCTCTAGCATCCAGCCAAGCATTTTGAACAGGGTTTTAGTTGGGTTTCACTTTCATTGCACAAAGACACCCTATGTGCTGACTGTGAACATTATGAAAGCATGATAAAATAACTAGATGAAGGAAGATGGGATTCTCCATGCATTTTCGAGTAATTCCAGGGTGGGCAATGCACCCCACAATAGATGATAAAATGTGCTAGAGCTGAGGATTATATTTTAGGGGGTGGATTGAAATGTGGAAGAAAATGTTCGAAACCAATGCAGGCTATCAGTGTGTCAATATGTCTAACTGGCAAGATTTTTAAACTCCTTCACCTAATGTGATTAGTTGAAGAAATATGTCAGCATTTGAAGATTGTGTAAATTAACACAAAACTTCCAAGAAGAACAGACTAAAGTGATATGGCCTGTTATACAACTGGGAAGGCGAGACAGTGGCTCCACACTGGAAGATCTGGCATAACTGTGTGCCAATTGTAGAGTTGCCAATATTTTTGGCAGGTATCTATTAATTCACTACTTCATTTGATCTTGAGGATCAATCCTGGTGCTGCTCTCGTGCGGAATAACAGTACGAAAGCAACGTCTGGATTGCTTAGGGTTTTTAGGTCTTCACCTTGTGCTCGGAGCCAGAGACTGCAGAGGATGCAGCCCGGGTAAGTAAACATTTTTAAAATGTATAATGTCACTGTAATGCATGCCAGTATTTTATTGTATACTTATTGTGAATGTTTGTTTTACTTATGTATTTTGAGAAGCAGAAGGGCACTTCACTCGCCTCACCACTTTCAAAGGATACCAGCCGCCCCCGATTTTCACACAAGCGGTAAAAAGATATGTTGTGTTACTGATCTGTAATCCCCAATCAAAATAAACATTTACAAAAGAAAGGAAGTACCCTAGGCTTACACTGTTGTCTTTTCCAGCCTTCCTCCCAAAAAAAGGACCCTGATTTAGAGATGCAAAGGCACTGATTGTGACCGCAATATGTTGTGCTTCTTTTGTCACTTTATCCATGTTATATACTGCTAGCATGCATCTCTGAAAGTCAGAGTTGCCAGACAAGAGGTGTAAAGAGGATTCCACCTCACTGACCCCATGGATGGTGGATTAACTAAGCGAATTACAATATTTACTTAAAGCAACTTCGAGTGGTGGTGTTTCCCAATTAAGCTATTAAGTATAGCAAAATCATATATATTACATTGAGTGCCATTTTTACAAGAAATATACCATTGGCAGACATTTTAAATCTCATCTCCTTCCGCATATTATTTTGCACCACAGCACATTCCATACATCCAAGATGCTACTGCGCCTGGTTCCAGAATAAACAGAGTCTCCACTAAAAAGCATGAATCAAAATTGGAATTTGGAAGAATGTCTCACATAGCCTAAACTGCACCAGGTTGCAATGACTGATGCTTCAAATAACCGACTTTCTCAGAGGCTAACAAATCCAGCCTCAACAGCAAAAACACTTTGAGCACCTGAGATTTTTTTTTTTACTCACAAAGAACTCCGTTTCTTATTCCTAGAAGAATGCCTCTAAGAACGACCATTTCTGAACACACTCTTCTGAAGGCACCCAAGTCTAGGATTTTCAAACCCAGTTGGTCTCACCTTTGGCTACATCTGTCGACCAGGCCATGATTTGATCAATGTCCATCTCTTCACTGCGCGTGCTATTGATGTAGTCATAGAGAGAGCCTCCTGCGGCGTATTCTGTAAAAAAGCACATTCCGCTCTTTAAAAATGGAGTCAGGGTTTAAATAACATGGCACTTCTGAGTTAGGTGAACATGTGTGATGTTTTCAATACAACGGTTAAAACTCCAGCAGGAAAAGACATATTGCTATTGCCTACTGTGACACAAAACAACCCGATGAAGTGATGGCAAACTAAAAGGCTTTTTCTCAAACAGGTTTATGACAAGGTGGTGTATTTTCAAGAAACTAAAAATTTCGGAAACATCACCAACACACTTCAATTATATTTCAGGAGCAGTTTACATGATGGCCCAACACTTTCACATACATTCAAAATAAGGAACTCTTCAGATGACTTTCAACCAAATAAAGACATACCACCAATTCCTTTCACTTAGTTTAGAATGTAAAAAGCAGTACAATAATTAACATCAAAACACAAAATGCACAAATCATTAAAAAAAAATCTAAATGTATCTAGGGGAGTTGGAAAATATGAGAATGAAGAAAAAACAGTAAGTAAAACGTAACCCTTTCAGCAACAGTGAAAAAATATTGAAATAAACTTAAGATAAATGAATATTCATCTAAAAACGTTTCCATAAGTAAATAATATGCGTATCTTATTCAGAACATTAATCAAAGTGTAAAAGCACAGATTTTTTTTTAAGTCCACAAAACCTGATATGTACATTGTAGTGCTGCTTATGGGTAATGATCATGTGTTATCAAAATACCAATCAAAGACATGGGATTTCTGATGGAATATAAATTGAAACAACTTCCGTGGAAGTGAATATAGGAAAGACTTCTCCACGTCAAAAAGCAGACTCGAGAACAGCACAGGTCACCCAAGTGTCAATGCGCTTGGTGCTGCATAAGCAAAAGCGCTGCGCAATTTATAGGTACATTTTTCACAATCATAATAAACGAAAAAAGCATAGACATGCAACAAAGAACTAAAGTCCCAGCGAGAAAAAAAAGTTAATCTCGCACACGTCGTTAAAACATGGGGTGCCGCCGACACATCAGTAAAGTTTAATCTTAACTGTCGAAATACAAAGAACTATGTGCAAAGTCTATGGTTGCTACTTTTACACAATAATATCAGAAAAGAGTTCACTGAATCAAGGATATCTGCGTGCCTTGCTTGGATATAGTTGTGGGGTGCAACCCAACCAAGTCTTCGGGAGCCTTGATGTCCGTCTGTGCACTGCGCCAGCGCAGATCAGATCTGTGCGCTTCAATTTGGTATCTTCTACACACACATTTACTTGAAAAACCTTGAAGTTAATGTATGCTTTTCTGATTGCAGATCTCGGAAACACACAGCGGCAATTACTGCTCACGTCCTGATTACGATGGGGTCGGAAACTGCTCCGACCATCGGTCAGAGCCGTTCCGAGCACATCATAATTAGGGCTCTCGGTTTTATGGTATATATTTGTTGGCCATTTCCGTCTGTATTTATCCATATTTATTTTTGGGCCATTTTATCTGTATTTATTTTGTGTTTGCGTATAAATGAAGTCTTAAAACTGTACATTTCCATATCTATTTAAGTGACAGACGCGCACTCATACTTTAATGTCTGTCATGTTTTAGCTATTTAAGCTGCCAAATATAACACAATATATACACTGGTAGATATTAGCACTATACCATAAATATATGTTAACATAGTTGGTTATTTAAAGACATTTCATCCTGTTTTTTTAATTTCCCATACTGTCCATCTGCTCAGCTACTGGCCTATAATTCATGAAAGAAAGCACGGAGAGTCACTTAAAAGAAGCACAATTTTCTGTATTAATCCACTTTTAAAGATAAATGCAGACAGAAAACACATTGTTTTCTGTCTGTATTTATCTGTAAAAATCTGTAAAAACGGAAAACCGGGAGCCTTAATAATTAGGCGGTCCATTAGGATGGAGTCGGTTGCTCTTTGGCAACCACTCCTGGGAAGACCTGCTGGCCGCCATCTTGGGACTGGATCTCTCTATTCTTCAGTCAGAATCCCGGTTGCATTGAGTCTAATACTAAAACAGCTTCTAACAGCCCCTAACGGTGGCCTTGACATATCCGCAGGAAAAGGCAGTCTAATTGATACCTTGGTTCTCTCATTCATTGTGCATTGTTTCGACTTGCTGCAGTCCTCTTACCTGCCTGATTTGCCTGACCCTGATGCCGGTACCTAAAATGGTGGTTGCCACCGCAGTGATGAACGCTGCCTCGGCCTCCGATACTGATCTACTGCCATTTATCTTACTACCTAGGAAAACCAAGTAAGCCCTACCTTTTCTTCCACCCTTGCCTAAGCACTCAAGCTCTCTCACCTCTCAAACCCCTGGGCTGTCTCTGATGCCTGACCTTAAGATGGCGGACATACCTGCAGTCAAAACTGATCAACATAAACACCCTGAGGAGCACCTGTTCCCAGGCAGGATGACGGCTAGGGCCAATCTCGATTACATCTGTGGGGTACCCCTGATGCTCCGGGGCTCTCCCAAACTGAGCTCTTGGGCATTCCAACCTTTACCCCCTGACGAAGACGCTCTTTTCTGGGGGAATTCCGAGGCCAAGGTGTCTGTTGTAGAGACAGGCCTGGACAACACCTGACTTCAAGATGGTGCCCGCACCCAGACTCCATACTGCCTGCTGTCTTCTTCCGGTTCTTTGGCGGCTGTGTTTCCCAGAAATCGGGTTGCCTGCGGATTGCGCCTTGATAACACCGATACAAAAACCCCTTCACTCTGGGGTTTATATCGGACTGCGGTTCCCAACTCTCCAACTCCCCCGTTTTGAATTGGACATTTACAGACTAACCCTGATCATCATCCTGACAGTGGAGTCCGAGCACTATGGCCGATGCCCGGTGGAGCTGCCCAGACAGCTATAGAGGAGATCGGCCCTGGTTCACCCCTCTGCCGTCACTTACCAAGCCAGACATTGGACACAGTTTCTCCTTGTCTCCATGCTTTGTCTCCTTCCTCTCTTCACTCCAACGAATTTCTTAACATTGTTTTTTATCTTATGTTTGACTATGCTTTGTAACTGATGTAACATGAATCTAATGACTCACTGATCCTCTTGTAAAGCGCTCTGATACCTCCGGGTCTAGCCAGCGCTATATAAAACTCAAAAAAAAAAAAAATCATTCCGACTGGCTTCTGGTGGGTTCAGAGAGCCCGTCCGCCAGTTGGAATGATTTCAGTAATCCCAAGTGCGACTTTTTCTGCCAGAGGGATTACAATGTCAGATTCCGACAGCCTTTCTGTTCCGGCCTTTCCGACAGAAAGGCTGTCAGAACTCATCTTTAGGTGTCCCCAGCAGGGCCCCCTTGGGTGCAAGGCCTCCGGATGGCAGCCGAGGGGACACCTGTTGCCCTCTTGTTGATACCTGCACCTCGTGGCATGCACCTAGAGGTGCCTGCCATGGGGTGCAGGGATAAACTGCACCTCTTCGTTTTATGATGAGTGCATGCATTCCAGCCGGAATGTATGCTCCCATTGTAAAGAATAGTCAAGTCAAGTCAAGTCAAAAGATTTATATAGCGCGCTACATACCCGGAGGGTCTCAAGGCGCTTGGAGAAGGGTGGGGAATTACTTGTCGAATATCCAAGTTTTAAGTTGCTTTCTGAATGCTAGGTGGTTCTGAGTGAGACGAAGGTGGGTGGGGAGTGAGTTCCAGGTTTTAGCTGCGAGGTAGGAGAAGGATCTACCTCCCATGGTGGTTTTATTGATGCGAGGTACGGTAGCAAGGGCTTGGTTGGAGGATCGTAGCTGGCGGGAGGGGGTGTAGAAGGAAAGTCGTGTGTTGAGGCATTCGGGTCCAAGTTCGTAAAGTGCTTTGTGTGCGTGGGTTAGGAGGCGGAAAGGAATCCTCTTATTGACGGGGAGCCAGTGGAGGTTTTTCAGGTGACTAGAGATGTGGTCTTTACGTGGGATGTCTAGTATGAGTCTGGCTGATGCGTTCTGGATGCGTTGGAGTTTTTTCTGGAGTTTTGCGGTAATACCGGCGTATAGGGTGTTTCCGTAGTCCAGGCGGCTTGTAACAAGTGCATGGGTGACCGTTTTTCTGGTTTCGGTGGGGATCCAGCGAAATGTTTTTTTGAGCATGCGAAGAATGTTGAAGCAAGATGATGAAACAGCGTTGACTTGTCTGTTCATAGAGAGTGAGGAGTCCAGGATGCCGCCCAGGTTCTGTGCGTGGTCCGTCGGGATGGGTGCTTTTCCAAGGGCCTCTGGCCACCAAGAGTCATCCCAGGCGGAGGGGGAGGTACCTAAGATAAGGACTTCTGTTTTGTCTGAGTTCAGTTTCAGACGGCTGTGCTTCATCCACTCGGCTACTTCTTTCATTCCTTCATGTAGGTTGGTTTTGGCGGTGTTAGGGTCTTTGGTGAGTGATAGGATCAGTTGAGTGTCATCCGCGTAGGAGATGATGTTGAGGTTGTGTTGGCGTGCGATGGCCGCGAGGGGGCTCATGTATACGTTGAAGAGGGTGGGACTGAGTGAGGATCCTTGTGGTACGCCGCAGATGACTTCAGTGGCCTCTGAGTTGAATGGTGGGAGGCGGACTCTCTGGGTTCTTCCGATGAGGAACGAGGTGATCCATTCCAGTGCTTATCCTTGGATTCCGATGTTTCTGAGGCGCTGTAGAAGGGTGCTATGGCAGACTGTGTCGAAGGCTGCGGAGAGGTCGAGGAGGATGAGGGCGACTGTGTCTCCATTGTCCAGTAGAGTTCGAATGTCGTCTGTTGCTGCGATGAGGGCGGTCTCCGTGCTGTGTTTGGCTCGGAAGCCGGACTGTGAGGAGTCAAGGGATTTGTTGGTTTCGAGGAAGGCGGCGAGCTGGTTGTTGACGGCTTTCTCGATGACTTTGGCCGGGAATGGAAGGAGCGAGATGGGGCGGTAGTTTTTGAGTTCGGTGGGGTCCGCTGTGGGTTTTTTCAGAAGGGCGCTAAGTTCTGCGTGTTTCCAGTTTTCCGGGAAGGTGGCGGAGTTGAGGGAGCAGTTGATGATGTCTCGGAGGTGTGGTGCTATGATGGAGTCTGCTTTGTTGAAGATGTGGTGAGGGCAGGGGTCTGTGGGGGATCCTGAGTGGATGGAGTTCATCAGGTGGATGGTGTCCTCAGTGGAGATTGGGTTCCAGTTATTAAGGATGTTCAAGGGGGGTGAAGGTCCTGCAGAGGGTTGGGTGGGTTGGTCTCCGGGTCGGTTGTCGAAGCTGTTGTGGATGTCTGCGATTTTGTTGTGGAAGAACGAAGCTAGGGAGTCGCAGAGGGCTTGAGAGGGGGTGATGTCGTTGGAGTTGGCGGAGGGGTTGGTAAATTCTTTGACGATGTTAAATAATTCCTTGCTGTTGTGGGCGTTGTTATCTAGTCGGTCTTTGAATGCGGCTTTCTTGGCAGACCGGATTAGTTGGTGGTGTATGCGGGTGGCGTTTTTGAAGGCGTCCCTGGTGCTGGTGTTTGGGTCTTTTTTCCAGGACTTCTCGAGAGAGCGACAGAGTTTCTTCGATTTCTTAAGATCATCGTTGAACCAGGAGGCGTTTTTGCTGCCTAGTTTGATTTGACGTTTTTTCAGCGGTGCTAGGATGTCGGCGCTGTTGGATAGCCTTTGGGTGAGGTTAATTGCTGCTTGGTCGGGGTTTGAGGAGTGGGCAGGGGGGTTTTGAAGAAGCGATGAGGAGATCTGGTCGATGGTGATTTTGTTCCAGTTTCTTCGCAGAGTAGGTTGAGGATGGTTGAGAGTTGTGGTCTTATTGTAGATAAAGTGTACGCAGCTGTGGTCCGTCCAATGGAGAGTAGTGGTGTGACTGAAGGAGACATGTTTGCTGGAGGTGAAGATAGGGTCGAGTGTGTGACCTGCGATGTGGGTGGGCGTAGTGACAAGTTGTTCGAGGTTGGCGAGATTGTCCAGAAGGGAGGTGGCGTTGCTGTCATTGCTCTTTTCCAGGTGAAAGTTGAGGTCTCCCAGTAGAATGTATTCCTCGGAGGGGAGGGCGTGTGGGGTGATAAAGTCAGTGATAACGTCGCTCAGGAGGTCAGTCGGTGTCAGTACAGAATTAATGTCAGACTGCCTCAGGTCCGTCCGACATCAAAATCAGCCCCTCTGTGTTTCGGAGCTCTGCGGTTAGTAACCAATGCGCTAACTTGGAGAAATATCAAGTTAATGTATGCTCTGAAGACACCAGAAAGAAGCGTACACCATTATATGACCCTTGATGCTCCAAACGATTAATTCTCTTTCAGACCTATTATTGTTATGAATGATAAGAAAAGATCACAGGATATAATACTCGTTCCAAACACCTGAAAAGCACTAGGTTTGCAATCAGGCATGTAGTGGTATGGAGAATTATTTGCTGTGGGCTCATGAGTCCCCTCCCCATTACACAATCCAACTGCTCCCGGGTCATCCGAGGAAATATGCTGGGCAGTACTGAGCAGGAGGGAGGCAAGTCGCACTTTGGGCCACACTGTGGAGATCTTCCAGGTGTGACAAGGACACCATGCTGGGGGTACCTGTTGTCCTTGCTCTTCCGGTACCTGATGACTCTTGCATGTCACCACTGCCATGCACCCGGATGCCCTTGGCGCGCTGTGGAGTGGAGCTGGGAATCAACCTTGAGGTAAACGATGCTGCTGGTGAGGGGCATCTTTGTAATAGCCCTGGGACTCCTGAGCAGTGGATGGTTGCGGCTGTCATAGGGGGCTCTGCTACTGGTTCAGTGCGGGGCCTCAGTGTTCTAGTCTCTTGAGTTGCTTGCACTCTACAGAGGCAGCCATGTTCTGCCTTGGATCACTTAAACCACTAGACCGCTAACCTATGGTCTTGTTCTCTCTCTCTCTCTCTCTCTCTCTCTCTCTCTCTCTCTCTCTCTCTCTCTCTCTCTCTCTCTCTCTCTCTCTCTCTCTCTCTCAAGAGAGAGAGAGAGAGAGAGAGAGAGAGAGAGAGAGAGAGAGAGAGAGAGAGAGAGAGAGAGAGAGAGAGAGAGGCAGCCATGTTCTGCCTTGGATCACTTAAACCACTAGACCGCTAACCTATGGTCTTGTTTTCTCTCTCTCTCTGATCACAAGTTGAGTGGAACACTTTTGGACTTAGACTGTGCTCAATCGTGAGTGAACTATTGTTCAACATTGTATTTATTTTACTGGCCAGAAAAATCAGCCGTTAAAATCACCTTAGAAATGGAGTGCAGGGCAGTCTGGCCACATTCCCTGCCCCCACCCAAACCTCTTCCAATGCGGATGTAATGCTCCACTCTGACACGCAATGATCTCATCTTCCCTCTCTCTTCCTCCCACCTACCTCAAACCTCTCAAGGACCAGCCACCCCTGGTCACATATACTACCCAATCAGAGGACGCGGTAAACGTGAGAGTTAATCCCGCAGAAAAGTGAATACCATGCACTATTCCACCCGATACAGCTGGGTCCACCGATATTGCCCATTAAGTGGCGACCAACTTGGAACTGCACGATACTGGTCAGGTGTTAACACACAATACCAGTGTTTAAGGCGGCCAAGTTACCACCCCACCATTATCATGCAACCAGTATTCTGGGACCAAAGTAGCATGTGCTACTCTTAAAGATGACTATCATACTTGTGGGGTCTGTAGTGAACTTTAGACAAGCCCTGCAAGAGTAATGATTCACTTAGCTCCTGCAGACTAGCAGCGCCAGTGACCCGTTGCCTTTAAGGTGATGTCTAAATTCTTCCAACATATTTCAATGTTTTGAAATAAAAGGGAAAATTAATGAACACACAAGGTCCTTTGCAAATGATGATCTGAGGAATTTAAATCTATACTGTTATATCTGACATATGTTGTTTGAGTGTTTGTACTTTGTATTTTACTATTAGTCGTGTTGGGGCCTGCCACGACAAATAATATGTTTTAGCTCTTGTAATCGGAGGACTGGCACCTTTTTTACTTTATTGTGGCTAGTTTTTATTGTGATCATGTTAAGTAAGCAAACAACAAAATGAAAATACCTATTACAATGCTACTGCTGGACAACTAATAATAATATTATTAATAGTTCTACATTTCACAGTTTATCCATCAACAAGTAATGATGGTTTGACACAGGAGCACTGAGCTGTCGCTTCACTCTGTTGTCGCACCCTGAGATTTATAATTTTTATTGCAATATAAAAAGTGTTCATTGCACTTTATTAATTTCGGTAAATTCTGTTTTACCTGATGATGAGAACATACGGACCTGTAATGGACTTCTGCCTTTTATCACAATCCATCTTTAAAATACCTTATCAGTGAGTCTTACTACATAAGAATTTGCTTTAAAAAGCCCCTCCACTGTTATTACATGTACTATTATTACCCAGGATCCAAGAGCTATTGGGATTGCTCTTGTTGATTTTCTTCAAGATTAATAAAGAGGCATCCCAGATTATGTTAGAAGGAACCTCTTTCTGAAGCCTGCATGGTCAAGCTTTGGGTGATAATTTTACCTCACCAAAATGATGTGCTCGACCTAGATAAAGTCCTCTCACTAGTGATGAGATGTCTTTGCCTCCTATTGATACAGAGTCACCTTCCACTAGCATGTAGGACTTCATCCTGGAAGGAAGTGGGCCAGTCATCAGAATGCTACTGTTGTGATGGTATAACTTATTTATTTATTTATTGATTTATTTTGGTATTTTATAGAGCGCAAACATGACCCATTAGGGTATCAGAGCGCTTTACAGAGTCATAGAATTGTACAAGAGACATGAAATCAAGAGAGAATACCATAAATTGGGAGGGTGGGGGGGTGCTGAGTACAAGAGGGATGGAAGGATACAAAGTACAGCTAACATTACAGTTGCTTAAGACAGGCCCCAGGTCTCTTGGTGGGGCGAAAGGTCGACAGAGGGAGGCAATAGTCTCTGTGGTAGTTGAAGGACAGGGTTTAGACAAGGAATTTACTCATAAGGAACGATTTGGCCTCCTTTTTGAAACATGCAAGAGAGGGGATTCTTCTGATGGCGGGTGGGAGGGAGTTCCATATTCTTGGCGCAGCCCCAGCAAATGCCCAATTATACGTTTTGTTTTCCAGAAAGCGTGCAGGCTGGAGTAGGAGGTCTCTGGCGGACCTTGAGTTTCTGAATCCTCCGGATACCACAAGTTTCTGTGCAAGATATGCAGGGGAGCTTGAGTATAAGGCCTTGTGTTTGATGCATGCCAGCTTAAGCTGTATTCTGAACTCGAGAGGAAGCCAGTTCAGCGCTTTCAGGTGTGGAGAAATGTGATCAAATTTCCTTGTGCCGGTAAGGAGTCTGGCGCTTGCATTGGGGCAAGCTTTTAAGGGTGCTAGGGAGATCTTGGGTAAACCAGAGAGGGTGGAACAGCCATATTCCAGTCTAGAAATGACTAGTGCTTGGACTGCCAGTTTTAGGTCGAGAGTGTCAAGGAAGAATTTCAGTTTGCATAGGTAGCTCAGGTGGAATCTGGCAGCTTTGCCCATCGAGTTGATGTGGTCTTGCATGTTCAAGTTGCAATCCAAGGTTATTCCCAGTGATTTGGCCCAGTCCACAATGGTCGGTGGACAATTTAAGGTTGTGAAGGCCTTAATCCATATCTGAATCTCAGGGTCGGTTTTTGGAGGGGAAATTAGAAGAAATTCTATTTTCTTTGCGTTGAGTTTGAGTTGATTGGAGGAGAGCCATTGGACGGTCAGCTTCAGGGCCTCATTCAGGGAGAGAATCTCCTCGAGAGATGAGATTTTGATGTAGATCTGAGTGTCGTCAGAGTACATATGGTAGGAGATATTTGCGGTGCGAAGGACTTCGGCAAGCGGTTCTAAATAAAGGCTGAAGAGGGTGGGGGACAGCGTTGATCCTTGAGGGACTCCAACCGTGACCGAAGAGGGAGCAGACATGTTGCCGTTGATTAGAAATCTCTGAGATTGGTTTTGGAGGAAGGATCTAAATCATTCGAGGACAGGGCCATCTAATCCCATCTTGAGTTTGAGACGTTCGAGTAGCTTCCCATGGTTGACCGTGTCGAAGGCCGAGGATAGATCTAGGAGGATTAGGAGACATGTTTTGACTTGGTCAAGGGCTTGGTGGGCATCATCAATGATGTGGAGCATGGTGGTTTCAGTGCTGTGTCCCGGTCTGAATCCAGATTGGAAGTCATTGAGTAGGTGGAAGGTTTTGATGTGATGACTTAGCTGCAGTTGCACACACTTCTCCAGCACTTTAGCTAAGAGAGGGATGTTGGCAATAGGTCTGAAATTGTCAGGGGAGGCTGGATCCAGCGACGGCTTTTTCAGAATGGGGAGGACTTAGCCCACTTTCAGAGAGTCAGGAATTGATCCTCGTCGGAGAGAGGCGTTAATTATCGCAGTCCAGCTAGGAATAATGGATTGGGCGGCGGTAGCTAGGCAGTTAGAGGGGAGGGGGTCGTTGAAATGGTTGTTCCGGTTTAAGGTAGATAGGATTTTGGAGACAGAGTCTTCGTCGTAGAGTGTGAAGTCGGTCCAGCGTGGTTGATTCTTAGGTGAATATAAAAAATGTAGAGTTAGGCCGTTGGCACTCCAGTTATTCGATATTTACGTTGTTTTTGTGTAAACTTTCAACAAAATTAAAGTCCTCCTTTAGCGTGCTGTTCGGTAACTAAGGGCTGCCTGTCCCTAGGATGTAAAGATTGTTTTGGAAAATGGTACGTGATAGCAATATCACGACCCTGCCGAACGCACAGCTTAGTATAGTATTTCCACCTATTCTAAAGTTTTCAATGATTCTTAGGAGAAGCCTGTTGGGGCGGCGTTGGTCAGGGGGGGTAGAGAGTATGAGACGGAACTAAGTTCGCTACCTAAGGTTTTAATTTTATCCACAAAAAACAAGATTTCTCAGATGAAATTAGAGACTTGGGGTTTTCTTTCGATGTTTTGGCCAGTTTGTTGTATTGGTGTTCGACCAGTTCGAAGAGTTTGCAGGGTCTGTTCTGGGTGTTACCCAGTTCCGATCTGAAGAATTCTTTTTTGAGTTGATGATGTTCCTGTCGTATATATTTCTGGCCTGGCTGAGAAATTTTAGGTGAGCGGCAGAGGGGTGCTGTCTCCAGATTCTTTCGGATTGTCGGACGGATCTCCTCTCATTGTTGAGGGATCCAGTGAACCAGGGGTTTCTATCTTTGATTTTAGTTCTTTTTAGTTTTAGTGGGGCTAGGTCACCCAGAATGTTCAACATAGTTGCAGAATAGTGATCGTTGAGGTCACTGACCATTATGATATGCGGGGGGAGGTCAGATTTGCACAGAGCCTCAAGTTCCTTGTGGTCCACGTTCTTGGTGTCTCTGACCCAGCGTTTAAGAAGCACCGGATGTGGTGCCCTTGTCTTGTGGGTCCCGGTTAGTAGAGAGGCAATGGCGTGGGGTCAGACCAGTCACGGGGGTCTATAGAGATAAGCTTGACGGTTGCTTCCTTAGAGATGATCCAGTCAAGAGTGGCCCCTTTCGAGTGAGTTGGGTGTGAACAAGATTGGGTCAGGGCTTGATCGGTCAGGAGGTCTTTAATGGCGTTGACATGAGGATCCTGGGGGTCATTCAGTGCAGGTTGAAATCGCTGAGGAAAATGTCTTTAGCGTTGGAGGAACTCTTTGCTGTGAGAATTTCCATGAGGTGGTCATAAAAGGAGTCGTTCATGCCTGGGGGGGTGGTAAAAGATGTGCAGGTTGCACAGTTGGATGGAGTTACTGCAAATTGAGAGGGCGAGGTATTCGCAGGAGTCAGTGGTATCCGCCAGAAGTTCAGTGACAAGAAGGTTAGAGCAATAGATGCAGGCGATACCACCTTCTTTCTAGCTATGTTGTTTGTCCAGCCTAGCAATGTTATAGTTGGGAGGGACTAAGAGATCCAGGCATGGGGATGAGGAATCGTTTAGCCATGATTCTGTTAGAATTGCTAAGTCGAAATTATTGCTCAGGATGAGAGCAGCAACATCGGCAGCATGTTTTACTGCCGATCTGCCGTTAATAAAGAGACCAGTCAGGGAGGGGTTGTAGGGGGTGTCAGGAGTCGGGGCGGGCAGGTGTACGGGCGCTGGATTGCTCTGATCACACTTCTGTTACAGAGGGTAGCTGATCTGCAGGGGTTGATAGCGACTGTGCAGATGGGATGTTCTGCACTCACGTCTGATAGATAAGTGGGTAACTGGGGCTGCATTGTGGTCCTGGAGAATGGCGAAGATTTCCTTTTCAGTGAGGTCTAGCAGATTTGGTGAGGTGAGGGAAGGGTTGTAGGAGAGGCCGAGTGCTAGGGTTTCCTCATCCGATAGGTGGCAAGGGTGCTTACGAGGGCGAATGTGCATCAAGGATGTAGGTAGAGGGTGTTTGGGGAGCTCTGTGATAGGAGGGGAAGTGGAGTTCAGCAGGGGCTTGAGGCTAGCGAAGGAGAGTTAGGCGGGGGGAAGGAGGTTTGTTAGATCCAGGATGGAGAAATGGATGCTCTGAATTATTTTGGTGGCTCTGGAGTGCAGAGTATCGATATCCATATAAGGGGGGAGGGGCGCGGTACAGGTGCTAGGAGGGTTAGGGAGTACTGTGTTGGGAGCAATAGAGGGGGTGGTTTGTGGGATAGCAGAGCTAGCTTGACCTGCATCATAGGTCATTGGAGGCGTACTGGTCTCAGAGTCCGAGAGGTGAGCTGGACAGGAGGAGAAACACGAAACAGTATTGCATTTGGTAATTTACCCTTATGACAAATGTATGTGAAGGTAGTGGCTGGTTCCACCCTTTCACACTGAAATGAAAAGCACAGTAGGCATATATTGTCTCTTCCTATGGTGTAGGGAGAACAATTTGAATCAGAATACAAGGACTCTAATGCAGGTGTTCACAGTCAGAAATCGTTGAAAGAATGGTAAATAAATGGAGAGAACCTCAAACTGATCGGAGTATTGTTTCCCTGAGGTCCTCATATCACAGAATAGATTTTGTAGGCTGCAATTAAAGGTGCAAAGGTTGGTCGCTCTTTCTGTTGGTATGGGTCTCAAGCAATTTTAAAACAATGGGGAAGAGACATTAAGGCTCTATTTTGCCAGTATTGCCCACATTTGAGGGCAATAACAGCTGTGAATTACCCTACCCACCAGCCTGAGCTGCAGGCAAGGGCCTATAACGAAAACAGAATAATAAAAAGCAGTCATTTCTGCAAGTAAGGATCATATGGGTAGAAGCAGCAATCAAGTAATGCCTCTTTTTTCAGAAGGTGCTCTCTCTGTGGCACTATGCTGGCTGTTTCCCTTGAGGAAAGACACGTTATAACATCACAAAGCTTAGAAGTTACTTAGTATATTGTCTGTTAAATAAGCATATGATGGTTGTTCGCTAGACTGTGCACATGAGAGTCAAACTGAATTCTTAGTCGCAAAGCTTTCATATTGATTTTCTAATGGGAGGACTCGTATTTCAAGAGAATAATTGGAAATTATGTTAAATGGGACTAATCAATAAAAGCTGCAATTTATGTACTGGCCCAACTCAGGATACTATGCATATATTAGTAATCTGTCCAGCATTGCTTCTTAATTAAAAATTATTGAGAAAATCTATGTTTGGTAAACAAGAAATCGATACAGTAACAACTTGAACAATGAAAACAAAGAATGCAATTTCACTGTAGTATTCTCCCGATTTCATTCATTTTCGCCCCCATCTCTTACAGTCAATGATTATTATACATATTTTAACATGTTCTGTGTCTTATTGAATAAATAAATGGAAAATAAAAAAAAGTAAAACACTTTGTCTCTCAATTTCTGTGATGTGCATGTAGATTAAGAACTGGGTGCCTTGAATGTCTTAAGGACAATTAACTTGAATCATATTATTTTTTAAGAACTTTTATAAAATGTTATTTTTTTTTCAGAAAGATGGTGTTTATGGCTGTTTAATGTTGTTTAACATTGCCTTTGAGTTGTGTTTGTTATTTGTAAAAATGTTATATTTTGCTTGCATTGTTCTTTTTGTAATTGCTTTACCAGTAATAAATTTGAACTTGACTTGCCCTATAATAACAGCATCCAGGCAATGAAAGAAAAACAGAAAATATGAGCAGCAAGGCGAATGAGGGTATCACCACGAGTCAGACAACCCTTTTACTCAGGCTTGTGGTGCAACTTGATTAGTTACACTTTTAAGCTTGTTGCAGTGAAATGCCCATCTCCCAAAATCAATCTGAAAATGTCGTGTAACTATTTGAGTTCTTAACGGACTCTTAACATGGCCAAGATCCCCACTTCTTGGGTTACTTACCATGACAAACTATTTGGTTGTGTGTCACGATTTCGACTAAGATTTCAAATTAGCATTATTTTAATTCTCTATTCTCTATTTTAGATTATTTAATATATCAATAAATACATAGACAAAAAGGTGGGGTATGGGGAGCTTTACAAAAAAAGACTATTTAATGGAGGTAAACCCATGTTCTCCTTTTTATATAACTAATATTTTTATGTGTTCTATCTTTTTATTTCAACTGATGGGTTAGCCCTCCAAACCTTCCATTGTCGTTTTTTTTGTCCTCATACCACCATTATATGCAAGTAGTAGCCGATCTGTACCTCCGCAATATTTACATAGTTCCTGCACTCGTGCCCTTCCAGTGTCCTGGCTGAACAGACCACGCAGGTGTAATCATTGGACAAAGAAAAGGGTTATACACTCATGTCCCATCCCAGTTTTGAAAGGCCACCCATATCTTAGATTGTATATTGGACTCCAGTTCGGTATGTATTTTTGCTGTTCTTCTTACTGCTCGTAGCCAGTCCATCCCTTGTGATGGGGAGGGTCCAGTCCATTTCTTACAGATTTCCCGCCTAGCGAGTAGAATAAGATAAAATAGCAAGGCCTGCTTATCCTCAATAATGTCATTACATAGCTGATCTGCTACCCCCAGCATTACTAGTAGGAGGCTAACTTTGATATGTGTCTCAAAACTTTTATTAATGGTCTTTTCGACCTCAGTACAATACTTCTCCAACTGAGGGCATACCAAAAACATATGCTTATTATTAGCACTAATTTCACCACACCTGTGACATTTGGGTTGGCCACCTGTTACGAATTTTACCTGTTTTTGTGGAGTCCAATATAATCTATTCGCTGTGAAGAAATGGTTCCTCTTCAAATTCGATGGTTTGTCTACTTTATACAGTAACTTAAACGAAAGCTGCCATACTTTTGGTGGGTCAGGAATCTGCATCAGCTCGCCCCATATTTCATAGGGGGCTTTGATTTGCTCCTCCTCTGAAGTCAATAGTGTGTGATATCCTTCTTTACCATAGTTTCGTCCTTTAACTTTTTTTCAAACTCCCAGAGACTCTTAATCTCAGGTCTATTTGCTTCCCCCCAAGATTTTAGCTGGAGAAATGTAAACTGAGACAGAGATCCCCCTGTCTTACTCCATAATACTTCCCATGGGACCAGTTCATCCATCACTATCAAGTCCCCCCAAACCTCTATACCTGGGTTCCTGAGTGGAACGCTCAGTTGGTCCTGCAGACATTCGGGGGTACCAGGTGAATCCCATATTGGGGCCTCTCCTGAATAATATCAGATTCCTAATATGTTCCTTATCTTCACCCACAAAATGAAAGCTGGCTTCAATATCTTTAACTTTACTTTTTTGAAAAATTTCTTGGCGCCAAACTTGAACAAAAAACCTTTCCCTCCCCACTCCTTAATCATCTCCTCACACAAACCTCCCCACACCCTGTGCCCTGTTGTGTGAAATAAAATCCTACAGTTTTTGAACTGCAATGCCATACAATATGATTTCACATCTGGTAGTGCCAAGCCCTCCTTCTACCAATCTTCGCCTAAGTTTCTTCCAAGACATGCGTGCTCCCCTATCTGCCCAAACAAAACTGCCCAATTTATCCTGTACTTTATCTATCAGCTTACTTGGAAACGTTAACGATATACAATTAAAAAGGAATGTAAGTTTCGGCAGAATGACCATTTTAATCAGATTAACCCTTCTGTATATCATCAATGGGAGATTCTTCCACCTAGATAAAGTTTTCTCAATTTCATTGGTAACTCTTTCCAAATTTTTCTCTATTGATCAAGTATCCCGACAGACCCCATATTCATCCGCCAATTGCTCGACCCTAGGGATCGTAGTAGACGGGTCTGTTTTATAGATGATTAGGTCATCAACATAAAGTGAGATTTTTTTTCCGAAAATTCCTATACTGAAGGCCTTCACCTGATTGTCTTGGCGGAGCGCTTGAGCAAATGGCTCAATATATAAATTGAATAGCAGTGGTGAGATTAGGACTGAAATATTGGGACCTAGCTATATACGGGTAAGTAGATGTTTGCTTTATTTAAATCTATGTTCGTGATATATATATATATATATATATATATATATATATATATATATATATATATATATATATATATATATATCTTCAAGATATGTAGATGTGGAGTTAAGAATAGTTGATCTATACTTACCTATATGCACTTACCTTTTTGATATTTTAGTGCTCGATATTTTAGCTCAAATTGTTTGATAACACAATGTTTTTGTAGTTTATAGTTCAAAATGCAACCTCTCACCTTGATTTTACAATCTTAGATTATTCTGTGTAGATTTTAATCTGCTTTGCTATTAGCTCTACTTATAAAGGCATACCATTTATAAAGACTCTTGTTAACTTGTATAGGGAAATTCTGTTCTTTTTCAACATGCTTGAATTAACAAAGTTAATGAAAAGTAATCATACAAAAGTTGAAACAAATTGTGGCTGGCACAATGTCTTCAAAGGAGCATCAGCAGCATACCATCATCACAAACACACACACACGTGGTTTCAGAAATTACCTGTCAATGTTGCCTAGAAAAAAGACGAATGAAAGGTTTCTCGCATGACATCTGAGCTGTACTGTAAAGTCAGAGGTTTTAACACTGTCTACCTGCCCGCTACAGCATACACCCATCATTGCCAGCAGTAACACTAGTTAGGGTAGTCTTATTACTGCTGTAATCCACCTTCAAGAATAATTTGAGAATTACTTTGCTCAAGTTCCCTTTTAGATTAAAAGATTCGCAAAAAGTGAGAATAGGAAAAACCGACGATATAAGTCTAAACAAACTAAACAGGTAAAAATTGTTTGAAGAAAAAGGCAGTTAGAGTTAGGATTACAGATGGATGGGGGAACAGAGTCACAGTTAGGGGTACCGTAAGAAAAAGTCCTTCAAACCAATCTAGCTGCTAATAATTGAAAATGTTTCTGTGAGGAATCCCAGACGTACCCTTGGAAGCTTGGCAAAAGCAGCAAAGCCTTCCTCAGAAAAGGTTTCAAGTAGTACATGAACAGCAACACTAACATAACTTTACAATTAAGAAATGAATAAATCAAAAATTGCCAAACCAATTAAAAGAGAGAATACATTTATAATTAAAACGATACCAAACTGAATAAACTCAGATTCTTGGAACAGAAGTTAGTAAGTTATCAACAACTATTGCCAAAGGAAACAATAAGAACCAAAGCCTAATGTAAGTCAAGGGAGCGTAGCTGACTGGAATCTAGGCATCCTATGACCAGTGGTGAACTGAGAGCCGGAGGATACAGGCTGTTGATTCACAGTAGTAAAGAGTTATTGAGAACAATGACTTTTAAGTTGATCAGTGGGCCACCATTCTTCAAAGATAAAGAGGTGCAAAAAACAAATGGAGTTCCGATACACAAAAGGGATAACTAGAGGGAAGGGATTAAGCCACCACATCAGATTAGTCAAACCTTAAGGCAGAAATGGGCTTACTTGGAAACGTTAACGATATACAATTAAAAAGGAATGTAAGTTTCGGCAGAATGACCATTTTGATCAGATTAACCCTTCCGTATATCGTCAATGGGAGATTCTTTCACCTAGCTAAAGTTTTCTCAATTTCCTTTGTAACTCTTTCCAAATTATGCTGAGGGACATCCTGTATAGCATTGAGAATGTTGATACCTAGATATCTAATCTCTCTCTGTATGCTCCCCCTCCAATCCGGGATATTCCAGCACATAATCCCGAATTTTTCTCTATTGATCAAGTATCCCGACAGACCCCATATTCATCCGCCAATTGCTCGACCCTTGGGATCGTAATAGACGGGTCTGTTTTATAGATGATTAGGTCATCCGCATAAAGTGAGATTTTTTTTCCGAAAATTCCTATACTGAAGGCCTTAACCTGATTGTCTTGGCGGAGCGCTTGAGCAAATGGCTCAATATATAAATTGAATAGCAGGGGTGAGATTGGATATCCCTGTCATGTCCCTCTCATGATCATAAAACTCTTAGTGAGGGCTCCATTTAAGAGGATCCTGGCTGTAGAGCTGTTTTAAAGTGGTTTTAATGTAGTTATAAAATGAGGCCCAAACCCCATATGTTCTAGAACTACCCATAAATACTCCCAACAGACTCGATCAAACGCCTTAGCGGCGTCCAAGATGACCACCGCCAAGGGGACAGATCTTTCTGTTGCTATATCAATACACCCTATTAGTTGTTGGGTTAACTCGCACATTTGCCTTCCAGGAATAAACCCCTTTTGATCCTCATGTATTAATTGAGGTATTATTCTGGATAACCTCCCTGCCAAAATGCTGACAAAGATCTTATATTCAGAATTTAGCAGGGAGATTGGCCTGTATGATTCTGCTTTAGCGGGGTCCTTAGCAGGTTTCAAAATTAGAACAACAGAGGCTTCATGCCACGATTCTGGAGCCTGCACTTCCCCTCTATATATCAAGTTAAACAGCGTCTCCCAGATAGATAATATTTCATCAGCTATGTGTTTATATACTTCTGCCGGGACGGCACGAATCCCTGCCGCCTTCCCGTATTTAGACTTTTTGATTGCTCCTTTTATTTCTTCTTTTGTAATTGGGGCTTCTAGGACATCTTTTCCTTCTTCACTTAATGACACAAGATAAAGTGTACCAAGCCAACATCTAGTCTTTATAATGTCAGCAGTAATATTTTCCGTATAGAGCTGTGAGAATATTGTAACTATATGCTCCTGCATAGAATCCCAACTGTCCAGTTATTCTCCTCTTCCCCTTTCTAACTCTTTTATATCGTTTCTTGACCTTTCCACTCTCGCTTTCCAGGCAAGCAAAGCACCATCTTTTTCGCCATATTCAAATTCCTTCATATTCGCTGCTTGCCATCTAACTTTACACTTTTGATCTATTTTCATTTTGAATTTTAATTGTGCCTCATGCAACCTCTCTTCCATCCTCACTTTTTCTTCCCCTGAACTCACAGAGCGTAGGGCCTCGTCTAGGATCCCAATCTTTTTTTCACTGTTCTCTAGTTCTATATGTGCTATCAGATTTTCTGATGAGTTTAGACTTTTTAGAATTCCACGAATACATGCCTTAAAGGCATCCCAAACAATACCCATGGGGCGGTATCTTGATTTATAACAACATATTTGGTTGTTGCTTCCTTCAATGCTATATCCACCCCCTCTTGTAAAAGCAGTGCACGCCTTAAGGTCCATCGCCTGGGTGGTTGCGGCGTCAAAGCTTGTATGGTTGCCATTACAGGTGAGTGGTCTGAGATATGAGCAGGGAGATGCTTAATCTTCTTAATATTTACTAAAAAGGATCTATCAACTAAGAAATAGTCAAGTCTTGAAAAATTATGATGTTTTTTGCTATGGTACGTGTATCCCCTTATCTTACCCTTCAAATGTCTCCATACCTCCACTAAGTTAAAATCACGTATCATACTTTTCAAAGCCTTCCTCATCCTTGGGACGTAGGTATACTCTCTCTTTGTAGACCGATCTAACACGGGATCTAGCAAAACATTAAAATCCCCACCTATGATTACAGGAGCTGATAATGCTGCTATCCTCAATTCTAGGTCTACAATATATTGAGGATTATCCTCATTGGGGCCGTAATATCCGATAAATAGGAAGTCCATGTCAGACCACCTTACCCGGGCTGCCGCCCACCTACCTAAGCTATCTGTACTTGACTCTTTCATTTCTCTACCACAACCACTCCTAATCAGAATAGCCACTCCCTTGCAGCACAGTAGTTAATCTGGCGCAATAAAATTTTGCACCCAACCACATCTCCTGAACAACTCTTTACTCTCACTTGCCATAAGGTGAGTCTCCTGCAACAGCATTACCTGTCCCTTGCTATTTTTAGATACTCAAGTATTCTCCTCTGTCTAAGTTTAGACCTCATACCGTTCACATTCCAAGTTAAATTTTTTATATTTGGAATTTTAGTCAAAGACATCTTTCTTAGTAGGTTCTCTTTTCATTTCGATCTTGCACTTGAAAGACTTTCCTGCAAAAACGGTGTTGAGGACTTTCTTTTTGGGTTTTTTCCCCAATGCTCCCCACCCGTGCTCCCCCACCAACCCCCCCTTCCCTCCACTACAGTGCCCCCTCTGAGGAACCCTCCCTACGTTACTAGGCATAATAATGCCTATAGGCATGTAGTCTGGGGGGGGGATTTATTAACACACAACTTATTTATACATTACAAAAGTGCTGGAGAGCTTGAGAGCTATTTTTTACTTTGACTGGCTCCCATTTTCACAAATATGTGTATAAGCATATGTTTATGGATGTATATATAAATATATACATGCACACACATATATATATATATATATGTGTATGTATATATATATATATTACTGAAGCCATGTCAAATATATATACACCCACACCCATACACTGCATTACATTTTGTACTAATATATACAATGATGTGTGTGTGTGTTGTGAATCTAACTGAAACACTATCTATGGCTCTACTGCTCATACTGACATACTACAGCTGAGGATTCAGAGCATGGTGCCCATACAAATAGAACACATGGTCCTTGATATTTGGAACTGCTTTGATCTAGAAGTTTTCAAGAAGATGAGGATTATAAATCAATAATTTAGGAACAAAGATAATGAAGTAGGTTTTGGTCCTCTGAAACAGAGTTGAATTGTTTTAGTTGAATAATTCATTTTTGGATGGCAATGACTGAGACCCTAGCTTCCACTTTTCATGACCTCTGAACAAAATCATATTGGCTTCCAATTATGCAATCTTGTTCAATTTCAGCAGAGTGTCTTGAGTTATACACATAGGTACAGATATCATTAACCACCAAAGGTTGTAAAATATGTTATCAGAACAAAGTGTCCTATACTTTTAAAATTCTATTCTGACACCCTTAAGAGCCCTCTCTTAGTATTCCACCTTTATATTGACTACAAAATATCATAATAGCAAAATATCATGGGCAAAATATTGAGGACCGAAATATTGGGACGTAGCTATATACGGGTAAGTAGATGTTTGCTTTATTTAAATCTATGTTCGTGATGTATATATATATATATATATCTTCAAGATATGTAGATGTGGAGCTAAGAATAGTTGATCTAAACTTACCTATATGCACTTACCTTCTTGATATTTTAATGCTCGATATTTTAGCTCAAATTGTTTGATAACACAATATTTTTGTAGTTTATAGTTCAAAATGCAACCTCTCACCTTGATTGTACAATCTTAGACTATTCTGTGTAGATTTTAATCTGCTTTGCTATTAGCTCTACTTATAAAGGCATACCATTTATAAAGACTCTTGTTAACTTGTATAGGGAAATTCTGTACTTTTTCAACATGCCTGAATTAACAGAGTTAATAAAAAGTAATCATACAAAAGTTGAAACAAATTGTGGCTGGCACAATGTCTTCAAAGGAGCATCAGCAGCATACCATCATCACAAACACACACACACGTGGTTTCAGAAATTACCTGTCAATGTTGCCAAGAAAAAAGACGAATGAAAGGTTTCTCGCATGACATCTGAGCTGTACTGTAAAGTCAGAGGTTTTAACACTGTCTACCTGCCTGCTACAGTATACGCCCATCAGTGCCAGCAGTAACACTAGTTAGGGTAGTCTTATTTCTGCTGTAATCCACCTTCAAGAATAATTTGAGAATTACTTTGCTCAAGTTCCCTTTTAGATTAAAAGATTCGCAAAAAGTGAGAATAGGAAAAACCGAGAAACAAATATTTGACGATATAAGTCTGAACAAACTAAACAGGTAAAAATTGTTTGAAGAAAAAGGCAGTTAGAGTTAGGATTACAGATGGATGGGGGAACAGAGTCACAGTTAGGGGTACCGTAAGAAAAAAGTCCTTCAAACCAATCTAGCTCCTAATAATTGAAAATGTTTCTGGGATTCAGACGTACCCTTGGAAGCTTGGCAAAAGCAGCAAAGCCTTCCTCAGAAAAGGTTTCAAGTAGTACATGAACAGCAACACTAACATAACTTTACAATTAAGAAATGAATAAATCAAAAATTGCCAAACCAATTAAAAGAGAGAATACATTGATAATTAAAACGATACCAAACTGAATAAACTCAGATTCTTGGAACAGAAGTTAGTAAGTTATCAACAACTATTGCCAAAGGAAACAATAAGAACCAAAGCCTAATGTAAGTCAAGGGAGCGTAGCTGACTGGAATCTAGGCATCCTATGACCAGTGGTGAACTGAGAGCCGGAGGATACAGGCTGTTGATTCACAGTAGTAAAGAGTTATTGAGAATACTGACTTTCAAGTTGATCAGTGGGCCACCATTCTTCAAAGATAAAGAGGTGCAAAAAACAAATGGAGTTCCGATACACAAAAGGGATAACTAGAGGGAAGGGATTAAGCCACCACATCAGATTAGTCAAACCTTAAGGGAGAAATGGGACAATCTAAGAAATACCATTTTTGCAATGCCTCCCAGACTGTTATCAATACCAGCAGACAAGTCTAAACGTATAAGGAAATTATGCTCATCTTTGTGCTGGAAGTAGAGGTCACTCCATGCTGCGACTAATACAGACTCCATTGAGTGTGCTGGCCAGAAGCTAGATTGTTAACACAGCCGCCACGCCTAAATAATGGGAGGGCTGATCATAAACAAAGTTATTCATAATCTTGGATAAGAAATGTGAAAAAGAAATTGATCTGTAATTGGAAGGATTAGACGTTTTGGTTCATTTTTTATTCAATGCAGGAATAACAAATGCATGTTTCCATTGAGTAGTATATGGTCAACTTGTAATTATCTATTGATATTGATAGTTAAAGTGTGGCTACTCGTTAATCTAAGTGCACTGTTTTCATCCTTCAAGGATCTATAGGGGAGCCTATAATGGTTTTTATGAGTTGCTTAAAGGCTATACAGACATTCACAAGCTCAAATTTTCTTAGGCTACATTCTCCATGAGTATTTAAGAGCTTGTATATAGTTGGGATTCCACCTGTCTACTGGCCCTAATTGTTTTAATCTTTGCTTAAAAGAAGCACGATAGCTAGGCAGAAAACGGTCGGGTTGGCAGGACATTGCCCAATTTACAATTTGGTGAGGAGAGTTCTTTTACTATATTAAAAACTTTGTTTATTATTCAAGGGTAAAAAGTAGACCATTCCTTTCCTTTTAAACAGCTGTTTTAAAGACTTTTGAGAGGTTCTATATGAATCCTTTAAAACAGGATACATGATTTTTCCCCAGGTGTTTTTTATTTTGCAGTTTCTTTAACCGATTAAGTCTGTCATTAAAACAGAATGTATTGAGTTAGTAATGCCATGTCTGAGCAGCCTTTTTGAGGCAATGTTACCAAATATGTTAGAATTCCATTAATGACATTTCCTAGCCTTCTGATTAATATCACCACCCAGTTGAACAAGCAGAATCGGATAGAGCACTATCCAACCAGGTATTAGTAACTTTTGCCCATGTACGGCCAGAATTAGGGAATCTCTTCAAATTGTGCTTAATATAAAATAGAATATAATTGTGATCAGAGCCTGGGATAAGAATTGCTTTCTCCACAGAAAGTGTGTGACAAGATAATACAATTATGTCTAGAGTGCGACGAGCTTTACGGGTTGCACATATTACCATCTGATGAAGTCGAAAACTAAGCGCCCATCTATGTACTCGACTGCTCATGAAGCTTCGTAGCCTTTGATCCATAAACTGATAGCTCCTATTAGTAGAAACGTAGCACCTGCAATACATATGGTGACAGGAATTTGAAAAGTAATGTGAATAAGGAAGAATTCAAACCCAGTGGTCTGTATATGTGTCTATGTAATGAAGACCATGTTGGATATACCTATGTCTATTAATAATATTGCATATTGGGGAAGGAGAAAAACTAAGCAGGAAAACTATCACAGCACATTAAAAAATACAGACCAGTCCACCTCCCATCCTACCTTCGTGATCGACATAAATTATACTGTAACCACAAGGAACAGCAACAGCTAGGTCAAGTCCTCAGCATTCATTGTGCAATGTTTCAATACAAAGCAGCGGGTGAGCCACAAAAGGTAACATGTGCACAAAGCTGCCATAGCCTCCATGCATGTGTGTGTGTGGGGAGGGTGGAATGATTGACAGTGAGGTGTGGGTATGAAGGCATTGGAAGAACCAATCCTTCCAACAACAGTTACTGTAAGTCAATGCATAGCTATGAATCGGATCCCAGCTATGGATGCACCATGACCCTATGTGAAAGCAGGACGTGCGTAGGGGCTAGCGGGAGGGGGGGCACCGCTTCTGCAATGAGAAATAACTTCCTGCAGGTGTGCTCCATTAAAATGGCCAAATTAGTATCACATACATTTTTCAGCCGGGACGTTGCGGTGTACCATTTGCACCAACTATCTTTCTAAATAGAGGCTCGAAGGGCCTGTTATATTATCCCTTGCGTTAATGGTTTTAGAAACATTCAATGATTTCCCCTGTTCAGGCGCACTATTTTGGGTTTTGTATTATTTATACATGCGGGATTACTTTTACAATTATATGTGCATTATCTATAGCACAATGATTTCAAACGGAAGCTTGACTGATGGATGAGAACACGAAAGCTTGCTACCAGGACCTGTATGAATGGTAGATGTCACATTTCTGACCCACACATTGAGTAACTTCGTCTTACTAAGTGTTTAGCAGCAATTATCTCACTTCTTCTAGAGCAATAATGAAAATGAGGTCAAACTGTCTGATACAAACCTTTTATTGTTATATTTTAAGTTTCACCTCTCTTTATTGTTCCTCGAGTGAACTTCCAATATCACGAATTGGATAATTTGCTGCGTTTATCTAATTTACAGGCATTTATTTAATTCCTTTTTATTCAAAATGCCATTATTCTGCTCAAAGGTTTTTTTCTTGGGCTAATCACCCACATAACCTTCTGTTGGCACACTCATTTATATAAATATCCAATGTAATACAGGGCAATTCCTAGGAAAGGCACATGCTGCCCTTGTGTCTCTTCCGACAATTAAGAAGGGTTTCGGCTTGTCAATCAAACCTCACTGGGACAGAAGCAGAGGGCGAGGAACAGGCCTCAGAGACCTAGCCACGAGACAGGCATTTAATTCTATACAGGCTGTTTCAGCAAACCTTTCCGCAGGTACGGCTCCTCCGCCAAAGTCGTCCCATTTATTTCGAGCAGTGGAGAGGAAAGGAAATATAAAATTATAATAACTTTAAGTTATTATCATTTTATGTTTCCTGTGACGGTGGGCGGGGCTGCTCTGCTCATGGAGCAGGGCAGGGAAGGAGTGGTTTGCCCACTTCAAGTGCGCAATGGCTGTTTGGTCTGCCCTCTCGAGGCCGCACAAACCAGTCATGCACACTTTTCTCGTTCTCCAGCAGGCTACATTACGGGAAGCTCAAAATCAATCACAACACAGCATTGAAGTGTTGTGATTGGTTAGGGGAGCCTGACTGTGCTTCCTGTGCTTCGAATGCGGCTCCCGGGGGAATGCAGGTCGGCAGACTAGTCTTCCCCCGGGGTGTTCGCGGGAGGACACAGCAGGCGGAAGTTAGGTCAGGGGGATAGGTCAGGGGTGGGAGGGGTTAGGTAGGAGGCTATTTTAGGGGGACAGGAGAGGAACGACTTCCTTTTCCCGTCCCCGGTGCCTCAGGGAAGAGTTAGGTTTTGGGAGCTTAGGCGGAGTGCTTTTTTAGGTAGGCGGAGTGTGAATTAGTGATTGGTTCGTCGTTCTGGTGCCCCAGGACGGCGATTAGGCTAGTTTCATACGGCGCAATTAGGTTGGGTGTGATTTAGAATTTATTTAATTAAATCGGCACAGGTGCTTCGGGCGGCGAGCGAAGGGGCTGCTATACGTCACGCATCTCGCGGACGGAACGGGCGGGTGCCGAACCTCACGCATCTCGCGGAGGGCGTTTTTGACGATTTTCACATGGCTGTCCCGGACGCTGAGGCGGTGAGGGCTGCATTGCTTGCACTTGGCCAGGCTGGGAGGGCAGATCTCCTCCAGCCCGGTGTCCTGGACCAGGCTTGGGTCGGCATGACCCGCCCGACCAGGTCTGCATCAGCAGGGGTGGCTGCAGTGGTGGCTGCCTGCATGGATGAGCCTTCTGGGTCTCGGGAGGGGGGCCCAGGAGGGGGAAGGCCAGGGAGCCGCAGGAGGCCCCCAAGAAAGGGGGGAGGAGGTTGAGTCTCCCTGCCAATGTAGGGGCAGGGGGGGAGGTGGTCACGGAGGAGGAGGAGGGGGCCGTGGGAGGGGGCCTGAGGGCCCGAGCTGGCAGTGGTGGAGCACGTGCAGGGTCAGGCTCCACTGGCGTCCCAGGCCAGGTTGTCCAAGAGCTTGAGCCAGTTGGCAGGGTATGGGGAGAGCAGCGACGGCAGTGGGGGGGAGGACTCTGATGAGTGGGAGGTGGCTGCTGGGGAGGATTTTGCCCTCATGTTGTCTGGGGAGGAGTCTGGGGGGAGGTTGGGTACACCGTCATGGAGCAACCGGTCGACCTTTCGGGGGGCCGGAAGGGGGTGGTGAAGTCCCAGGGATCCAAGGGCAAGGGCCCCCTGAAGGCGCAGCAGCGCGGCGGGGCAGGGCAGGGGGCGGGAGGTGCTGCGGCACCCTTGCCCGGGAAGGGGGGCCTGGGGGAGCCAGGGCAGTCGTCTATGTTCTACCGGTGGGCCCAGATGACCGAGGAGGAGAGGGTGCGGGACCAGCGACGTGTCGTTGAGGAGTATGAGAGGGAGTGGCAGCGCCTATGTGCCGCCAGGGAGGGAAAGGCGGGAGGGGTGCCCAAGGGCGATGGGGCCCAGGCATCAGGGGGTCGGCCGGTGGCCGAGGTAACGGGGGGCCCCTGGGGCGCAAGGGCAGTGGGTCTGGGTAGAGAGTTCAGGGACTGCCTTGACGGATCAGAGACCTAGTGGCACCGGGGCCTCCCCGAGCGCATACGGCTCGGGGGGGGGGGGGGGTCAGGCCAGCAGGGTCAGCTGGCATAGGCCGGGGTGGGCAGGCGGGGCGCAAGACGGCCTCCAAACGCCGAGACGAAGAAGCAGGGGGGTCCGCGGCGGACTGCCCTCCACCGAGGGAGCGGGCACCATCCATGTTGGAGTGTGAATTTACGCCTGGTGTGAAAGCGAAGGGTGCTAAGAGAGTCGTGACTGAAGTGGTGCCGCTGGATCTTCAGGATGAATGGTTGGACTATGAGGATGAGGAGGATGAGTTGGAAGAGGGTGAGTTGCGTGAGCCTGGACGTGGGTGTAAGACTAGAGGGGCAGCGACCAAGGTTGGTGCTTTCCAAGAGGCACGGGATGGCGCCAGTCGGGCCAGCAGAGGGATGTTGAGGCCGGCAGACGCACGGCGACAGGAGCGGGAGGCTCCTGCAACTTTGTCAGGTGAGGGCCCTTGGTGGGACGCCTGGTTGGATGGGGGGAGAAAGAAGCCCTGCCGGTCGGTGGGGGTGGGGGATGGGTCTGTGCGGGCAGGAGCCCAAGGTGGTGTAGGGCCTGTGAAGGCCGATGGGGGTAAGCAGATCGCGACGGCCAGCGCGCAGACTGACAAGGTGGAAGACCTGGAAGGGAAGGAGGAGGGAGTGAGTGGGGTGGAGAAGCTGCGAAAAAAGTTGCCGTACATGGGGCTGGCGATGCCCCTGGGCTCACATTTGTCGGACAAGACTAAGGCAAGGATTTGGAGGCACGAATATGTGGATGTGTTTAAGCTCCTGCACAGGGAGATTCAGGCGAAGGAAGGGTCTAAAGAGGAGGAATGGGAATTGACCAGGCGGCCGAGGGTGCCGGTTACAATGGAGAATTGGACGTCTGCCTTTCTGATTTATGCGAGTATCTATTGTGAGAAGTATGGGGATCGGGCTATTGCTTTGTTCAAATATATGGATGTGATAAGGAAGGCGCAGCTTCATTTTGGGGGTTTTGCTTGGTTGAGCTACGACGAGGAGTCTAGGGCTAGGGTCTGCGTTAACCCTGACAAGCCGTGGGGGGAAGTGGATCAGGAACTTTGGATTCAGTGGATGTCCTCGACGCAGGCGGCGGCATCTACGCATACGGCCAGTGGTCTGCCGGTCACTTATCGGTCTTTTCAGCTGTGCCCCGCCCAGTCTGGGGCGGGTAACCAGGGAGCCACCAGTGGACAAGGGAGCCAGCCTGTGTGGTCTGGCTCGGCAGGACAACAGTACAAGCCGGTCGCTTCAGGGGCCTGCTGGGGGTTCAATAAAGGTTTTTGCAACCGCCCCTCTTGCAAATTTAAACATGAGTGTTCGAAGTGTGGGGGGCGTCACCCGGTCACGCAGTGCCTCACCTTGGCTACGCCGTCGAAGCAGTGGAAATTTGCCAAGGGTAGGGGGCAGCCTGGGCTGAAGGGCCCGTACTCCGGTTAAGGTGGAGGCCATGGGTCCTTGGCTCTCCCGGTACCCTGATAAGGAGGCGGCGTAGCGTTTGTATTGGGGGTTTGTGGAAGGTTTTCGGATTGGTTATCAGGGGCCCAGGGAGAGGCGTTGGGCTGAGAATTTGCGGTCTGCTAAGGAGTTGCCGGGGGTGGTGGCGCGTAAGTTGGAGAAGGAGGTTTCGGAGGGCAGGATTGCAGGTCCTTTTTCGGATTGGCCACTATCAGATCTCCTTGTATCACCTTTAGGGGTGGTGCCCAAGAAGGAGCAAGGGGAATACAGGTTGATCCATCACTTGTCTTGGCCGGAAGGTGGGTCGGTGAATGATTTCATTGCAGAGGAGGACTCTAGAGTGTTGTACGCTTCAGTGGACGATGCGATTGGGTTGGTACGGTCCTGCGGGAGGGGGGCAGAGTTGGCCAAGTGTGACATCAAGTCAGCCTTTCGCCTTCTCCCCATTCATCCGGCGGATTTTCCTTTGTTGGGTATGCAGTTTGATGGGGCCATCTTTGTGGACATGGTGTTGCCGATGGGTTGTGCAATTTCCTGCTCGCTCTTCGAGACCTTTAGCTCCTTTTTGCAGTGGGCCTTCGTGGACCGCAGTGGGCACCGGCTGGTGTCTCACTATTTGGATGACTTTCTGTTTGTGGGATCAGGACTTTCTGGCGACTGTGGTCGGGCTCTGCGGCAGTTTCAGTTGTTGGCACAAGACTTTGGGGTGCCGTTGGCACCAGAGAAGACGGAAGGGCCCAGTTGTTGTCTGACATTCCTTGGTATTGAATTGGATTCGGTGAGTTGGCAGGTGCGTTTACCGGTGTCGAAGGTGGCTGAGATGCAAGATGCTTTGAGGGGCGCCCTGAAGGTTCAGAAACTGGATTTGAGGTCGGTGCAGCGTTTGCTGGGGTTGTTGAACTTTGCTTGCAGAGTGGTGAGGGCTGGGAGGACGTTTTGTAGGCGGCTCGGCATGGCCATGTCGGGCGTGGCCCTCCCACATCATAGGGTCAGGATCACGCTGGGGGTCCGGTCGGACTTGCGGGTGTGGCTGGTTTTCCTCGAGGACTTCAATGGTGTGTCTTTGGACTTTGTGCGGGACAAGATGGTGTGGCAGGTTTAACTCTACTCGGACGCGGCGGGGGCGGCTGGTTTCGGGATTTTCTGGGACGGTCGCTGGTGTGCAGAACGGTGGCCGGGTCACTGGCTGCGTCAAGGCAGGAGCATTGCGTTCTTGGAGTTTTTTCCCTTGTTGGTGGCGCTGCTGGTGTGGGGCCCGGAGTTCAAGAACAGGTCTGTGTTGTTTCATGTGGACAACATGACGGTGGTGGACTTGGTTAACAATCAGAAAGCGAGGGATCTGAGAGTGCTGCGCTTGCTGCGAAGCTTCATGCTGCTGTGTCTGCGTTACAATGTGCTGTTTCGCGCGCAACATGTGCCTGGCGCAAGTAACGAAATTGCGGATGCGTTATCTCGTTCGCAGTGGCAGCGCTTCAGGGAGCTGGCGCCGGGAGCGGAGGCTTGCAAGACCAAGGTGCCGGAGGGTATCTGGGCATGGAGGGAGTGAGAGTGGTTGGTCTGGTGGAGAGGTCTTTAGCTGAGTCTACTAGGCGGGCGTACAGATTGGCTTGGAGTGAGTTTGGAACCTTTGTGGGCCTGGGGACGGATGTGGTGAGTTTGCCAAAGGAGGAGTGCGAACGGAGGGTGGTGCACTTTGTGTTGGAGTGCATGGATAGGGGGTTGTCGCAGACAACGATCGCTGGCAAGTTGGCGGGAGTGTCTTTTTACTGCATGGTGTATCTGGGTTTTGATCCGGCTAGTTCGGATCTGCTGAGCCGAATGTTGAAGGGTTGGGGGAGGGTGCGGGCAGGGTTCGGGGGGGGGGGGAGTTGCCTAGAGGGGCGGTCACGTTTGACTTATTAAAAATGGTTTTGCAGGAATTGGACTTTTGTTGCTATGACGGGGAGGAGGTGGCGCTGTTTCGCCTGTGCATGATCTGGATGTTCTTTGGAGCGTTTCGTGTGTCCGAGCTGCTGGGGGCTCGGGGGGCGCCGGGTAGGTTGTTTGCTGACGTGCGTGTGGATGGGTTGCGATTGGGCATTTGGTTGGGGCGGTCCAAGACTGACCAGATGGGGCGAGGCAAATGGGTTTGGTTGTCTGTGAGTGGGTGTGCGGGCGTGTGTCCGGTGCGGGAGTGGCTGTGTTTTGGGACAAAAGTGCGGAGGACGGAAGGGGAAATCTTTGTGCATGCGTCACGGAAGCGTTTGACGTTGGGTCAGTTATTGGCGGTATTGCGGATGGCTTTGAGGAGGCTGGGCAGGGATCCGGCTCGGTTTGGCACGCATTCCTTTCGAATTGGGGCGGCTACGGCGGCGGCGGGTTTGGGTTGGTCGTGGGAAGAGATCAGGAGGATTGGTCACTGGCGGTCGCGGTGCTGTGAGCGCTATGTGCGCAAGTGAGGGCGTGGGGCGCAATGCTTGGACGGCTGCGCTGCTTGGCGTTTTTCTTGTCATGCCTTGGTACTAATATCCTTTTCTTCGTAGGTTGTGTTCGTGGACTGGGGGCCAAGATGGTCACTTGGGTCGTTGGGCACTCTTTTGTGCATTGGGCTTCGAAGTATGCTGACAGGCAGGTGTACGGCCGTAACCTGGGCCTGAGGAGCAGCCATCATGAAGTTCAATGGTGGGGTAAGAGCGGAATGAGATGGGGTGAACTGTTGCCGTGGCTGACAAAGAAAGTGTCGCAGCTGGGCTGCCCGGACATGATTATCTTCCACCTGGGGGAAAATGACTTGGTGAAACAATCGGGGGTGTCACTGTTGCATTTGATGCAGAGGGACTTGGAGGTGATGAAGCGCAATCTGGCTGGCGCCTGCATTCTGTGGACGGAATTTGTGCCACGGAGGATTTGGAGGGGTGCACTCAAGCCTGCGGCCGTGGAATGCCCGCAGGAAACTGAACAGGGCTATGAGACTTTTTTGTGCGGATCGGGGGATTAAAGTGCTGGCTCATGTCGGGCTCCAGCTGGAACAACCTCTTCTTTTCAGGGACGACGGCGTGCACCTTTCTCACATGGGAAATGCATTTTACCTGATGGAGCTGCGGGACTTGATTAGTTGTCTATGGAATGAGTCAATCTGGTGTAGGAGGGACTGAGTTCGAAAGGTGCACGCTTGGTGGGGCAGGTAACCGCCCTCCGGGGGTTCCCTGGGTGGCGGGAACTGGGAGGGGTGGGGAGTCCATGACGGGCAGAATCACCCTTACAGGGAGGGGGTTACAGGCGCAGGATGGGAGAGAGTGGTAGACGGGAGTGCGATGAATGGAAATGACCGAGGAGTCGGAAAGTGGAAAGGGGAAGTGAATGAGATGCAAAGAGGTTGTGGTGTGATTTGGGAATGGCTGGTGGAGCACGTGAGTGGATGACGGTTGAAAGGCAGGATGTTGGGGGGATTGTTAAGTTAATAATGTTATGTTATTGTAAGCTGTCATGCCTGTCCTAATAAATGGCCTTTTACGCAAACTGATGCGTGGAGTGGTTATTGCGCGATGCGGCCCCCGGGGGAATGCAGGTCGGCAGACTAGTCTTCCCCCGGGGTGTTCGCGCGAGGACACGGCAGGCGGAAGTTAGGTCAGGGGGATAGGTCAGGGGTGGGAGGGGTTAGATAGGAGGCTATTTTAGGGGGACAGGAGAGGAACGACTTCCTTTTCCTGTCCCCGGTGCCTCAGGGAAGAGTTAGGTTTTGCCACCCGCCCACCCTACATTGCAAAAGGGAGTTGGGTGCGGTGTTGTTGTAGTTGCCACGTTGGGCAACATGCCAGTTTAGGACAGGATGGCACCGGGGGGGTACGTTTCCGGGAACTGGGAGGGGTGGGGAGTCCATGACGGGCAGAATCACCCTTACAGGGAGGGGGTTACAGGCGCAGGATGGGAGAGAGTGGTAGACAGGAGTGCGATGGATGGAAATGACCGAGGAGTAGGAAAGTGGAAAGGGGAAGTGAATGATATGCAAAGAAGTTGTGGTGTGATTTGGGAATGGCTGGTGGAGCACGTGAGTGGATGACGGTTGAAAGGCAGGATGTTGGGGGGATTGTTAAGTTAATAATGTTATGTTATTGTAAGCTGTCATGCCTGTCCTAATAAATGGCCTTTTACGCAAACTGATGTGTGGAGTGGTTATTGCGCGAGAGCAGGAGCAGAGACTCAGGATCGGCACGGCACGGTAAGTGTGTATTTTATTATTACTATTTTTTTACCTTGCTCCCTATCCGCCAGCCCCCGCATGCCCGCACCCCACTTGCGAACCATGCCGGCCACCACTGCCTTTCCGAGGCCTTATTATTGCAGTCTGATAGAACCTGCTCCAGTAACTTTGTCAAAAATGACTCACGCTCAATTCTCCTTAAAAATGCAATGTACCAACAAAGTATTCTTTCAAAATACGTCATGTCGACGTTCTTACGCCCTAAAGTTATTTAACCCACTTTAGCTACTCTCTTTATCACGGTGGCTATGTTAACGCATTTATTACCCCCTTCTAGTGCCACAGAACTCAGAGACGCAGTAACTTATTGGGTTTGACTCAAAAAAGCATGTATAAGTATGGGAAGTAGTACTGCAGGAGTACTCTTTTGTGTACTCTTAAATGCTATTGTATATCGGAACGAGATGTCCAGCTCCCTACTAGTAAAAGTGCACAGAAGAGACAGTCATTCCTATGTGCACTAAATGCATATGAATATTCCCTGAGCCTTTCCATTTTTTTCCCTTTATTAGATGTTTTAGGTCCACTTCAGGTACCTAAGGAACAGTATGTAAAAGAGTATTACAGAGTACTACTTTACAGACTTCAAAATGTCTTTGTGAATAGGTCGCAAACATTTAATGAAGGCAAAAGATGTATTTAATCAATTATAACTTTCTGTGTCAACGATGAGGATAGTAACATTTTTCAAAATTGTTGCATACCTAGGTGCATATTTATGATAATTGTGGCGCAGGACAGCACAGCAAGTTACCTTGCTGCGCTGCCCTGCGTTACAGGGAAAGTGCAGGAATGCGCTGTATTAATACAATATAGCTCATTTCTGTCTGTCCCCCCTGTGGAACTTGACTAAAAAGCTCCCTTTTTCCCTGGTGTCCCATCATGCACCCTATCCACCCTGACATCGACCAGGCAAGCCGATTCTCCTACTCCAAGCACAAATCCCGTTGTACCCCCTCTTGCCTGCTCTCTTTCTCATAAAACTGACACATGCAAAGAATAATGACCAGCTACCATGTACCCTACGGGTTTCCGTCCCGTTCGATATTTTCCTTTAGACAAGAACGGAGTCAGTCGGATGGTTGACTCGAAAACCCCCCTCCCTAACTCTGTCACCGAACGAGCAGCTCTCGCTCGTCAATGATTTCCTAGTTTGCGAGGACAGCCACGGGTTGGGTTAACAACCAAGGGAAAACCTAATCAAGCACACGAGACAGCCACGAAGAAGAATAGTTTACTACAGTCCATTCTCCCTCTTCCCCGCTGCACACACATACCATTGTGAGACATCACCGCCCTTGTGTACGATTGACCCTCTGACCCAAGTTAGAAGACAACGAAGGGGGGTCATAGATGCAGAAGATACCACAGGACAAGAAGCAGGAGACTTCTTTAAAGGTTTTCTCCCTTTCTGGGGACCTATGGCAAATAGTCGCCACATCCGGCAACTAACCCGTGTAGTTCAGGCCGCCATAGACTAAACAACTGGCGCCTTAAATAACATTACAGCTGAGGTAGCTGCAGACAGGCTCATGACACTACAGCACCGTATAGTTTTAGATGTCCTGTTAGCCGACTGTGGTGGTGTGTGTAAGGTAATAGGGTCCAGTTGTTGTGTATTTATTCCAGACAACGCGCCATCAGTTTATTCTGCTATATCCCGCCTCCATGTACTATCCGATAAATTGGATATGGACACCGGCACATGGTCCCTGACCGGCTGGCTATGGGATCCCCTGTCCACCTGAGGGTGGAAGGCACTAACAGTCCTGGGCCTTGTTTTTGCCACTATCTTCACCTGTTGCCTCTGTGTCCAGTGTGGCCCCGCCCTTTGTGGACTGTGTGCCACTTCCTGTACTCCTCGTCCACGAAACAGAGGAAAAAGAAATGAAATGATCATGTTACAGGAGCAAGTATACGACCTGATGAATATATAAATTGATTAAGAATTTCTGCAATAGGGTTTCTATGGGACAAGGAGGGAATGTGGAACTTGACTAAAAAGCTCCCTTTTTCCCTGGTGTCCCATCATGCACCCTATCCACCCTGACATCGACCAGGCAAGCCGATTCTCCTACTCCAAGCACAAATCCCGTTGTACCCCCTCTTGCCTGCTCTCTTTCTCATAAAACTGACACATGCAAAGAATAATGACCAGCTACCATGTACCCTACGGGTTTCCGTCCCGTTCGATATTTTCCTTTAGACAAGAACGGAGTCAGTCGGATGGTTGACTCGAAAACCCCCCTCCCTAACTCTGTCACCGAACGAGCAGCTCTCGCTCGTCAATAATTTCCTAGTTTGCGAGGACAGCCAAGGGTTGTGTTAACAACCAAGGGAAAAGCTAATCAAGCACACGGGACAGCCACAAAGAAGAATAGTTTACTACAGTTCGTTCTCCCTCTTCCCCACTGCCCACACATACCATTGTGAGACATCACCGCCCTTGTGTACGAAGTAAAGAACGCACAATGCCCCGTCCTCTTTACCTTTCCGACAGAAATGACCCAGTGACAATGCCTCGATTCTCTGTCCTCAAATACTAGCAACTCTGTAACTTGTTACCTCAAACACCTCGATGCAATATGTTTGTCCATGTGTAAATGCTATTCAGGTTATTCTTTAAACGAGAACAAGTATGCTATGTCCTCTGTATGACTACATCGTGAAATGATTGAATCAAGTCTAAGGGAAACTCCTTCTTTCTGATTGTACCCGTATTGCATAAAAGTGCTGATATGTTCCAAGCAAAGTAGACTACTCCTGAACCCGCTTGGTGAATGAGCTCTCCCTTAACTCGAGTTCTGGAATAAAACCCTCAAAACTCGAAGACCACGGACTCTGCTCCTCATTTTATGCATTACCATTTTCTTGGGTAATTATAGAAATTCCGAACGGCGTAAATAACTAGCTTTTTATTTATCACAACCCACCTGCGCTGGCACCGTTTCGGCAGCCTAACGCCAACACAAGCACCCTTGCACCAAGGTTTAAGGGGATCTGTGTTGTTGGCAGGGTTGTTCTTGTGCAGGAAGGGGCAGAGTACAGCACGCAAAGAAAAAGAAAAAAAATGAGGAGAAATAAAGATATTTCTTCTCGTTATGCCTCACCTGCTGAGGCGTATCTTTTTGGTGCAATCTCAGGTTTACTAGGTTTGGTAAATCTTGGAATGAGTCAAAAACCATGGGATTTGAGTGGGAACACCCACTGCAAAGCCCATGAAATGCCTTCCTTGCGCAGAGTAATGCAACACAGCGATTTGTGTTGCAGTGCATTACTCCATATCTTTAAAGCCATTCAAAGCCACTCAAAGTGGCTTTTTTTGTGGGTTCACAAATATGACTTAGAGCTTTGCGTTGAGCATGTACCACATTGCATGGTTCAAGCATGGCGCAAAGGTCTCATAAATATGCCTCCTAGGTTTTACTTGGTATCACATATTATTGTGCTTCATATGGCACTGACTGTGCACCAACTATAATGGACTATCATAAGTGATCATGACATGACTTATTTTGCCCCAACTCTAACAGTATTTAGTAATCACTGGCCTAACTTGTGACTGACTATGTCCCATTAATATACTAATTTTACAGAAAGGCATCTGAAAGGTCACTAGGCGTAACCCCGTTAGCAGCATTTGATAGGTGAACTTGACGTATATCTGACTTTTTACCATCTTTTCAGAAGTAAGTGGAACATGTGACTAGACTCTGGTACATCCAGTGCTTAATTTGTAAAAAAAATATGTGCCAGGGCTCTTCGTCAGGAGGCCACTGCAGCTTGCACCACACATTGCCCCTGCCGTGCTGCCAATGATAGTAACAGCAAACAAAACAGGTGATGGACAGAATGTGGATCAATGTCACACATTCACCCCAGTCCAAAGATCTGGGCCCAAATCCATCGTTTTTTTGCACTCCACACCACCCTGGGTTAGACAATGGCGATATGCAAATCAGCTCTGACCCTGTGCCCCATGGGAACAGTCCAGTCCGAACTACAAAAGCCATGCCCTTCCCAGAACGGAATCAAGAATCCGAGGACCGGACTGGTTTCGAGGTAACACCTCTCATCAGCCCGGCTAGCTTGACTCCAGTGGTGTGGAGTGCCTGGGACCCACGTCTGAGCATCCCCAGCGCACTTAGGGCGGAATTTGCAAACAAAACAGGTGATGGACAGAATGTGGATCAATGTCACACATTCACCCCAGTCCAAAGATCTGGGCCCAAATCCATCGTTTTTTTGCACTCCACACCACCCTGGGTTAGACAATGGCGATATGCAAATCAGCTCTGACCCTGTGCCCCATGGGAACAGTCCAGTCCGAACTACAAAAGCCATGTCCTTCCCAGAACGGAATCAAGCATCCGAGGACCGGACCGGTTTCGAGGTAACACCTCTCATCAGCCCGGCTAGCTTGACTCCAGTGGTGTGGAGTGCCTGGGACCCACGTCTGAGCATCCCCAGCGCACTTAGGGCGGAATTTGCAAACAAAACAGGTGGGGTGAATGTAAGACATTGATCTACATTCTGTCCATCAAATTGTTTTTTGTAATTTTCTCCCTGAGTGTACTGGGGTAGCTCAGACGTGGGTCCCAGAGCCTCCACACCACTGGAGTCAAGCTAGCCGGGCTGATGAGAGGTGTTACCTCGAAACCGGTCCGGTCCTCGGATGCTTGATTCCGGTCTGGGAAAGATATGGCTGTGTAGTTCGGACTGGACTGTTCCCATGGGGCACAGGGTCAGAGCTGATTTGCATGAAGCCATTATCTAACCCAGGGTGATGTGGAGTGCAAAAAACGATGGATTTAGGCCCAGATCCTTGTACTGGGGTGAATGTAAGACATTGATCTACATTCTGTCCATCAAATTGTTTTTTGTAATTTTCTCCCTGAGTGTACTGGGGTAGCTCAGACGTGGGTCCCAGAGCCTCCACACCACTGGAGTCAAGCTAGCCGGGCTGATGAGAGGTGTTACCTCGAAACCGGTCCGGTCCTCGGATGCTTGATTCCGGTCTGGGAAAGATATGGCTGTGTAGTTCGGACTGGGCTGTTCCCATGGGGCACAGGGTCAGAGCTGATTTGCATAAAGCCATTATCTAACCCAGGGTGGTGTGGAGTGCAAAAAACGATGGATTTAGGCCCAGATCCTTGTACTTGGGTGAATGTAAGACGTTGATCTACATTCTGTCCATCAAATTATTTTTTGTAATTTTCTCCCTGAGTGTACTGGGGTAGCTCAGACGTGGGTCCCAGAGCCTCCACACCACTGGAGTCAAGCTAGCCGGGCTGATGAGAGGTGTTACCTCGAAACCGGTCCGGTCCTCGGATGCTTGATTCCGGTCTGGGAAAGATATGGCTGTGTAGTTCGGACTGGACTGTTCCCATGGGGCACAGGGTCAGAGCTGATTTGCATAAAGCCATTATCTAACCCAGGGTGGTGTGGAGTGCAAAAAACGATGGATTTAGGCCCAGATCCTTGTACTGGGGTGAATGTAAGACATTGATCTACATTCTGTCCATCAAATTGTTTTTTGTAATTTTCTCCCTGAGTGTACTGGGGTAGCTCAGACGTGGGTCCCAGAGCCTCCACACCACTGGAGTCAAGCTAGCCGGGCTGATGAGAGGTGTTACCTCGAAACCGGTCCGGTCCTCGGATGCTTGATTCCGGTCTGGGAAAGATATGGCTGTGTAGTTCGGACTGGACTGTTCCCATGGGGCACAGGGTCAGAGCTGATTTGCATAAAGCCATTATCTAACCCAGGGTGGTGTGGAGTGCAAAAAACGATGGATTTAGGCCCAGATCCTTGTACTGGGGTGAATGTAAGACATTGATCTACATTCTGTCCATCAAATTGTTTTTTGTAATTTTCTCCCTGAGTGTACTGGGGTAGCTCAGACGTGGGTCCCAGAGCCTCCACACCACTGGAGTCAAGCTAGCCGGGCTGATGAGAGGTGTTACCTCGAAACCGGTCCGGTCCTCGGATGATTGATTCCGGTCTGGGAAAGATATGGCTGTGTAGTTCGGACTGGACTGTTCTCATGGGGCACAGGGTCAGAGCTGATTTGCATAAAGCCATTATCTAACCCAGGGTGGTGTGGAGTGCAAAAAACGATGGATTTAGGCTCAGATCCTTGTACTGGGGTGAATGTAAGACATTGATCTACATTCTATCCATCAAATTGTTTTTTGTAATTTTTTGCCAATGATAGTAACAGCAGAATTACTAACCATCAAAGACAAGTGCGACAAGTCAGACTATTCCGGGCACCCAAATAATGACTTGGGTTGCAGTCAGAGCCATTTTTCATGTATATCAAATTAATAATTAACTGTTGTAGTTATATCCAAATTGGCAAGACAGCGCCGCCTTGTGGCAGAATGTCACAAGTGCAGGTGTTGACAATTAAGTGCTGGTGCTGAGCACAGGAAACCACCAGCTCAAATTAAGGACTGCCCACCCAGGCATTCAGTGGTGATCCGTAAGGCTACCCAAATGTGCCACGCCTTACCAAGCATTAAGAATCCCAGGCTTAATGTGCCTGTCCTTTTAAACCTACCAGCATTTTGGGTGTGAGTCTGAGATATGGCTGGTTCAGCCAGCTTGTAAGAGGTAATCCTCGGTGTGAGCAAAACGGAAAATTCTATGACGAACTAGCTTCCCATGGCATTATCTAGCTTCCCTTGGCATTATTAATTGTCCCATAGCGTTATCTAGCTTCCCTTGGTAATAACCTAGCCTCCCTTGGCACAAGTCTTCCTTCCAATGCTACTATTTAGCTTGCAATTGAACTTAGCAGGTTTGTTTCATGAAATAATGCACTAAAGGAATACATTTAGAAACGTAAACAGTTTGAGAACATCAAACGTCCAAGTCACATAAAAAGCTGAACAATAACGAATGATATTTTTTAAAAACTGTTTCATTACTTTTTTTTAAAAACTTTTCTACGTGTCCAACCAGCATTTAAGGGCACAGACAGACACCTAAGGGTTTCTTCTATGTTAAAGAATTTGCAGCCCTGCTACGTCGACTGTTGTAAATATTTCAAAGTCACTTTCAAGAACAGTATACATCTGTCAAAAGTTTAATGCAAATAGGAAGCACGCTTCTTCTCAATCCAAAGAAATAAGAGAAAAGCTGTAGTATACTGCTCGCCAATGAACACCTTTTTAGAAAGTGACCTAAGGATTATGAGTTCAGCCCTAACTTGCACTGAATGATACCCAACTAATAAGCTTGCATATCCCCCCATACTTTTAGTTTACCAAAATGTATATAACATCATCAACCACAAAAATATCGCAGTCAAAAAATCGACAACAAAATATTGACTATACAAACTTTTAAAGAAAGTTACAAAAATACTCACTACAAATATATAGTGTACCAAATACTAAAATTGTATCACTAATATGCAATTGTAAATAATAGAATTTAAATTCAAAATAGAATTTTAAATGTTTTATAAAAACAAAACTATTATAAGTTACTCAATATTAACTACAACACATGTGATGTAAAAAAAATGTTACTTTTCGATGCCAGTTTATTTAATGCTTCTTACACACAGAAGGTGAGAGATGGAATGCTTGAAATAAGTTTAACCACTGGCAATCGCTCAGGTCGCATTCCAACCTATCGTTCTTTTGCTCACCATGGCTTCAGATTAGACCCAGATATCTTCAAATCCGTCTTGGTTTGCTCCCATAGGAAATGCCCATCATGAACTGCTAAACTAGGTCCTCTCTAAACCAGAACACAAGCAAAGCAAGACCAGCTGTGCCCTGTTTGGAGCTCTTCAGGCAGGTGTAGCTAGGTTCCAGTGGCACAATGAGCACCGGACCCACGTCTAGACATGCCCTTACCACTTAAGGTATTACATCAAACAAACAAATGGTTTATTTAATGCGAGCACTTGAATCCAAACCCTTTTTATAAAAACACGTACTTGTATTATTGAAAAAAACATTTGATTCAGTTCTTTATTCGGCAGATAAAACAGACATTAAAGTACATATAAAAATTACAAAAGCACAGTATATTAGAATTGCAGGATAAAACGTGATACATAAGAAGTGTTTTAAAAACACCTGTGTCAGAGTTAGCACACCATACTTTTCCTAAGATTTCGGGACCCTCATATAAAGTGCAACAGAAAACAAACATGAGGATCTTGGAGAGTAAATAAATACTTCAGTGCGGTATTAAAATCTCTAATGTTCTGAGCCAGGAGGACTGGTTTAAGATAGTAGCTCCATAGGTATTTGTAAAAGACACAAAACAACATAAAGTGTTGGGTGCTTTGTTTCGATTGACCATCACAGGGACAGAGGAATGATTCTGAAGGATGATCCCCATCCTACGGAAGGCAACTAGATGGTGAGCTATACCTGCATCCAGTCTGGTCTAAACAAATTGGTGGTATTATTAATATTCGTTTACCTCACTTCATATTTTTTTTAATCACCCACAATATAAAGTTATGTAACTGGTGTGTCATTTTACATGATAAAAATGAATTACTATATACGCATATCACATTACTTTATTGTATTATTAGAATGTGTTAGTTACATATACTCCTGGGAATTACGGATGACCTAGATGGCTCCCGAGCTGACAAGCAATTTCTTACCACTGCCATAATGGAGGCCAAGCGAGACATTGCAGCTAGTTGGATAGATCCGAAATCCCATGGCATACCGAAATGGCGCAGAGGCGCAGTCTGGTCGCAGCCCAAGAGAAACCGTTGTTCGAGGCAAGAGGGTGTCCAGCTAAACACCATAAGGTTTGGGGCAAATGGCTGGGGCAGATAGATTATGCGTCTCCTTCTGTGAAAATGTGTGCACTGTGTGGGATCAGGGGGACTCTGAAATGCAAACTAATTTCCTCATGTATGTAAATGGTAATATCAAATGATTGTTGTGATATAGTGTATATGACTACTGCTGGTGGTTTCTGTTTAAAAACAATAACATTGTTTATCAAAAAAAAGAATGTGTTAGATAATACTTAAATAATACTTTTTTTGTTTTAATTATGTCATAATTATTAGAAATATGTATACTTACAAAAAAAATCAAAATACAAGAAAAAATGGGTGATATAAAAAATATGAAAGTATAAATTAATATTTATAGTCCCATTAACATTTAAAAGAAAAAATGTGTATGGGCAGTAAGATTTACTATTTAAACACCAGTCCAACATAAGCAGAGGTAAGTGCATAAATTAAAGGGGTTAATATGTTAGACCTAAAATCTAACTTGCATTGGTTACAACGCATATACTGAATGTGGGATCAGATTTAATATTATAACTCCAGCCCAACAAACATTGAGGAAAGTGCATATATTTTAACATTGGCACTCATTTAGTATTTTATAGCAAGTCCCAATAACCATCGGGAAAGAGCTTAAATTGAGGGAGCTGCAGCTTCTTCTCTAACTCCAGGCCAACATACATTGACGAAAGAGCATATTTTTGGAAAGGTCAAATTTATTGTTTTAACGCCACTTCAATTTGCAGTGGAAAAGTGCATACACTGGGAGGGTGGTAGATTTTTTATATACTAACAACAAGAGAGTAAGGATCCTCATAGGTCACTCCTATATCCCAGGTAAATTATGCAACAACAACTAAAGAGTGACTAATCGGTGCTGTGGTCAGAAATTGAAAACCAAACCACCCTAAAAAAACAGACTCACACCATCAGTGATGAGACTTAGACAAGGGAAAAAGCAACTAATGAGTGAAACACATGCAATGATGGAAGAAAAATAACTTATTTTTTAAGAAGAACCCTCACTCACCCTAGTGGTGACATGCTTCATCATGGGGTTCCCACTGGAGGAACCGAATGTCTCTCCATTGTGCTTCAACGCCTGAATTACAGCGGAGCTAGTTGTTGTGAAAAAAGTTGTTTGCCATTTGGGTTGTGTGAAAGTGATAATGATTTAAAAAATATCAGCTGTACCAGAACCACCTTTATTCAGTGGTCAGCTAATATTAATAAAAACAGTGTGTTGGATACCTTTGAGGTGATATTATTAACCCCTTGTATCCTTTCAAAAATTTAGGTCGACATGTTTCAGCTGTCCAAAGATATTAATGCAGCTTTCTTCAGGACCAAAAAAGTGAATATCCCCGGCGGTCCACGCTCGCTAAGGCACGTCCATCCCAGGTGGATATAATGTGTGAAAAATATGGTTTAATAAAATCTACCGGAATTTTCCGTGTGGGCGCTTCTAGTATTTCCAGGGGCCAAAATAGCACGTTGCTATGGTGCTGTCGTCATGGGCCAGGCGGTGGGGGCATTCTTCACGCTACCATTTTTGTGAGACAGCGACTCGCGGCCAGGGACCTACTCCATTCAACGCCGCCCACACGGAAATTCCGGTGGATTTTATTAATCCATATTTATCACACATTATATCCACCTGGAATGGACACGCCTTAGCGAGCGTGGACCGCCGGGGATATTCATTTTTTGGTCCTGAAGAAAGCTGCATTAATATCTTTGGACAGCTGAAACATGTCGACCTAATTTTTTTAAAGGATATAAGGGGTTAATAATATCACCTCAAAGGTATCCAACACACTGTTTTTATTAATATTAGCTGACCACTGAATAAAGTTGGTTCTGGTACAGCTGATATTTTTTAACTTACTATCACTTTCACACAACACAAATTGCAAACAACTTTTTTCACAACAACCAGCTCCGCTGTAATTCAGGCGTTGAAGCACACTGGAGGGACATTCGGTTCTTCCAGTGGGAACCCCATGATGAAGCATGTCACCACTAGGGTGAGTGAGGGTTCTTCTTAAAAAAATAAGTTATTTTTCTTCCATCATTGCATGTGTTTCACTCATTAGTTGCTTTTTCCCTTGTCTAAGTCTCATCACTGATGGTAGATTTTTTATCCCAACTCTAAACCAACCAACATTGTGGAAAGTGAATATAAATGGGGAGTGCGGTCAGATTGAATATTTACTGCTGTTTTCTGTTCCCTGGTAACTCAGGCACGGAATCCTCATTAAACCACAATCGTCATGTGCAATTGAAACTCCTCAAATGTTACATGAATAAATGCCGCAATTCATCCCTATTTTGTGATCGGTACACAGGGTCGTTTTCTGTGAAAATCAGAGCAACTCTAGCAGTTTGTCTATAAATGTCATGTGGTCACTATGACTCCATGTACTGATTATCCATAATTTTTCACTTCTAGCTTCAAAGACAATTTGCAGGAGCTAGAAACATTGGTTGTAGAATACGCACAGAGCTCTGATTACATGGTCAATAAAATAAAGTCTGGCATGATGGTTTGTAATTCAGACTATTAAAAATCAACAGTTAAGTATAAAACAAGATATATGGTGACGTAGTTACAAAGTTGGAGCATCTAGTACAGAAAACATTGACAGTGTCAATAGAGAGGTCAAATCTATTTTAAAGATATTAGCTGAAAATCCTTTAACTTGACTTAATAAAGATGACTATTTTATCTAAATACAACTTCCTATTTGAATGCACTCCCATGGACATCAAGTAGAGTGAGTTGGAAAAATAAATTAATTAATTAGTGAATTTGTATAGAGATGCAAAGGTCAGACTGGTTAAGAGCAACTCATTAAATCAGCAAATGGGGCTGGGCACTCTCAGATCTACAGCCCAACTTCTGGACATCTCCGTAAGTTTAAACTTACGGAGCAAGACAGAACCTGAACACTTGCTGATGGTGGAGATTGAAACAAGTTCCTGGAGGGGTGTTGTACACAATTTTGTAATTGTTTCTTCAACAAGATCAAAATCAGGTTTACTGATTAGCTTATCTAAAATTGTTTGTTTCATAGTATTTATTATCCCTTGTTTTTTCACCCTGTCTGGAATTCCATAAAGATATACTATACCTAAGGGCAATTAGCCTAGGTTTTAAAGAAATGATCTTAATATGCAGTTTTTTTAGGTCACCAACTTAAAAGAGCAAACTGAATAAAGGAGTGATTTGCAAAAAAGAAATGTCAAAGTGGCGTAGCCTACTTCAGATGTATCACAAATCTTTTCTGACACCAGCAGATGGTGCGTGGGGAGATTATTTGCCAATGTTGGAGAGAGAACATAAAAGGCAAGTGTTGATCTCATAGGCAAGGTGATACGGTCTGCTCCTTATAAAAGCAAATAGACATTGGCAATGCCAAAAGGTCAGGCTTCAAAGGAATGTTGTATGGCAATGTGCATCATGGCAAGTAAATAGCATGGGAATGGATATGATTTTCTACAGAAGCAAAGAACTGTAGAATAATATTGGTTAAGGTTGAACGGTCAGGTGACAGTTGCACTTTCAAGCCAGATGCAAGCCTCCATGTAGGTAAATGACTGCCTTCCTCCTTTCTTTGATACTGCCAAGGACAAACACCATAGGTTATCTAGTTATCTACGACACTTAAATAGCATTGCAATCCAACGTGTGTGTCTCTAAAAGATCAAGCTCAGGCAGCTGGAAAAAATAAACAGAAATGATAACAGCTGTGTGGAGTGCAAACACTTTTTTGTGTGGAAAACTTTAGGGGGAGCAGGCATTGGTCCAAAGGACCAATGCCTGCCTCCCCCCCGAATCTACCATCCTGATTTACATGGGGATAATGGTCCAAAGGGAATCCCTTCCCCTCTGTGAATCAGTTACCATCCCAACTTGGGAGTCGGTAACTAATCAAGGGTATGCCACCTGAATTGCCGTTGCAAACCATTGATTTATACCATACGGACTTGCAATTTGGAAGGAATGAGGCTCTAACCCATTCTGAAGCTTCAGAAAAAATGAAGTTAGTACATAAGATAAAGGGATGTTGCTGTTATCGCCATGTATAACCATGTTATTTTGGGATCAGAGTGTCTGCAACCACAAAATTATTTTGTATATCACGACTATAGATCTTTAGTATTGGAAGAAATTCTTAGCCCCTGTGTTTCAAGAATGGGTCACACATTGTACAGCATGGCTCTTTACTTTGGTCTCAAAGTTACTACTCTTTAGACAATCCAATGATTATGAGCCTGTTCAAACTTAGTTTGTTCTATGTCTAAATTGCCTTCTGAATGAAGTTTAAGCCATCTTGTCGGTATCATATTTTTCATAGCCAGATGTGGTCCTGGTTATGCTGGAGCTGGGAAATATGACTAAAAAAATGAACATATGCTCTTATTGTGCTCTTGTTGTTGACCCCTAAACAGATCTTTTCACCAAGGTTACACTATAGGCATTACACATTTTCACTATAATTATATGCTTTGATATATAAACGTCTAAGACATCACACTCTCACATAATTCAGAAACATGAGGAATGTCACCTCTTAAAACTGAAATATCTTTAAAAAATATTGAAAAGTGGGACTTTGAGACCACAACTTTTAAGAATCTTCTATGGGTGTGGGTCCTATGTACCAAGCAGGGAATATCGTTATACCTTAATATAAAAAATATTGGCTTGTAAGTATGTACAGATTCCTATATCCAATACGATATATATATGTCTCCAACGTACACACATGTGATGTTAAGGATACTAAAGCTTTACTTCCCTACATTCACTTATATTATAAACATTTACAGCCTGATTCATCAATCATATTTGAGCTCGCAAAGGGCCAGATTCTGAGAATCTGGCCCTTTGCGAATGAAATTTTTGCATTTGGGATTCATCATCCCAAATGCAAAAATCGCTATTTAGAAACACGCAAATTTGCGAGGAATAGCATTTAAGGAATCTCTATTAGAGAGTCCTTAAATGCTATTCTTGAAACATTTTAAAATTGCGAAATCGCTAATTTCGGCCGCTATTTACCGCGAGGTCAAACCTCGTGGTAAATAGCGAAAACTTAGAAAAATGCTTTAAAAAGCATTTTTCTAAGTTGCATGTTGCACACACACATGTCCTTAGGACATGTGTGTGCGCAACACCTGTTGAAATGTGCATTTAAGGGGTGCTACAGGGTGGCCTTTGGACACCTCTGGCACCCTTCAAATCGTTATCTTATTTGCGATTAGCAAATTGCTAATCGCAAATAAGGAATACTCCCCATTCAGTCCTATGGGCCTTTTGGCCCATAGGAAAGAATGGGGAGTTATTCCTTATTTGCGATTAGCAATTTGCTAATCGCAAATAAGGAATCTGTAGGAATCGCATTTAATTTTGCGATTCCTACATGAATCCCGTTTTGCGAGTCTGTAATAGCGATTCCTTATGAATCGCTATTTCAGACTCGCAAAACGGATCTTTCATGAATCTGGCCGTTTGTCCTCAAATTTTGGCTACGATATTAAGGTATGATGAAGAACAAATGCACTGAATTTGTGCAGGTCGAGTAACTCTCTACCCATGCTTGGGGGTTTGTATCTTTGTCCTATATTTTTAGCCTGTGTAAAAATGTCAGATCACAGCTCATGGTTGCTTTTATTCCGTTTTTAATGGGTTGAAGATAGTTTTATACACAATTTTACATCCCTGCTGTAACTCTTATGCACTGTGTGGTTTTTTTTCTTGCTATCTTGTGGAATGAACTCTGTGCAAGAAGATGTTCTGGGAGTTATCCAAATTTTTAACTACAAGGGTATATTATCTGTTTTATTGTTCTTGCGCTTTTATGTCCCTAGTGGCCGAAATAAAGTTAATAAATGAAAATGATATTTCCTACTCATTGTTCCAGACTACAACCGTTTTATGTAGATGCTGGTGCTGCCCAAAAGTACACCTTTCTCATAAAGCATGACTAAGAACAAAGTATGTAATTCATTTGCTGTAGCTATAATAGTACTTACACCAATACAGAGTAATATTACAAGAACGCCTCACTCTTTACAAATTGCCCCTAAACCAGGACTGGAAGGTGTATACTGGCATATTGCTGATGATATCAAACTCCACATTACCTTTGGGAGTCAAAAAGAATAAATAAGTAACTTTTTGGATTGAAACAAATATACTGATAGAATAAGGAGAGCTATCTGGATCTAAATAGTGCAAATACAGAAATTTTAAGTTCCATTCGAGCGGCCAGCAGATCTTGGAGCCACTAACGGCCAGATTCATGAAAGATCCGTTTTGCGAGTCTGAAATAGCGATTCATAAGGAATCGCTATTACAGACTCGCAAAACGGGATTCATGTAGGAATCGCAAAATTAAATGCGATTCCTACAGATTCCTTATTTGCGATTAGCAAATTGCTAATCGCAAATAAGGAATAACTCCCCATTCTTTCCTATGGGCCAAAAGGCCCATAGGACTGAATGGGGAGTATTCCTTATTTGCGATTAGCAATTTGCTAATCGCAAATAAGATAACGATTTGAAGGGTGCCAGAGGTGTCCAAAGGACACCCTGTAGCACCCCTTAAATGCACATTTCAACAGGTGTTGCGCACACACATGTCCTAAGGAAATGTGTGTGTGCAACATGCAACTTAGAAAAATGCTTTTTAAAGCATTTTTCTAAGTTTTCGCTATTTACCACGAGGTTTGACCTCGCGGTAAATAGCGGCCGAAATTAGCGATTTCGCAATTTTAAAATGTTTCAAGAATAGCATTAAAGGACTCTCTAATAGAGATTCCTTAAATGCTATTCCTCGCAAATTTGCGTGTTTCTAAATAGCGATTTTTGCATTTGGGATGATGAATCCCAACTGCAAAAATTTCATTCGCAAAGGGCCAGATTCTCAGAATCTGGCCCTTTGCGAGCTCAAATATGATTGATGAATCAGGCTGTTTGATCCTAGCTCACGTAGTAATAAACCTATGGAGCATAGTTTGATGCAAAACTCTTTTCTGATCCAAAAGAGACAACAGATATTAATACTATCAACCATTACACTCTGTTGCTTGTGTTTAGTTCCACCCAGACCTCATTTCCGCTTTCTAAACATGTTTTTATTGTACTCTCCTCTCGGGCTCCACATCATCTAAGAGATCCGATGATGATCCGACTATTCTTTATGGGATCAAAACACAGTTTACTTTTAATGCAGATCCAATGTGCATTATGTCATTTTAATCAAACGGGATGCGTTCTTGATTATATGATACACAATTTTGATCACTTTAATCACTTGTGTGTATTACACCAAAAAGAACACTGAGCATGTTTCCTTCACTGGTACCCAATGTGTATATATATGTATATATAAGGACCACTATGTTTTACAAAAAATGTGAGCTCAGGTCTAGAACCCTCTGCAAATATGTGAAAAATCAACCAAATGTGGCATTATTCAAGAAACCAAGTGAAGAGCAGACTTTTCAAAGAGGCTTTGCATCCCATCACTAAACTAATGGAACAACTCCACACTCATAATGGGACAGCATGACACTGAATCTATCTTGACCCCTATTCAAGACCCGATCTGAAAACTGTGCGTGATATCCCTAATCCTCCAATGTTGTGGACCAGTCTCTCGAATGCACTAGAAATATATACCGGTCACAACTAGACCACTGCACAACAAATAAACACTTGCAGGCAAACTCTAGGCTGTGATGCAATCATTGCTTCACTCTGATAAGGCAGGATTTTCCTGAAAGTCAGATTGTCTTTAGAGAACATAAACATTTAGCAGAAGGTAGATATCAAATTGTAGTTTATCAGGATCAATTTATGAATTAAGAAGACCTTATGAACACTTTTGAGTATTTTGCATGGAATTTCTTGTTATAAGGAATGACAGTGACAGTGTCTCAATGGTCTGTGACATTTATCAGTGGGCATGTTTCCTCATATGTCTCTATACAAAATGCTACAAAATAACTCAGCTGCTTTTTAATTATCAACATAAGTAGTGGCTTGCTCACCATCAAAGACGTAGCTATGATCGAGGCAAAACAATCAGCCAACATGAATGTCATCCTTTATATTAATGAGCTGAAAACAACACTCCCATAAAATCAATCAATAACTACTAACCAGTGGCGGCTCCTCCGCTATGGCAGAGGAGCATCACCCCCCTGCCAGCAGCCCAAAACTTTTAAATAAAACGATAATAAACCTGGAATTTATTATCGTTTTAATTTTCTCTGTAGAGTCGCCTAGGGGTCGGGCCACAGAGATGACAGGCAGGGAGGGAGTTGTAGGTGAACTGGTTGCCAATGCACATTAGGGTTTGGCCTGCCATCTCAGGGCAGCCAAACCCTCATGGGCACTGAAGCTCTCTCCAACCCAGCTAAGTTGCTGGGTTGGAGGGACCAGCAGGCACAGGCTTCCAGTCTCCCTGGGGCGAAAATCATCAGCTCTCAGGCCAATCCTGACGCTGTTTTCATGCATCGTTAGAATTGGCCATGGGGATTCTGGGAGCCTGTGCCTGCAGTGCACCGTGGCGGAGCCAGAGAGGAGCGTCGGAGTCTCAGCCAAGTAAGTTATTTTAATATTCATTTATTTTTGTTCATCCCAGTCCCCCCCTCCCTCCACCCGTCACTTTGCCACAAAAAATGCTGCTACTAACCATGCTCAGTTATCGGGATACTCACGTATGAGGCTAAATACAAGTTGTGGGTTTTCCACCTTTTAGCTTTAGAAAGCGTGAACATTATTTGTACAATTGGTCCCTCTATTAAGATGAGACTAGCATTCAATGAAATGTATCCAAATTAAGTCCAAAGGAAACTCATGTACTACTGAGTCAGTATATGATTTTATAACAAATTAATGGAAATTGTGTACTCAAAAATGAGAACAAAACAGATATATGCCCACACAGATAGATATACACTATACAATTACACTTAACCCCTTCGCTGCTGGCCCGTTTCCGCCGCTGTGCGGTAAACAAACGAACAGGGCGGGGCCGTGACGAACCCCAGCCGTCATCAGCACACGAGCACCGCGGAGCGTGACGGCTGGGGTTCGTCACCAGCATACAAGGGGTTAAATTGGTGACATGAAGTGAAAACAAAGAAATATATTTACATATCACAACACAATATATACATAACGAATGAATATATATTCAAGACACACCTTTAAACACAGTGTGAAGTATATGAAGATGTGATTCAACCCAACTAGCAAATAGTCTAGTTATTCTCAATTATTATGGGTGATCATTAAAACTTGATAGTATACGTTGACGTTTCGACCCATTGACAATAGTGCGCTAATGTTATCATCTGTGGGGGCTCTTCTTCAGGACTATATATAGGGTCTGTGTGTGGCCTTAAACAAGGTTCCACCTTGATACCAAATTTCTGGCTACGACAGCACGGCAGCTTGTGAAAATATATAGATGGTTGACCTAAATCATAAGTAGCACCGTTATTCTGCTGGTGGATTGGTCAGTGGCACTGTGTGCCCGCAAATGTCCGGCGTCTGATGCTCGGGGTCTTCAATGGTTAATAGCCTTTTACTTCATGGCAATGTTTGTTGGGGCCGGCCGCCTCCAGACAAACCTAGCTTGTGGCAAACAAGGCTTGTTAATTGCCTTTGAATACTCTCTAGCCTTCAATGTCTTAGACCAGAAAACATTGCCATAGAGTCTGTGGTATCCAGGGAGGAGCGGATTGAAAAAGGTGCCATCTCCATGCCGTGAAGGACAAGACGGAGAGAGTCTCTGAGCACAATTCCTCTGGAAAGGAAGGAAGAAGGTTAGCCACGGAGTCCCCGAGTGTGGATGACGCATGTGCAAACACGCATGTAGTGTTTAAAGTGAGGATGGTCGCGCTAGAAGAAGCAAAAAGCTGTCTTCCACATGCATCTAGCCACCTAGATCCACGGGTGGGAGGAAACATGGGCAAAGTGGAGGAGTCCTGTAACCCAAAAGCCACCTGAATTACCAGGCCCTGAGCAGTAGGGTGGAGGGACAGGCAAAGTGGATCCCCCGGGGCAGGACGGTGCCTACCAGCAATGGCCCGAAAGAGGGCCGTGCCCATGTGCCACTCAGGACTTCTAATAAAGCACCCCAAAGGGGTAGCAAGGGCTCCACGGTAATGGGCTCGAGATGAAGCAGATCCATTAAGGGATCGGGAATGAGGGGTACCACAGGAGGCTGAAAGCCGTGGATAGCAGCTGCCCGGTTGATAGTCTGCGCATTGGCGACCCCTAGCTCAGTAGTGACCCTAGGAGGGGACAAGAGGCCATCTGTAGGAGAGGGTTGGAGACTAATTCTCCCAGTTGCCATAAAGAGCGGGGCGGGGGAACGACCCGAAGGCCATGCCACACTAGGGACCTGCACCAGTGGCTCTCGACCAGGGGAAGCAGCAGCCTCCAAAAAGGCTGTAGCGGATACCGGTGTCGCCCCGACCCCGCTGAGGAGACAGAAACGAGGAATCCGGAGGGCGGTCAACCCCAGGCATGGACGCCGGTGTCGAACGGATGGACACTGGTGGAGATGGATGCGTTGACAGCGGCGTCGGTGGGAGCCGTATAAGAGTCAACTGGACGTCGACGGCCTCCATGTGGGACGCTTCCTCAACATCAACCGGATTCGGATGATGTGTTGCCCCATACGTGGGCTCAGGCTTAAAGCTGGGTGTGGGTTTGGACGGTGAGCCCGGTTTTGGGTCCGACGTGGAGCCCAGCCCCGAGCTCGGCGTAGCTGACGCCGCCTCCACCGTGTGCGCAGGAAGCCGCACAGGGCTATGCGTTGACTGGCGGTGAGACCCTGGCGTCGAACAGCCGCTTCCGCCGTCCACGCAGGAAGCCGCACAAGGCTATGCACTGACTGGCGGAGTGTGCTAGAGCGACCAGGATGGTCAGGGCCATGGCCCAACGTCGTTGCCTCGGCTTCGGAGTCGGGCTCGGTGCACACAACCCTGGTCGAGGAAGGGTCTGCCGACGAGGGCCCGGCCTGAGTACCCTCCGCCTTTGTGGGGCCCGAAGGTGCACCACAGAGAGAGGGGGACTCAAAGTAGGCCTGCAGAGCCCTGGAAAAGGCCTCCATTTGGGCACACATCGCTCCAGCTCCTGGAAAGGGAGGGTATGGGATTTTTGGCCTTAGCAACAGTCTATGCAAAGTGAGTCTTAGATCCAATCTAGATTGAGTATTTTTGCCACGTGTAAAAGGTGATCTTACGGAATGACTGGTATTCATTGGCCAGCTTTTACAAAAGTTGTAGGCACTGAGATTATTCATTTACGAGTGGCTGCGAAAAACAGATATTAGTATCTATAAGATGAAGGACTGGAAATCCAAAGTAAATTCACAGATTACTGTAGAAGGTAGGCTATAAGCACTGTTTGCATCAATGAGGTCCACTCAGCTCAGCGCAGAGCAAAGTGCCGGATATTTTTTATTTGAGGTGCCTAAGGTTCAAACGTATATACAATTTTTCAGAGTCAATACTTGAAATGCAGACATTTGTAACTTTTTCTGTCTAAAGTAAATGCATTGGCATATAGAAATTCCGAGATATATGTTTGAACTTTAGACATCTTAAACTCAAAAAAATCAGCCGCTTGGCTCTGCACTTAACTCTGTGCAGCGATTCAGGATACAGACCCCATTAAGGTTAATACCTCCTTGGGAGAGATTTCAGTGAAAGACCTGCAGACCCACAAACAGAGCAGAAACAGGTTTACGTTTGAATGCCTTACTCTAAAAGTGGATCAGCATATTGTCAAAGAGTGCAACATTCTGATTGGCTGCTAACTGGTCAAAGTCAACCGAAGCATACATACAGTTATGGCACATCATGTTCTTGTTGGAAAGGAACCCTTCTCTGCCTACACGCACTCAAAATAGTCTTGTGGAACTGTATTGAAAGATATTAACACGTCTGGGGACAGTTCCAGCTCCTACATGCAACAGATTTTAAAGTTAGGAAAGCTTCTGCAAACCCTGAAATTTGTGATAGCTCTGCACCAGTGCCAGTGAAAGAAGGTCACTTGGGGGCAACAGCGAGGAAAGACTTTTTAGGGAGGCTGAAGCAGATGGCAAGTAAAACTACCTCCACTGCCTTTCTAGGTCAACAGGTATGGCTTCTTCACAGTGGCAATATCGGCAACCAGAAGATGCACTAACAGATCTACATTGACAGGTTGGCTCTTATACGCCTCAACCTGAATGACGTGTTGCTGCAGTCATTAAGAACCAATTATCACCATACTCCAACTAGCCAATAGTAAATAAAAAAAATAAGTTGACAATACTTGCAAGGCCACTATTAATCAATCAATCAGGATTTATAGAGCGCGGCTAATCACCCGTGAGGGTATCCAGGCGCTATCAAAAACATCCCATGGAAGTACTTAAGAGGGGACATTTTTTACAAGTTAAGGGCCCGATTCGCAAAGAATATACTGAGTTGCCCTCGGAGCTCTCCTGGCTTATTCTTGGATTCAGCAGTAAGTCAGGAGAGGTACTAAAACAAGTAAGACCTGCTTTCAGCAGAATATTGGTGAAATGGGCCTTAACAGCCTGTAGGGACAGTAAAGGGAGGCCACTTGTATGCACCTGAAGTTACGAAAAAATGAATTCTCCTTTTCTGGCTGCATTGCTTTTAAGAAACCTAACTGGTTATCATATGTATATTGTTGTAATGGGTTTACATTGGCTTTAAGATAAGATAAAAGCATTGGAAGGACATAATCGAGTGCTTAAAAAGATGATAAAACTTTAAGCATTCTTAGAAATAAGACATGAAGCTAAACAATGATAAAATGTCTAAAGTAAACCAGCACAGAAACAGTCTTTAAGAGGGTATTAGTGTAATCCTCCAAGAGCCCATGCTGCTAAAAATACTCCAGCTGCATAGCGTTTCCACGTGTACCGTTCGCAGCCCTACATTCCTGGTATTTACAAGGACTTGAACATTTAAGAGCCTTCTAAAGTGTCTACACTTGATGGCAACTTCCTATGAGACGAGTAGTCCACTAGGAATAAAGTGAACCTTTGCAAAAAAGAAAATGCATTTCGGGGAAATATGATTTCTGTCGTTTTTAGGGGTTAACGCCATCAAGAATGGTTCAGAGCACATTCACAAATAATTATTTAAGAAACCACCTATATGCTAATTATGAACGTCAGATGGAGCATCAGGCATCACAGCCGAAAGGTGATGGCACGCTTTCCTGTCAAAGAAGATCTTCTGTCAGCTACTCTCGTCCATCGCTTTCTAGCTGCACTAACACCAGTGCTTAATTTGAGCAGGTGGGTTCCAGTTCTCGCACCTACACTTAATTGTAAACACCGGCACTTATTGACTGCTGCCACATGGTGGCGCTGTTTGTGTAAATTAGAGATATGCGGAACAGTAGTAGTTTATTAATTCAATGTACATGTAAAACAAATAATACCTGCCTGGCAAGCAATTCGTATAGCTTTGGGGGAGTCAAACATTCTGAACAGTCACTCTTATAGCAGTCTGATGGTTAGTATTTGTGTAGGTACCGTAATTGGCAGCACTGGCAGTGGAAAGGGGTGGTGATAGCTACAATGGCCTCCTGACGAGGACCCTAGCACTTATTTTTTGGTTACAAATTAAGCACTAACTAACACATGTGTCTTCGTAGTCTGAGTTCAGAACATTTAAGTGCTGTGTAAAATGTGAAAGCCTTTTTGGCACGTCGATTTGATTAGTCTGCTACTGCCAATGTTCTGGCTAGTTTTATCACTACAGTAATCTCCTACTGACATATTTTAGCAGCCAACTTTGGATTCGCTCCCTGCTATACTTATTAATCATTCGTATGCTGTCGTGATGGTGTTTAGTCATAAATACAATTTATAAACCTTTTATAATTTCTGATCAATTTTTCGTCGTGCATGTTTGAAATGTGTTTAGAAAACATATCAATAGTGGTGCTCCTTATTTTGATTCATTCACATAAATTTAATTAATACTATCTGCTTAAACACTTAAAATCTTTCTGAGAGTACAGCATGTCTTTTGTGCTACACCTGACCCGGGGCACCACCTTCGTGAGGCTGTGTTAGTGTTTTACGTCAGTCTGTGGTGTATCTTTGTGAGGGAGGGTGTATTCGTGTTTAGCAAGAGCCAAGTTTTAGGACAGATAATTGGTGAGCTAAGTGTTTCAGTCAATACTATACTTTAATGGAAACCTCCTCCTGTCTGCCTGTCTTCCACTTAAAATGCGCATAGTGTATGCTATAAACCAGGAGTCACTGTCCATAAGTTGGAAGGCTCTCCCTTCTACAGGGCTCAAGAACACAAACGCACGGTGGTCGAATGTTTGTAGACCACCTCCCGCATATAACAAAGAGTACCTACACAGTCCCTCGGAGGTAGACTAAGGCCAGGTGATTTGCTGGGTTCTTTGTTTTCGGTGGATAATGCTATTCATTTTTTGTTGCAGGTGGTGGGCTGGTTCTCATCATTCCTCAATTTGCTGGTCCCTAAGTTGCTACTTAACATTCAGTGTCATTCCAATTGGTCTTCAGGGTAACTAGAGCCCTGTCTACACAGTCCACTGTATCTTGTTCAATATCAATGAATTTACTAAAGTTAGAATTACATTTTGTGTTATAATACAAGCAGATCTGCCATTCCTGACTACATTGTGCTATACTTCAACTCTAAAGTAAAATCTGGAAATGTTAAGCCTACTTTAAGAACAAAACAAGTCTAAGATGCTATCCAATCTGTAATTAAATGACCCATTTAAGAAACATGAATTGGCAAGTTATTCTTTTAGAGAAGAATTTAGTACATTTCCAATCTCATGTCAACGAATGTCTTCTAAGAACTACAAAGTAGGTACTTTTACTCAAAGTTTCCAGGAAGTAAAAAATGAGCATCATTTGACTCTTATGACACAGCCCATTAAACGAGTAGTAGTAAACAAATACAAAGTGCAAACATAGACAAATGTTACAATACATTCATTAGGGTGAAAAATGGGCACACTGTTTTATAGCAGTTACTTTATGTTTCAGACTTACAATCATACAGATCAGGGGGTCCGGAAGAAACTGTCCTAAATGTGGCAGATGGTACGATATTGTGACTGAGATGGTAACCAAGGCTCACACTGCGAGTGAGTGCTTTGGGAAGAAGATAGGTGGTGGGGGTCGGCATATGCACTTAAAGTTTGTTCTTAGGACAGGACGCTAGAAACTGTAGGTGGCAGAGCAGAATGATCAAATGGTCACTTATGCGGCGGTAGTTTTACATATGCCACAATTCACACAGAGTACAGCCCTTATCTGTTGGATAAATGATGTGGACAATGCCGCTCTGATATTTAGGTATCTTTTCTCATGAAAAAACATAATCTCCTACACATTACACTTTCAAGACATAGTAAATCAGACTTTAGAAGTTCCAGCTTAAGAAAAAGCTCCTTTCTTGCTTACGTTTACTTGTTGTATAGAATCCAGTCAGGGTGTTTACTGCTGTCCTGGTGAGACACACACTAGCAGCTAATTTGGTATATATTCTATGAAAAGGTAGAACACATTAATGCTTTCCTAACACAGCACACATTCAGGAAATCTTAAATGCAGGCCCTTTTGATGAAAAGTGACTAATTAAAGTAACTCCAACAACATAACATTGTTGTCTGATGACCAAATGATGACTGGAAATGTAATGAAGGGTGACCCATGACAATATATGACAATATATGTAACATGCACCACATAGCTTCTTCATCATACCAAGAATGATCTATCTTTTTTTTTTTTCCCCAGGTCCTATGATTAATGCGCGCATTGCCTACCCTTCATTCCTTGACCGAGCGTCATGGTGTTATGGGGGCTTCGGTAACCCGGGCCTGTCTACTAAAATACAGCCCAAAGCAAGATCTTGTGTGGCTTGTGTGAATTGTGCTGTTGGGAATTGGTCTTCCCCCCTCCCGTATAAAATCTCCCGCCAGCTACACGCTGAGATAGCACAGAACACAGCCTTACCTTCTTTATTGCTCTGTGGCAGTTTTTTGGTTTTGATAGATTGGAGCTATGCACGCAAATGAGGATAAAAAAAATAAAATAACAAGCATGATCTCTTACAGTTGAGAGGGTGTCGGTTGAGACAGAAACACTAGATGTAGTGTGACATTCAACACTTTAGATACCCAACAAGTGAGGCTGCGGTAGCAGTTGCCTAAAAGAAACAATGAAATCCAGCAATCCAAACTGAAGACTTTCCTCAAATTTTATCCTCCTTCTCTTTCCAGGTTGTTTACCAATTCTAACACAAGGGTCAGTCCATCAAACATTTACTTGAAGTAAATGTCCTTTTATTGCAGAATGTCAAGCTTCAATCAATCAATCTATCATGACACTTATAAAGCACACTACATACCCGTGAGGGTCTCAAGGTGCTGGGGGAGGGGGAGGGGCTGCTAGTGATCAAAGAGCCAGGTCTTGAGGAGTCTTCTGAAGGTCAGCAGGTCTTGTGTCTTGTGTAGGTTGGTGGGGAGGGTGTTCCAGGTCTTGGCGGCGAGGTGGGAGAAGGATCTGCCGCCGGCGGTCGTTCTTCGGATGCGGGGGACTGTGGCGAGGGCGAGGCTGGCGGAGCGGAGCTGGCGGGTGGGGGTGTAGAAGTTGAGTCGTCTGTTGAGGTATGCTGGGCCGGTCTTGTGGAGAGCTGTGTGTGGGTGGATGAGGAGTTTGAAGGTTATCCAGTGCAGGTCTCTCAGGTGGGATGTGAAGTGGCTGCGGCAGGGGATGTCGAAGATTAGACGTGCCGAGGCGTTCTGGATGCGTTGCAATCGTTTCAGGAGCTTGGCCGACGTTCCTGCGTAGAGGGAGTTTCGTAGTCCAGACTGCTGGTGACAAGGGCCTGGATGACGGTTCTTCTGGTCTCGGTGGGGATCCACTTGAAGATCCTGCGGAGCATTCGGAGGGTGTTGAAGCAGGATGAGGGGACGGCGTTGACCTGCTTAGTCACGGAGAGGGTGGAGTCGAGGATGACCCCTAGATTGCGTGCGTGGTCGGTGGTTGTTGGGGCTGTTCCTAGTGTTGTCGGCCACCAGGAGTCGTCCCAGGCTGAAGGGGTGGAGCCGAGGATGAGGACCTCCGTCTTGTTCGAGTTCAGCTTCAGTCGGCTGTTCCTCATCCATTCGGCGACGGCCTTCATTCCTTCGTGGAGGTTGGTTTTGGCGGTGTGAAGGTCTTTGGTGAGGGAGATGATCAGCTGGGTGTCGTGGCGTAGGAGAGGATGTTAAGGTAGTGCTGTCGGGCGACATGGGCAAGGGGTGCCATGTAGATGTTGAACAGTGTCAGGCTGAGGAAAGAGCCCTGGGGACCGCCGCAGATGAGTTCGGTGGCAATGGAGCGGAAGGGGGGGTGGCGGACGCTCTGAGTTCTGCCGGAGAGGAAGGATGTGGTCCAGTCCAGGGCCTTCTCTTGGATCCCGGCGTCATGTAGGTGTGTTGGTAATGTGAAGTGGCAGACCGTGTCGAAGGCGGCTGACAGGTCCAGGAGGATAAGGGCTGCTGTTTCTCCGTTGTCAAGCAGGGTCCTGATGTGATCACTGGCGGCGATGAGGGCAGTTTCGGTGCTGTGGTTGCTGCGGAACCCGGACTGGGACGGGTTCAGGATGCTGTTCTCCTCTAGAAAGCGGGTCAGTTGTTTGTTGATGATTTTCTCGGTGACCTTCGCCGGGAACGGGAGCAGGGAGATGGGTCGGAAGTTCTTGAGGTCCATGGGGTCCCCCTTGGATTTCTTGAGTAAGGCGTTAATCTCGGCTTGCTTCCAGCTTTTCGGGAAGGTTGCTGCCTCGAAGGAGATGTTGATTAATTTCAGGAGATGGGGTGCGATGGCTGTGCTGGCTTTGTTGAAGATGTGGTGAGGGCATGGGTCTAACAGTGATCCGGAGTGGATGGTGTTTATGATCTCGCTGGTGTCCTAGTTGTTGATGCTGGTCCAGGAGACCAGGCGGTTGGTCCAGGTGGTGGTCGTGGGGGCGGTCGTTGTCGGGGCGGTTGTGGCGTTGAAGCTGTTGTGGATGTCGGCGATCTTGCAGTGGAAGAAGGTGGCCAGCGAGTCGCACAGGTCTTGCGAAGGCAGGATGTCGTTGGTGTTGGTGTTGGAGCTGGGGTTGGAGAGTTCCTTCACGATGTTGAAGAGCACTTTGCTGTTGTGTGCGTTGTTATCCAGGCGGTCTTTGAATGAGGCTCTCTTGGCGGCTCTGATGAGTTGATGGTGTCTGCGGGTGGCGTTCCTGTGGGCTGCGTAGCTTTCCGGTGTTTGTTCGCGGAGCCAGTTCTTCTCCAGCTTTCGGCATGTTCGTTTGGAGGCCTGGAGGTCTTCGGTGAACCAGGTGGCTTTCTTGTTGGTGTGGCTGTTGGAGGGTGTCTTGATCGGGGCAAGGGTGTTGGCGCAGTCGTTGATCCATTGTCTGAGGTTGTGTGTGGCGGTGTCGGGGTCGGTGGAGTTGGTGGGTGGGCTCTGGACGAGGGTGTTGGTTAGCAGGTCTTCTGTGACCTTGCTCCAGCAGCGTCTAGGCATCTGTTGGTGCGGTGGTGTGTGGTGGGCTTCCTGAAGGTGAAGTGGATGCAGTGGTGGTCGTTCCAGTGGGGTTCGGTGGCATGATTGAAGGAGACGTGGGGGCTTGCGGTGAAGATGGGGTCGAGTGTGTGGCCAGCGGCGTGGGTTGGTGTTGTCACAAGCTGTCTGAGTCCGAGGTTGGCGAGGTTGTCAATCAGGGTGGTGGAGTTGGTGTTACGCATCCAGAACGCATCAGCCAGACTCATACTAGACATCCCGCGTAAAGACCACATTTCCGGTCACCTGAAAAACCTCCACTGGCTCCCTATCAATAAGAGGATAACATTCCGCCTCCTCACCCACGCACACAAAGCACTTTACGAACTTGGACCAGATTGCCTCAACGCGGGACTTTCCTTCTACACCCCCTCCCGCCAGCTACGCTCGTCCAACCAAGCCCTGGCCGCTGTTCCTCGCATCAACAAAACCACCATGGGAGGAAGATCCTTCTCCTATCTGGCGGCTAAAACCTGGAACTCACTTCCCATTCACCTCCGCCTCACTCAAAACCACCTAGCATTCAGAAAGCAACTCAAAACCTGGATTTTCGACAAGTAATTCACCTCCCTTTCTCTCCACCCTTCTTCAAGCGCCTTCAGACCCTCTGGGTATGTAGCGCGCTATATAAATCATTTTGACTTTGACTTTGACTTTGTTGTTGTTCTCTATGTGGAAGTGCAGGTCCCCAAGGAGGATGTAGTCAGTGGAGGTGAGGGCGTGTGTGCTGATGAAGTCGGCGTTGGAGTCACTGAACTGTGGTCGGGGTCGGGGGGTCTGTAGACGAGGGAAGCTTTTAGAGGCAGGATGATGTCAGTGACAATGACAATTTTGTTTTGTTATTTAAGCATTCCTCCAAGAACAGATGGCATTAGTCCCTTCTAATGTGTTCAATACGTATTAGATGCACACTGATGTTCTGGAAAGCCCTAGTAGTGCTCAAGATATTTTGGTAATTATCTTCAAATTTATGGACATTGGGTGGATTGGCACGGGAACAGACACATTTGACGAGCTATAGAAAGTCACACTTTTTCTCACCTATTGCACCTTTTTGGTTAGCCTTCGATGGATTGCTGGTAAAAACAAGAAGCTCATCTTAAACACTGGCCATCCATCTCATATTTCATGTGACATGCTATTTGACAATGAAAAACGTAATCTGCTGATGCATTTAGGCCATTCATAGTGCCTTAAATTTTTGAAGATCGTTTAATGTTTGATTAAGTGCATGATCTACAGCAATTCCATGGAAGTGAATTGAGACCTGTTCAAAGATGAGATGGTCTCCTGCAAATTCGTATTTACAGCTCAGGCTATTTCAGGAAGCATGTACAGGAAGCATGTACATATCGCAAGGCAAACCATTGCCTAAAGAAGTGCATAGTTTAAATGGTCAGGCCTGGATATTGTGCATTGATGACTCTCTGCTGTAGCTGAATCATGTCTCTGATTGCAATGAAAATTCACTTCACCGCTTAAGTATTAGCTGCAGTTTCTCCAGCACAGCTGATGCACCTTTTCTCACTTCCTTGACATCTGTGTTGATTATGTACTATTTTAACTCTTTTAGACAGCCTATTTGAGACAAGTTGCTTCATGTAATAGATGTGTTTGTTGATGCTCCAATTATTTTGCACGCTAACATTTGCAGGAACTCTGTACTGCACACAGCACTTTTGTTTGAGAAGAATTCTATTATGTAGTTCCTATAAACCTATACAGGATGTGCGCGTTTAGACAACATACACTGTAGGATTGGTGTCCGGACTAAATCTGGGAACCCCACCGGGTACGTAAGCCCTGCTAGCTCACAGCGCCACTAGAAACTCCTCTTACCAAGGAGAGTATAGTATTGGCAACTATCGAACATGACAACCCTGATCCCTCAGGATCGTGGAAACAGTGCAATACCTTTCGCTCAGTCACAGATATAAATGATTATAAGCACTAACAGAGTAAAAGGATGGTAGATTTCTACCATCATGCTAAAGCAATGAAGACAGGCAAGTATATAAAATACATGACAGTAGAATGCGTACTCCTACGATTTGACCCTAACTAGATATACCTAAGTGCACCTAGCATGTTTGTGGGTGTAAAAGCCAAGAATCTCTCTAAGATAAAGTTAACTGCATTACCTGAAGTGAGAGACTGTGGGACGCCGTCTTGGTCTCGAGATGGACACCCCGCAAGGGATGTCAGACCACTGCGAGCTGGAGTGTCTGCGTGCAGGAAGCTCCGCGTCTGTGTGTCGGCATGGGAGTCCTTTCCTCCTCAGACTACCTCTGCAAGATATGGTGTTTATATACCCAAAGTGGTACACTCAAGGGTTCTAATTAGCTAGTAGTGTAATAGAAGGGGAGGATATAGGCAAAAGGATAAGTTGCTACTTGAGCCTATTTTCGGGTACCTATATGAAACATAATGCGTTCCACAACACTCCTTTGGAGACATTTGCCAAAATTAACTTTTTCATGCTGCCAATATGACCCTGGTGTCAGTGGCGGCTTGAAAAGGTTTGAAATACACATCACATCCTTCATTCCTCCTCATTTCACAGAAACTTTGAAGAAGTAAAAGCTATATCCTTTTTATACCCAGGTCTCAGTATGTCAACCACTTTTCATGCTGGCACAACATTTTTAAAGAAGACCATCACAATTTCCCCATAATGGTCAATGATCATTGATTTCAGTGTCCTGCTGACTATATGAAGGTCATGGTATACCCCAATTTCCTTCAGAAACTATCTAAAGGGTGTTAATGTCAAACCATTAATCTCCTAAAGCAATCCCTCATGCACTGACTAAAGTTCAGAACATCAGCCACAACAATACTTTACAATGTCATTATCACACACAGGTGAATATATATATATATATATATATTATTATACGGGCTTGCCTGCAACAACACGGCCCCTCCTTTGCGAGGCAAACTCAGCGCTCATGCGAGCATGATCCGGCTGCAACTTAGACTATTTCTGGTGCATGCTGGGAGAGGTAGTCGGACAATTTTCTACCTCTGCCCAAACTACCGATTGGATCAGCTGACCTCCCACCTATGGGAGTGCCCTAGGAGTTTCAAAAGAGGGAGAAGGCGTTACCTGGCGGTCATCAGCATCTGAAGAAGGCCAAATCACCGAAATGCATCATGCTGTACACTGCTGTGAATAAAGGGCTCCCGAAAATTACCCCGCTGTATCCCAGGATTACTTCTTTCAAGTGGTCGTCTTTTGATATTTTCCGCGTCTGCCAGGAGCGCGGTACTGGTATCCGTCTCACAAGAATCCAGGGACATTGCTGGCACAGAAACTGTTATTGAATCGAGGTATCGATAGTTCCCTGTGATCGCCCCAGCTGCAAACTAGTTTAGCGACCGCTGTCAATTGACAGACTGTGACTGCACGGGGAGGCGGGTTGAATCCCTCCCGCTTCACGGCACGACCTGCTCGACAGCTGAAGGTGGAGGCGTTGGGGACCGGAGGGAGCCTTGGGCACTTATTATACGGGCTCGCCTGCAACAACACGGCCCCTCCTTTGCGAGGCAAACTCAGCGCTCATGCGAGCATGATCCGGCTGCAACTTAGACTATTTCTGGTGCATGCTGGGAGAGGTAGTCGGACAATTTTCTACCTCTGCCCAAACTACCGATGGGATCAGCTGACCTCCCACCTATGGGAGTGCCCTAGGAGTTTCAAAAGAGGGAGAAGGCGTTACCTGGCGGTCATCAGCATCTGAAGAAGGCCAAATCGCCGAAATGCATCACGCTGTACACTGCTGTGAATAAAGGGCTCCCGAAAATTACCCCGCTGTATCCCAGGATTACTTCTTTCAAGTGGTCGTCTTTTGATATTTTCCGCGTCTGCCAGGAGCACGGTACTGGGATCCGTCTCACAAGAATCCAGGGACATTGCTGGCACAGAAACTGTTATTGAATCGAGGTATCGATAGTTCCCTGTGATCGCCCCAGCTGCAAACTAGTTTAGTGGCCGCTGTCAATTGACAGACTGTGACTGCACGGGGAGGCGGGTTGAATCCCTCCCGCTTCACGGCACGACCTGCTCGACAGCTGAAGGTGGAGGTGTTGGGGACCGGAGGGAGCCTTGGGCACTTATTATACGGGCTCGCCTGCAACAACACGGCCCCTCCTTTGCGAGGCAAACTCAGCGCTCATGCGAGCATGATCCGGCTGCAACTTAGACTATTTCTGGTGCATGCTGGGAGAGGTAGTCGGACAATTTTCTACCTCTGCCCAAACTACCGATTGGATCAGCTGACCTCCCACCTATGGGAGTGCCCTAGGAGTTTCAAAAGAGGGAGAAGGCGTTACCTGGCGGTCATCAGCATCTGAAGAAGGCCAAATCGCCGAAATGCATCATGCTGTACACTGCTGTGAATAAAGGGCTCCCGAAAATTACCCCGCTGTATCCCAGGATTACTTCTTTCAAGTGGTCGTCTTTTGATATTTTCCGCGTCTGCCAGGAGCGCGGTACTGGGATCCGTCTCACAAGAATCCAGGGACATTGCTGGCACAGAAACTGTTATTGAATCGAGGTATCGATAGTTCCCTGTGATCGCCCCAGCTGCGAACTAGTTTAGTGACCGCTGTCAATTGACAGACTGTGACTGCACGGGGAGGCGGGTTGAATCCCTCCCGCTTCACGGCACGACCTGCTCGACAGCTGAAGGTGGAGGCGTTGGGGACCGGAGGGAGCCTTGGGCACTTATTATACGGGCTCGCCTGCAACAACACGGCCCCTCCTTTGCGAGGCAAACTCAGCGCTCATGCGAGCATGATCCGGCTGCAACTTAAGACTATTTCTGGTGCATGCTGGGAGAGGTAGTCGGACAATTTTCTACCTCTGCCCAAACTACCGATTGGATCAGCTGACCTCCCACCTATGGGAGTGCCCTAGGAGTTTCAAAAGAGGGAGAAGGCGTTACCTGGCGGTCATCAGCATCTGAAGAAGGCCAAATCGCCGAAATGCATCATGCTGTACACTGCTGTGAATAAAGGGCTCACAAAAATTACCCCGCTGTATCCCAGGATTACTTCTTTCAAGTGGTCGTCTTTTGATATTTTCCGCGTCTGCCAGGAGAGCGGTACTGGGATCCGTCTCACAAGAATCCAGGGACATTGCTGGCACAGAAACTGTTATTGAATCGAGGTATCGATAGTTCCCTGTGATCGCCCCAGCTGCGAACTAGTTTAGTGACCGCTGTCAATTGACAGACTGTGACTGCACGGGGAGGCGGGTTGAATCCCTCCCTCTTCACGGCACGACCTCCTCGACAGCTGAAGGTGGAGGCGTTGGGGACCGGAGGGAGCCTTGGGCACTTATTATACGGGCTCGCCTGCAACAACACGGCCCCTCCTTTGCGAGGCAAACTCAGCGCTCATGCGAGCATGATCCGGCTGCAACTTAGACTATTTCTGGTGCATGCTGGGAGAGGTAGTCGGACAATTTTCTACCTCTGCCCAAACTACCGATTGGATCATCTGACCTCCCACCTATGGGAGTGCCCTAGGAGTTTCAAAAGAGGGAGAAGGCGTTACCTGGCGGTCATCAGCATCTGGAGAACGCCAAATCGCCGAAATGCATCATGCTGTACACTGCTGTGAATAAAGGGCTCCCGAAAATTACCCCGCTGTATCCCAGGATTACTTCTTTCAAGTGGTCGTCTTTTGATATTTTCCGCGTCTGCCAGGAGCGCGGTACTGGGATCCGTCTCACAAGAATCCAGGGACATTGCTGGCACAGAAACTGTTATTGAATCGAGGTATCGATAGTTCCCTGTGATCGCCCCAGCTGCGAACTAGTTTAGTGACCGCTGTCAATTGACAGACTGTGACTGCACGGGGAGGCGGGTTGAATCCTTCCCGCTTCACGGCACGACCTGCTCGACAGCTGAAGGTGGAGGCGTTGGGGACCGGAGGGAGCCTTGGGCACTTATTATACGGGCTCGCCTGCAACAACACGGCCCCTCCTTTGCGAGGCAAACTCAGCGCTCATGCGAGCATGATCCGGCTGCAACTTAGACTATTTCTGGTGCATGCTGGGAGAGGTAGTCGGACAATTTTCTACCTCTGCCCAGACTACCAATTGGATCAGCTGACCCCCCACCGATGGGAGTGCCCTAGGAGTTTCAAAAGAGGGAGAAGGCGTTACCTGGCGGTCATCAGCATCTGAAGAAGGCCAAATCGCCGAAATGCATCATGCTGTACACTGCTGTGAATAAAGGGCTCCCGAAAATTACCCCGCTGTATCCCAGGATTACTTCTTTCAAGTGGTCGTCTTTTGATATTTTCCGCGTCTGCCAGGAGCGCCATACTGGGATCCATCTCACAAGAATCCAGGGACATTGCTGGCACAGAAACTGTTATTGAATCGAGGTATCGATAGTTCCCTGTGATCGCCCCAGCTGCAAACTAGTTTAGTGACCGCTGTCAATTGACAGACTGTGACTGCACGGGGAGGCGGGTTGAATCCCTCCCGCTTCACGGCACAACCTGCTCGACAGCTGAAGGTGGAGGCGTTGGGGACCGGAGGGAGCCTTGGGCACTTATTATACGGGCTCGCCTGCAACAGCACGGCCCCTCCTTTGCGAGGCAAACTCAGCGCTCATGCGAGCATGATCCGGCTGCAACTTAGACTATTTCTGGTGCATGCTGGGAGAGGTAGTCGGACAATTTTCTACCTCTGCCCAAACTACCGATTGGATCATCTGACCTCCCACCTATGGGAGTGCCCTAGGAGTTTCAAAAGAGGGAGAAGGCGTTACCTGGCGGTCATCAGCATCTGGAGAACGCCAAATCGCCGAAATGCATCATGCTGTACACTGCTGTGAATAAAGGGCTCCCGAAAATTACCCCGCTGTATCCCAGGATTACTTCTTTCAAGTGGTCGTCTTTTGATATTTTCCGCGTCTGCCAGGAGCGCGGTACTGGGATCTGTCTCACAAGAATCCAGGGACATTGCTGGCACAGAAACTGTTATTGAATCGAGGTATCGATAGTTCCCTGTGATCGCCCCAGCTGCGAACTAGTTTAGTGACCGCTGTCAATTGACAGACTGTGACTGCACGGGGAGGCGGGTTGAATCCCTCCCGCTTCACGGCACGACCTGCTCGACAGCTGAAGGTGGAGGCGTTGGGGACCGGAGGGAGCCTTGGGCACTTATTATACGGGCTCGCCTGCAACAACACGGCCCCTCCTTTGCGAGGCAAACTCAGCTCTCATGCGAGCATGATCCGGCTGCAACTTAGACTATTTCTGGTGCATGCTGGGAGAGGTAGTCGGACAATTTTCTACCTCTGCCCAAACTACCGATTGGATCAGCTGACCTCCCACCTATGGGAGTGCCCTAGGAGTTTCAAAAGAGGGAGAAGGCGTTACCTGGCGGTCATCAGCATCTGAAGAAGGCCAAATCGCCGAAATGCATCATGCTGTACACTGCTGTGAATAAAGGGCTCCCGAAAATTACCCCGCTGTATCCCAGGATTACTTCTTTCAAGTGGTCGTCTTTTGATATTTTCCGCGTCTGCCAGGAGCGCCATACTGGGATCCATCTCACAAGAATCCAGGGACATTGCTGGCACAGAAACTGTTATTGAATCGAGGTATCGATAGTTCCCTGTGATCGCCCCAGCTGCGAACTAGTTTAGTGACCGCTGTCAATTGACAGACTGTGACTGCACGGGGAGGCGGGTTGAATCCCTCCCGCTTCACGGCACGACCTGCTCGACAGCTGAAGGTGGAGGCGTTGGGGACCGGAGGGAGCCTTGGGCACTTATTATACGGGCTCGCCTGCAACAACACGGCCCCTCCTTTGCGAGGCAAACTCAGCGCTCATGCGAGCATGATCCGGCTGCAACTTAGACTATTTCTGGTGCATGCTGGGAGAGGTAGTCGGACAATTTTCTACCTCTGCCCAAACTACCGATTGGATCATCTGACCTCCCACCTATGGGAGTGCCCTAGGAGTTTCAAAAGAGGGAGAAGGCGTTACCTGGCGGTCATCAGCATCTGAAGAAGGCCAAATCGCCGAAATGCATCATGCTGTACACTGCTGTGAATAAAGGGCTCCCGAAAATTACCCCGCTGTATCCCAGGATTACTTCTTTCAAGTGGTCGTCTTTTGATATTTTCCGCGTCTGTCAGGAGCGCGGTACTGGGATCCGTCTCACAAGAATCCAGGGACATTGCTGGCACAGAAACTGTTATTGAATCGAGGTATCGATAGTTCCCTGTGATCGCCCCAGCTGCGAACTAGTTTAGTGGCCGCTGTCAATTGACAGACTGTGACTGCACGGGAGGCGGGTTGAATCCCTCCCGCTTCACGGCACGACCTGCTCGACAGCTGAAGGTGGAGGCGTTGGGGACCGGAGGGAGCCTTGGGCACTTATTATACGGGCTCGCCTGCAACAACACGGCCCCTCCTTTGCGAGGCAAACTCAGCGCTCATGCGAGCATGATCCGGCTGCAACTTAGACTATTTCTGGTGCATGCTGGGAGAGGTAGTCGGACAATTTTCTACCTCTGCCCAAACTACCGATTGGATCAGCTGACCTCCCACCTATGGGAGTGCCCTAGGAGTTTCAAAAGAGGGAGAAGGCGTTACCTGGCGGTCATCAGCATCTGAAGAAGGCCAAATCGCCGAAATGCATCATGCTGTACACTGCTGTGAATAAAGGGCTCCCGAAAATTACCCCGCTGTATCCCAGGATTACTTCTTTCAAGTGGTCGTCTTTTGATATTTTCCGCGTCTGCCAGGAGCGCGGTACTGGGATCCGTCTCACAAGAATCCAGGGACATTGCTGGCACAGAAACTGTTATTGAATCGAGGTATCGATAGTTCCCTGTGATCGCCCCAGCTGCAAACTAGTTTAGTGACCGCTGTCAATTGACAGACTGTGACTGCACGGGGATGCGGGTTGAATCCCTCCCGCTTCACGGCACGACCTGCTCGACAGCTGAAGGTGGAGGCGTTGGGGACCGGAGGGAGCCTTGGGCACTTATCATACGGGCTCGCCTGCAACAACACGGCCCCTCCTTTGCGAGGCAAACTCAGCGCTCATGCGAGCATGATCCGGCTGCAACTTAGACTATTTCTGGTGCATGCTGGGAGAGGTAGTCGGACAATTTTCTACCTCTGCCCAAACTACCGATTGGATCAGCTGACCTCCCACCTATGGGAGTGCCCTAGGAGTTTCAAAAGAGGGAGAAGGCGTTACCTGGCGGTCATCAGCATCTGAAGAAGGCCAAATCGCCGAAATGCATCATGCTGTACACTGCTGTGAATAAAGGGCTCCCGAAAATTACCCCGCTGTATCCCAGGATTACTTCTTTCAAGTGCTCGTCTTTTGATATTTTCCGCGTCTGCCAGAAGAGCGGTACTGGGATTGGTCTCGCAAGAATCCAGGGACATTGCTGGCACAGAAACTGTTATTGAATCGAGGTATCGATAGTTCCCTGTGATCGCCCCAGCTGCGAACTAGTTTAGTGACCACTGTCAATTGACAGACTGTGACTGCAAGGGGAGGCGGGTTGAATCCCTCCAGCTTCACGGCACGACCTGCTCGACAGCTGAAGGTGGAGGCGTTGGGGACCGGAGGGAGCCTTGGGCACTTATTATACGGGCTCGCCTGCAACAACACAGCCCCTCCTTTGCGAGGCAAACTCAGCGCTCATGCGAGCATGATCCGGCTGCAACTTAGACTATTTCTGGTGCATGCTGGGAGAGGTAGTCGGACAATTTTCTACCTCTGCCCAAACTACCGATTGGATCAGCTGACCTCCCACCTATGGGAGTGCCCTAGGAGTTTCAAAAGAGGGAGAAGGCGTTACCTGGCGGTCATCAGCATCTGAAGAAGGCCAAATCACCGAAATGCATCATGCTGTACACTGCTGTGAATAAAGGGCTCCCGAAAATTACCCCGCTGTATCCCAGGATTACTTCTTTCAAGTGGTCGTCTTTTGATATTTTCCGCGTCTGCCAGGAGCGCGGTACTGGTATCCGTCTCACAAGAATCCAGGGACATTGCTGGCACAGAAACTGTTATTGAATCGAGGTATCGATAGTTCCCTGTGATCGCCCCAGCTGCAAACTAGTTTAGCGACCGCTGTCAATTGACAGACTGTGACTGCACGGGGAGGCGGGTTGAATCCCTCCCGCTTCACGGCACGACCTGCTCGACAGCTGAAGGTGGAGGCGTTGGGGACCGGAGGGAGCCTTGGGCACTTATTATACGGGCTCGCCTGCAACAACACGGCCCCTCCTTTGCGAGGCAAACTCAGCGCTCATGCGAGCATGATCCGGCTGCAACTTAGACTATTTCTGGTGCATGCTGGGAGAGGTAGTCGGACAATTTTCTACCTCTGCCCAAACTACCGATGGGATCAGCTGACCTCCCACCTATGGGAGTGCCCTAGGAGTTTCAAAAGAGGGAGAAGGCGTTACCTGGCGGTCATCAGCATCTGAAGAAGGCCAAATCGCCGAAATGCATCACGCTGTACACTGCTGTGAATAAAGGGCTCCCGAAAATTACCCCGCTGTATCCCAGGATTACTTCTTTCAAGTGGTCGTCTTTTGATATTTTCCGCGTCTGCCAGGAGCACGGTACTGGGATCCGTCTCACAAGAATCCAGGGACATTGCTGGCACAGAAACTGTTATTGAATCGAGGTATCGATAGTTCCCTGTGATCGCCCCAGCTGCAAACTAGTTTAGTGGCCGCTGTCAATTGACAGACTGTGACTGCACGGGGAGGCGGGTTGAATCCCTCCCGCTTCACGGCACGACCTGCTCGACAGCTGAAGGTGGAGGTGTTGGGGACCGGAGGGAGCCTTGGGCACTTATTATACGGGCTCGCCTGCAACAACACGGCCCCTCCTTTGCGAGGCAAACTCAGCGCTCATGCGAGCATGATCCGGCTGCAACTTAGACTATTTCTGGTGCATGCTGGGAGAGGTAGTCGGACAATTTTCTACCTCTGCCCAAACTACCGATTGGATCAGCTGACCTCCCACCTATGGGAGTGCCCTAGGAGTTTCAAAAGAGGGAGAAGGCGTTACCTGGCGGTCATCAGCATCTGAAGAAGGCCAAATCGCCGAAATGCATCATGCTGTACACTGCTGTGAATAAAGGGCTCCCGAAAATTACCCCGCTGTATCCCAGGATTACTTCTTTCAAGTGGTCGTCTTTTGATATTTTCCGCGTCTGCCAGGAGCGCGGTACTGGGATCCGTCTCACAAGAATCCAGGGACATTGCTGGCACAGAAACTGTTATTGAATCGAGGTATCGATAGTTCCCTGTGATCGCCCCAGCTGCGAACTAGTTTAGTGACCGCTGTCAATTGACAGACTGTGACTGCACGGGGAGGCGGGTTGAATCCCTCCCGCTTCACGGCACGACCTGCTCGACAGCTGAAGGTGGAGGCGTTGGGGACCGGAGGGAGCCTTGGGCACTTATTATACGGGCTCGCCTGCAACAACACGGCCCCTCCTTTGCGAGGCAAACTCAGCGCTCATGCGAGCATGATCCGGCTGCAACTTAAGACTATTTCTGGTGCATGCTGGGAGAGGTAGTCGGACAATTTTCTACCTCTGCCCAAACTACCGATTGGATCAGCTGACCTCCCACCTATGGGAGTGCCCTAGGAGTTTCAAAAGAGGGAGAAGGCGTTACCTGGCGGTCATCAGCATCTGAAGAAGGCCAAATCGCCGAAATGCATCATGCTGTACACTGCTGTGAATAAAGGGCTCACAAAAATTACCCCGCTGTATCCCAGGATTACTTCTTTCAAGTGGTCGTCTTTTGATATTTTCCGCGTCTGCCAGGAGAGCGGTACTGGGATCCGTCTCACAAGAATCCAGGGACATTGCTGGCACAGAAACTGTTATTGAATCGAGGTATCGATAGTTCCCTGTGATCGCCCCAGCTGCGAACTAGTTTAGTGACCGCTGTCAATTGACAGACTGTGACTGCACGGGGAGGCGGGTTGAATCCCTCCCTCTTCACGGCACGACCTCCTCGACAGCTGAAGGTGGAGGCGTTGGGGACCGGAGGGAGCCTTGGGCACTTATTATACGGGCTCGCCTGCAACAACACGGCCCCTCCTTTGCGAGGCAAACTCAGCGCTCATGCGAGCATGATCCGGCTGCAACTTAGACTATTTCTGGTGCATGCTGGGAGAGGTAGTCGGACAATTTTCTACCTCTGCCCAAACTACCGATTGGATCATCTGACCTCCCACCTATGGGAGTGCCCTAGGAGTTTCAAAAGAGGGAGAAGGCGTTACCTGGCGGTCATCAGCATCTGGAGAACGCCAAATCGCCGAAATGCATCATGCTGTACACTGCTGTGAATAAAGGGCTCCCGAAAATTACCCCGCTGTATCCCAGGATTACTTCTTTCAAGTGGTCGTCTTTTGATATTTTCCGCGTCTGCCAGGAGCGCGGTACTGGGATCCGTCTCACAAGAATCCAGGGACATTGCTGGCACAGAAACTGTTATTGAATCGAGGTATCGATAGTTCCCTGTGATCGCCCCAGCTGCGAACTAGTTTAGTGACCGCTGTCAATTGACAGACTGTGACTGCACGGGGAGGCGGGTTGAATCCTTCCCGCTTCACGGCACGACCTGCTCGACAGCTGAAGGTGGAGGCGTTGGGGACCGGAGGGAGCCTTGGGCACTTATTATACGGGCTCGCCTGCAACAACACGGCCCCTCCTTTGCGAGGCAAACTCAGCGCTCATGCGAGCATGATCCGGCTGCAACTTAGACTATTTCTGGTGCATGCTGGGAGAGGTAGTCGGACAATTTTCTACCTCTGCCCAGACTACCAATTGGATCAGCTGACCCCCCACCGATGGGAGTGCCCTAGGAGTTTCAAAAGAGGGAGAAGGCGTTACCTGGCGGTCATCAGCATCTGAAGAAGGCCAAATCGCCGAAATGCATCATGCTGTACACTGCTGTGAATAAAGGGCTCCCGAAAATTACCCCGCTGTATCCCAGGATTACTTCTTTCAAGTGGTCGTCTTTTGATATTTTCCGCGTCTGCCAGGAGCGCCATACTGGGATCCATCTCACAAGAATCCAGGGACATTGCTGGCACAGAAACTGTTATTGAATCGAGGTATCGATAGTTCCCTGTGATCGCCCCAGCTGCAAACTAGTTTAGTGACCGCTGTCAATTGACAGACTGTGACTGCACGGGGAGGCGGGTTGAATCCCTCCCGCTTCACGGCACAACCTGCTCGACAGCTGAAGGTGGAGGCGTTGGGGACCGGAGGGAGCCTTGGGCACTTATTATACGGGCTCGCCTGCAACAGCACGGCCCCTCCTTTGCGAGGCAAACTCAGCGCTCATGCGAGCATGATCCGGCTGCAACTTAGACTATTTCTGGTGCATGCTGGGAGAGGTAGTCGGACAATTTTCTACCTCTGCCCAAACTACCGATTGGATCAGCTGACCTCCCACCTATGGGAGTGCCCTAGGAGTTTCAAAAGAGGGAGAAGGCGTTACCTGGCGGTCATCAGCATCTGAAGAAGGCCAAATCGCCGAAATGCATCATGCTGTACACTGCTGTGAATAAAGGGCTCCCGAAAATTACCCCGCTGTATCCCAGGATTACTTCTTTCAAGTGGTCGTCTTTTGATATTTTCCGCGTCTGCCAGGAGCGCGGTACTGGGATCCGTCTCACAAGAATCCAGGGACATTGCTGGCACAGAAACTGTTATTGAATCGAGGTATCGATAGTTCCCTGTGATCGCCCCAGCTGCAAACTAGTTTAGTGACCGCTGTCAATTGACAGACTGTGACTGCACGGGGATGCGGGTTGAATCCCTCCCGCTTCACGGCACGACCTGCTCGACAGCTGAAGGTGGAGGCGTTGGGGACCGGAGGGAGCCTTGGGCACTTATCATACGGGCTCGCCTGCAACAACACGGCCCCTCCTTTGCGAGGCAAACTCAGCGCTCATGCGAGCATGATCCGGCTGCAACTTAGACTATTTCTGGTGCATGCTGGGAGAGGTAGTCGGACAATTTTCTACCTCTGCCCAAACTACCGATTGGATCAGCTGACCTCCCACCTATGGGAGTGCCCTAGGAGTTTCAAAAGAGGGAGAAGGCGTTACCTGGCGGTCATCAGCATCTGAAGAAGGCCAAATCGCCGAAATGCATCATGCTGTACACTGCTGTGAATAAAGGGCTCCCGAAAATTACCCCGCTGTATCCCAGGATTACTTCTTTCAAGTGCTCGTCTTTTGATATTTTCCGCGTCTGCCAGAAGAGCGGTACTGGGATTGGTCTCGCAAGAATCCAGGGACATTGCTGGCACAGAAACTGTTATTGAATCGAGGTATCGATAGTTCCCTGTGATCGCCCCAGCTGCGAACTAGTTTAGTGACCACTGTCAATTGACAGACTGTGACTGCAAGGGGAGGCGGGTTGAATCCCTCCAGCTTCACGGCACGACCTGCTCGACAGCTGAAGGTGGAGGCGTTGGGGACCGGAGGGAGCCTTGGGCACTTATTATACGGGCTCGCCTGCAACAACACAGCCCCTCCTTTGCGAGGCAAACTCAGCGCTCATGCGAGCATGATCCGGCTGCAACTTAGACTATTTCTGGTGCATGCTGGGAGAGGTAGTCGGACAATTTTCTACCTCTGCCCAAACTACCGATTGGATCAGCTGACCTCCCACCTATGGGAGTGCCCTAGGAGTTTCAAAAGAGGGAGAAGGCGTTACCTGGCGGTCATCAGCATCTGAAGAAGGCCAAATCACCGAAATGCATCATGCTGTACACTGCTGTGAATAAAGGGCTCCCGAAAATTACCCCGCTGTATCCCAGGATTACTTCTTTCAAGTGGTCGTCTTTTGATATTTTCCGCGTCTGCCAGGAGCGCGGTACTGGTATCCGTCTCACAAGAATCCAGGGACATTGCTGGCACAGAAACTGTTATTGAATCGAGGTATCGATAGTTCCCTGTGATCGCCCCAGCTGCAAACTAGTTTAGCGACCGCTGTCAATTGACAGACTGTGACTGCACGGGGAGGCGGGTTGAATCCCTCCCGCTTCACGGCACGACCTGCTCGACAGCTGAAGGTGGAGGCGTTGGGGACCGGAGGGAGCCTTGGGCACTTATTATACGGGCTCGCCTGCAACAACACGGCCCCTCCTTTGCGAGGCAAACTCAGCGCTCATGCGAGCATGATCCGGCTGCAACTTAGACTATTTCTGGTGCATGCTGGGAGAGGTAGTCGGACAATTTTCTACCTCTGCCCAAACTACCGATGGGATCAGCTGACCTCCCACCTATGGGAGTGCCCTAGGAGTTTCAAAAGAGGGAGAAGGCGTTACCTGGCGGTCATCAGCATCTGAAGAAGGCCAAATCGCCGAAATGCATCACGCTGTACACTGCTGTGAATAAAGGGCTCCCGAAAATTACCCCGCTGTATCCCAGGATTACTTCTTTCAAGTGGTCGTCTTTTGATATTTTCCGCGTCTGCCAGGAGCACGGTACTGGGATCCGTCTCACAAGAATCCAGGGACATTGCTGGCACAGAAACTGTTATTGAATCGAGGTATCGATAGTTCCCTGTGATCGCCCCAGCTGCAAACTAGTTTAGTGGCCGCTGTCAATTGACAGACTGTGACTGCACGGGGAGGCGGGTTGAATCCCTCCCGCTTCACGGCACGACCTGCTCGACAGCTGAAGGTGGAGGTGTTGGGGACCGGAGGGAGCCTTGGGCACTTATTATACGGGCTCGCCTGCAACAACACGGCCCCTCCTTTGCGAGGCAAACTCAGCGCTCATGCGAGCATGATCCGGCTGCAACTTAGACTATTTCTGGTGCATGCTGGGAGAGGTAGTCGGACAATTTTCTACCTCTGCCCAAACTACCGATTGGATCAGCTGACCTCCCACCTATGGGAGTGCCCTAGGAGTTTCAAAAGAGGGAGAAGGCGTTACCTGGCGGTCATCAGCATCTGAAGAAGGCCAAATCGCCGAAATGCATCATGCTGTACACTGCTGTGAATAAAGGGCTCCCGAAAATTACCCCGCTGTATCCCAGGATTACTTCTTTCAAGTGGTCGTCTTTTGATATTTTCCGCGTCTGCCAGGAGCGCGGTACTGGGATCCGTCTCACAAGAATCCAGGGACATTGCTGGCACAGAAACTGTTATTGAATCGAGGTATCGATAGTTCCCTGTGATCGCCCCAGCTGCGAACTAGTTTAGTGACCGCTGTCAATTGACAGACTGTGACTGCACGGGGAGGCGGGTTGAATCCCTCCCGCTTCACGGCACGACCTGCTCGACAGCTGAAGGTGGAGGCGTTGGGGACCGGAGGGAGCCTTGGGCACTTATTATACGGGCTCGCCTGCAACAACACGGCCCCTCCTTTGCGAGGCAAACTCAGCGCTCATGCGAGCATGATCCGGCTGCAACTTAAGACTATTTCTGGTGCATGCTGGGAGAGGTAGTCGGACAATTTTCTACCTCTGCCCAAACTACCGATTGGATCAGCTGACCTCCCACCTATGGGAGTGCCCTAGGAGTTTCAAAAGAGGGAGAAGGCGTTACCTGGCGGTCATCAGCATCTGAAGAAGGCCAAATCGCCGAAATGCATCATGCTGTACACTGCTGTGAATAAAGGGCTCACAAAAATTACCCCGCTGTATCCCAGGATTACTTCTTTCAAGTGGTCGTCTTTTGATATTTTCCGCGTCTGCCAGGAGAGCGGTACTGGGATCCGTCTCACAAGAATCCAGGGACATTGCTGGCACAGAAACTGTTATTGAATCGAGGTATCGATAGTTCCCTGTGATCGCCCCAGCTGCGAACTAGTTTAGTGACCGCTGTCAATTGACAGACTGTGACTGCACGGGGAGGCGGGTTGAATCCCTCCCTCTTCACGGCACGACCTCCTCGACAGCTGAAGGTGGAGGCGTTGGGGACCGGAGGGAGCCTTGGGCACTTATTATACGGGCTCGCCTGCAACAACACGGCCCCTCCTTTGCGAGGCAAACTCAGCGCTCATGCGAGCATGATCCGGCTGCAACTTAGACTATTTCTGGTGCATGCTGGGAGAGGTAGTCGGACAATTTTCTACCTCTGCCCAAACTACCGATTGGATCATCTGACCTCCCACCTATGGGAGTGCCCTAGGAGTTTCAAAAGAGGGAGAAGGCGTTACCTGGCGGTCATCAGCATCTGGAGAACGCCAAATCGCCGAAATGCATCATGCTGTACACTGCTGTGAATAAAGGGCTCCCGAAAATTACCCCGCTGTATCCCAGGATTACTTCTTTCAAGTGGTCGTCTTTTGATATTTTCCGCGTCTGCCAGGAGCGCGGTACTGGGATCCGTCTCACAAGAATCCAGGGACATTGCTGGCACAGAAACTGTTATTGAATCGAGGTATCGATAGTTCCCTGTGATCGCCCCAGCTGCGAACTAGTTTAGTGACCGCTGTCAATTGACAGACTGTGACTGCACGGGGAGGCGGGTTGAATCCTTCCCGCTTCACGGCACGACCTGCTCGACAGCTGAAGGTGGAGGCGTTGGGGACCGGAGGGAGCCTTGGGCACTTATTATACGGGCTCGCCTGCAACAACACGGCCCCTCCTTTGCGAGGCAAACTCAGCGCTCATGCGAGCATGATCCGGCTGCAACTTAGACTATTTCTGGTGCATGCTGGGAGAGGTAGTCGGACAATTTTCTACCTCTGCCCAGACTACCAATTGGATCAGCTGACCCCCCACCGATGGGAGTGCCCTAGGAGTTTCAAAAGAGGGAGAAGGCGTTACCTGGCGGTCATCAGCATCTGAAGAAGGCCAAATCGCCGAAATGCATCATGCTGTACACTGCTGTGAATAAAGGGCTCCCGAAAATTACCCCGCTGTATCCCAGGATTACTTCTTTCAAGTGGTCGTCTTTTGATATTTTCCGCGTCTGCCAGGAGCGCCATACTGGGATCCATCTCACAAGAATCCAGGGACATTGCTGGCACAGAAACTGTTATTGAATCGAGGTATCGATAGTTCCCTGTGATCGCCCCAGCTGCAAACTAGTTTAGTGACCGCTGTCAATTGACAGACTGTGACTGCACGGGGAGGCGGGTTGAATCCCTCCCGCTTCACGGCACAACCTGCTCGACAGCTGAAGGTGGAGGCGTTGGGGACCGGAGGGAGCCTTGGGCACTTATTATACGGGCTCGCCTGCAACAGCACGGCCCCTCCTTTGCGAGGCAAACTCAGCGCTCATGCGAGCATGATCCGGCTGCAACTTAGACTATTTCTGGTGCATGCTGGGAGAGGTAGTCGGACAATTTTCTACCTCTGCCCAAACTACCGATTGGATCATCTGACCTCCCACCTATGGGAGTGCCCTAGGAGTTTCAAAAGAGGGAGAAGGCGTTACCTGGCGGTCATCAGCATCTGGAGAACGCCAAATCGCCGAAATGCATCATGCTGTACACTGCTGTGAATAAAGGGCTCCCGAAAATTACCCCGCTGTATCCCAGGATTACTTCTTTCAAGTGGTCGTCTTTTGATATTTTCCGCGTCTGCCAGGAGCGCGGTACTGGGATCTGTCTCACAAGAATCCAGGGACATTGCTGGCACAGAAACTGTTATTGAATCGAGGTATCGATAGTTCCCTGTGATCGCCCCAGCTGCGAACTAGTTTAGTGACCGCTGTCAATTGACAGACTGTGACTGCACGGGGAGGCGGGTTGAATCCCTCCCGCTTCACGGCACGACCTGCTCGACAGCTGAAGGTGGAGGCGTTGGGGACCGGAGGGAGCCTTGGGCACTTATTATACGGGCTCGCCTGCAACAACACGGCCCCTCCTTTGCGAGGCAAACTCAGCTCTCATGCGAGCATGATCCGGCTGCAACTTAGACTATTTCTGGTGCATGCTGGGAGAGGTAGTCGGACAATTTTCTACCTCTGCCCAAACTACCGATTGGATCAGCTGACCTCCCACCTATGGGAGTGCCCTAGGAGTTTCAAAAGAGGGAGAAGGCGTTACCTGGCGGTCATCAGCATCTGAAGAAGGCCAAATCGCCGAAATGCATCATGCTGTACACTGCTGTGAATAAAGGGCTCCCGAAAATTACCCCGCTGTATCCCAGGATTACTTCTTTCAAGTGGTCGTCTTTTGATATTTTCCGCGTCTGCCAGGAGCGCCATACTGGGATCCATCTCACAAGAATCCAGGGACATTGCTGGCACAGAAACTGTTATTGAATCGAGGTATCGATAGTTCCCTGTGATCGCCCCAGCTGCGAACTAGTTTAGTGACCGCTGTCAATTGACAGACTGTGACTGCACGGGGAGGCGGGTTGAATCCCTCCCGCTTCACGGCACGACCTGCTCGACAGCTGAAGGTGGAGGCGTTGGGGACCGGAGGGAGCCTTGGGCACTTATTATACGGGCTCGCCTGCAACAACACGGCCCCTCCTTTGCGAGGCAAACTCAGCGCTCATGCGAGCATGATCCGGCTGCAACTTAGACTATTTCTGGTGCATGCTGGGAGAGGTAGTCGGACAATTTTCTACCTCTGCCCAAACTACCGATTGGATCATCTGACCTCCCACCTATGGGAGTGCCCTAGGAGTTTCAAAAGAGGGAGAAGGCGTTACCTGGCGGTCATCAGCATCTGAAGAAGGCCAAATCGCCGAAATGCATCATGCTGTACACTGCTGTGAATAAAGGGCTCCCGAAAATTACCCCGCTGTATCCCAGGATTACTTCTTTCAAGTGGTCGTCTTTTGATATTTTCCGCATCTGTCAGGAGCGCGGTACTGGGATCCGTCTCACAAGAATCCAGGGACATTGCTGGCACAGAAACTGTTATTGAATCGAGGTATCGATAGTTCCCTGTGATCGCCCCAGCTGCGAACTAGTTTAGTGGCCGCTGTCAATTGACAGACTGTGACTGCACGGGAGGCGGGTTGAATCCCTCCCGCTTCACGGCACGACCTGCTCGACAGCTGAAGGTGGAGGCGTTGGGGACCGGAGGGAGCCTTGGGCACTTATTATACGGGCTCGCCTGCAACAACACGGCCCCTCCTTTGCGAGGCAAACTCAGCGCTCATGCGAGCATGATCCGGCTGCAACTTAGACTATTTCTGGTGCATGCTGGGAGAGGTAGTCGGACAATTTTCTACCTCTGCCCAAACTACCGATTGGATCAGCTGACCTCCCACCTATGGGAGTGCCCTAGGAGTTTCAAAAGAGGGAGAAGGCGTTACCTGGCGGTCATCAGCATCTGAAGAAGGCCAAATCGCCGAAATGCATCATGCTGTACACTGCTGTGAATAAAGGGCTCCCGAAAATTACCCCGCTGTATCCCAGGATTACTTCTTTCAAGTGGTCGTCTTTTGATATTTTCCGCGTCTGCCAGGAGCGCGGTACTGGGATCCGTCTCACAAGAATCCAGGGACATTGCTGGCACAGAAACTGTTATTGAATCGAGGTATCGATAGTTCCCTGTGATCGCCCCAGCTGCAAACTAGTTTAGTGACCGCTGTCAATTGACAGACTGTGACTGCACGGGGATGCGGGTTGAATCCCTCCCGCTTCACGGCACGACCTGCTCGACAGCTGAAGGTGGAGGCGTTGGGGACCGGAGGGAGCCTTGGGCACTTATCATACGGGCTCGCCTGCAACAACACGGCCCCTCCTTTGCGAGGCAAACTCAGCGCTCATGCGAGCATGATCCGGCTGCAACTTAGACTATTTCTGGTGCATGCTGGGAGAGGTAGTCGGACAATTTTAAACCTCTGCCCAAACTACCGATTGGATCAGCTGACCTCCCACCTATGGGAGTGCCCTAGGAGTTTCAAAAGAGGGAGAAGGCGTTACCTGGCGGTCATCAGCATCTGAAGAAGGCCAAATCGCCGAAATGCATCATGCTGTACACTGCTGTGAATAAAGGGCTCCCGAAAATTACCCCGCTGTATCCCAGGATTACTTCTTTCAAGTGCTCGTCTTTTGATATTTTCCGCGTCTGCCAGAAGAGCGGTACTGGGATTGGTCTCGCAAGAATCCAGGGACATTGCTGGCACAGAAACTGTTATTGAATCGAGGTATCGATAGTTCCCTGTGATCGCCCCAGCTGCGAACTAGTTTAGTGACCACTGTCAATTGACAGACTGTGACTGCAAGGGGAGGCGGGTTGAATCCCTCCAGCTTCACGGCACGACCTGCTCGACAGCTGAAGGTGGAGGCGTTGGGGACCGGAGGGAGCCTTGGGCACTTATTATACGGGCTCGCCTGCAACAACACAGCCCCTCCTTTGCGAGGCAAACTCAGCGCTCATGCGAGCATGATCCGGCTGCAACTTAGACTATTTCTGGTGCATGCTGGGAGAGGTAGTCGGACAATTTTCTACCTCTGCCCAAACTACCGATTGGATCAGCTGACCTCCCACCTATGGGAGTGCCCTAGGAGTTTCAAAAGAGGGAGAAGGCGTTACCTGGCGGTCATCAGCATCTGAAGAAGGCCAAATCGCCGAAATGCATCATGCTGTACACTGCTGTGAATAAAGGGCTCCCGAAAATTACCCCGCTATATCCCAGGATTACTTCTTTCAAGTGGTTGTCTTTTGATATTTTCCGCGTCTGCCAGGAGCGCGGTACTGGGATCCGTCTCACAAGAATCCAGGGACATTGCTGGCACAGAAACTGTTATTGAATCGAGGTATCGATAGTTCCCTGTGATCGCCCCAGCTGCGAACTAGTTTAGTGACCGCTGTCAATTGACAGACTGTGACTGCACGGGGAGGCGGGTTGAATCCCTCCCGCTTCACGGCACGACCTGCTCGACAGCTGAAGGTGGAGGCGTTGGGGACCGGAGGGAGCCTTGGGCACTTATTATACAGGCTCGCCTGCAACAACACGGCCCCTCCTTTGCGAGGCAAACTCAGCGCTCATGCGAGCATGATCCGGCTGCAACTTAGACTATTTCTGGTGCATGCTGGGAGAGGTAGTCGGACAATTTTCTACCTCTGCCCAAACTACCGATTGGATCAGCTGACCTCCCACCTATGGGAGTGCCCTAGGAGTTTCAAAAGAGGGAGAAGGCGTTACCTGGCGGTCATCAGCATCTGAAGAAGGCCAAATCGCCAAAATGCATCATGCTGTACACTGCTGTGAATAAAGGGCTCCCGAAAATTACCCCGCTGTATCCCAGGATTACTTCTTTCAAGTGGTCGTCTTTTGATATTTTCCGCGTCTGCCAGGAGCGCGGTACTGGGATCCGTCTCACAAGAATCCAGGGACATTGCTGGCACAGAAACTGTTATTGAATCGAGGTATCGATAGTTCTCTGTGATCGCCCCAGCTGCGAACTAGTTTAGTGACCGCTGTCAATTGACAGACTGTGACTGCACGGGGGGGGCGGGTTGAATCCCTCCCGCTTCACGGCACGACCTGCTCGACAGCTGAAGGTGGAGGCGTTGGGGACCGGAGGGAGCCTTGGGCACTTATTATACGGGCTCACCTGCAACAACACGGCCTCTCCTTTGCGAGGCAAACTCAGCGCTCATGCGAGCATGATCCGGCTGCAACTTAGACTATTTCTGGTGCATGCTGGGAGAGGTAGTCGGACAATTTTCTACCTCTGCCCAAACTACCGATTGGATCAGCTGACCTCCCACCTATGGGAGTGCCCTAGGAGTTTCAAAAGAGGGAGAAGGCGTTACCTGGCGGTCATCAGCATCTGAAGAAGGCCAAATCGCCGAAATGCATCATGCTGTACACTGCTGTGAATAAAGGGCTCCCGAAAATTACCCCGCTGTATCCCAGGATTACTTCTTTCAAGTGGTCGTCTTTTGATATTTTCCGCGTCTGCCAGGAGCGCCATACTGGGATCCGTCTCACAAGAATCCAGGGACATTGCTGGCACAGAAACTGTTATTGAATCGAGGTATCGATAGTTCCCTGTGATCGCCCCAGCTGCGAACTAGTTTAGTGACCGCTGTCAATTGACAGACTGTGACTGCACGGGGAGGCGGGTTGAATCCCTCCCGCTTCACGGCACGACCTGCTCGACAGCTGAAGGTGGAGGCGTTGGGGACCGGAGGGAGCCTTGGGCACTTATTATACGGGCTCGCCTGCAACAACACGGCCCCTCCTTTGCGAGGCAAACTCAGCGCTCATGCGAGCATGATCCGGCTGCAACTTAGACTATTTCTGGTGCATGCTGGGAGAGGTAGTCGGACAATTTTCTACCTCTGCCCAAACTACCGATTGGATCAGCTGACCTCCCACCTATGGGAGTGCCCTAGGAGTTTCAAAAGAGGGAGAAGGCGTTACCTGGCGGTCATCAGCATCTGAAGAAGGCCAAATCACCGAAATGCATCATGCTGTACACTGCTGTGAATAAAGGGCTCCCGAATATTACCCCGCTGTATCCCAGAATTACTTCTTTCAAGTGGTCGTCTTTTGATATATATATATATATATATATAGCCATGCATTGTTTAACACAGAGCTAAAACAATGGTACGACTCTTCCCTATTAACGCATGATGAGTTAATGTACTTGAAAATAGACATGCCCACTACACCTGTATTTTATTTGATCCCAAAGGTGCACAAGGATTTGTTTAACCCCCCCGGATGCCCTATTATTTCAGCAATAGGTAGCGCACTAGAAAACACTTCCAAATTTTTTGACTCCTTCCTGAATCCATTGACAAAAACATTACCTTCATTTTTGTTAGACACTGGGGATTTTTTGAAAAAAATATATGATACACCCTGGGAAGATGACTACCTGTTGATCACTATCGACGTGGCCAGCTTGTATACAAGCATCAGACATAAGGATGGCATCCGTGCAGTCAAACACTTCTTGGGCACAAGAGCTATCAGTCTGTGGTCACACACACAAATGCTCCTGAGGATGGTGGAAAAATGTCTGACCAGTAACTACTTTCTATTCTATGGCCAACTATTCCACCAGACGTGTGGTACTGCCATGGGCACCTGCTTCGCCCCCAGCTATGCTAATTTGCATATGGGCTGGTGGGAGGAGCAGGTGGTCCGGACGCAGTACCAAAAGGAATGGGAGGAGAATATTGTCCACTGGAGTCGTTTTATCGACGACTTATTCTTGGTGTGGAGAGGATCAGAGTCAGAAGCAAAGTCTTTCATATCTAAGCTTCAGAAAAACGAGCTAAATCTATCCTTTACAAGCACCATCAGTAAAGATAGTGTCAATTTTCTAGATCTAACAGTGTACGTCGAACAGGGCAAAATCCAAACTAAATTGTACAGAAAACCTACCAGTGGCAACACTTTGTTGCACGCTAAAAGCTTTCACCCTATGGCCCTCAAGAGCAGCATACCATATGGAGAGAGCCTTAGAGTCATACGCAACTGTAGTACTCCCACAGAAACAGAAAAAGAACTGACAGTTTTGAGTACTAGATTTAAGGAACGGGGCTATCCTACCACCTGGATAGCAGAAGGAATACAGAAGGCCTCTAAGCAAAAGAGAGAACAAATCCTCTTTGGCAGTACTGAAGAGCCTAAAAATGAGAACCAATGCAGATTTATAACAAGTTTTTGTAAACAACACGTTGAGGTGAGAAGAATACTCAACAAGCATTGGCATATCATTAAAAATGACCCCGTGCTTGGGAGGGAAGTCCCCAAGAGACCTCAAGTAACATTCAGAAAATCTAAATCTTTTAGAGACTGTTTGGTATCCAACATGCTCACAAAACCCAAGCTAAAAACAACATGGCTAGACAAAAAAGGCTTCGTAAAATGCACAAAGTGCAAGGCATGTAAGTATGGCCTTAACTGTGGTAAATACAGATTAGGTCTTTCCAATAGAACGGAAAAAATCAAACATAAATACACATGCAAAACTGATTACGCGATCTACATCCTCGAGTGCCCTTGTGGGCTCCGGTATGTAGGGAGCACAATCAATGAAGTCTATAAAAGGATTTTGCAGCACTTGCGTGCAATTAAGAATGCCGACAGGGCCTATCCTGTAGCCAGGCATTTCGAGTTGATGCACAATGGGGATGCCAAAGGATTGACATATTGTGTGATCGACTCTATTCCAGCTAGCCAAAGAGGGGGGAACAGACTGAGCAAGTTGAGGAAATTAGAATCTATGTACATAATCAAGCTTAACACCAAGCAACCGAACGGTCTCAACATTGAAGAGGATTTACATAGACACCTTTAACATCTTCAGTGTCTCATAAGTAGTGTCTGTTTTATTCATGTATAATGAATTTATTTTGATCACTTTGATTAATGTGTGGACAGCACACTGTGTAATGTATTCACAAAGCAGGACTAACATGAACTAAGTTAATTGTAAATAATTGTGGTTTGCTTTATGTAAGGGACAACTAAAGTGCTCGCTCACTGGAGCTTCATTGATTCATGTAATGTTTTGTAGAATGAGTTGGGAGGAAACTCAGTGTGTAATGCTTTAAGCCCAAAGGTAAATTGGAAGTTCCTAAACAATCCTATAAACATCTGGGTATGCTCACATGGGCTAAATTTTTCCTATTTTACATCATTGAATTGGTGATAAGCGTTGGCAGAGTGCCTTGTCTCTTTGTCAACATATGGCACTGTTGATAAAGTTTTTTTAAAAACAACTCGTAATATGACATGTTAATATGAAGCAATGAATTGTCCGTGTTTAGCAACCTTTTGCAAACACATACACGCTTTTAACCAAATCTGTACAATTATGTTAAAGGAAATACGAAGAAATACTATTTCTGTACTAAATTGGTAAAATGAAGTCTGTCCTTTCTGTCAGTTGACATGTGGTCATTGACGGATGTGATGTTGAAAAAAACTTTATTTAAAATGGCCGCGCGCTTCTTTAATCACAACCAGTGATCAAGACTACTGTGTAGTCGAAACGCGTTTGGCAGCGGCAATAAAGAAACTTTGAAAAATCTCACCTGGCGTGGTCGTTTATGGAACGAAGTGTGAGGGGCTCAATCCAAGGAGTCCTATTAAGACGACGCAACTCTCGGTCTGGTGGAGGCAGTCAATACTTGGATATTCTTTGGATATATATATATATATATATATATATATTTATATATATATATATATATATATATATATATATATATATATATATATATATATATATATATATATATATATATATATACAGAGTGAATATAACACAACCAACCAGTGCTGTAAAGCGAGACCGGCTGGGTTTGCCAACGATTGTTCATTCTGACAATAAGAACATTATTCCTAGCTCTGTTATTTCTTTTAAATGTTTGCCTTATACATTATGTATTCCCTTGATAAAAGTGAAAGTCTGTACAATGTCACGAATACCTCCCACTTCCTTCCTACCACTGTATACACATCGGGATTAACATTGTTGAGTCTCTCCTCAATTGATTTATGGTTAAATCCCTGTAGGATTTTGTTGACCTTTAATGGAAGGCGAGTATTCCGTATTTTTTCATGCCGCATCTTTGTCTTAGGCTTTTATGTCAACTTCTTTGAGTTCACAAAAAATGTGGAATACACTCAAACTAATATGTATTCATTCATGTTGAACTGTGTAGGCATACTTGGCAACTCAAGATCAACATAATTGATGCTAACTTAAAAAAAAAAATAAACACGTAACTATATTATTATAGATCTGAGCATCAGAATGTATTATTGTAATATATATTTGTAGAGCACATTCACACTTGAGCTTCTTGGCAGTAAAGAATATAAATCAACACAGCACGAAGACAATAAAAAACATTACATGATAAACAACACATGACCAGATATAGAGTTTGGCAGATGGGTTACTTAGCTCATCCGCCTTATTACAAGTGCATTATGTTATGGCTCAGGTAATAATACAGTTATAGACCTGGGCGAGCTAACAAATTAACACTGCGAGTTGGGAAACAACTAAGCCAAGAATCTGGCTCAGCTCTTAGAGCCTGTGCACGAGTCAAGCCTTGAAAATGTTTGCTATGTAAATCATGCAACAAACATTGTGCATAATGTGATAAAATCTCTACATAATAAAAAAAAGTGTATTTCTGTAACATGTGGAAGCTTTGACATTAATACGTCACATTATAGCACTGCCCTGAGAAGTACTTATTAAAAGTGTTTTCAAAGATGAACTTAGAAACATTCTCGCCCAGTCCCCACACTGGTGACAGTGCCATTAGTGAACTAAGAGGCAAGACAGATGTCATGTGAACCGTGTAAGTGGCCCTGCTCATCATCGAGCAATACTATAGTCTATTAAATCAAACACAACAGGTTTTTACACAGCCATTGTTCTGCACTCACATATTTGAACGCAGGGTCAGATTGGCATCAGAAATAGGTCCAGGCACAACAAAACCAGTGGTCTGCACTTGAGTTTTCCGGTTTCATGACACACTGCTTGATTAAAATCAGGGGGCTTTCTTAACATCAGCAGCCTGAACTCCACTGGGACATCTCCTTTGCTCTGCGGGCATTTGAGATCATGGGCATGCCCCATGGAGCTTAGACTGCAGCACCTAGGTAAGGGGCGGAGAGATGATGAATGAGGGATGGAACCAGTGCTTAATTTGAGACGCTAGTTGCTGGTGGTGGTACTGGCACTTATGTTCTGGGGACTGTCACTTAATTTCTGCATCACGTATTTGCTGCGAGCAAAAGACACATAGAAAGACAGAAAAACGTCACAAAGGGAAAAGGCAGAACGCTGCAATAGTGAGATGAAGGGGCAGGGAGTGGCTGTAAGTGGATTAAAGAGACCCGAGATGGATTGTGGAATACTTGACTCAGTATTCTGTGCTTGCACATTTAACTGCAGCAGCCGCGTGTTTCAGAGGAGAGATTTTTTTTATTTGCAAAATAAGCACAGGATGGAACACATGTTTTACATTAGTTTATTTTTCTTTCTGGTTGAAAGGTCATGGGTTATTAGTGTATGTGTGGCCTAAGCAGGAAGTGCTTTAGTGCCTGTGCATGATAAATAGCGTAATGCACACCCCCTGATTCCATGATTGTATAGTTGTGCTTGTTCCTGGAGTGGAATGAAGCAGAGAGAGTGGTTGGTGCATGCTTGACTACCATCCTTGATGTTTGCAGCTATGGCCTTGGCTGTGGGTTTATGCTGAGTGCCTTGAAGGCAGAACATCTGACCACAGTGAGTCAGCAAAGTGCCTGGAGCACTAGTTTGATGGGTTCAATAGTGGAAGGTGTAGGGAATGTTTATCTGTGGATTTTATTTAACATTTGCACTTTTTAGAGTATAAATTGTGAGGTCAATCAATCAATCAGCTGCTTCCTGTACTCCCTAAAAGATGGGGGCATGCGCAGGTGCAGGACGTTCCAGGACTTGGCGGTGAGGTAGGAGAATGCCCGGCCAGGGCATCTGCTGCGACAGATGCATGGGATGTGGACTAAGTCAAGGATGGCAGAGCAGAGATCTCTGGTCAGTTGGTGGAACGTCAGGCGCTTGTTAATGTAGGTGGGATTGTTTTTGTGGAGGGCTTAGTAGGAGTGAGTGAGGAGCTTGAAAGAGACATCTCTATTGCACGGGGAGCCAGTGGATGGCTCTGAGGTGAGGGGTGATGCTTGTTCTTCTAGGAAGGTTAAGGATGAGTCTTGCCACCAAGGTATGGATGGATTAGAGGAGGTTGAGGAGCTATTTAGTGGTTCCGGTGTAGAGGGTATTATCGTAGTCGAGTCAGCTCCAAAAAAACTCTTCGAAATTCTAAATCAACAATCGAACAAATTGGCCAAATCTTCTCTCCTAACAGCATCCTCACAGTTAAGTAGTGACACATTTTCCACATTCTTCACAGCAAAAACGAATTCCCTACAACTTGACCTCAATAAGGCAGCAACCAACTTAGCCACAACAAAGATAAGTCAAGCCACTAACCTGGTACCACATAAGCGATCTCCACCCAAAAATAACTCTCACTGGTCCAATTTCAAATGTTATGATATCAATGATATCACCAAAATCCTAGCAACTATTAAACTCAACAACCACTTCAATAACCCTGTCCCAGCAAAGTGCCTGCCCCACATCTATCATATCATATCCCCTCTCTGGATCAAGATCATTAATGCCTTGCTATCACAAGGTCTCATCCCGGACTGCCTAAAATCTGGTCAAGTTACTCCTATCCATACTAATATAATAAAGAGAGAGCCCAAACCTTTGAGGCGGGTAATCTCAGGAACCACAGCACCAATCACAACACCCAATACAGCGTTGGAAAGGGCAGTTGCAGCAGAAGGACATAGGCTATGCAGACGCCCACCATATACATTTAAAAGGTAAAAGAACCCTGCCAGCAAAGTAGTCCCTTGTGGGCGTGTCTGCGTTGTGCTGTGGGTGTGTGCTGGGGGCGTGGCAAACGCTGGGGGCGTGTGGTACGTTCCGCCCTTCATGCCATGTCTCATATCGTGTGCTGTGGGCGCGTGGCGTAGGCGTGTATGGGGCGCGGGATTACGGGGAAAAAAAAGCGAGCGTTATGCCCAATATTTCATTGTTTTTTCTTCCCAGGTTCTGTACATTCCAGCTCCGGGTGTCCACCCTGCTCCCTTTAACCTGCACCCCATAATCATAACCCACCCTTACTCCTTAAAATACCCCAACATCCTTAAACACCAACCCATCTTAACCCTATAAATATACCCTGTACCCCAAAACCCAAACCTATCCCTAAACCCTAAAAATACCCCTGTACCCCAAAACCCAAACCTATCCCTAAACCCTAAAAATACCCCTGTACCCCAAAACCCAAACCTAGCCCTGAACCTATAAATACCCCTGTACCCACAAACCTAGCCCTGAACCCTAAAAATACCCCTGTACCCCAAAACCCAAACCTACCCCTGAACCCTAAAATACCCCTGTACCCCAAAACGCAAACCTAGCCCTGAACCCTTAAAATACCCCTGTACCCAAAAAAACCCAAACCTACCCCTGAACTCTAAAAATACCCCTGTACCCCAAAACCCAAACCTAGCCCTGAACCATAAAAATAACCCTGTACCCCAAAACCCAAACCTACCCCTGAACCCTAAAATACCCCTGTACCCCAAAACCCAAATCTAGCCCTAAACCCTAAAAATACCCCTGTACCCCAAAACCCAAACCTAGCCCTGAACCCTTAAAATACCCCTGTACCCCAAAACCCAAACCTTCTCCTGAACCCTAAAAATACCCCTATACCCTAAAACCCAAACCTAGCCCTGAACCCTAAAAATACCCCTATATCCCAAAACCCATACTTATCCCTAAATCCTAAAACTACCTCTGTACCCCATAACCCAAAACTATATCTGAACCCTTAAAATACCCAAACACCCCAAAACATATACCTCAGTACCCCAAAACATATACCCCTATACCCATACTTACCTTATCCAAACATTAAAAAAAAACATGCTTTTACCATTCATGCATTTACAACGAATTTCGTTGTAAATGTATGCGTGGTAAAAGCATATAAAATGTAATGCCATGCGTTATAATGGCATTGTGGGGTCATGGTACTTTCGTAATGAAAGTGTGCAGAGTGATCGTATGCGGAAAGAAAGTTGAGGAATAATGTGTGTTTACCCTCCCCCGGTAAGTACATTGGTGGCACGGCGACCCACATCTCCAGCAACATACTCATATTTTTTCACCACCGATTTGAAAAATGCACAGGTTTATCTCATTGATGGCCAGCACCGACATACACTTTTACACACACCTCCCCCCACAGGTTCTAGAATTGCGAACTTTAGAGCTCGAATCTCGGCTCAGCTCAACATCCTGTGATTCCAGGCAAATCGCTTTGTCTCCCCGTGCCTACCACAAATGAACAATAGTTACTTACCTGTAATCTGTGGTTCTCCAGTATTGGTGTCTTTCATAGATTCACATGCCTGAATCATTCCCCGTCGTCGGAGTGGGAGCCCACGGTACATAAAAAAGTAGTAAAATATACCCTTAGTACATAAGAAATAACAATATACCCAACCAGGAAGTAAAGTAGCCCCAGCTACAGTAAATAAAACTTCCACATTAGAACCTGTCCAGGTCATTATGTATGGACCAAACTGCAGCCAATCAGGCCACAGCTCCCACCAGAATGCTCTCCCCAGAGACCCAGGCTCTCAGATTTTTGCAGCACCGGAGTGTACCGGAGTAAAGTATAGAGAAACAGCCTGAGTGAGCCTCTGAGGGGAGGTGGGTGGGTGCATGTGAATCTATGAAAGACACCAATACTGGAGAACCACAGATTACAGGTAAGTAACTATTGTTCTTCTCCAGTATTAGGGGTGTCTTTCATAGATTCACATGCCTGAATCAGAGTAGTGAGCAGTAATAGCAATAACATATACATAGCTCTTGGACGCCAAGGCACATAGCAGTAATGCAAGAAAAACACAATGCAAAGCAATAACACAATAGGCGTCAAAGAGCAAGAGGAGGTGGGAGAGAAATAGCAGAGGCTCACCTTATTGGAAAAGATTACGCAGGACTGCTCTTCCCACCGAGGCATCGGTATCGCTCGAAGCTTCCAGACAGTAATGCCTCGTGAATGTGTGCCTGCTGGACCAAGTTGCAGCTCTGCAGATATGCAGGAGAGGCACACCAGCAAACAAAGCAGTCGAGGAAGCAACTGCTCTCGTAGAATGTGCTCTGGGCAAGGCCTGTAAGGGTTTACCTGCCTGTTGATGGCAGAGCCCTATCGCTGAAGAGACCCATCTAGCGATAGTTTGTTTTGTCACTGCACTGCCCTGACGTGGTTTGCCATGCGCAACAAATAATTGATCAGTCTTCCTGATGGCAGCTGTCCTGGAGAGATAGAATTTGAGACACCGCTTGATATCCAGCGAGTGTAGAGTTCATTCCGCTGGTGACTGCGGATTTGGAAAAAACGTTTTAAGGATGACTGGCTCATTCAGGTGGAAATCCGATGGTACCTTGGGTATGTACTTCGGGTTGGTGCGCAGTATCACCGAATCATTTGTGAATTGCAAGAAAGGTGGTTTAGATGTAAACGCCTGTATGTCACTGACCCTTCTGGCAGATGTCAAAGCCAGTAGTAAAGCAACTTTCCAGGTGATGAATTTTAGATCAGCTTTATGAATTGGCTCAAAAGGATGGCGCATGAGTTGAGCTAATACAATATTCAAGTGCCAGGAGGGAGGTGGCCTACGGACTGGTGGAAACATGCGGAATAAACCTTTAAAGAATTGCTGGATAATTCTTGCGGAATACAGAGAAGTTTTACCGTCCTGTCGGTATCTGGATATTGCCGCTAAAAACACTTTGAGTGTAGAGTGCGCCAAGCCCGATTTAGCAAGATGTAAAAAGAAGGGCAAAATCTTGTCTGGTTCAGCATGGATAGGATGTAAACCCATAGTCTTGCACCAAGCACAAAAACGCTTCCATTTAAGCTTGTAAGTTCTATTCGTAGAAGGTGCCCTAGCATTGTTCAGGACTTCCTGACAGTCCTGAGGAATGTTCAAATGTGCAAACTCATGGTGTTGAGGAGCCAAGCTGACAATTTTAGAGAATGAGGGTCTGGATGATATATTTTGCCGTCCTGAATAGTCAGAAGATCCGGAATTTGAGGCAGCTGAACTGGTTCGCACTCTGAGAGGAGAAGAAGCTGTGTGAACCAGTATTGTCTGGGCCACCGTGGAGCAATTAGAATCAGACGACACGGTTGTCTCCTCATTTTCTTGATGACTTTGGGAATTAGAGGAATCGGAGGGAAGGCGTAGGCAAAGATTTGTTCCCAGTTCTTAGAGAGAGCGTCCCCACAAGACTCCTTGTGAGGAGTCCAGCTCGCGAAATGGATGCATTTCTTGTTGTGGTAGGTCGCGAATAGATCTAGCTCGGGGTGACCCCATCTCTGAAAAATGTGATCCAGTGCTGGCTGATGCAGTTCCCACTCGTGAGTGCTGCATTTGGATCTGCTTAGGGAATCTGCTAGTACATTGGCTACTCCCGGGACATGAACTGCTGTCAGGTTGATGTTGTGTGAAAGGGCCCAATTCCAGATTTCTTGAGCTTGCTGAGACAAACGGGCTGATCTTGTGCCCCCCTGTTTGTTCAGGTAATGCATGCTCGTCGTGTTGTCTGTTCGGATCAACACGGACGAGTTTGACAGAGTCGCTTGAAATGATTTGAGGGCGAGGAAAATGGCCCTCAACTCCAATAAATTGATGTGCCATGTCTTTTGCTGTGTGTTCCATTTGCCACTGATTGTCATCCCTTGAAGGTGAGCGCCCCAACCTTCCAGCGAGGCATCCGTGGTTACAATGAAACTGGGGACTTCTGCTAGAAAGGCGCAGCCTACTTGCAGGTTGCGTGCTTGAGTCCACCACCGAATTGCGTGTTTCATTCGAGGTGTTAAGACGATGACATCTTCGAAGGAACCGGATATTTTCACCCATTGGTGGCCGAGTTCTTCTTGTAGTGGTCTCATCCTCAGACGACAGTTCGGAGATAGGAGGATGCATGATGACAACATCCCTAGGAAAGACTTGAATCTTCGAACTGAAACGCACTTTTTTCTGAGGAGTGCTCTCGCCAGTTCCTGGATCTTTGCTTGCCTTTCGTTTGAAATGAAGACTTGAGCTTTTTTGGAATCCAGAGTCGCTCCCAGGAAAGACGTCCTCTGAGACGGTGTTAGGTCCGATTTTTTGAAGTTTATTGAAAAACCCAACTTTTGAAATAGGGACAGGCATGTTTGGACATGACTGCTTGCGGTGGCATAGGAATTGGCCTTGATAAGGCAGTCGTCCAGATAAGGGTAAATCTGGATACCCTGCAACCGTAAGTGGGCCGCCACCGGTGCCAACATCTTGGTGAATACCCTCGGGGCTGAACGTAGCCCGAAGGGAAGGACCTTGAACTGAAAGTCCCTGCCAGCCACTCTGAATCTTAGGAACTTCCTGTGCCTGGGGAAGATGGGTACGTGGAAGTAAGCATCCTGAAGGTCCAGGGTTGCCATATGGTCGCCTTCCGTCAGAAACTGGAGGATCTCTTGGAGTGACAACATTCTGAAGGTCAACTGCTTGATAAATTTGTTGAGGGCACGCAAATCGAGGATGGGGCGCCACTCCCCCGATTTTTTGCGTATCAAGAAAAAACGAGAGTAAAACCCTTTTCCTCTCTGACGTTGAGGTACTTTCTCGATTGCCCCTTTCCGAATCATTGCATTGATTTGGACGAACAGCTCTCTGAGATGTGCTGGGGGTGGTCCTTTTGGGGGTGAATTTGGAGGGGTTTTTACAAATTCCAATATGTGACCTTTTGAGATTACATCCAAGACCCATCTGTCTGTTGTAATATTGGACCATTGAGAGTAATGCAGGGATATTCTTCCTCCAATTCGTGGCTGGCGTAGGCAAAGTGGCGGCAGGACGCTTTTTTCACTTCTTGTTGGCGTTGTCTCTACCCCGATAGGTAGTTTTACCTCGGGATTGTGTAAAATTACTCCGTCTTTGGCCATAAGGTTGTTGTTTGTAAGGCTGGTACCTTTGGTTGCTTTGGTTGTTCGAATATGGGCGTTGCTGGTAATAACCTCCTCTGCTGGAGAAGTTACCTGTTCCTCTTGCACCACGAAAGGAAGATTTACGGTACTGCAGAGTACCTAATGAACGTGCCGTTTCTGTATCCTTCTTAATGGACTGTAAGGCTTCGTCCACATGTGAGCCAAAAAGGAATTCGCCGTCATAAGCCATATTTAAAACTTTGGCCTGTACTTCTTGTCGAAAGGACGTAGATTTTAACCATCCCTCTCTTCTGAGCACTGCAGCTCCTGCCAATTGTCTAAAACCTGTGGCCGCTACGTCCACTGCTGCGTCGATAATTTCAGACGACGCACATTCGCCTTCTTGTAGGATCTTGGTGGCCTCAGAGCGGTCTGGCTCAGGCAATTTCTGGATGTATGGGGATATGTCAGACCACATTTGTCTGTCATATCTACCGAGAATTGCTAACGAATTAGCAGCTCTAACAGTGGTGGCCGCGATAGTAGATACCTTTTTACCAATGGTATCGAGGCGTCTGCCGTCTCTGTCCGTTGGAATGGAGATCTGAGTTGAGGGGTTCCTAGCCCTCTTTTGTGCTGCTTGCGCAATGACTGAGTCCGTCTTTGCTTGGCCGATGAGACAAGCAGGTGAAGAGGCTGGCGCCCTATATTTCTTGTCTACTCTCGGCAATACCGCGGGAGAAGAATTTGGCGTGGCCATTATCTTAAGCCCCTCCTTCCAGATAAAGTCTATAATGGGAATAGACCAACTTTGCTTTTGAGATAAAGTCTTAAAATCATAAAGAAAGCACTCATCTTGCTTTGCTTCCATTGAAACTAGAAATCTCTTAGTGGCTTTGTCCATAATTCTATGGAAGTTCGCTATATCCACCGGCGGTGACTCAGCCTTTGGTTGTTCCTCTGGGGATGGCGTCTCAGCCTGGTAGTCTTCATACTCCGACGAGTGCGACCTAATCAATTCCCCTTCTTTATGGGTGTCCTCATCAGAATCGTCAACATCCTGTTGGTGGGGAGACAATGGCGTGGCAGGTCGGGTAGTCTGTGCCTCTTCCGACCTACTAGATCTTGGACCTCTACTCACTTGAGGTTGTGGGGAGGTAATATGTGAATCGCCCGACTCCGAAGGCGGGAATCGGCGATAATAATCGCTCAGCATATATTGCAGATTCTCGTAAAGTTCCATTGGCATCTGCATTCCTGGCGTAGAAGTGTTCACCGATGTAGGTGCCTGAATTTGCTGTTCCTCTTCCTCTTGATCCTTAACCTGTATCAATAAGTCAGAAGGACTTTCAGCCGCTTGAAACATGTCATCCCCAGATTCTGCTTCAGAATCCAATAGCCTGTCTGGCATTTGGAGTGGCGACAATGGCGTGGTTTGAGAAGACCTCTTTTGCAATAAAGCCGCAGTTGTGGCTGGAGATGGAAGAGGTATGGTAGTGGTCTTTGCTGACCATACTTGCAGGTCTGTACAAGACAACAATTTTGGTGTAGGTGGATTGTCTGGCAAATCCGAGCTCTGTGTCGTCGCCTTGGATGTTGAAGACGATGGTTCTCTCGATTTCAGAGGTGGTGTTACCTTCGTCGACGTGTTGGATCTCGCCGTCGACGAGGGAACCGTCGACGGAGCAGTTTTCATCGTCGACGGGGCCGTCGACGGGGCCGTCGACGAGACAATCTTCACCTTCGTCGACGACGCTCTCGTTGACGCGTCCGTCGACGGGGTCTTTTTCGTCGCCGATGGGTCCGTCGACGATATCTTCGTCGACGATGGTGTCGACGACAGCAAGGTCTTCTTCGTCGACGGAGCAGCCGTCGACGACGACGAGGATTTCTTCGTCGACTGTTTCAGTGTCGTCGATGTCTGATCGTCGACGAGAGGTGTGATAACCTTCGTCGACGAGATGGGACGAATCTGAACATGAACAAAAGTTGGAGAGGAGGCTGAGGACATCACCATGGTCGATTTTGGTGAGGAGAAAGTCAATGTAGAAGTCATGGCAGAGGCAGCCTGACTGGAAATCGGCAACGTTGTTGGTGCCTTAGTCACAGGTCTCACAGGAGACACCAAAGACTCCGTTCTTTTTGAGCTTGGAAGCTTAACAGACTTCTCAGAGGATTTCTGAGCTTTTGAAGTAGAAGGCTCCCCAGTCTGTGAGGCGATCTGGTGTTTAGCCACCTTAGCTTTCGGAGTAGGCACAGCACTCTCAGCTCTCCTTTTCTTAGACCCCTTAGTAGACTCTGAGGCAAAACTTCCTACCTCAGAAAGTGGCTCATCCTTGTTCTTCATCCTCTGCAGCCACAGCAGCAGGCGACCCTCTCTGTCCCTGAGGGTTTTAGGAGAGAATTTTCGACAGATGCTACACTCCTTAACCTGATGGTCAGGGTACAAACAGTAGATGCAGCGAGTGTGTGGATCTTCCTTAAACAGTCTCGCCTTTCCACACGAGTCACAGGCCCTGAAAAGGGACTTAGAAGTAGACATTTTAGGAGAAATAAACTCGATCCAAGAGAAGAATTGAGCAGAGCTCAGAAGGACTCCCTATCACACGACGTGCGGTAAAAAATCTGAGAGCCTGGGTCTCTGGGGAGAGCATTCTGGTGGGAGCTGTGGCCTGATTGGCTGCAGTTTGGTCCATACATAATGACCTGGACAGGTTCTAATGTGGAAGTTTTATTTACTGTAGCTGGGGCTACTTTACTTCCTGGTTGGGTATATTGTTATTTCTTATGTACTAAGGGTATATTTTACTACTTTTTTATGTACCGTGGGCTCCCACTCCGACGACGGGGAATGATTCAGGCATGTGAATCTATGAAAGACACCCCTAATACTGGAGAAGAATGTGTTCTTCTGTAATGTAAATTGTGCTCATGCCATGTTGTTGAGTTCGCGCTATATAATATTGTAAGGAAAAATAAAGTAGGGAAACTTGAGTTCACACACTACTGAACGCACACTCTTAAGTGCATCAGCAGTGCACTGTGAATCGGAGCTTTTCACAGGCCTGTCACAGATAAGAAATGCTATCAAAACGAAATCCTACAAAACAATATACTACTGGCCGGCAGCAATTCATACCCGGACAACGTCGGGACGGGCTGCTAGTCCTAAATAAACTGACAGCAAGCAATTCTGACCCCAACATCTTCAGACCAATAACCAACATTCCCATGCTAGCAAAGGTCTTGGAAAAATGTGTTCAGCAACAACTGAATTTAAACATCACAAAATTCAAGTTATTGAACATCTACCAATGGGGCTTCAAACCTGGCCATAGCACTGAAACAGCCATCCTACATATAGTAGATTATGCTCTCTTAGCTCTTGACAACAATGAAACATGCTTGCTCAATCTATCATCTGCCTTTGATACGGTCAACACAACAAACTTTTAAGAAGACACGATGGGCTTCTCTGGCACAGTCCTTCTATGGTTCAAATCCTTTCTGGAAAATAGAACACAATCATTCATGACCGACAAGATCCTTTCTCCTTCTTCTGCTAACCTTCTAGGTGTACCACAAGGTTCTACCTTGTCACCCACTCTTTTCAACTTATATGTCGAACCTCTCACTGATCTACTACAGCAGGAAAGCATCTCCTACCACATTTATGTGGACAACACCCAACTTTACATTAAAATCACCTCCATAGAAGAGATAAAGTTAATGAATCTAGCTCTTGAAAAAAACGTACAATGGCTAACAACCAACTTTCTAAAGCTAAATTCACAAAAAAATTAATTTCTTTTACACTTCCCCCCGTCCCCCTCCCCATTAATCACAAGAAATAAAGAATGGACCAAAATGATCACTGTTCTGAATTGCACGCCAACGTTGGTGGACTCCACAATATCACTTGGGATCACATTGGATAACAACCTTAACATGCAAGCTCACATTAACTTGATGGCCAAAAATGCCTGCTTTCACATCAACTATCTCAGAAAAATGAATCCATTTATCGAGATCCCTGACCTCAAAACGGCAGTGCAGGCCTTAGTCATCTCAAGGCTAGAGTACGGTTGCTCCATCCTCTCAGGTCTCCCCAAAATCTCTACCACGCCCCTAAAAGACCGTCTCAACGCCGCAGCAAGACTCATTACAGGATCAAGGAAATTTGACCACATTTCACCACACCTGAAGGCACTCAACTGGCTACCCTATGAAGCTCGTATTCACTTAAAGATTGCTTGCATTACTCACAAAGCGCTACACCACAACACCCCGCAGTTCCTAGCCCAAAAACTTACACTTTCTGGGAGAAACAGACATTCTAGGAGCACAGACAATCTTGTCCTGAAACCCACAAGGTTCAACAAGACTAAAACTTCCAACAGAGCATTTTCGGGAGCGGCGCCAAGAATTTGGAACTCTCTTCCGCCATCCATCAGAAATATCGCCTTGACGACCCTCTTCAAAAAGGAAGCAAAATCATTCCTGATGAGCAAATTCCTACTGTAATATCAGCAGAAACACCAGGCCAGCTTCAACTTCTAATTCATTTATCCTACTCCTCCTCCTCTGATATATCGAAGATATGACTTGCACAAGCTCGAATTGACTCTCTATTGCGGAAGTGTTCCCTACCCTACCTTTATCCACCGAACTTTATTATGTTTTGGATATCATGTCTTTTTGCGTTGTTTTGTTTGTGTTGCTGTTACCAATTGTGCTTTTCTTCCCTTACGCACTATGTAAAGCGCTCTGTTACCCTACATAGGGTCTGGTTCGCGCTATAGAAAACTCTAAAAATAAATAAAAATAAAATAAGATCTTGCAGAGCATGCAAAAGTTGTGAAAGCATGCGGAGGAGACGTTGTAGGTCTGTTGTTTCATTGCCTGAGATAACAACAATTTGCACCATTCATTCGAGGTCCGCCAAGGGCGTGCATGGCCTGTACTTTCTTAGGTTAGATTAGAAAGGTGGGAAGATTGTGGAAAAGCTTGCATAGAGCACTTTTGACACAATTTATTTGAGGAATTGAGGGAAGGTCAGGGTCAATCATCATTCTGAGTTTTCCTATTTTGTTTATTGTCAATTGTGTGTACTCTCTTGCTTGGGCCAGATGGTTTTAGATCAGTGGTCCCCTCTGTAACAACAGTGGATTAGTATAATGTTAAGCAGTGACGATGTATCATTGGTGGACTGGTATTGTGAACTCCGGTGTCTTTGTATCAAAGAGGAATTAGTGACTCAGTGTCTGCAGCGGTGTTAACATTGTGAAAATTAGTGGCTCATTACCATCAGGGGGTTGATTCTGTGCCCAGCAGTGACTCAGTGTCTTTACTAAATTGTGTTCCTCTGTGGCTTACTATTAACAATTTTCTGACATTATGCCAACTAGGGAGTCAGTATCATCAGTGTATTGGTATTGTGCCCAGCAGTGGCTGGCTGTTTCGATGGATGGGTGTTCAATGCACTGTTTGTGTGAAGCAGGAACAGCTGGCAATGAAGGCACCCTCAGCAGCATTAAGGATCCAATAGAGTATGGGTACTCACAAACTTTCTCTCGGGGGCCAAATTTACAGTGTGGTTTGTGGCCGAGGGGTGCACCGGTGGAGGCGGGGTCAGTGGGGGAGGGGGAAGGGGCTAGAAAGAAAAAAACTGTGACCATGAAGTTGAACACAGGTTCCTGCAGCTGACGCGCTCATCCACTGAGCCAACAGACCAGCATACACACACATCTCTCTTTCTCTCTCTCTCTCTCTCTCCCTATCTCTCCCTCCCTCTCTCTGTCTCCCTCCTTCTATCTCTCTCTCTCTCCTTCCCTCTCTCTCTGTCTACCTGTCTCTCTCCGTCTGTCTCTCTCTGCCTTACCTCTCTTTCTCTCTCTGTCTCCCTCCCTCTATTTCCTTCCCTCTCTGTCTCCCTCCATCTGTCTCCCTCTATCTGTGTCCTACTGTCCATCTCGATCTGTCTCCCTCCCTCTGCCCTCTGTCTGTCTCCCTCCCTTCCTCTGTCTGTCTCGATCCCTCCCTCTGTCTCCCTCCCTCGCTCCCTCCCTCCCTCTGTCTCCCTTCCTCCCTCTGTCTTTCTCCCTCCCTCCCTCTGTCTGACTCCCTCCCTCTGTCTGTCTCCCTCCCTCTGTCTGTCTGTCTCCCTCCCTCTGTCTGTCTGTCTCTCTCCCTCTGTCTGTCTCCCTTTGTCTGTCTGTCTCTGTCTGTCTCCCTCCCTCCCTCTGTCTGTCTCCCTCTCTCCCTCTGTCTGTCTCTGTCTGTCTCCCTCTGTCTATCTCCCTCTCTCCCTCGGTCTCCCTCTGTCTCCCTCCCTCCCTCTGTCTCCCTCCTTCCCTCCGTCTCCCTCCCCGTCTGTCTCCCTCCCTCCCTCCGTCTCCCTCCCTCCCTCCTTCCCTCGATCTGTCTCCCTCCCTCCCTCCGTCCGTCTCCCTCCCTCCCTCCGTCTCCCTCCCTCCCTCTGTCTGTCTCCCTCCCTCTGTCTGTCTCCCTCCCTCCCTCTGTCTGTCTCCCTCTGTCTTTCTGTCTCCCTCCCTCTGTCTGTCTCCCTCCCACTGTCTGTCTCCCTCTCTCCCTCTGTCTCCCTCTGTCTGTCTCCCTCCCTCTGTCTGTCCCCATCCCTCCCTCTGTCTGTCTCCCTCCCTCCCTCTGTCTCTCTCTGTCTGTCTCTCTCTTTGTCTCTATCGCTGTCTGTCTCTATCGCTGTCTGTCTCTACCTCTATCTGTCTCTGCCTCTATCTGTCTCTGTCTGTCCCTGTCTCTGACCCTATCTAGCTCCGTCTGTCCCTGTCTCTATCTGTCTCTGCCTCTATCTGTCTCTATCTCTATCTGTCTCACCTCACCCGGCTCTCACTCCTCGCTGCCCTCCGTCACCTCACCCAGCTCTCACTCCCTGCTGCCCTCCCTTCTCACCCGGGCTCTCACTCCCTGCTGCCCTCCCACCTCACCCGGCTCTCACTCCCTGCTGCCCTCCCACCTTATCTGACTCTCACTCCCTGCTGCCCTCCCACCTCACCCGGCTCTCACTCCCTGCTGCCCTCCCACCTCACTGGGCTCTCACTCCCTGCTGCCCTGCCACCTCCCACACCCGGGCTCTCACTCCCTGCTGCCCTCCCAACTCACCCGGCTCTCACTCCCTTATGCCCTCCCACCTCACTGGGCTCTCACTCCCTGCTGCCCTCCGTCACCTCACCCGGCTCTCACTCCCTGCTGCCCTCCCACCTCACCGGGCTCTCACTCCCTGCTGCCCTCCCACCTCCCACACCCGGGCTCTAACTCCCTGCTCTGCCCTCCCACCTCACCGGGCTCTCACTCCCTGCTGCTCTCCCCCTTCACCCTGGCTCTCACTCCCTGCTGCCTTCCCACCTCACCGGGCTCTCAGTTTCTGCTGTCCTCCTCCCTCCGCCCCCCTCTCTTCTGTGTGTCAGCTGGCTGACACAGCCTCCCGAGCACCCCAGTACTTCACAGGTCTTTAAACTACCATTTGTTTGTTAATGAGGCTTTGTTCACCTCTCAGCGCCCCTGCAGCTCCACTCTTGACTGTGGCTGGAATCGCCCGGCCCCCATAGAGCGGTCTCTCGGATCCCGCACTGCTGCTCCCAGAAGTGTTTGTTGAAGTTTAAAAAAAACCACACAGGTGCGATGTTTCTCAAGCTCCGCGGGCCGCCACTGAAGGCCTCCGGGCTGCTACTGGCCCGCGGGCTGTACTTTGAGGACCCCTGCAATACAGGTTAGAGGAGCCTCTGGATTGGCTCTACTGTGTCTAAACCAGAAGCGCACGTCCAGGGCACCTCTGCCCCCCTCCCGGTCACAAAAGAGCAGCCATAAAACTGTGAATGCGCAGCTAGGACAGTGTGCTGTCAGGAAAAAAGCCTAGTATTGTAGTGTACTATTGCAGTTTACAACGACAGCACTTGGGGTCTTTATGTTTGAGGGATGGGGTGGGGTATGAGAGAAGAGCCAGCAAGGCACTGGCAGCATGCCAAGAAGTGAGCGAGGACTGAAAGTGCAGCCTACTTGGAAATTCAGTATCAAACAAATACCCGCAAACAGTGGTTCTGCTGGTTGATAAAAAGATAAAAAATACAGCGATACGCACCTGCAGTTCCCACTTTCATGGTGGACCTTTTAAACTGATGACGTGGATGATGCTGTAACTTCTAAGAAGATGGTCGGATAAAAGAGATTAGTAGAGCTTCCCTCTCATATTTAAAACATTGGAGGGATGTACATTGTGTCGAGAGTGAGATGGAAGGCTGGCTGGGCTAGAGAGCAACAAAAAAGGGGGTTAATACACCTTCTGGAGTCGTGTGGGATTGCAGACAGAGGTTCTGGGGGTTCATGTTGGCTGCCAGCTCAAGTGTCCCTCACTAACACAACTTGTTGCTTGAAGGCCCCCTTGCACTCACTCTGATCCCCCACTGTGCACTCAATGTGTAGGCCTGGCAGGGGAGGTGGCTAAGGGAAGGATAATGTCACCTTCAACCGGAGTAGAGTGGGCTAAAAAAAAGCCCACCACCCCAACGACTGGTTTCTAGAGAAGTCACCCCCTCTCCAATCAGCATACATCCATGTGCTCATATCCTTCCGCCCAAGCCAGCCACATATGACAAAGGGATGGCCCGGCAAAGGGCAGTCTGAGTACACTGGCATCTCCTGAAAGGGGAATGGAAAGGATGAGGGAGGCCCGCCTACTCATTGCTGGAGGCCTCCAGTTGAGACGACTGCTAGAGATGGCCAAAAGGACGGAAACAGACATCACCTCACTGCCCCAAAGCATGGACCAACAGGCCTGACTGTCTTACCAATCTGATCTTGTTTTAAAGTACTTTTATACATATTTATGTAGAAAAATGAGTTTTGATGAAATAGAAAATGTGCCGAAGAGCAACAATTTAAGCGGGCGGGGAAGATGCGATTCTTCTAGGTTTTCTGGTTTCACTTTGTAAAAATCAGCCACTAAATGGATATCTGCATGGCCCTCCCATTTATGTTACTGCTTTGTTTTTTACCTCTTTGTGCATTTTGTCTGCAGTTTTTATATAGCACAAACTCAACCTGAAGGTATTGGAGCGCATAACAATAGCTCCAGTTACTTTACACTACATCACTTTTTTGTTGTTTTTTTTAGGCAGTGAGGGGAGTGAGTTCCTAGTATAACAAGATGTAGAGCCGACACAGAGACGTGAACCTAGTTCCCCAGAACTTCTGGCCCTAGTGCTAAATCTTGGGAACAGCAGAGGATGGCAGGCAGAAGCTACATGAAAGCTCAGCTCGTTATGGGCTTGAGGTTCCAACAGAAGCTCGAGCTGAGACAGTGGCAGGCTTCAGGCTTGAGCTTTCAGTGGCTTGCCCACCTCCCTGCGGGCAAAACCAGTCCACCAAGCCTCAAAATCAGGCTCTAATTTATCGAACTTTTCTAATTTTTTTAAAAAAGGAACTTTTATCCGCAGGCATAGAGAGAAAAGAAATCCCTAGACAAGGAGCCACAACAGAAAATGAACTGGCTCCAGTCTTTGCTTTACAAGTGGAACTAATTTGAGGCAGTGCAGAGCGAGTGGATTCAAAAACGGGGATTCAGGGAAAGCAAATTTAGCCATGATGAAGTTGAGTGCTTGAGTGTATATAGCTTTGATTATGTTTATTTAGTGCTTTGAATTGTACTCTCTTATTGCTTTGCTGCCATACCACATGTCCAATGATTTTTATACAAGATATCCACTTAATGGTTAGCTAGCAAGCCAGCCATTTTAATATCCATAGCTTTACAAAGCCAAAAGCTAATAGGTATAGTGATTTCTATGTGTGTATGTTGTGGAATTTTAGGAGAAAATGGCTCTGTGCCACATGTGGTGAATGATTCATATTATATCAGATCACTCTAAAACCGGATCCATCCAGTATCTCAAAGAGATTTTATAAACGTGTCATCACTGAGAGCCACGTATATTCAGCTGAATTACATACACCCAGCTGTTGCGCCAACAAGTCTGACACACTAACTCTAAACACAGCTAGATATACCTTTCCTAGCATTTAAAATTTACGCAGCAGTTTGGTTCTCAAGCAATGAAGCAGATGTGCATTCATTAAACATGTAACTCCCACTTATTACAATTGATAACCTTAGCAAAACAGTGTATTCATCCCACTGCAAGTGCAACCTTGAGAAACATTTGCCAACAAGAACATCATATCTCACTCCCTAGTCTTCCGATACTACCAGCAGCTGAGTTCAGCCAAGTACCATTTTAATTGTTAACCACTGAGGTCTATGCGTGTGTTTGTTGTAGCACTGTGCTCTTGTGATTAATACAAGATGGAACGGTGTTACTTTCATCATTTTGTCCTACGCGCTCACATGAGCACATTAACCTACATTCTAAAAGAAATGTCTAACTCCTGGAAATATGTGAAGATGTGGGTACCTTGAAATCTAGACTTCCACGAATTCCACCTTCAGAGGAAGAAATGTACCGGCGCTAAAAATCTATTAAGCAAGAGTAAATGCAATTTATACTTTTTTTTTCTTTACAAGAAAAATATTTTTCTCCAAGGAAAACCCCTAACCAATTTTGGAGTGTTCCTTTCCTTTATCACCTTACAGGGGGATTTACTCCTGTCTTTCTCAAGAGTACATTTCTGACTTTTTTCACAGTTGCGAGAGCATAGTGAATAGTTTTTTAATTTTCAAAACACTGAAATGACCAGTCGCTGCACATTCTCCACCCATATGAGTTGATGCACTAATCTGAATAGCTTCACATAAATCCATTTACAAACGCAAACCTTTTCTAAATTTCAACAATCGGTATGATCTCGAAAAAATGCCTTTTGCATGTGTAAGATAAACACACATATGCAAAATAAATATGAAACAGGTCCATCATATGATATTGTTTCCATTCTCCATCTAAAGGTTCAGCGATCCCAATCATGGCACGTCCATTTTGGCATCTGTAAGCACCGCCCGTTCTACCTCTTCTGAACGGATGACGTCACAGTGAAAACAGCCACAAACCTTCATAGGATATAGGCCTTAAAGATTTTGGGGCTTATTTACAAGCCCCTTGTGCCGCTGGTGCGCCACTTTTAATATGGAAAAAAGTGGCGCACCGATGGCGCAAGGGGCTTGTAAATAAGCCACTTTGTTTTCTAAGCCTCCCTATTAAGCCTACAATGTTTAAGCAATCAATTTGATAATTCCATTTGATAATTTATGTTTTCTAAATTACTCTGATACCTGCTCCTTTCACACCTGCAAAGCCCACAGTAGATGTACTGTTGATATAACCTTATGAAGACATGAACCCATTTTACACATTTCATGGCCTACCATCTTACAAGTTGTCAAAGTCTCCGTACATTCTCAACAATCCTCCCTCTCAGGCCCCACACTCTGACCAAAATAAACCTACAGTAAAGACAGGCACACAATGTAATATATATATCTCTTTATCATGAATAAAAAAATAGAATAATCCGTCCACATGCACATTCCATTCTTCTGTCATTTCTATCACTGGACAGACATTCTATAAATTTTATTTTATTGCGTTTTTCTATATAGGCTTCTCAGGAAAAGACATAGGGCCTGATTCACAAAGGTAAACCTACACTTTTGTGTAAGTTTACGGTTGTTTGCTATTCACAAAGGGATTTACAAGTAGTATCTTTATGAGTGTGGAGTCTCTGCACATAAAAAGGTAAGTCTTTTTATGTGCGTAGACTCTAAACTAGTAAATATACTACTTATAAATCCCTTTGTGAACAGCAAAATAATTGTAAGGTTACACCAAAGTGTAAGTCTATCTTTATAAATCAGGTCCATACTTTTTAATCCAAAAATAATGTAGGAAGTTGAAATACGTAAACGTGCAGACAGATAGGCCTTTGCTAATGCAATAAGTCGAAAATATATTTTTGTACTGAGCATTCAATTATCCTTTTTTCTACAAATTAATCAAGTGGTCATATTCAGGCTAGAACTGTCTAAAAAATATCAGAGTATTTTACCCCACTGACCCATAAGTCCTGCACCAAACCCTATGCTATAACAGGATTATGGGACTGCAATGCACGTAGATATTCCTGACAAAAAACAAATTGCAAAACACTCACTGTTTGCCTGTTTCAATGTCCACTTAATGTCAAAAGACTACCTCAGGGGGCGTGGCCAAGATGGCGTCGGAGTAGGACGCTTTCTCGAGCCTCTCCGACGCCGGACCTGCTTAGCTTCATATAGCGGGGTCCCAGGACGAGCTGCTGGTGCCATTTGGTCGGTGGGGGCTGCCGATCCCTGGCGGCGTGCTCCGGTGCCACCGGCGGGGGAAATTGGAGCCTCCGGTGACCGGCAGAGAGGGTCCGAGTTGCTGCCTGTGAGGCGGCGGTCTTGCGTGCTCAGGAGGCCGGCCGGAGACTGGGCGGATCCTGGTCCTGAGCGAGGACGCCGGACGCTGGGGTACCCCCGTCGCTCTGGGGGAGCGAAGAGCTGGACTTGCCGGCGGCGCCGCAGGCAACGGAAGCGACCCAGCGGAGGAGTCAGCTGTGCATGCGGGCGGCTGGAGGCCCGCCGGAGCTCATCGGATCGGAGCGGAGCTGGGGCCTGTGCTGCAGCGGCCTTGTGAGATCTGGGGCCGGCCCGGACTGAGCGGCGTTTGCCCAGCGGGGGTGCGTGTGTGCTGCTGGCCCCATCGACACCAGCGGTGAGGATCAGCGTGCCTGGCCTGCGGAGGGACTAGCCGCGGGGCGGAACAGGGAAGGAGCTGGCGTACCTAGCTGTGGCGGCTGGGAGACACGGTGCCTGCGCGAGCCGGGCCCGGGGGGGCCTACCGGCTGGAGGTCCCTGCGTGACGCTGCTCCTGCGCCTTGGAGCGCAGGGTGAATCGTAGCGGCTGGTGGCGAGTCAATAGCTGTGGCAGTGCATTGAGTGCTGTACGGGTCACTCACTCTGCTGGTCTGTCCTGTGGCAGGCCCTGGCTCCGGGTCTGGGGTGGATCTACCCCGCAGCGTCCGGGGGGCTTCATTGGCGTGGTTGCACCTTGGCCTGAACACTGGTTCCCCTGAGAGGCGGCGGATCTGTGACTGGGAAGGAGTGGAGATCGGCTTGAGGGGAGCTGACACTGCACTCGCCCGAGAGGTGGATTCATTTGGCGAGCACGCACGTGGCGCCATTTTGGAGTGGCCTTGCATGCCGGCGCTTGAAGGCCCGGCCCTACTTGCCTCTGGAACGGGCTGCTACCTGGGGAGCTTGCCGCGGAGCGGTCACACGCGTTCTGTGGACTGGGCACCGATTTCCGGGTGAGGGCCTTACCACCCGTTATCTGCCTGTCGGATTGGAGAGAGCCTCGGGTGCACGCAGCACTCGCCGGCTCGTGGTCGCCCTGGGGAAGGGGAGGCCGCATCGCTGAAGGGACGAGCCGGAGCGGAGAGTCGCCTGCCTGAGATCTATCCCCCGGTTGCGACCGCAACGGTGTCTGGTGCGAGGAGAGCCGCAACTGCTTACGACCATATCCTCCTCGCAGCGCAGGGGGAAAATGCTGAAGGATGGGTCCTCTAAATCGTCGCAGCAGCCGGCGTCACCGGGAGCCAGCGGTTTCTCAAAACAATCGGACGATGAAGCGCCTGCGACTAAAGCGTTCATGACGGAGCTCCTTGCCTCTATTAAAGATGACATTTCCGAACTCCGTACGCAGTTGGCCTCGGACCTCCGGGAGGTGCGGAGGGACGTAGATGGGATTGGTGAGAGGGTGGCGACGCTAGAGGACCACGACCTAAGCATGGCGAATGATGTGCACCAGCTCCAACAGGACATCATACGCCTCACGGAGCAGAATTTGGATCTGCAGACCCACGCGGAGGACTTGGAGAACCGCTCCAGGAGAAATAACATTCGTATCAAGGCGGTGCCGTGGGACGGTGAAGCGGGGGACCTGCGTGCGTACGTTCAGGCCTTGTTTATCCAGATTCTGGAGGATGAAGAGGTGCGTGACATTCAGATGGATAGAGTGCACAGAGTGGGGCTGCCCAGACGGGGCGGGGGCCCGCCACCAGATATCCTCGTCTGTGTGCATGACTTCCAGATGAAGGAGAGGATTCTGAGGAAAGCTAGGACCATCACCTCGCTGCGATTTAGAGACCACCGCCCGCAGCTCTACCAGGACCTAGCGGCGACGACCTTGCAGAAGCGGAGGGACTTCTGGCCTGTGACCGCCTTCCTCCGGGAGCGCGGGGTCTCCTACTCGTGGGGCCATCCTTTCCGGATTATATTTCGATGGGAGAATAGGCTGAGGCAGATCAATTCACTGCAGGTGGCGAAGGATCTCCTGGGCATCGAGGAAACGGAACCTTCTCAGGAGGCACGCGGCTCGCCATTCCGGAGGCGGCGTCGCTCTTCTTCCTGGCACAGAATAGGCCCATCCCCGGAGCGGTGACGACCAGATCCTGCGACTAGTGAGCAGGAGAGAGGAGCAGCAGTGGCATCGGTGGCCTCCGCCACCCTGACGGATTCCCAGACGAGTTCTGGAGCAGCGTGACCCCGGCTTCATTGAATGGCGTCGGAGGGGCTCTTGGCCTGAGGTCCCCGGGGTATGATGGTACTTTTGGAGAAGACACCCCGGACCTTGGCCCTGGGGGTCACCAGGTTGACACCCCTGCCCCGATTCGAGAAAAGTAGGGGACTTCCGAACCGTGACCTGCTGGAACTGATGACTACGAGGTTCAGGTTCAGTGCCTTGAGTTGCATTTTGTTGTTCTTTGTTCTTCAGGGGGGGGGACGTTGGGGGGGTTGGGCCATGGGGGGGGGGAGAAGGGGGGAAAGTGGTGGCGGCTGTTGGCGGTGTGTATGGGGTGCTGCGTGTGGGGGCGAGTGTGTGTGTTGTGACTCATTCCTGATCTTCGGCTTTTGGGAGTCGTACTTGGCTTGCATTTTGCTGTGGAGGGCGGGCTGGTGGTGGGGAGAGGGGTACGCGGGGGGGTTCGGGACGGACAAGTGGTTGGTAGTGGGGTGGAGAAGTATGCAGGACTCTTCCTTGGCTGTATGTGACATGGGGCAGGGGCGATCCTTGACTTGTTATGACTATTAGTATAGGCACCTGGAATGTGAAGGGACTCAACTCCCCGCAGAAGCGGCAGAAGGTGTGGAAGTATCTTGCTGACCACCACCTGGATGTGGTTGGTCTTCAAGAAACTCACTTAGCCAGGAAGGATGAGCTTAGGCTCCGTCATCGGCACTTTCCGCTTATATACAGGGCATCCGCATCCACTAAGCACAGGGGGGTGGCTCTACTGTTTCGGGCGTACCTCCACTTCCAACCGGGGGGGGTGAGCGGGGATAAGGAGGGGAGGTGGCTGATGGTGAAGTGGTTGCTGTATGGACGTATGTGCACATTTGTGGTGGTGTATGCGCCTAATGCTTCGCAGAATGGCTTTCTGCAGACTCTGTTGGATAGAGTGGGGGAGTTCGTGGAAGGTCAGCTGTTCCTGTTGGGAGACTTCAATATGGTGTGGGATAAAGTCCTGGATAGCTCGTGCACACAGAGGTCCGGGGCGGGGGTCTTTTCTGCGGAGACGCAGCGGCGGGTGGGGGACCTGGGGTTGGTTGATAGTTGGCGTTTCCTTTATCCCCAGACTAGGGACTACACCTATTTCTCCCATGTACATTTGTCTTATTCTCGAATTGATCATATCTTCATAAGCCAAGCATTAAGGGGGGACGTCCAGGTATCCAGCATCTTCCCACTCTCAGTGTCGGACCATAGCTTGGTTGTGCTCGGGTTGCAATGGTCAATGGGGGGGACGGATGGAAGAAATGGTATTTCCCCGAGGCATTGACTCGGGATGACGTTGCATGTAAGGAGCTGAGAGGGGCCATTTGGGATTTCTTAGAGCTTAACCCGCCTTCGGACACCTCGGTGTATACCACTTGGGATGCCTGTAAGGCCTCACTGCGGGGCACCTGCCTTAGCCTCAATGCTAATCTTAATAGCCAAAGGAGGAAGGAGCGTGAGGCTCTTGAATCTGAATTAGCGGTGCTGGAACAGGCACATAAAGCCAATCCGTCTCGGGTGACCCTGCGGCCGTTGACTGCGGTCCGGGGGAAGCTCCGGGCTCATTATAATAACTGAGCGGAATTTACGCTCCTGCGGCTGCGGAGAACTTCCTACTCGGTGGGGAACAAGGTGGGGAGGCACCTGGCGAGACAGCTTCGAGACAAGCGGGAGCGGGAATATGTAGGAGGGATTAAGGATGAGGCAGGACGGGAACAACACAGGGACGGAGACAAGGCTGCTATCTTTAGCCGTTTTTATGCGGATCTATATAGAGGGGAGGACCTGGATCGAGCTGCTCATTCCGCCTTCCTAGCTGGCCTCCCTATACCCCGAGTTTCCAGGGAGTGGAACGAGCTTCTCTTGGCTCCTATTTCGGGGGAAGAAGTGATGGACGCTATAAAAGCTCTTAAGCTCCACAAGGCCCCTGGCCCTGACGGGTACACGGCCTAGTTTTACAAGACGTTCGCGGGAGAGCTATGCAAATTTTTAGTTACCCTCTTCAACTCCATGGCTACGGAGGGGCGGACCTCGGGATCGATGGCCGAGGCTTTGGTCACCATTCTCCCCAAATCAGGGAAAGACCCCACCCAGTGCACCTCCTACCGTCCGATAGCGCTTCTTAACCTGAACGCCAAACTGTACTCCTCGATTCTTGCGAAGCGGCTCCAGGATCTGATGCCGGCCATTATCCACCCAGACCAGTCTGGGTTTATCAAGGGGCGACAAACCCATGACAATCTGCGACGAGTGGCACATTTGATCGAAAGGACGGATTCCTATGGATAGGGGTAAACGGTGACGGGAAGGTGGTCCAACGATCATCCCCAGTGACCGTGTCCCAGACTTTCAGGACAGTACTAGTAGGAGTGCATATATAGGCATTCTTGGGCCGGTCCATCTTAGGTTTCCAGGCCATATCCCAGATGGACCTCCCAGCCACACTACGCTCCATATGTAGCCAATGCTTCTCCGAAAGGGGTTGTGACCATTCCACCAGCACTCTTAACTGCGCAGCCTTATAGTACAATTGCATGTCGGGGAACCCCACTCCCGTCCTTTCCACCGGCAGAGCGCGACGGTCCGTTTACACTGTGGAGTGAGGGGGGCTGCAGGGCGCTTACCCACCTGTTCCATGGGGCGGACCCTCTTTCCTTCCACAACTGCATGAGGGACTACGGGGTCCCGCCCACTGAACGGTTCCATCATATTCAGCTCCTGCACTGGGCTACTTCGCCGGAAGTGCGAGATGCGGCCACGAGACGACTGACGTCCATCGAGGCGTTTATCACCCGTACTTCCTGTATGAAGGGGACGATCTCCTTCATATATAGACTGCTCCTGGACACTGCAATATTCCCAAGGCCCCGATATATGGAGCACTGGGAGACTTGTCTTGGGCGAACATCTCGACAGCCGAGTGGGAGGGGTTATGGAGAGACATCAAGGCCCATAACCACTCGATTGGCCTTAGGGAAGCGCATTTGAAACTTATGTATGACTAGTACCTCTACCCGTCCAAGCTGCATCGCATCTTCCCGTCGACCTCTGACAGGTGCTGGAGGGGATGCGGCTTACTGGGGGACTTCCGCCATATATGGTGGGACTGTCCGACCATCAAGCCTTTCTGGTCAGAGATACTGGCTCACATTAAATAGGTGGTTGGGTATCCAATCCCGGAGTCCATGGACTACGTCCTGTTGGGACTTCGCGACCCGATGTTGGTGCATCAGACTAGAGCCGACAAACGGATTGTTTGGCTCTGCTTGGGTGCGGCTAAGCTGACACTGGCGGCGGCGTGGAAGAAGCCGACGGCGCCGGCAACCTCACTATGGCATGCGCGGTTGTGGCGATTACTGAGTTTGGAGAGGGTGTCCGATATATTTCTGGGCAACTTTAAGAATTTCATGTTTACGTGGCGCCCCTTAGTCAGGTTTCTTTCCCGGGGTCTTCCATCGGCAGTATGTCCGTCAGCACTGCGAGCTCTACAACTATCTATCATTTAAACATCATGTATATAAGGTTGTCTCAGCCGCCTTTTTCATGCTGAAAAAGATAAAAAAAACTGCTACCGTATTTACCAGCATCAGCTGGAAAAACCCTAATTACCACCTTGGTGTTTTCCAAGCTTGATTACGGAAATGCCCTCTTTTTCAACACCCATAAATATATTTTGAACAAGCTTCAATCGGTTCAAAATATGGCAGCCAGAATCCTTCTCAACATTCCTAGGCGCCAGTCCACCTCGGCAGCTATACGCCATCTTCATTGGCTAAGAGTGAAGAGCAGGATCAAATTTAAGGCCTTATGCATTGCCTACAAGGCCATTCACCACACTGGCCCGAAGTTTCTAAAGGAGGCATTTCAGGTATTTACCCCTATAAGGAACTTAAGATCAGCAGCTAGTTGCCTACTATCTGTTCCCCGAACAAGAACTGCTACCTGGGGAGACAGACGATTCCTGGTAGCTACCCCCAGATTGTGGAATTCCCTCCCTCCTAGCATCAAAATTGCCCCTACTCTCATCTGTTTTCGTAGGGCCTTGAAGACCTGGCTCTTCAACCAATAAGTTTGTGCGCTGATCATCGTATCCTAGAGTATCTTCTGCGCCTAGACACCCTTGGGTATTAGCTGCGCATTAAAAATCATATAAATAAATAAATAAATAAAATACACCTGTTTCAGATTTGATTGAAGGGACGTATGCTTCTAGGTATGAATGTGTACTGGGTCGCCACCACTGGAGGGGGGTGGTAGAGGGGGGGTTTGGGTTGGGGACTGTTGATTTTATTTGTTTACGCGACTTCCGGCAATTGGTAACGGACTATAGAGACCTCCGGCGCTGAGGCGTACCTGGATGGTGGCTTGGCCTATCGATTACTGCAACTGATGGAGTTCTGATGTATGCCACTGTTACGATTGGGCACTGGCTTTGCAGTACATGTGCAGCTTATCCTTCTCGCATTCCTGTGGTCTGTTGAGTGAACATTACCGGAGTCCCCCCTGTGGGAATTATTGATCTTTGTCGCTATGTTTGATTGGTTTTTTTTTCTCTGTTTTTGAAATCAATAAAAATTACTTTGACAAAAAAAGACTACCTCAGCGGTACTTAAAACACCCTTTACTAACTTTTGATAGAAAACAGCATTATATTCAATATTCTCTGCACCGTACACCAAGCTTTTTGGAACTAGGGTTCTTTGAATATTAGAATTTGAATTACCAAAAAGAAAGATGTCGGAGATCAACCACAGACTACCAAAATAAATACAGACTGCACAATCACAAAACAGCATAAACAATAATATATGCATTTATAGAACTCCTTTACTGCAACAAACTTATAAGTCTTAGTGCAGAAACAAACAGAAGTCCGGGCGAGAACAGAACAGAAGGAAAAGGTGAAGAGACAAAAACCTGGGTTAAGTAACCATTCAGTGACCTAAAGGGGAAGAAACGAGCACTATAAGTGTCAGTGAGGAAAGCCGTGTAAGAAGTGCACAGGAGCAAGAAGAACCCGCAGCAAATCGCAATATTTTTCTGATCCATTGGTCCTCTGCTTCAAATTTCGAGAGGCATGTTGGAATGGGAGCACTAATTAGTTCTATTCACCCGTGACGTAAATCAGGTGCCAGTGGCAGCCTCACTTTCCAGTCTAGAGGTGCTAAAATTACACCTCTTCTTTCTCATAAAGTTCATTGATTTTAACGGGGTGCACAAAGCTACATCAAGGATCCAACATATGATCAGGATTGTGAATTTTGACAATGGTATATAAAGTATAGCTAAAGAGGGCAGGTGCACTGAGAAGCACCATGCTATGTCCTGGTATATTTCTGCAGCATCCTGGTGGATTTGAGCAGCATCTTAATGTATTTGTACACTACCTCTTATAGGAGGGCACATTGAGTGTCAATTCATTAAATGTCCCTTGTAATATGTGTTCCGTACCCTAATATTATTGTCAAGATCAAGGAATGTTTAAGCAACACCCTGGTTTAGATAGTACCCAGGCATATGATGATTATAGCAGGGATTCTGGTGCTATTTTTGTTCTAGCCTCAACTGTAAATATGCTATCAATTCGCAAATGAAACTTGGAGGGCCATATATTTCATAGGCTGCTCTTAAAAGCTGTGGTGTCAAATCTCAAGGCATGATTATTACAGCCAAATTTTCCCATGATGCAAACAGTATCAAATAGGCAGTACTTCTCCTGTTACCCACATATTCTCTATAGTTTTCTGGTAGGCACACACGTGATTTGCTTTCACAGAGGAATAAAGCCCCAGAGTAACGATGAAGTACAGAAATATGAGTTCATTAGGATTGACATTGAAAAATGCTGAATTTAGGGCAATATATTTGAAAAACAGTGCTGTTCAATGTATTGTTTCGTCCAGCACTGTTCTGGCAATCTAGAGTGAGTATTGAAACGCACCCTGACAAGGGATTCAACCCTGCCAAGTACCACGCATCTAAAATGAGAAGTCAAGCATATTAGCGCCTTCTCAGCTGAGCCAGTCAAGTGCTGCAGCCTGGAGGGTATTGGCTGCTTAATTATAATACTCTGCAGGAGAGTTGAGTGTGGCAGACAGTGTGCATGCTGCAGCTCACCAGACTTGGGAGCTGGCTGAGCTCACAGCAAAAAATAAGAAGTGTGCCGTGCCCTGAGGGGCATAATCATTCATTTGTCGGCGGGATTAGTGTAATGCTAAGAAATCTGCACACTGCACACACGACACTGCACTCACAACGGGTGCAGCGCCTACACTTGCTGCAAAAAAGTAAGTATGCCACCCTAGCCCTAAAGTCAAGTGAGGGGCATAATCATTCAGTTGCTGGTGGGATTACGGGGTATAAATGCAGCGCTTGAAGGTCCAAATGTACACACACACACACACACACGACGCTGCACTCACAATGCATGCAGCACCGGCCACACAAATACTAGTGCTCTCTGGCACAGCTAACAGACAGCACAGTGAACCTCTCTGCAGTGCATAATGTGCATGGAGCCGGAGCTGTGACTTTTCTAGAAAGTCGAAACCTTTAAGTTCACTCAAAGGGCCTGATTCCTATTTCGCTCGGAAAACATACCGTCTGAATCGGTTCCGGAATGCTTTCCGAACGACTCAGATCGGGGGAGTCCAACCGACCGAGAATGATGCATCTGTATGCATCCAGATCCGATTTGGTCAGACTCCCTTTGAGTTTAATGGGAGCCTGTGTTCTCAACAAGAGCACAGATTTCCATTGAAGAAAGGGGTGGTTGGGAAAAATTGTGCACCCTGTGGCGGGCAACCCATGGTGCCTACCACGCAGTGCATGGTCGGGAAGAGGGTACCCCCACGGGCCCGATTCGGAGGGCCACAGGTGAAGGGGGGCCTGCTATGTAGGAGTCCCCCAAAGACCGATTCTGGCAGCTGTTTCATTCTGCCCCATAACGAATCGGAAAGGCTGTCCGAATCAGTCATCATACTCACTCGCTCGGAAACAGAGTCCAGAGAGCTGTACGAATCGGCTCCGTAAAGGCTTGTCCTGTCCGAACGCCTTTCAGAACCGATTCAGTCAGCCCTAACGGTTTCTTGGCATCGTACGTGGTCGTTCGGAAGAATGTCCGAAACGATCGGAAACAAGGGGCTCCGGATATAATACGGCAAACCCGAATACGATTTGGAGCCCTTCCGACCGACATCGGGATCGACCCCAAATTGTGTACATATGTTTGCAGAGAGAATGCTGCTTTTAAATTATACAAAGTAACATGCAATAGACAAAATAAACACACTTCTCGTTTTTTTACAACAACTACATAAAGTACCTCAGCCTCACTCTTCTGAGACTTGCCCAATGCCTGGAGTAGGCTCCGGCGGCTCAAGTGAGTCCAAGTAAGCTGACTATTAATTTATGTTATCATTAGGCTTGCTGAATCTGTGTTACGGGGGCCTCCACTGCGCCGTTTAATTGTTAATTGTTGCACTAACCAAGGGTCAAACAAGAAGTTCATTTATTTGCACTTTAACATGTCTTTGCGGTTTAATGTACTATGAGAAGTGTGTCCTTCACAGTTTGTTACATGTGAGACTACACCTGGCAAGAAACGAGATCTACAGAATCGTTGATCTAATTGTTATGCCATATTCTGGTTCCGGATTTAGGCGCAAAGTGAGCTCTGCAGAGTCTAATCACATTAAAGAATGCTCAGCTTTGGTCTAGAGTCCTGCATACCCTATACCAGAACATGCAGCCCTTCTACAGAGCCCCGGTTATCCAACAGCAGAACATTCAGACCATACCAGATCATGTTATCACACTATAGAACTTTCAAGTTTCAATCCCATTCACTGTTATGCCAGAAATGAACACTCTGTCCTTCTCTATTGTGCCAGTTATCCAAAGACTGAACTCTCACCCCTTATCCAGGTCTTGATATAACATAACAGAATGATTACTCCTTCTTTAGATCCTATTATCCTGTGTTATACGTTTTTCTGGCTTTTTCAAACCACTCCCACAATATTAATGTATTCATTGTAAATGCATGGTCAGCTTGCTTTATTGCTTACATGGCCCACAGAGCCCTGCATGGCCTGGGTCCATTGTACCTGAAGAAGCGTTTTGCGTTCTATGCTCCGAGCAGGGCGCTTCGCTCAGCCTCTCAACGCCGGCTGGTGACTCCTAGATTCCGTAGAATGCGGCTTGGCGGTCAGTCCCTTTCTGTGAAAACAGCTAAAGCGTGGAACTCCCTTCTCCCTGATTTACGCGATATCCACTACTTTAGGGTATTTAAAAAACAACTCAAAACCTTCTTCTTTAACCTTTGTTTAAACTCCTTTGCCCTGCCAGGACCCGGTAACTTTGCGCGCCAGGATACCCTTGAGTAATTGCGCGCGATACAAAATGCTTATAACATAACATAACATTTGTTATGTAGCGTAATGCTTTGATAAAGGTTGATACAGTATTAATATCTCTCATGTACATTTAGGCAACTGCTCATAAGAAATCCACACATTTCAATTTTACACCTTACATCACATTTCACAGGCCTGCTTCTTTCATACTTGTGCAGAGAAATCGTACACAAGTCAGATACACAGGCATCTCGACAGAACAGATCTTCAGGCTTTCGAAGGAGCATTCAAATCTACAAATAGTCTGAGTAAAGGTCGCTCACTGGCGCTATTTGTTCCTTTCTCTGCCAAGGCATGACTAAACAAATACAGAAACTGACCTCACTTATTGCACTAATAAAATAATTATTAGATTACTCCTACAGACAGATATACATAGGGCACAGAATGCTCAGCCACACGAACTGCACTACAGAAACATCTCAGCCCTTGCTCCTGGCGTGCCATTAGCTGCACTGTCCGGAACAACAAATCTCGGCTGCAAGAACACATAGGCAATGTCCATGTGGTGACGTAAGCTGTACTGTCTGGAGCAACAAATTTCAGCTACAAGTACACATAATTCAGACACTGTCCATGAGGTGTCACGAGCTGCATTGTCTGGAGCATTAAACCTCAGCTACAAGCACACATACCGCAGACACTGTCCATGAGGTGCAATTCACTGCATTGTTCAGAACAACAAACCTCATCTACAAGCTCACATACCTCAAACACTGTCCATGAAGTGTTGTGAGCTGCACTGTCTGATGCAACAAACCTCAGCTACAAGCACACATAGGCACTGTCCATGGGATGTTGTTAGCAGCACTGTCCGATGCAACAAACCTCAGCTACAAGCACACATAGGCACTGTCCATGAGGTGTCATAAGCTGCCCTGTCCAGAGCAACAAACCTCGGTTACAAGAACACATAGGCAATGTCCATGTAGTGTCGTAAGCTGCACTGTCTGGAGCAACAAACTTCAGCTACAAGTACACATAATTCAGACACTGTCCATGAGGTGTAATGTGCTGCACTGTCCGATGCAACAAACCTCAGCTACAAGCACACATAGGCACTGTCCATGAGGTGTCGTAAGCTGCACTGGGCTGGTACAGCAAGCCAGAGATAGAAGCACACATACAGCAGGCACTGTCCATGAGGTATAATTTGCTGCACTGTTCGGAGCAACAAACCTTGGCCACAAGCTCACATACCTCAAACACTGTCCATGAGGGCTCATATGCTGCACTGTCCGGAACAACCCTCAGCTACGAGGACACATACCTCAGACATTGTCCGTGTCATATGGGTTAATGCCCTTCAGTTTTGAGGGCTTTGCTGCAGTTTCAAGATCTGAGAGTTTTTTGTAGCTCAAATGGGTGTGATTTCTAATATTTATGTTTCACTCTTCATTGATTAATTTTTGCTTGGGAGAAAGTGTCACTCATAGTCGTTAAATTTCACTCATAATTACGCTGAAATTATGAAAATGTCGCACATAAGCAATCTGAAACCTTGCAGCTATGGGGGATACATTGCTGGGCGCATCTTCTCAGCTGTCACGTTCGTGTCTGGGGCAGAAGGAAGGGAACAGCACCTCCAAGAAAATCTGAACTACCATTTGTTGTGGTGTCTTCAGGCCAGCAAGCAAGGGAGGCAGGCCTAGCACTCTTTAAAACACTGCGCACAATTTAAAAATATGTAATTTTCGTATGTTTCCTTAAGGCCGCTGGGAGGCTCCAGGAGAACCAGGCGAAAAGCAATCTGTGTGGCCAGAAAACAACTGGTGAATTTTGAAACGTTTTCGTAGGTACACTCTTATTCTTTGGATAAGCGTGGTGGTAAGGAAATGCCACTGTTTGTCTGAAAGGACTATTCCACGAAGGAGGGACGCCAATCACATACATTAGTTTTGCTACTTTTCCTTGTGGTACTTGATATCATTTAATGACCTAAAATGTATTAAGACTATCATCTTAACACTTCTCAATGGATTGTAGCAGGTGGCGGGGAGAACAGCACCTAGTGTCAGACATACCTGTCGATGTACATGTTTGGGTTAAACTTAATAAAATGCGTTATAAAAAAAAAGATTGCCAGACACAGCTGCTTCACAATACATGCACTCCACTGGAGGTGCAAGGACCAGCCAGTAGTATTTAAGTGAGAGACTTACTCCTCGGGGATGAATTCTGATATGATTGACAAAGTCTGAAGCCAGTGGCTAAAAGAGGCTGGCCAAAAAAGCCAATGGCTGAAAGGGGTGGACCCAAAGGCCACTGACTGTATAGTGGAATAATATGTGCAGTTTAGACAACTGCATGTTCAAATGCCAACCTAATAAGTATGCCCCATCCAGCATTGTTGTCAGATTTCCTTCTCAAAATGCTTGAGTAGACCCCTTTTGTTTGAGCTACATTGTAGTTTCATCAGGGACGGAGGAGGGTCACCCTACTACCTTTGAGCACTGCAAAAAAGGAAATGATAATAAAGCGCTGTTTTTTTTATTTTTCCGTGCTGAGACAGTTTTATTGGTCTGGGCTGGGCTGGGTAACGCAAGGAGGAGGAGTAGTGGACACCCTCCTAATGGCGCATGAATGTTTTGCCGGCCCTCTCGGCCCGTTTCGGGCCGGCCAAACAGTCATGTACACTTTGCATATGCTCCACCCAAGCTGCATTATAGCGAGGGTGAAGAACAGACACAGGCTCCAGCCGCGGTCCGTGCAGGTAACAGCGGTAGGGCCGCGGTGGGGGGGATTTCGAGGGACGATGCAGATTTAATTTTCCCTCTGCATCATCCCTCGAATTAGTACTCCCCCCCACCGCTGTTACCCGCACGGACCGCGGCTGCCAGGCTCCCATGCCCAATCTGAGCACCGAAGCATGGCGTTCAGACCAATCACAATGCTGCATTGCACCATTGTGATTGGCTGAGGGGAGCCTGGGTGCTTCCTCCTTCCTATTCAAAACGAGGCCAGGAAGAGGACAGAGAGGATGGAAGATAGGCGCTGGCTAGGCAGGTGGCCGGCCAGCAGGTAAGTTTTATATATTTTTAAACCCCCCCCCCACCCCCCCTCCTCACCCCACTACTGCTTCCCGGGAGCAGCCGCCACTGAGTTCCATACCTACTGAAAACCTAAACAACTTGTATCCCTGCACTCAAGCTAACCAATTACATTAAAAAACGGTCTCACTTTCTACACTGAATTGACCTGTCTGAGGAGACTAGAAGACAAATTCTATCTTTTTCAAACAGAATTGTAAGAACCATGAAAATGAAGCCTGTGTTTTGCAGCACCTTTTTGCTAGCTGTTGTGAATGAGCAAATTGAGAGCCCCACCGTCAAATGAATTGGGTGCACAATTAGAAAATACTTGTTTTTCTCTGACTCCTTTTCGTTCAAGTTTGAAAGAAGGCCCAGCTCATCATAACCATTGATTCTACACATGTGAAGAACAAGATCCGCATCGGACATTCAAATCACCTCCCTGATTAGTATTCCCACATTTATATTCATAGGTCTAAAACGCACAACAAAGTATGACCAATGTTCTTACAAAAAAATGATTTAAAAATCATTGTGATAATGTGATGAGAGCGAGTCTGTGGATGTAAGACGCTCAGTCAGGGACAGGGAGTGTGGGCCTTTTCTCCACCCGGCTGTGCAGCATAGCCCGGGAGGAGAAACCTAACTGGGCATGTCAGTTTGGCCTACCTAAGATGGCCAGCCAAACTGACATGCGCACTTAAGTGAACCTACCACTCCTTCTCCCAGTCCAACTCCCTGCCCCACTGATGTGGGCCCGCCTCTCTCTATGCTCGCGTTGACTGCCAGACAATGAAAAATAAAACGTAATAAAGTTGTTTTATTATCATTTTATTTTTCGGTTTCTGGCTTTTTGCGGGGGGGGAGGGGGCAGCGATGCTCCTCTACCATTGCGGAGGAGCCGTTGCTGGCAAAAAAGATCATTAAATGCAATCCTCATACTTTACACTAAAGTGTACAATAACCATGCTGCCTCGCACTTCTGGATGGGTAGGCCACATCCAAATGGTGGCAGGTTTATTAGGAGGGTTGTTCCTAATAAAACTAACGTGGAGATGTTGGTGTACATGTACTGGTTAGGTTATAACTACATGCTAGTCACTACGAGTGTACACCTGGGTGTCCAATGCACTATCTGGTGGATTCTGTCCTAGGGAGCCAGCGGACGGACATTCAGGAATATAAGGTCCTAGCATGATGCAGATGCTTCCTGTTGGAGTAGCCATCTTCCTTCTCTGCACTGTACTTTGTAGTCTCATATCTACCTTCAAAGCTGTAGCACTCTTTACTATTTTTGCTGATGGATACATCTTATAATAGTTTCTTTAGAACAAAATAATATTTAGATAGTGAAGAATGCGTAGGACCTTGCAGCTCAGTTCTGGAAAATTTCTGGTGGTGTTGAATATGCCATCTTGTGTCGCAGGTTTCTTTTTTCTTTTTCATGTTGACATCATTTTGCATTGCTTTAAGAATTTCAGGAAGTAGCCATGATCTGAAGCCGCCTGGTGTTTTGAAGAAAAGAGAGTGGGTTGTGTGCCAGGCAGTGAGCCGCATATATGCAGGCACAGAGTGGTGGACTGCACCCAACAGTATGCCAGGTGGCCAACGGTGCCAAGCAGTCATGTAGTGCCACTCTAAGTTGATGACCTGCAGATGCAACTCATGCACAGGTGCCCTCAGTAACCAGACGACGGGTAGAGATGGTCACTGTCTCAGTCTTCAGCTCATATTACATGCCCCAGTAAATATTTGATGACGGCCAGGAAACAACTATGAGTCTGATCTGCCTCCATGTTAAGCGATTAAGTGGCAGGCGCTACAATGGACACCCATCTGACCAAAAGGATGGGGTGCGTAGGAAAAGATGTATCTGCAGTCTAGGACCCCAGCTAATTTCATGTAGGGCAAAGGTTTGGCAGACAGATGCATGGTGAGGTGGGCTTTCCCTACCAGGTTTTAGTAGCTGATGGAATTAGTCTTTTGGTCACTTATTCCAGTTCAGGCAAAGTCAGTCGGAGAGGCTCTGCAGGAACTCAAGCTCGGCTGTTGGTTTATGTAGTAGAAGCCAGCTGTGACTCGTGCCCCGAACAAATCTAAATTGCGGGAGGGGGAAGTATGAGGGATCAAAACAGAGGCTGGCCAGGCATAGCCTCTTGGTGTGAAAAAAACAGGCAGGTTGTTGGGGCACGAGGCTAGGTATTTGCAAATTTCACCAGCCCTTGACTAGGCAAGCTGTTGAAGCATAAGGGCTGCATCAGCTTCTCTTGACAAAATCCACTCAGTGCCTATAAGGACTTACGAGGTGGTTTGGCCTTCTTAGGTGGAATTGGGGTGCAACAGGACATTTTGGTAACATCCTTAATGTTTGTTTAAAGGCCCTATTTCAGCCCATAAAGGTCCCTATTTTAGGGTGAGGGCTGACTGAAGTGGCAGAGGGGACACATCTTTGCCAATGTTAAGGGGCCCAGGAGTACACAGTGGCATTAAAAAAAAATTAAACGATCATCATCACACACATTGGGCCCGATTACGAGTTTGGTGGATGGGTTACTCCATCATAAACGTGACGGATATCCTGTTCGCCGTATTACAAGTTCCATTGTGTTTCATTGGATATACTGAAACTCATAATACGACAGACGGGATATCCGTCACCTTTGTGATGGAATAGCCCATCCACCAACCTCGTGATCAGGCCCTGAGTGAGGTAAAGCATGTTTTACACGAAGTCACAGACTAATGAGTCATGACAAGGGCTACACTAATCAGGACCTGACTGGGGAACCAGAAGCAGCCCGGAAAAACCGCCAAACCAGCCCCGCTTCCTTCGTATCGACGAGCAATCTCCCTCTTTCCATTCGTCATTATCTCTATCTCTTTCTTTTCTCTCTCTCCATCCTCTCTGATCACTTTCTCGCTACCATCACCCTCCTTCACGCCTTCTCTTCCTCTCTCTCTCTCCTGAACTCTCCCCATGCCTGCTGAAATTGATTAACCTCGGGCAACTGGGGCAGTGACAGCCTACTAGAGACAAGCCCAGGGAAATAAATGGTCTATCCAGCCCTGACAGTAATCATGCAGCAAGAGAGGACCATATTAGGTAGCAGGATTTACTAAATTATGAGGAAGTGAAAGGAAAATGATGTGTGTTTTGTGGCTGTAATGCCTCACTATTTTGCCTTTTTAACACATTGATGCGAAAGTCACCCAACATTCTACAAAGTAAGAAGATTTCCTAAAAAAGTGAACTATACACATTTACCATACCCACATGAAAATGTCAGTCACTTCTAATTCAAAGAATAACACAACTTGTGTATGAATAAAACAAGCCAACATACGCGCGCTTCTAGCAATACACACTGTGCTTCTTTTATCCCGCCTAGCCCGGTTTTATTTTAGAACTGGACTTCACAGGTGTCGTCTCTATGAGTTCTACGTGATGGGCCTGTTTGAAGGTCGTCTCATTAAGAAAAGCTGTACAGAACAGGACTGCAGATTATTCACACCACGTTCGAATTTTCATCAAGGACCTTTTATTATCCAGCAGACGAAAGAATGTTCCCAGTTCATTTACTGGGGACATCAATGCTATTTACTCAAAAGACTCACCTCACTACCACGAGTTGAACAACCCAGCAGAAAATATTCTTTTTGTTGAAATCTGCAAATTATGCAGCAGATTGTGGAATGCATGACTAGTGTGTTAAATCTATTTTTACAGAGAAAATGCAGTGGTTACATAGACAAATAATTACAGTGGCTTTGGCCATGGCTCTCTTTGTGTTTATTTTATGTTTACTTCAAACTGAAATAGGACATCAACATTTACGAAAGCATGTTGATAAATTGAGTGAAGCCATACAATGCTTATTTTGGTTTTACTGATATTTTGTGCCAGGATTTAAGAGCATTCGTGAACCAAAACATCCATATGTTTCCTGAGACGTAAAATATATTTAATGACATAATGCCACATGTTTAGAGCATAGATGAATAGAGTTTGTGAACTAGTGTAGCTATGGCATACTTTGGAGCTTTGGAAGTAAAAAATTGTGGACATAAATTTACAAAGCCCAGGCTGAAACAGTTCAGCATCTACCTGTCTAAAGTTTTCCTACATTTAGAGCAGAGGTTCTTAACCTGGAGCACCTGACACCTACATATGGGGTGCCTAAATGTTTAGAATATTAAACAGACCTCACATATTAACATAGGTTAAAAATTCAAAATGTAAAACTGAAAATTTTAAAACACTTCTGTAAATGTGAAGAAATTTGAAATTGGTGGCTTAAAATAAATGTGTTTTCTTTAGCTTGATTCGGTGGTGAAGCACAAGTACTGCACACTGAATCTAGTAGGGATGATTGGTGGTCTCAATAGAAGCACTGTAAGACCAACACAAAAGAGAGCATTATTTGTAAAGAAAGGCAAAGCACTCTGCTATATTGGTGTCTAGATAAAATATAGGCAAAAAGTATTGTGTGACAAAATATTGTCTCAAGAATATCGAGGACAAAAATGTTGTGAAGGTAGTTTCCACGGGTAAAAAAAAGTTTTACTATATATAACTCCACATATCTGACCTTGATAAAATATATATATCTTGATAAAATATATATATCTTGAAGGTATATAGATGCGGAGCTAGGACTTATTTGCTTACCTACTTGTGCCTATATTTTGGTCCTCAATGTTTTTGACACAATATTCTATCCACACGATATTTTTGTTACCAATATTCTGTCAGTGATCAACTAGAGTCTAACATATGCATTCTGTTTTAGAAATAAAACCACATTTTAAAAAGCTAAAACATTCCAATTAAAATGTAAATTTCAATTATTCTATTTTTTGAGTTTGTGAACTCAAATAAAATGTTTCATATTTTGAGTATTTGCTTAATGTATACTTGTTTATGTTTTTTTTAATTGCTTTGAGGTTTAAATCATAGAAACTGCTTAGACCAGGATCCTGAACTTCCAATAGTAACTAAATTGGTTTTGGAAATCTCAGTGGCATATCAATCTCAAATCGGGGTTAACATATCTGGGAAGCCCTAGTCTTCTTTATTGTGTACTAGCAGCCCGTCCATCGTTAATTTGCTCACCAAGCCACCCCAGTTCAGACATGGCCATATGCAAATCAGTCCTGACCCTGTGCCTCATGGGAACAGTCCAGCCCGAACTGCCAAGCCATGAATTCCTTGGACCGGAATCAAGCATCCTAGGACCGTGCTCTCCACGCCACTGGAGTCAAGCTATCCTGGCTGACTGATTTGCATATGGTCATGTGTGAACTGGGGTGCCTTGGTGAGCAAAATAATGATGGATTAAACCCAGATCTGTGACTCGGGGTGAATGTTTTGCCACTGCGCAACATTCCGTTCATCATCTTGTGTGTTTTGCTGTTCACCCTATGTGGGAAGGGTATGCCCAGACGTGGGTCCCTTGCTCACTAGGCCAGTGGAGTCAAGCTATCCAGGCTGACGAGGCCCAGATCTCTGTACTGGGCTGAATGTATGACATTGTTCTGCATTCTGTCCATCATCTGTTGTTTTTGCATTTGTCACCCCGAGTGGGACGGGTATGCTCCGACGTGAGTCCTGTGCTCTCCACGCCACTGGAGTCAAGCTATCCTGGCTGATGACGGTGGGGTGGTATTGGTGGTGGGGTGGTATTGGTGGCATTGGTGGTGGCATTGGTGGTGGTATTGGTGGTATTGGTAGTGGTGGTATTGGTGGTTGTGGTGGAATTGGTGGAGGTGCTGGTATTGGTAGTGGTGGTATTGGTGGTGTTGGTATTAGTGGTGGCATTGGTGGTGGTGGTATTGGTGTTGGTAATGGTATTGGTGTTGGTATTGGTATTGGTGGTGGTGGTATTGGTGGTGGTGTAGGTGGTGGTGGTATTGCTGGTGGTGGTGGTAGTAGAGGTGTCGGTACTGGTGGTGGTGTGGAATTGGTGGAGGTATTGATGGTGATTGTGGTGTTGGTGGTGGTCGAGGTGGTGGTATTGGTGGTGGTCTTGGTGGTATTGGTGGAGGTGTTGGTGGTAGTATTGGTGGTGGTGGTATTGGTGGTGCTGGTGGTGTTATTGGTGGTGGTATTGATGGTGGTATTGGTTGTGGTATTGGTGGCAGTGGTGGTGGTGGTGGCGGTATTGGTGGTAGTAGCCTTGGTGGTGATAGTAGTGGTATTGGTGGTGGTGATATTGATGGTGGTGATGGTATTGGTTGTATTGGTGGTGATGGTATTGGCATTGGCGGTGGGTGTATTGGTGGTGGTATTAGTGGTGGTAGTATTGGTGGTGGTATTGGTGGTGGTGTTGGTGGTGGTGTTGGTGGTATTGGTGGTATTAGTGGTGTTGGTGGTATTGGTGGTGGTGGTGGTATTAATGGAGGTATTAGTGGTAGTGGTTTTGGTGGTGGTATTGGTATTGGTGGTGATATTGGTGGCGGTGTTGGTGGTGGTGGTATTGGTGTTGGTGGTGCTAATGGTGGTGGTATTGGTGGAGTGGTGCTAGTATCAGTGGTGGTGGTGGTGGTATTGGCAGTGGTGGTGGTATTGGCGGTGGTGGTAGTGGAGGTGTTGGTATTGGTGATGGTGGTATTGGTGGTGGTGGTGGTGGTGTTAATAAAACAGCCTTTTAAAAAAAAAACACCAGGTGGCTTTGGTACAGATGACATGTAACACAGATGAGCTCTTGTCAGCTTCAGCCCATTAGCACAGGATTATGTACTACCTGGATTTCACATGACTTAATTCCCTTATCAATTCTAAATCCAGTTTACTTGGGGGGGTTGAAACAGACACAAGATAATGCTGGGCTAAAGTGACTGAAAGCAGGCACCCGTGATATAGGGATGGTCGTGCTGCTTAAAAAAAACACAAGCCGCTTCAGCTGAAGCAGCACATGATGGCCTACAGAAAGAGAAACTCAATAAAGTAAACAGTGCTTACAGACTAAATAACAGGTCCCCTGTAAAAACTGAAGTAAAAGGGCCAGTCGCCAGGGAGGGTACAAATGAAAACAAGCCCGAACTAAGGAGGTACTAACAAGCCTATTAGGGATTCTGAAGCCAGAATTTACGAAAGACAATGACACAGGCAAATGAAGAGGCGAGTGAGCACGGCATCTCTAACATACTCTACTACAGCAATCTCGCAGAGCGAGCAGCGCATACGTGCTGCCGCTAAGCTCGAAATAAAAAAGGATTCATTCATGAATAAAAGTTTCAAATGGACACATTCTGGTTTGCTGTGAAATCATAGTCATATAAACAACGGCCACTCCAAAAGGAATTTACAACACCAATAGAAGGAGGTAGGAACTGATAAAGCTGGAAATGGACTTGTGATCAACATTGAAGAGCTGGTAGAAAGCGTCCTGTTATCACATCAGACTCTAACACTAAGGCAACACCAAAGTAATAAACCAAAAAAATAAACCACTGGCACTGAACTTTGAGTGGGGAGTGCTCCTTGTGAAAGAGCTTAATGTAGTCACTCAAAGGGAAGTTATCCAGTGGCTGGAGTAGGTTCACCCCTGCCCCATGATGCATGCTGTAGAGGGAGGAAGTAAAATGTGAAGGACACACCAACAGACATATGAGGGAAGACAGCTAGCTGAAATCCATTTTTTAATCAGTATATCAAACATATTTTGTAGAAATCAAAAGGTCTTGGCTATTCCAAACTTGAACACATAGCAGGACTACCAAGGCAGGTCCAAACAGCTTTGCCAGGGATTGATTTCAAAGAGGACTACAAGTAGCTCAAGTAAGACACCACATTATTAAGAAAATGTTGCATCGCCTGAGAGGAACATTAAAACATATACATGATCGACAAGGTCTTTTTTAACCCGGGAGGAACTAGCAGCAAATCATATCAGCCAATGAGGCCCCTGCAAAACCAACCTCTATGACCCCAACCTCCCACAGGTCTGCCCAGCATGTTCTACGTCCAATCAGGCCTTGTGTGTCTTCTAACCGTAAGTGGGGCAATCACCCCTATGCCTTGTCATAAGACTTTGTAACAGATAATTCTTATTTTAGGTTCAATTATGTGATGTCATACATTGTACAAATAGTTGTTTGGCAATTAATTGTAATATTAACACCTGTTGTCTGGCAGAGAGGCATATGGACGCTTCCTGTATTCACCGTTCAGCTGAGTTTCACCATTATTTCCTTTTGTTTGCTTGTTGATTGCATTTTTAATGCGCGGTGCTTTCATCCATAAAAGTTGGTGGATCCATGTGTTTTTTCAGTCAATAATTCTCCTTCATATGACGTCTGCCTGCTGCTGCCTGCAGTATGCTTTCGCATTACACTGATGAGCAGATGGCACGGAAGGCACATGCAAACACCCATTTCTCACTTCCCTTCCTTCAAAATAATACAACTAATATATTGATTACCCTTGCTTGCCAGAGACGACCTTTCGAGTTTCAAGGAAAATTAATTAGTGGTAGTGATAAGACTCTTATCTGTTGGGATGACTGATACAGAACTCATCCGCTGCTGTGCTACCAGCACAAAGTCCAAGCCATGATGCACCTGTCTCTTGCTGAGGCCTTTCATTTGCACGCAGGCCTCAATATGTTCAGTATCAGGCGCCTGAAGAGGCCCTTCTATGAATACTAAACTAGTCTCCACTTCACAGTGACAGCACAAAAATAGCAATCAACAATATCCTTCAAAATATAAGGTAGGGTTTGGATGTAAGATGTGTTCTCTGACAAGCAGTCAACTGGGATGCATCATCCCTTGTCCCACTGCCCAGCTCCCCAACTCTGCCAGTCCAGGGTAATGAGGACCTCAGAGGCATGCCCAGAGTGTTCACTTATTTGGGGATTCGAGGGTCTGCAGAATCCGCGCCATGTAGTATCCCTCTAACACAAGATTAAGGGGCATATGGCTTACTTGGGCATGCCCCTATTGAATATACGCCTATGTCTGGGGAAGAACCCCACGCCCACCCCAACAGCTGCCAATAAAAAAGTGCATACAGGTGCTATATCATGGAGGTTTTGGGGCAGTGAATGTTCAGCTTTATTGCTGGGAGGAGCAGCTGCAGCCATTAACAAATGGCTTTTCGAGGACTGTGATGACCCAGTGATCTGCCGGGAGCTGCCTGGTTTCTTGGGATCCGCCCTCTAGTCGTGGCTCTATGGCACTGAGACCCCACAGCACCTGCCTCAAGTTGCGGTGCTTCCAATTGACTGCTGGCACAGGGTTTCAAAATGGATGGGATGTACCACAAAGATCACTAGGGAAACACCATTATGGTTGGGTTCCAAGCTAAAGATATCCACAAAGTTACAAAGGTTTCAGAAGTGGGGGAAGCTTGGCATGTCCAAACTGGATTATGTCTGATCCCATGGTCACATGCTCTGCTTTACAAAATCAAGTATGCTATGCTATGCTGTGGGCACTTATAATGCGCACAGATGCTCCAGCAAAGGAGCGTCCCGGCGCACGACAAGGTACAACACAGCACCGCTAGATGCAGAGAGTAGAAAAAGGGGCACAGCTAAGGACAACATTAAAATAAGAGAGTTTTAATGGCCTTACGGAACAGCAAGAGATCCTCCAACAGACGGATCTCTACAGGGAGAGAGTTCCAAATCACCGCCGCTCTCACTCGAAAAGATCGGCCCCCAGCACGACTAAGCTTAAACCGGGGGACCACAGCGAGAGCTTGGCCAAAGGATCTAAGAGAGCGGGTCGGAGTATAGAGAGACAAGAGGTTAGTAAGGATCTGGGGAGCGGAACCTTTCAGGATTTTAAAGGCCAGACATAAGACCTTACAATGAATTCTCATCTTGACCGGCAGCCAGTGCAAGGAGCGTAGAGTGTTAGAGACGGAGGAAAACACTGACTGCCATCTCAAGTGTAGGCGTATGGAGAGAAAATGGAGAAAGACCTATGACCCTACTGCCAGAACCCTATATATCCTTCAGAGAAAGCAATACCTTTCTGATATAAAAAGGGCAAAAACTGTTTTTTTTACTCATGAAATAGACTCAGCCAACCAGAAACAGCAAACGATCTTCAACATCGTAAAATCCTTCACTCATCCTAAGGCTCTGGCACGTGAAATCCCCCCCTCACAAATTCTCTGCGACCAAATCGCTGATTTCTTCGAGGAGAAAATTCAGAATATCCATAAGGACTTCCCCCCCCCACCCACTCCAACCTTAGAACCCGACTCAACCACGCCCCTACTTAGCCAATTCACACCAGTCTCTCTACAGCAAACGCAAAAAGCCATTTTGGCGTGTAAATCAGGTGCCCCCACGGATTCTTGCCCTCCAGTCATCCTTCATCACCTCGTCGAAGCTGTCAACCCTCTAATTAATGCCATTGTGAATCAATCTCTCCACTCCGGTACTGTACCCTCTGACTGGAAGAAGGCCATAGTCAAGCCCCTTATGAAAAAGCAAAATAAATCCCCCACTGACTTGACTAATATGCGCCCTATTTCCCTTCTTCCAGTACTAGGCAAAATCACCGAGCAATTAGTCCATGAAGAACTAAAACACTTTGTGGAAAATCTACATATCTTGCACCCACAGCAATCCGGCTTCCGCTCCGGCCATTCCACAGAAACCGCTCTGATTGAGTTATCTGACACCATCAAGTTCTTGCAAGATGAGGGCAGGCAGGCTGTCCTCATCTTGCTCGACCTAACCGCGGCCTTCGACACCATCTCTCATGCCATTCTTATCAGCAGGATGCGTGGGATTGGTGTCTCGGGTTCCGCGCTTGCTTGGATAATTTCATTTCTGTCCAACCGCTCTCAAACGGTTTCCTTAGGCCCTTACCTCTCTGGTGAACGCCCCATCATCTCAGGTGTCCCTCAGGACTCCATTTTGAGCCCTCTCTTTTTTAATGTATACATGGCCCCCCTCCTTACGTTGATTGAGTCACATGGGATTCTAGTGACATCCTATGCTGACGACACTCAACTTGTCGTCACCATCGACAAAAGAATCCCTGACGCTACCATCAGACTCCAAAATTGCCTGTCAGAAGTTTTTTCCTGGCTTAACCTGAATCATCTGAAATGTAACAGCGCTAAAACCGAAATAATACCTCTCGGTAAAGGCACACTCTTTTCCCCTAAAGAGTGGTGGCCCCTAAATTCTGAAGCACCACCAAGTGCGGTTGTGTCAGCCCGCAATCTGGGAGTTCAATTCGATGCTTCCCTCAGCTTCGATGAACATGTGCGTATCACCGCAGGACGCTGTTTCAGCTTAATCAGGCAATTAAAGAAATTCTTTAATTTCTTGCCTATCTCAGCCAGGAAATCAGTCGCGGTTGCACTCATCCTTTCCCGGCTGGATTATTGTAACGGTCTCCTTGCAGGCATTAAGAAGTCTTCACTAAAAAAACTACAGGCCGTTCAACATGCAGCCGCCAGACTCGTCCTGAAACTCCCCCGTAGGTCCTCGGCCACTGCAGCCCTCAACGCACTCCATTGGCTGCCCCTCCACAAGAGAATCTTGTTTAAGCTTTTAGTCACTGTTTTTAAAGCTAACAAGTGCACGGGCCCAGCTTATCTGATCAAGCGCTTTCAGCACTATATTCCAACTCGCTGCTTGAGGTCATCAGGCGCTAATTTCATCTCTGAACCCCGAATCAAATTAAAAACAAAAGGTAGTAAGACCTTTTCATTCCTTGCTGTTAGGGCATGGAATCGCCTCCCCCCTAATCTTAGGCATGCCCCCTCAGAAACCCTTTTCAGGAAAGCCCTGAAGACGTGGATTTACTCTCAATCTGACTCCTCAGTTCTCGCAGCCATCTGATCCATGCTATCCAAGTAGATCTGCTGCGGGTGCAGCGCCAAGATGCTCCTCCCGGAGCGATAGAAGCGCTTTACAAAAAACCATAAATATCAAATAAATATCAAAACCTGGGCAGGCCAACTACCGCTCTGGCTGCAGCGTTTTGAACACGCTGCAGGTGAGTGATTTCTGCCTGGTTGGCCCCCAACAGAAGGGAGCTGGCGTAATCAAGCCGGGAGATCACCGTCGCCTGAATCACCAACTGCCTGGTCGAGGCATCAAAAAATTTAAGGACCGGTCTTAAGCCCCGAAGAACACCAAAACAGCAGGCCGCAGTTCTCTTTGTATGGCCAGCAAAGCTGAGGGTGGGGTCCAGCCAAACTCCCAGGTTTCTTAATTCCGTGACCAGAGTCGGGGACGGCCCAAGTTCCGGAGGCCACCACCTGTCCCCCCAGAGTTCCGCTTTCTTACCGACGATCATGATTTCAGTCTTTTTTGCGTTAAGTTGGAGACAGTTGACATTCATCCAACCAGCCACCGCCCTCAGTCCTGAAGTACTGAATACAGAGTGACTCCAAGGGCTAGTCTTTTGTACCCAGCACATGGACTCTGCAACTGTGGGTCCTACCCTGCCAAGTGGTGCCACCCCAGTCCTGGACCTTTGGAAGTGGTCCTTAAGGTGCTCTGCCAGCCCATCTGTGAACCAAGCAGAACTGGCACATCTCCTCTGCTTCGCGGTGCAACACCAAGCAGAAGTGATGCATTGTCTTGCTGCGTGGACATTTCCGGCTCTAGGATCTCTTACAGCCCTCAAGGCCCACAGCCATTTCAGATCTCTAACACTGGCCCTCCCATCACAAGCTCCATTATTGACAGAGTCCTCTACAATGATGCCGGACCTTACATCGCAGCATCACATCTCCTGGGAACCAACACTATGTGATGCATCTCCAACCCAGAACCTCCCATCGCCTCGGCTGTGTGACACATCCTCGACGCAGGACCTCACAATGCTCCACAACCAGTGTTCAGCGGACCTGCCTGGATCCCTGTAGCTGGCCTGTGCTACATTGCAGTTGGCCTAAACGTATGACTTTGTCCCGGTACGGCGCAACCACATATTCACAGTTGTCGCACTGTGCTTTTAGGATCTATTTTCACTGAAATCTTTAAACGTGCATATCTCCAGCTCTCCTGTTTGGATTGTTGCCATTTTGGTCTTGATGTATGTATTAAAATCTGTTCTATTTTTTTCTTGTGCTGTGTTTTCACTTTAATACTGTTTGAAGTGTAGCATAAATCATTTACACATTGCCGCTAAGTTAAATTTTACTGTTCTGTGCCAAGCTACCAGAGCATTGAGCACGTGCTAATTTGTGGTTTTCTTGTGACTTCACCCTGATAAGGATTGCGGTTGCTGCCTGAGAAGGGTTTCTACATCCCTCAACCAGTAACCACATTTCTTACAGGCCCAGACTCAATTCACAACTTCAATCCACTGAAACCAAAACTCACAATGGGGAGAATGGAGAAAAGGGCATTTTGTGCTTGTATAAGACGCTAAAGGTAAACACGCCAGACCCGGTGACAGCCCTGCGGGAACAATGGGAGGCAAACTTTAGGGAGATGGAGGAGGAGGACTGGGTCGAGGAAAAAATAGAGGCCAAACAATTGGTGGTCCCTGTTAGATCGCAGCTGATTCAATTTAAATGCTTCCACTAAATCTATTACAACCAGATAGGCTATGAAAAACGGGAAGGGAGGTATATCCAGAGTGCTTCCAGTGCAGAGAAGCAAGGGGTACTTTGTTCCACCCTGTCATCGATCCCTTCTGGTCCTGAATCCTCCATACACTAGACGAGGTGGAGGGCTACTCAGTGGGAGTTCAGGTCAGCGCACATTGGTGGCCATTGGTTGTAGGCTGGCTAAGCATGTGATTGCCCGGCACTGGAGATCAAGGGTGCCCTTCCCTCCCCATTTAGGGACTGGCTGCAAGGTATGGACAAATGCTCAATAGCTGTAGAGTTGTTGTACAAATTCAGAGGCTGTCCAAACAAACACACCACACGACCAGATGCATATGGAGAGAGAATTTTCAGGCCTCCTTACTGAATGCCTAGATGGGCTTTAGGGCGAATGCTTTTGCACCTGTTGAGATGTCTTAAAGGAATGGGGGGGGGCAGGTGTCCAGAGGAATATGTGGTGCTAAAAAAACAATGTATATGTATGGTTTATGTTCGTATCGGAGCCTGTATGTGCTGTTGTTGGACTTGGCTCTTTTTGCAGGGTTATCCCCAAATTTTTTGCTTCTTCCTCCTATTTTTTCCTAACCTGTTATTGTTAGTTTTAGGACTCTGGGCACTTTACCACTGCTAATCAGGGCTAAAGTGCACATGCTCTGTGTGTAAATTGTGAACATGATTTGTTATCCATGATTGGCATATTTGATTTACTGGTAAGCCCCTAGCAAAGTGTACTGAGTATTCCAGGGCCTGTAAATCAAATGCTACTAGTGGGCCTGCAGCGCTGATTGTGCCACCCATATGAGTAGCTCCGAAAAGGTAACTCAGACCTGCCATGGCAGTGCCTGTGCCCAGTTTAACGGCAATGTAGACCTGGCAAGTGCACCCACTTGCCAGACCCTAATCTTCCCTTCTTTTCTTACATGGTATTCACCCCTAAGGTAGACCCAGGGTAACCCTGTGGCCAAGGTGCAGTGTATGTGAAAGGTAAGACACGCCCTGATGTGTGTGGCCAGTCCTGATAGTGAAATACTGTCAATTTCGTTTTTCACTATTGTAAGGCTATCTGTTCCCATAGGATAGAATGGGGAGTTTCCTTACAACATCTTATAAGCATACCTGCTCCTGGGAACCAGATAGGAAAAATAAAGTTTAGTATGCCTGAACTCAGATGTTAAAATGCATCTTTTAGCAAGGGTGATTTTTACATTCTGTGTTTGAAAATAGCACTTTTAGAAAGAAGGTATTTTCTTGCTTAGACATCCAGTGTGCCTCTGCTAGGATGTGTATTGACTGTCTGGTTTTGGACTGACTTGGGCTGGAGATGTGCAGTGGCTCCAGTGAGTCTGGGTGAGTCAGCTCTAGGTTGAATAGGCCTGGTCTGCATTTTGAGTGGTGGGGGAGTAGCACCTGCACTTGAATAGGGCTGTGCCTGCCTTCCACAATGACGGCTCTGCCCCCCTGTGGTGTGTCTGGAGCCAGGGCTCACACGGACAATGGAAGTTGTTGTGCACTTGCAAAGTGTCCCCCAGAACTGTTTTTGACTGAGCAGAGGGCTTCTCTGCACAAAGAAAACAAAGACATTTTGGGGTAGAAGTATTAGACCTAAAAACCCTGCATTTTAGGCTACTTCTGGAACCAAGAGGAACCTTAGCTAAGGAGAAGAGCTGGAGAAACAGAGAAGTACTGCCCTTGATGTGTGTCTGGGGTTGGCCTGCAGTTGCTGTTTCTGCAAAGGAAAGGAAAGGAGAAGGACTTTGCTGTGTGCTTTGTCCCCTGCTTGAGGAAAGTCTCCAAGAGCTTGAGTAGAGCGTGCCTCCTGTTTTGAAGTCTCAGGAACACAAAGACGTTACCCCCAGCTCCCCTGAACTTCCTAGCTGGGAGTTCTGATCTGTAACGAAGTGCCTGTGACTGTGTGGGGCCTCTGGAGGTTGTTTCAGCTGCTTGGAACTGGAAAGCAACTCAACAAGAAAATCGAAGCATCGCTCTTCTTGCACCAGTTTTCTGACTCAATGCCGTGGTGCAAGAAGAATCTCCACGCATCGCTGTGCTGCTACTGAAACCAACGCAGCGCCTGTTGCTGCTGTAAGAATCAACGCTTTGAGGGATCGTGGCTGAAGAAATCGACGCAGCACCGCTTGACGCCGCCGCATCATTCGCCGACGCATCCCGAGTTCCACGCATCATCCCTGTGCAACAAATTTTCCCTAGGGCATTACCCGCACATCAAAGTCGTCTCAGAACCGTCGCAGCGCTTCCCCCATTCCATCCGGAACCGATGCACCGCTCCCCTGCGCCCAGCGGAACTGCTGTATTGCAACCAAGAAGGTCTCAGGAAACTACGCATCTCTTTGTTTTTTTACGCTTTCCATCGCTGCAGCTGTTTTGCTTGGTGAATTTTGTCGCAACAACATGCACTTTGCAAGAAATTACGTATCCATAGTTTTCTATAAACTCAGTTGCTAAAACCTTTTGAAAGTCTTTTTTCTTAATACTTGTGTGTTGGATTTTTTGTTGTTTTGGTCTTGTTGAGTTTAGATAAAGATACTTTATTTTTCTAAACTGGTGTGGTGTCCATTTGTGGTGTTATCACTGCATTACTCTGTGTTTTGAGAACAAATAATTTACACATTGATTTTGATATAAGCCTGTCTGCTCGTGCCTAGCTGCCCTGGGGGTGAGCAGGGGTTATGTAAAGTATGTATCCCCCTAACCCTGACTAGAAGCAAGGGTCCCTATTTGGACCAAGGTACCTACCCCAACCAACTAGAGACCCCCATTTCTAAAAGCTGTCAATTCTGTCATGTCTGTCAGGTGTCATGAAACCAAAAAAAATATTTCTCCCAAAAATACTGTACATTTTACAGATATATGTCAAACATTGTCATTGTCCAAAATTATGATCTACATCGTGCTGCACTTCAGAATGAAATACAATCCGTAATTTTCTTTTTTTTTTAAAGGCCCCAAGGACAGGGGCTCAATCTTTGTCTTAGGAACTTGCCACTAGCGTTGCTGAATACCAGGTTACCTAGTCTTGACTCCATCTCAGGCCTCATTCTTCCAGCACTTTACACGTCTTGCCTCTTTTGTTCTCAATCTTCTTGGTACATGACTTTGGTCTTTGTGCTCCCATCTTTCTCTGCCTCCTTCTTTCTCTCATTTATGCCTTTCTTTTCTTGTTCTCTATCATAACGCGATCTTAAAAGTAAGCCCCATGCATCCAAAATGTATGAGGGTGTCCACAAATTGCACGAGCTGCACATATTAAGCACTGAAAAAACAGTGTTGAACAGGTTAAACAGGAGCGGCCGGCATGATTCAGGAAGGGTTGTCACGCGGGGGGTTTAATTTTAAAAATAAATACAAAGTTAACTTACCTTTGTCAGCCCGGTCCCTGTCACGCCTCGTCTCTGCTTCTCTGCTTCACTCCTGAACAGGAAGCCTCCCTCCACTCCCCTAAGCCAATCACAATGCTGCAATGACAGCGTTGTGATTAGTCGGGACGCCAACCAGCCAGGCGTCTACGGGGAGGCCATTTTCTCCACGTAGAGAAAAGGCAAAGTGCACATGACGGGTTTGGCCGGCCCCAAAGTGCCGACCAGTCAGCGCCCCCAGCAGTGGGCAAGCCACTCCTCCTCTGCCCTAGAGGAGGACTGCCCATCTGCCCGCCCGAAACCAAACACTTCAGCTTTCTCGCAGTGCAAGAAACAGAAACATAAAATGGTATTTATAATACCATTTTATGTTTCTGCTTCTCACACTGTGAGAAAGCAGTGGGCCGACGCTCCTCTGCCTACATGGAGGAGCCGCCCCTGAGGTTAAAGTAGAATCTTTCAAAGCAGTTTTACTTTTTTTGTGCAGTAAAACAATCTCATGTCTGTGCAATTATGAGTAAAACGCCTAGGAATCATGAATTACTGTAGAAGCCGATTTTTCCACTCAAAATCCCCTATTTCATATTTTACCACATTTTCTGAACAGGTGGTAAATGTATATGTGAGCCAGTGCGTGGGGTGGGGTATGAGGGATGGGGGTAGGGAAGGGGAGGGAAAATATTTATTATATTAGCAGGGGAAAGCATTGTTAATTTCTCTCCATCTGACTTGCAATCAAGCCCTTAGTGATTTTTATCAAATGCTTGTATGATTTAATATATAATATGTTTTATGTTAGTAGCTGTCGCATAAACATTAGATCCACTCACCTGTAACAATACAGTAGTTCGGAGGTTCAAGCACTGCTCCATAAAACTGAATTATGTTTCTGTGACTGAGCATGCTCAGTATCTCCGCCTATAGATGAAAAAAATCATAATTACATGACTGGTTTGAAAAATAAAATAAGTGGTTAAAATTAGGCTGCAATGTTTTAGACTCTAGTACATGATTGTGATTAATATATAGCTCTAGTATACCTGAAACAGACCATAACTATGCAGTCAGAAACATTCCCAGCGTTCAAAAAAGGTCTACGGTACAGAAATTGAAGGTTATTTGTGTCAAACATTGTAAGTCTGTCGACCCTCAAAATACATGGTAACAATGGTACATGTAAGTATAAGCACAAGCTTATCAATTCATTTCAATCTAGTCTTTTGTGTTGAGTTCATTAAAAACGTAACAAAGGTAAAAAAAAAAGAAACAAAAATCAATCCTTAAAGCACATCACATCAAAATATAGAACTGTGTAAAAAGTAAATTTCAAGAGTTGGAAATCTCTTAATGATTACAGGACCATTTTATAAAACACATCTGTTTTTCTAGCAGTTTTAACCATAAGATTAAAACAGTGCCACCCACACAATTGTTTTAACACATGCAGTAATAATTACCAATAAAAGTGACAAAAGCCTTTTTGTCATTTTTACAGAGACGTCTTTAAGCACAAAATTAGCTAGTGCCATCCAAGCTGAGCTGAAAAAAGACAACAGCCTTTGACCACCCCAGGCAGAGTATTACAACTTTGCATTCGTAAAATACCATCCAAGACAACGTGGAATGAATGAAAGCAACACCTTATACATGTGTTTCTCTCTAATGAGCTTAGCAGACAGGTATAGATTTGTTCGGACACAAAGGAGCACCAGTGAAGTCAAGACAATACCCTTTCAGTCTGAGAGTACGACATATATTATGCAAATAATGAATCAGGGAACTCTGAGTAAGTCACAGAGTGGGTTTAGGTCAGAGAGACTGCTGACCCCACCCTATTTTGTAACTCGGTGTCAGTGGTTGGCACTTGGCCCTGGACACATCAGGGCGTAAACATGAAGCGTTCAGGACAGAAGCAATCAGTGAGCCATGCAAGAGACTGAGGAGATCACGCCTAAAGGCCTGTGAAATCCTCAGACGGGCAAAATTCAGCTGAGGCAGCCAGGTGCCGCTGCATTTAGCACATGTCTAGCTCCTAGCTGCCTGACCTGAACAAGAAGACCTTTGCTCAGCCAGACAAACACTCTTCTTGTCAGGGCTTCGCCCCTACAGACAAAATAAAAACAAAAATAACAACCCACTTGCACAGAAACTATACCACTTTCCATAAGATATATTTGCCGGAGATCCGCATTCTTTGAATTTACAGCTCTACTTGTGAGTTACTTCAAAGAGTGTGGATCCATAAATTGACCCCCATGGGTAAGAACATTTATAGGGGCATGTATTACCGTAAACAGCCACCAAAATAAAGTCAGTGAATATATCTCACTCTGTGTAATAACTGTACATGTTTGACAGGCTAGATTGACATTATAATCTCAAGGATTGACCAGGACTACCGCATGCATTTCTAGTTCAGTGCTAAAGGGAAGGGAACTGACAGTGGCAATCCATTATCGTAGAGGTATTTTCTCTGATTTTCTTTGTGAGATTACTGCTAATTTGCAGTCACATCAGATTACTGGGGCCTGATATTTAAACAGTTCGGCCACATTTGAGAGTTCCAGAGCTAGGCTGGTGACTGCCCCACCCTGATATTGACAATAACAGGGGCATATCTATGAGGTAGTGATTCCAGGTCTTAAAATGTAAGACCCAGAAAAATAAGGAGTTGCCGAGGGAATTGATCATTCCAGTCCTGATTCCAATGGATAGTCCTAATTCAGACCCCCAGGTATTCAACGCATAGATCTATCCAGATACAAGACAACAGATCAGCAGAGTTCCAGTGGAGCTCATAACCCTGATGGGGCCACTGGGTCCTGTTGCAAGCACTGTTTGTGTCCTGTAAAAGCACCTTTACAGTTCTAACAGCAAAAACACTCCTGTGCATAAGAACACTACCAAACACTCAGCAAACCTTTGCAACCTCTGCCATGAGTTAAAGGGTGGCAGTAGGAAGCTTTAGCACTCTGCTCGCAAATTCACACCGCACGCTTACCTGATTAAGAGATAGGCGGGGTGTGGATTAGGCCAACAAGACCACCACCATCACAGAAGCGGACACCATGTTAAATTAGGCAGCATTATTCATCAGGTGTTTCTGAGAATGGCAGTCAGGGTGGGCGGAAGGCTAGGGAATGGTGGAGGACTCCTTTGGGAATACAAGACAGCAATGATGTGTAATGTAAAGAATGTAAAATTTAGCAACTTCATGCTAGTCCTCTCAGAATACAGTTTTACGGTAGTATCACTATTACCTCTTCCGACCACATACAGAGAATAAAGTGTGATCCAACAGGGACAATGGTTTACAGGCAAACAGTACTATCTCTGTCACCCAAGATGTTTTTAAAGGTGTCAATTGTCGGAGGTGGGGGCATTATGGGGAAAGATGAATGGAATCCGGGAATTCTTCTAAATTCTCAGGGTCTGGGATACAACAGGGTGCCTCCTCTTCCCTCATGTACTGCCTGAGGACATGGGAGATTAGGAGGGGCTATGGGCCCCCAAGAGACTGCCTGTGGCACAGCCACGATGCTTGCTTGATTACAATCTTATTGACCACAAACCCCCTGCCACGGGCTCTGTCTCAGAGTCTTCACTCCACAGAAAATAGTAATGTGGATGTCACGGATTCCTTGCAGCAGCATAATTAAATATAAGAGTATGAGGCTTATCAGTATAACAAACAAACAGGGTCACAGAAAAACAGGTTTGGTAGAGCTGACAGACTTGAGGATTAACAAAGGTTGTATGCCAAAAATTCAACGAATTACAGGCGCCAATTCATAATTATAGGGGGAGTCACACACTGAGACATAGGGTAACATTTACATTTCAACAGATAAGGTGTTCTGCCATAAATTCGCGGAGCTCCTGCTCCAACAAACTGGCACTTACTATTTTCGCCATGACCCGCTCCACAAAGCTGTTTTTATTTTTTTAACGAAGTCTGAGCAGACTCTGCCATGGAAAACCTTGTACCTATCAGCCAAAGGACCTCCGAGTCGCAGTGGTGGTGCTCCTAACTGTTTAGGAACAGGGCCAGTTCAACTCATTATCCTTAACTGGTGGCCCTGTGCTGAGAAAATAAACAATGACTTCAACATACAGGGAAAAAAACTCTCTGCTTGACAGGGTCATGATTACTAGGTTTTTCAGAAAAATCCACCAATTTGGGGGTTTGCTATTGGAAACCAAAAAAAAATGCTGATGCTGTGCTACAGCAAAACGTTTGTTACAGAGATGCCCACTAGGAAGGTAGGGATCTCTAGATATGGCAAGCTATTATGTGCTCGTTCAGAGAGCTTGAGTGCCATCAACCCTAAAAGAAAGACCCCCTAAACCCCTTCACAGACTGCCAATATAGTCAAGCCTCACATCCCAAAGACCAGTTTATGTGAACCGCAGAGGGCCAACAATAAGAGAACAGTACAACATTCAGCATACTTCCTTTTGATGATGTATGGGTTAGCAAACATATACATCAAAACATATGATACAGTGTTGCATTATTTTGATATATGTTATGTATAAAAATATTAAGATTGCATTTAACCTTCTGCTGATTAAAGGGGAATTCGGGTCCAACTGTAGCGTACCTTCTATCAAGCCTACTTTAAACCAAATTGTCATGCATATTTACAATCTTTGTGTCAGATTTCAGAAGCCAAAAACAGCATAATTTAGGGGTGCAACTTCAAACTAGATATAGCACACCAGTCAAGGCAGAGCTACACTCTTACCCATTTCTAACATACGTGTCTTTCTACTGGAGAGCCCTGGGCAGAACCTCAGACTTCTACAATATGATCGTAAATTATTGTTATCGCATGAAGAAGATATTGTCCTTCTCTATCAGGAAGCGCCTGAATTAAACAGGCTGCTGCAGGTTAGATTACAACTGGCAAGGAAACCACCATCCAGCAAACTGTGACTTAACGGTGGGAGGTTTATGCGTGTTACACGAGGGAGTCTGTTCGCGTGGAAATTTGGACTGCCTCTGTTTTCTTTGGGTTTTTTTTAGAAAACATTTTATTGAAAATATAATACACATCAAGCAGAGCCAATCATAGTTATTGATCATTACAGTCATTAGTTGGCCTAATATAACAAATGATTCTCTCTGTACAAAGTAAGTGTAAATATAAAGACAATTGCATCCATCTATCCCATCATCATATGCTCTTGAAATCTCGCGTCTCCCTTAGGGGATTACCCTTGGTGAGTCTGCTTTTAATGTGTCAGTCACTTAGGTCCGGATCTGAATCTTTGGGTGAAGAGGCACATATGTTACCCTGAAAAGTATTCCACCTCCTCCATACTCGTGTACATTTTCAAGGGCACCCCTATTAATAAAGACTGCCTTTTCCGCAACCATGGTGCTATCAAGGTTACGACACCACTGCTGGTGTGAGGGGATCGTTGAAGCTCCCCAGTGCTGTGCGATATTCCTTTTGGTTAGTGTAATACTAATGGTTGCCCAGGCCTGTGCTGCGTGGTTTCGATCTGTGGGCTCCTACACATTAACCCCTTCACTGCAGCGGCTATTCCACCCGCAGTGCTAAGGGGGCGAGCGGAAGAGCGGAGGGCGCATGCTGGTGACGGAACCACTCCGTCACCAGCGTCGGTTGCGCTGTGCTTATCACGGAGCGGTTCCATCATAGCTGCGCCCGCTCAATAGAACGCTCAGCGCAGGCGCGGAATTCGCGCCGCGCATGAGCGGCGGGCGGGCCATGACGGAACCGCTCCGTCATCAGCACAGCGCCACCGCAGCTGATGACGGAGCGGTTCCGTCATCAGCACGGAAGAGGTTAAGCAGGCATCTCCGAGGTTCTGGGGGACCTCGCACCCACTCACCTGAGTGATCGTATCCATAACCGCCCTCCAGTATCGTGTGATGTGAGGACAGTCCCATATTGTGTGGTAGAAATTTCCTGTGAGCCCACAACCCCTCAGGCAAAGTGGAGTGTCAGCCCTTCCTATTCTGTGCATCGTCGGTCTAGTGAAGTACATTCTGTGCAGTATTTTAAGTTGCACGAGTTTTAATCTGGAAGGGGTCGCCACCTCTCTCGGGGACGCCAGCGCCTCCTGCCACTCCTGTTCCTCCACCTCCCACACCTCCGTCTGCCATCTTTCCGTTAGGGTTTGTGTGGGATCTTTTTGATTGTTAATCAACTTACGATATGTTAATGAGATTGCCTTTTTGGAAAGTGAGTCTGCTAACAAACGTTCCACGAGTGGAGAGGACTCGGGCAGGTCGGCTCCCGGAGATATGGTCTTCATTAGGGCGTAACTAATTTGGGTGTATCGGTATTGTTCCCTCCCTGCCAATTCATACGTTGCTTGTAGCTGTGTGAAGGGGACCACCCTACCCTTTTTCCACAGGTCGCCAACCCTGGATATGCCTTTATGGTCCCATCTTGTAAAGCCCTTGCTCTTACGGAGCCTGCCAAGCTTGGGGGAGTCCCACAGTGGCGTATGTTGGGGGATCACCCCCCTCCCATCCCAGCGCTCGTTGCGCCGTGAACCATACCTGCACAGTGTGGGCCGTGGGCCCTATTAGTGTGTTTTTCTTTGGTTTATCATATAGGGCACCTATTAGTCCACTCGTGGCAAGAATATGCCTGTCGATGCGCAGAGCTGGGTCGTCTTGTGGGGCGTGTAGTCATTGATTAATCACTATGAGTTGAGATGCCCAATAGTACAACCGAACATTAGGTAGGGCAATGCCGTCATCATACCAGCTCCGAGTTAATTTACACAGAGCTATTCAGTGAGGTTTTCCTTCCCATAGGAGGAAGCCCGCCTCCGCCTCAATTTCTTTAAAGTATGAGTGGGGAACTGGCATGGGTGTATTTTGTAGTGCATAAAGGAATCTAGGGAGAGCCACCATTTTAAACAACGCAGCCCTCCCGAGCAGTGTCAGTGGGAGGGAGTGCCAATTTTAACGTCACTCTTCAGCCTCCTCAGAGGTGGCAGTAGATTCCGTTCAATGAATTGTGCATGATGGGGCGTGATGTTTATACAGAGATACTTAAAACCGTCTTGTGCAATCCGTATCGTCGCTCCCCGGGGCAAGCGTGGGGGAGGGCCCTTAAGTACATAAAGCACCGACTTGGCCCAGTTGATTGAGTATCCTGAGACCCTCCCATATAACGCACAAATGTCAAGTAAGCAATTAATAGACCGTCTCGGGTGTGCCAGATATAGTAAAATGTCGTCTGCGTACAAGGAGATACGGTCCTCACAGCCCTCCGTCCATTTCATGCCTTGAATCACCGGGTCCCTCAATATCCATGCCACTAGTGGTTCTAGCACTAGGGCGAACAGCAGTGGGGAGAGGGGGCCACCCTGCCTGGTTCCCCGCCCCAGCGGAAGTCCTCTGACAATCGCCCATTTACTACTACCTGTGTCAGTGGCTGTTTGTAGAGTAGTCGTATCCAGGCACAGAATTTTGGTCCAAAACCAAAATGTCTTCGCAACGCAAAAAGGAAAGGCCACTCCACCCGGTCAAAGTCCACACTGGCATCTAGCAAGAGACTAATCGCTGTGAGAAGTTAGCCTGGCATATGATGGCCACTATTCTAGTGGGCACCTTGCACCAGTCTAAACAACCCTTATTGATGGTGGTTTTAAAGTCAACCTTATAGACAAGCTATCCTAGTTGTAGCATGGACCAGCAGTCTTAGGCTAAACTCCAAAGAGCATGTGAAGCTGTTTGTTTTACCAATTATAATCCCTTGAATACCAAATGAAAGGACACCACACAAGGTATATATAAATATAAATGTATTTATTTCTAACACAACCCCTCTGACTTCTTTATGAGGTCAGAGATCGAAGTACATCACAAGTTACTCAATTAGCATATGATAAGTTGTACAAATACAGTTTTGCCATAGGGGTCTCACAAACCATATACTAAGTAAGTCGTATAAGAACCACTTCAGGAATAGGAAATAGGCCTAGGGCCTAGGGAATCGCTGGAGCTACACTTGACAACCAAAGGTTAGGAAGTAGGAGACCCACGGGAGACGCGTGCAGTATCTAAAAACAGTTGCGAGTTACCATTGACTTAGAATGGAGAACAAAGGAGTTACATATTTACTGATTAAGGACACTTCCGGTTGGACTACGGCGAAACCCCTTTCAACTAGGACACTTGAAGAGTCAATACCAACTGGAGCACCGGAGTACTCGAGTTACCTCACCCAGGGAAGCCGGGTGCATAGGTGTCTTTTCGTGTCGGGTTTCGTCAATGCTTACAATGGAGATCTGTAAAAGAAGTGCTGCAGGTGGCCAGTGGAAGAGTGTCCGGGTGGATCCAAGAGTGGATCAAAGAAGTGAAGAACCTGAAAGCAGAGAGGACAGAGTCTGCGTCACTAGCCAGTGACCAGGAAGGAACCAGGAAGGAACCAGGCGATGTCGTGATGATCTCAGGTGAGGAGGTGAAGCTAGTCTCTACAGCCACGAGGACCAGGAGGCGTCGACGACAACCAGGAGCTGGATTCGAGCTGCCCCACGAAGGATCTAGTTGACTGCGGTGTCGGTATCCGGATTGGACCCAACAAGCCTTGACAAACGCAATCCACACAGGAAGTAAAGATTGGCTTCAGTTCAGACCAGCAAGGTCTGGGGGGCTTCTCCTTTGCAGGGAAGGTGGAGCAAGCCTGGAGCAACCAGGCCAGCGGTGTAAATTCAAAAGGAAGTCCTCGAAGGGCTAACTAGCCAGCAGGCTAGCAACCGGGAAGACGCGTCGAGCTGAAATTGCAGGAGTGTTGCGTGTTTATCTAGGTTCCTGATCGATACTGTGACCTTATGCCCCTATTCGGCTATAAATCCCTTTATTCCCTATATTGGCATAACCGTTCAAGTGCGATATTCAGAAAGTCATCTCTGGCCTCACACGAACAGAGCCACATTCCAGAATAGTTCTCTGCCACTTCCTTTGCAACCAATTAGTGCAATGACAGAGCAGAAGTCACTATCTGATATTCCTAGATTAACACTCCGAGTTCTTCAACAAGATAAAAACTCAGCAAACCTGGAAATCCCCGCTTGCTGTGTTTTGATTAGTAATGGAACTCTAATGAGCAACTGATAGCTATCACTTCCTAGTGACATCTTTAATTGACGTCTTATGTCCAGCAAACTTGCGTGAAACCAGGCACCTGTCAGGTATAAATACTACCAACGTTGCCTTAAGCAATTGCTGGTGTCCCATTGCTGTTGTATGCTGTATGCAGTACGCTGATGCTGCTGCTGTCCCTTTGGTGGTGAAGCTACTGATACCATTATCGCTGCTAAAGCGCGAACGATGGTGTGGTGAGCTTAGGAGCTGAACAGCCGTCCCTCTGCGAAGAGCCCAGCAGATGCCAACTGCCCGCGGACGCTGTCCCCCCTCCTCCTCGACGCGCTGAAGAGAGACGCTGCCTTTCTCGTGCTGAGAAATCCAGCTTCAGCGTTTCCGGTTAACCCTCGCGGGTGACTGGGATACCGAGTTCCTCCTGAAGGAGATACCAGACCTCCATCATTCTATTCAGAGGTATGGTGTTGACTAAACCCTTAGATGAGAATTCTTGAAGCAAACCTTGGCAAAACCAACTTAACTTAAAGCTACTTACTTACTCCCCTTCCACGTGTTAGGCTTAGGTCAGGCACACTGGGGTAGGCTTAGTTAGAAGCACCAGTTGAGTATGTTAGCCTAATGTATATATGAATGTATATATGTTTTATTACTTTTAAACCATTGTATGGCTAAGAAACCATATCAATGCTTTTACAGTATCATTTCGCAATACTTATCTTACTGTACGTACTTTTTATAATAACAAGTCTTGCAATTGTGGCAATACATTTCTCTTGTACGAGAAGAAAGACTGTTCAATAAATGTTAACCCTTTATTGACAAACGCCCGTCTCTCTATTCTCTACATATCGTGAAAGTAAACTGCACTAACCTGACTGAGTGAAATACATGTCTATTGTTTCACACGACCCTAGAGATTGACTCTTGATCTGAGGAGCAAAGTTGTCATGTTGCACGGTTGTTGGAAAGCTGAATCCCTTCTTATCTGTGCCAGGGAAGCTGATCACTTCCCATGCAGAGAAGAAAGTTTCCAGTGACCTCTGAGCTAGTTGGTAACACACCCAATTAAGTTTAGCATAGTCAGTGGAGGCCTGGAAGATCCGCACTTCTACGTCGATACTACTGTTTATGTTATTCCAATGCGCAGGGCCTAGTGGGAAACTAGGAACTACACTACATGGCGCCCAACGTTTGGTAAGGCGATAAATTAACGCAAGACGTTAGAGTAACTCAGTCGTGCATATTTCACACAGACCCCTTTCTCCCGTAAATACTCCAATAGACGTCTGGAGTGGGTGAAAGGTTAAAATCCGCCCGACCTTAGTAGGAAGAGATTCCTATGTAAAGCTCTGGTTTATTCAACGTTAAAGGATACAGTGGTTCAAAATATTGTGCACCTAATCTTTGTCTCCTTGGAGACCAACTCTGCAAACCTTGCATTTTAACAATGCCAGGAGAAAACGGAACCACTGGGGCCGCAGTAGATGCGATTCAGCAAGGTCCCGAATACACAGACCCGGATGCAATTATCATCCCGGTCCACTTAAGAAAATCTATAACCTTCAAACTTATAGAGAACGGACTGACACCACAAGGTGGTACAGTAATTTTCGTGATAGAGGCTCATGAGTATCGGCAGACAGAGGTATTCTATTCATGGATAAACTTTCCAGCTGCAAACGCTACAACAAAAGAGTTTCACTATTACAAAATAGAGGAACCTCCGGAAGAGTACGCTCCTTTCGAGTAGATTGAAATTCCACTTAAATTTCAAGAGCACCTGCTCTGGTTTAATGGCGCCCTAAAACATAATGATCACATTACCAGGCTCGGTCCACTAGGTAGACCAGGAGCAACGTGGACGGTTCTAGCCAGCTACACACCACATCCGGACATTGAAAAAATGTCAAAAGAAGATCTCTTAGTTAACATAGGAGAATTAACAAAAGCTTATAGAGAGTTAGTAAAATTATTTATTAAAAATAATTTAAACACTCCTAAAAAGAGCTGGGATGGAAATAAACGGATTGGTGTCACTACAACGCATGCTTTTACATCGCATGCCTTTACAACGCGGTTTTTACCACGCAGTCCATTACAACGCATAATGCTTTTAGGCGCTGGATAGTGAATTATTTAATTTACTATTCCAACTCCAGTCCCCGTGGATAGCAGGGAAGGTGTTGGATAGTAAATTAAATATATTCCCTATCCTGGAGCGCCCCCCAGCGCAATGCGTTGTAATGGTTTGCGTTGTAATGGTTGCGATGTAATGGTAGTGCGTTGTAAAAAATGCGTTGTAAGTGATGTTTACCAAATTAACAATCCACTCCCAAGGAAAAAGTTTTCCAGTCCAGAGGAAGGTCTCCTCGACGGAGGGAAAGAACTCCGACTCGAGAACACCAGTCTCCCCAGAGGGAGCCCTCTGAGAAAAGATATAACCTTAGAAATAGGGATAATCTGAAAAAACCTGATAGATATCAAAGTATTGATACACGTCCCTCTCGATCTTTTCCACAGAATTCGGAAAGAAGAGGACGGTCAGACCCAGGAGAGCACACCAAGTCCAAAGACAAGGAACCTGCTCAGAGTAAAAAATCTCAATTTCAGAAAAAGAAGGTAGCCAGTATTAGAGTAATCAACCATGCCGAGAATACTGAGGACACAGTTGAAAAACGGGGAGTGGGCACTGACAATGTTGGACAGTGCAGAAGAAATCAGTATAGCGCGCAAGATGTAAATGTAAATGTATTTGAGCTTATATAGCGCACAGCTACCCACAAAGGGTTTCCCGGCGCTTGCTTAGGGAACCCGTCCTGGTATTCCCCTGTGAGATAACCCCGGCAGGGTATCCACAAGGTGAAAGCCAGGCATCCCGCCGCGAGGGGCGGTTGAGTGATGAGTCATCTGGAGACAGTGGACACGAATGAATACATTCAGGTTGAAACTGCCGACACCAGACTTAGCGAGCCCCATAAGATATACGAAATAACATTGCGTATAGAGGGTGATAAGACTAGGAAAATAAGAGGTCTATTTTGGGATAAGCTCTCAAAAGGCTACGATATTCTGTTAGCTGAAAAAGATTGGCCCCCGGAGTTTGTCAGGGAGTGCCCTCGTGGCGAAGAAGTGATTATGCCTGCCTCTCGAATCACATTCCGAATCACAAAAAATATACATATGCAAGGAAATGAGCAGTAGCCCAGGCACCGGCATTGTATAAAAATCATGTAGGATGGGATGAGGACTCTCCTCCTCACAAAATCCAATTAAAAAGTGAACCAACTGCCCAACGGCAGTATCCCATTAAGCAAGAAGCTAAGAAACAGGTCAGGGAGATCTTAGATCAACTTGAATACCAGGGGGTGATTGAAACATGCACCTCTCAAATGAACAATCCTTTGTTTCCTGTCTCCAAGCCAGACAATTCATATCGTCTAGTTTTGGACTACAGACACCTTAATGCAAGTTGTAAAACTTTTGCAGTACAAAACTCGCATAGTGCAGCCCTAATAAATAACATAGTTAGGAAAAAATATAAAACGACATTAGACATATCTAATGGTTTCTTTTGTCAAAACATTGCACCAGAAAGCAGATATTTGACCGCTTTCTCAGCATTTGGGTCGCAGAAAAATTCTGTCGACTCCCACAGGGGTTCAAGAACAGCCCAGGACTATTCTCAGCTAGGGTAACAGAGTTACTACAAATATATGATGATGAGGCATTATCTTACGTAGATGATATCTATCTCACAGACGACGACTTGGATACTCACTTGAAAAGAGTGAACACCATTATACTTGGGTTCGCAGCAGAGGGTTACAAATTCAACTTTAAAAAGTCTCGAATTGCCCATCTGACAGTACTATTCTTAGGGTACGAATTATCAAGTGAAGGGAAAAGCCTAGCGGACAACTTCTTAGAGAAGTGCGCTGTACTCCAAGCTCCAAAAACGCTGAAGAATTTACAATCCATTCTAGGTTTTCTGAATTTCGGAAGAACATACATTCTAAATTACGCAAAGAGGGTTAAACCTCTCTACGAACTAATTAAACCTGATTTTAAACAAATCAATTGGACTCAAAAACACACAGAAATTTTGAGATCACTGCAAACAGACATGTTAGCAATAACAAAATTAGATACACGTGACAACACACGTGATCTTGTAATCCGAGTCATCCCAGGAAGATGCGGATTCACGTACCTGACCTCTAATGAGGGAGAAAAGGTACCTATTTCAATTAAATCTCACTTGTACACACAGGCAGAAAAAACATTCAGTCACACAGAAAGAACTGTGAAAGCAGTGCAAATCGCATTAGCAAATGAACGAGAACTAGCACACGGCAAACGGATTAATATCCTTACAGCGGAATCCGCCTTCGAAGCGCTATTCAGCCCAGTAAACCTGCCTACAGTGTCACTGGATCCGAAATGGATACAGTGTATAGATTCTCTAGGAGCGGAAGATGTGAAATACTATTTCGCCCCGCAATTCAAAGAACTGAATGATTTAAAATATGAAGAAGAGTATCCTCTGCCAATCGAAATTCTGCCTCTCCCACAGTACGCCTGTATAATCTATACAGATGGATTTGTACAGCATTTCAACGTAGAGAGAAAATCCTACGATGCAGCATGTGCGATCATTAAAGGTCGTTGGCTGTGCGGTAAATTCAGACCGAAAGTAACAAAAACTGAATCTGTAAGAAACTGTTCGGTTCAGAGAACTGAAATCAGATGTTTAAAGATGGCGCTCGAAAATGCAGAACGTGAATTCCCGACACTTATCGTGTGCGATTCTCATTTTTGCGTCAACTCTTACAACAATAAATTGCAGAGGTGGATTGAAAACGACTACAAAAAGATGACACAGGTGCCACAATAAAGCATAGATTGCTCTGGAAACAGGTAGCTCTTTTACACAAAGAACTACAAAAGACTCACGTGATTCACGCACAGAGTCTTCAACGTGATGGCGTTCACGTTGCAGGGAATTCATTGGCTAATTCAGCCACAGCGGAAGCAACTAACCCGGCTTCCGTAGCCACAAAAAAGCGTACAGAAAAATTCATAGACAGGGAAACCATGCTGGCAGTAAAAACGACCGTAAAAGGCGACTGTGCAGCACTGCCCGTGAACTATCCACTCAATTATGCATACGTAATCGATGCAAACTCCGTTCCTTTTGCTCGAATCCCTGGAGTGGGGGACAGAGTAATTCCAAACAGGAGCAGGAGGGGCTTCCTCTTACTGGAAGCACACATGGGGTTGGGTCTGAGACATCAAACAATTAAGGTTTCTCTGAAAGAATTACAATCAGAGTACTGGTGGCCAGGAATGAGCATAGATATTCAATGTTTTGCTCAAAATTGTGAAGACTGCAACAGAGATCGCAGTAATGAACAGGCCAGTGTAGTTTCAGGATCCCTGCTAGACAGCATAAGGCGGTCTATCTGCGCAATCAAAGAAGAGAAGCGCGTCCCATTGTACACAGTTAAGGCTAAACACACTTAAATAATGTGGCCTCCAGCGCTCGGCTGACGCTAGAACGGTTATAAAAGATTTGCGAGTCTTTATCGGCACATACGCAATTACCATGTTCCATTCTGACCAGGGTCCTGCTTTCAGCTCTCGAGCTAATAAGGAGGCCATGGCCAGCATGGGAATTGGGTTGCGGTATTCTTGTCCGTCGCACCCCGAAGGGAATAGTGTGGTAGAAAGAAAAAAACGTGACATAAAGCAATCTATAACAGCGAAGGTATTAGGTTCAGGCGCTGGGTGGGTCAAACATTTAATAAGTGTCCAGACTAGTCTTAATAACTTGCCAAGAAATTCTCTAAAAGGTTTCAGCCCATACGAACTATTGTTCGGAATTAGAATGAACATTCAGGAACTCGATAGTCAAATGTCAGTGGTACAAGAAAAAACAACAAACTTTGACATCAAAGATCGTTTGGCTGTTTTACAGGAACTGAATGAAACAAGAAAATCCTTAAGCAACATAAAGTTAAAGCAACATCCAGATACCACTGACGAGGCACCACAAGCAACAGCCCCAGCAAGGCCTGTCTGGATTCCAAAGATTGGGGATCTAGTCAGAGAAAAGATCGCGGTGAAGAAGGAATTTGGGCCTTCTTACAGAAAAGCAGTACCTGTCTTGGCAGTCACCGGAACAAGATCAGTTGTGCTACCGCCCCTTGCTGGTAAAAAGGAGAACAGAGTCGTGTTCATCGACCTGGTAAAACCACAAGCATGTGGCCTATAATCAGCAGTAGGCCCAGTGGACTCCCAAGAAACAACAGAATACCCAAACTTGCAACAATCCAAGAGGTTCAAACTGAAAGACTAATCACATTCGATCAGCCTGCAGTGCACAGTGAAGGACTATGCAATAATGGCATGGAACTCGTGCCTCTTGAGACACAGATTGAAACAGTTTGTCAAGAAACAACACCAGTCTACACTAATGTGGCATCAGAAAGTGCTACGGAGAGACAGATTGAAAGAACAATCCCATCAATTGACAGAACTGCCTCTGGTTATTTCATCAACTTCGACAACTTCTCTGAAGATCAAAACGACCCCGAAGTGATGCCAGAAACAAAAAAGTATTTTAAAGAAAAATCAACGGAACTCTTTCATCAACTGAAGGAAATCTACCTTGTTTCCCCTTGGTTAGAGTTCTGGTTCGGTATAGGTGTGTTTTTCCTCCTGCTTTGGCTCATCATGGTACTTTGTTTGGGAAAATTCATTGAGGGAAAATATATTACAATGGACACAGCAAGTCAGAACATCAACCTAGTCCTGAAACCACACAGATCATCACACGTGAAGAAAAGAGAACTGTCAACAGTAAATGTCACAGCAATTCCAATACCTGGTGGGGTAGTATGGGAGAAAACTGACTATGAAATATATGGTCCGGTCGAAATCCTGAAGTATCCTCATCAACTGAAGGTTTCCTTAAGTGACTTTGTAAAACCTAGTACATTCTCTGATGATTGGGACTTTAACAGTATTAATGACATGATGTCCGATTTAGTAATGTCAGCTAGATTCACAGATCATGATTATTTACAAGGTTCATCTAGTTATGAGCAGCTATTCTGTTACACACACTATGGTGATCATTACTTGCATAAATCTGCACAGCCTAGAAATGTTTTTATGTATAATCAATGGGAACATTGTGCTACACCACCTAAAAGCAGTTCTAAAGCATTTTTTGAGAAATTCAAATACTTCTCAGGGTTTAACACCAGTAATGCAGAAACGTTTTATTACAAACTGTTAGATAAAACAGGAATGAAAACAATGCTGACAAATTCTAAATTGATATATTCAGAAGCATTTTATGACAAAATGATGACATTTGGTTTTGATTATTGGAAAAATAATATTGAAACGAAAACAATTTGGGGTACAAAAGATTGGCAGGTGCAAGGCATTGAAGCACTATTTAGAACCTGCATGATACCAGAACAAATGTTGTTTTTAAATGACACAATACACCAAACATCTTGTCTTGGCCTAGCTAAGATCAAAGACCTTAAAACACCGTCTATACCAAAGCCAATACCTGAAAATACAACTTCAGATATTGAGTTAGACGTATCACAAATTTTACATTTTAACAGAACACATCCTGATTGGAAAAAGTGGTTAATCTGGCCTACTGACACAAACAACTGTCAAGATAGATTCCTGAATAAGACACAGGGGTTAACAATGACCAGACTAGACCCGAGATACTCCCAGAGACAACATCCAGGGATAATAACGACATACAGTGTAGGGAAACTCTGCCTTGAATGGCTAACATCCTCCACACTGGCTGAAATTAAGCAACACTTGTCTTTACTAAAAGATGGTGCTGATTTGCGCGATTTCATTCTTGGACCACGCAAACAGCGTCAAAAGCGTTTCATAGCGACCAGTATCTATGCTGCTTACAACGAGGCTTGGAAAGTCACACAAATTGAAACAGCTGAAAAAATACGAGAAATTGATCGTATTAATTTGGAGAAATCACTTTCTGTAGTAGACAATGGGTTAATGACTCTGTCTTCCAGAATATATTCGTTGGACAATATTGTATCCTCTGCCTTTGATGTGATAGATAGAGACTTGCTAATGTTACAACATGGCCAATCTCAATTACGTTCTATTATACAATTAGGCTGAACGCTGCAAAATCTTCGTTCAGGCTATGTGCCTTGGCGTTTAATCAACACAACGTCATTCTTTTCCATTTTTAACCTTACTGATAAACAGATCAGTTTGGCACGGAAAGGAGCAGACTATACAATCCTGAGCATCGAAAAACTTGAGAGATTACCATTGACAATGTCAGAGAGTCCTGTCATTGAATGGATAATACACGAAATTATCACCATTCCGATAACAACTTTCCGATTTAAAAAGTGCCTTGAGTACATACCTGCTGGCCAGTATGAACAATTGGGTAAAGGATATGTAAAATCTGAATGGAAATTACCATACACACATTCTTGCTATAGTGACAGCGACAAAAATGTATTTCTTAGTGGTGAAAATTGTAAACATTCACTAAGCGGTATACTTTTGTGTCAGGGTATTAATTTACACGGAGCATGTGATGGAAATTCAAACAACCTTTCATGCCACCAGCTAGTCACACCTGCAACTCAGATAGAGCCCTTCTTTATGCAACTTGCAAACGGGAGTTACATTCTTAGAACGGATCACAGATGTTGTGACCTTGTGCCAGGGAAAAGTTATCTAGTAAGCGTAACATCCATGGTCAAATGTTGTATGCAAGCATTGTTCCCGAGTGGGCCTGCAGACACAGTGACTCCCATCTGGCCTCGTCTGAATCTCTATTCTATACGAATTGATACTTTAAGCAAAATGAAGTCTGTGCTTTTGCAGACAACAGTGCCTATAACGTCATCAAAAGAGACGTATGATCTTCTAGTTGCAAGGACAGCTACTGAAGTTCATGAACTTTTATCAACAAATTGCCCCGTGCATTTCGTAGAAATACTTAGCCAACTCCTTAACATGTCTAGTGCCACAAGCATCCCAGGCATATTTAAGTCGATTTTTACGGGACTGCTAACACCGTTTCAAGCAATTTTGGGAATCGTTCCTAATTTTGTGCACTCTGTTTTTGGCGGCATACCACTATTTTTGGGACTCGTTGTAGGGATTTTATTTTTGACCCTCCTGCTTCGTTATGGCAAGCCGAAACTCAGACATAGCTCCCATGGGAATGGAAGAGAAAATCCTTGCAATGCGCTACCGGGACAGGATAACTAACGTCCTTGGATTGGCCAGGCTGAGAGATCTAAACATGACCTGGTTCCTTTCATTCAGACCTATAAGGCAGAACTGTATCTTACCGCTACTTCGATGTATGCTATGCGGAGATGAGTGCGTGTTGGACATCTGTCTTTCACTTCCATCAGCAGTACCAATGGACGTCGATACTTTGCTCAGTCCAATAACGGCTCACGCATTGTGTTGTCCCCAGCGGCTACCAATCCTGATGACGGCATTCGTTGAGACTCCTGTGCTACGACTAGGTGGTATCAGTGGAGCGAGTGACAAAAGCAACATCACCCGGGTACGACCTTCTGTGAGCATTGCTGATCCTGCCTATGATGACAGCAATCATTCTCACACCTGCCAAGTTACAGCACTATCGAATTTGGTTGAACTGTCACCTGATTTTGTAGACCAATTCTTTGAGAGCCTGTCTGATACGATGTTCTCACCCGTACAGAAACAATAACTTTTGAGAAGCTTTCCGACACACAGCGTTCCCATGAACTCTGAATTCGGCCTTCAGTTTTGATCAACAAAAACTGCTAAAAGCGTTGGAACTCTATTTCCCCGTTCAAGCAATAATTCTTTTGAATTGGACATTTTTTAATATTCAACCTTTTTTTTTTGCACGGACAATTCTTTGCTTAACGTAAAAACTATTCTTAGAGAACAGAAGCTTCACACTTCTATTTCTAAAGACACATCTAGAGACATAACAAACTTACATCAGCCTCTAGCACATATTATTGCAATACATTTATATGTGATGATTTATCTCGCCCTTCTTCTGTTTCAGAGATACTTCATGTGTAATTCTTTTTGCATAATCGTTCATTGATTTCATATGCAATAATTTTTGAATGATTTCTATGCTTCAAAAAACGTACAGTACCTAAATTTCACGTATTACAATATACACCTATTTCGAATGCATTTATGTATTTTGGGGTGGGCAATGTTACACATGCATCTAATTGCTCTAGTTTTAGTAATTTGATGGACATGAAAACGTGGAGTGGGTGTTGCGTGTTTATCTAGGTTCCTGATCGATACTGTGACCTTATGCCCCTATTCGGCTATAAATCCATTTATTCCCTATATTGGCATAACCGTTCAAGTGCGATATTCAGAAAGTCATCTCTGGCCTCACACGAACAGAGCCACATTCCAGAATAGTTCTCTGCCACTTCCTTTGCAACCAATTAGTGCAATGACAGAGCAGAAGTCACTATCTGATATTCCTAGATTAACACTCAGAGTTCTTCAACAAGATAAAAACTCAGCAAACCTGGAAATCCCCGCTTGCTGTGTTTTGATTAGTAATGGAACTCTAATGAGCAACTGATAGCTATCACTTCCTAGTGACATCTTTAATTGACGTCTTATATCCAGCAAACTTGTGTCAAACCAGGCACCTGTCAGGTATAAATACTACCAACGTTGCCTTAAGCAATTGCTGGTGTCCCATTGCTGTTGTATGCTGTATGCAGTACGCTGATGCTGCTGCTGTCCCTTTGGTGGTGAAGCTACTGATACCATTATCGCTGCTAAAGCGCGAACGATGGTGTGGTGAGCTTAGGAGCTGAACAGCCGTCCCTCTGCGAAGAGCCCAGCAGATGCCAACTGCCCGCGGACGCTGTCCCCCCTCCTCCTCGACGCGCTGAAGAGAGACGCTGCCTTTCTCGTGCTGAGAAATCCAGCTCCAGCGTTTCCGGTGTACCCTCGCGGGTGACTGGGATACCGAGTTCCTCCTGAAGGAGATACCAGACCTCCATCATTCTATTCAGAGGTATGGTGTTGACTAAAACCTTAGATGAGAATTCTTGAAGCAAACCTTGGCAAAACCAACTTAACTTAAAGCTACTTACTTACTCCCCTTCCACGTGTTAGGCTTAGGTCAGGCACACTGGGGTAGGCTTAGTTAGAAGCACCAGTTGAGTATGTTAGCCTAATGTATAAATGAATGTATATATGTTTTATTACTTTTAAACCATTGTATGGCTAAGAAACCATATCAATGCTTTTACAGTATCATTTCGCAATACTTATCTTACTGTACGTACTTTTTATAATAACAAGTCTTGCAATTGTGGCAATACATTTCTCTTGTGCGAGAGCAAAGACTGTTCAATAAATGTTAACCCTTTATTGACAAACGCCCGTCTCTCTATTCTCTACATATCGTGAAAGTAAACTGCACTAACCTGACTGAGTGAAATACATGTCTATTGTTTCACACGACCCTAGAGATTGACTCTTGATCTGAGGAGCAAAGTTGTCATGTTGCACGGTTGTTGGAAAGCTGAATCCCTTCTTATCTGTGCCAGGGAAGCTGATCACTTCCCATGCAGAGAAGAAAGTTTCCAGTGACCTCTGAGCTAGTTGGTAACACACCCAATTAAGTTTAGCATAGTCAGTGGAGGCCTGGAAGATCCGCACTTCTACGTCGATACCACTGTTTATGTTATTCCAATGCGCAGGGCCTAGTGGGAAACTAGGAACTACACTACAGGAGCAGGCCCCACGCGGCACTCGTGGAGTGTGGAGGGCTAAGCTTTGGTGCATATGGCGCTCGGGTCTTGGGCTTTTCATACCCCAATGCACAACTGCGAGGGTACCTCGGGAGTCGAGCAGTTAGCAAAATGCAAGTAGTCCAGGGTGTTCGGTCTCACGTCTCTCGTGTCTGCCACGGGTCTCAGCTTTGGATGAGACCCGCGTGGATGTGGCTCGGAGTCGGAGAAGTCTGGAAGTCCAGTTCCTGAGTCACTGAGTCTTCGGGTTCCGGCAGGAGCGTCGACAAAGCAAACCAGCAATTTACTGGTAGTGCCTGTTTGCACACGGTGGTCACTCCTTGACCACAAGGGAGATGTCTTCAGTCTTCTAGTCGATGTAGAATGTCGAAGGTCCAAGAGTTTTGTTTCAGAGTTTCGTTTCAGAGTTTCAGTCCAGGATAACCTAAAGTCTCTAGACACAGCTCCTATCTTTATACTGATTTTAGGGGCTGGATTACCTGCTGGATCCCTCCTATGCGTGGACCTGAGAAGGGGGTGGTTACACCCCTTTCCCTTTGTCCAGTTTTGCACCAGAGCGGGGCTGGAGTGCCCCAGCAACTGGTTTGAAACGGGATATAAATGGAGCACCTTGTGTGCCCCAGGCAGTGTCTGGAAAAGCATCTTTCCGTTCAACCCACCCTGCCCCAATATACTACAGGCTGTCTGGGGAGGTTCTAGCACCTCCCATGACAGGAAACCTATTGTCCAGACCTCCCTTGCTGGAGTTTCGTCCAGCAGCAGGAGGTCAGACTTGTGTCTGTGGCAGCAGCATCCATTTTGTGATGCAGAGGTTCTGTTTAACTTTAACCGGGTAAAGCAGTAACTACATGTCTTCTCCCTCTAGAAGGGTGGAATGCTACCCCGCCGCCAGAACTGGTGGGGGGTGGGGGGTAGTATTTAAAGGGTTTGACACCTTACACGACATGTTTTGATAAAGCCAAACCTAAGTTAGTATTAAGCGCGAGGATTATAATGCACTTAAGAGTATATGGTTTAGCTATATCATAGAACAGCTATAAGGAGATGGTTCTGAAAGCTGCAGAGGGGCTCAGCTCATGCTAGGGCACCCTCTCACATAGAACCAAGCACTCTGCCTCCAGGATTGTTAATGCCTGCCATAGGAGTGCCTTATAGGTTACTATGTGTCTATATATAAGGTAGATATAGATATACTATATATAAGTAAGGGGTGATTACACCACCTTACCCAAGCTGAGTGATCAGCCTGTGGTGTCAGTTTGGATGGCCAGCCAGGGGTGGCATAATACATGCTGCAACCCCTGGTAGGCCTTGGATGCACCTATGCCCTGGGTACCTATACAGGGGATCACAAAGGTGACCTAATACCCAATCAGGTTTATACCTAAAGTACATTGTATCAATTTAGAGAGAGAACAGCTGGGCTGTGGGTCTACCAGGTGGGTTTCTTGTAACAGGCTGACTGATGGGCTGTGCCTCTTAAGGTGCTGTAATACTAGACTTTACATTCCAGGATAGCATGGTCAAGGGAGAGCCCTGTGTATGTGCATTATCGAATCTCAAACTTCTGGCCTCTGATGCCATATTCCCAGGAGTTTATTGACAATTACATGTCAGTGGGTCTTAACCAAATGAGTACTAAGGGTATGAAGCAACGGTCACGTAACTAACTCTGTCCTCTGTATTTGAGCTCAAGTGTATGATGTGAAGGAAATAACCATTAACAAGAAACAACCCTCCCCCACCTCCACCCTCCCTGCTCCCCTGCCAAATGGATTTCCAACTACATGCCACCCAACATAGCAGAGTGCTTCAATCCCATTTAGCAGTACTTGCATACGAGGGGGGGGGGAGTCCGTGAGGCGCCCTGGTCGTCCCCCTACTCAAAGACAATTGATCAACTGTGGAACGTAACTTTTAGTGCTTGTCCAGAGTCTCATTGTGTTATCTCAGTCCGTTTTTTGAAGAGACCAATCTGGTCATATCCCCTGGCTTCATCCAAGTATGCACTTTGTGTTGTGACTCCAGTTGCGTGTGCTTCCCGGGGTCAGGGTCAGTACCGACAATATACTGTCACCTGGTTTCACATCCCAGCCTCCGTCAGCGAAGCACCCTCCTCTTCATTTTCGTGCCAGTGGTCCCTGGAGACGTCTCCCTCCCTGAGCTGTTATTGACCTCTCCCATCCCATTCTGTCAGGATCCTCCCACCTGTCTCCAGCCCTCCAGCTAGTCCTGGGCCTCCTCCGATGTTCCAAAGAACCAGGTCTTCCTTCTGCCACTACTCATAACTTCAGCGGAAACGGCATTGAATAGACTAGCACTCTGCATCTGAGTTCATTTTTTACATTGAGAAAGCTCCTTTGACGCTTTGTGACTGCCGCCATATAGTCCGGGAAAAAGGAGACCACTGAGTTCTGTATTCGCATTTGAGGAGCCACCCTTGCTGTTTGCAGTATGGTATCTCGGTCCCGGAAATTAAATATGCGGGCTAGAATGGGTCTGGGGAGAGCCCCTGTCTTAGGCCTGCCCCCTGGTACCCTGTATGCTCTTTCCACAGAGAAGAAGGCAGAGAGCCCTCTGGACTGAAGCCTGGATTATATAAGGTCTTCGATATAAAGGTCCATTGCAGGACCGCCTTCACTCTCCGGAACACCCGTAGTTCTGATGTTATTGCACCAGGAGCGCCCTTCTTGATCGTCAAGCTTTGCCGCCATTAGGTTATTTTCGACTTTCAACTGGCTGACCTTCTTAAGCAGGGCGGTAGTGTCTTTAGTGAAGGACGTTGTCACCGTTTCCACCTCTGTGACTCTGGTGGCCATTTTTTTAAAGTCCGCTCTCAGGAAGGAGACGTCCGATAAAATCGATCCCACCGTTGTTTGCACGTTATTGAGGGCGGACATGATATCCTCCAGCGTGACCTAGGCCGATCCTCCCGGTACTGTGGCCTTTTCAGATGTGGCCTGCCTTTCAGGCAGAGCTGGAAAGTCTTTTGCGAAGGCATATTATCCAGCTTGACCTGGGAGGTTGTGCGTGGGCCTCTGCCTCCCAGTTATGGGTGGTTATCAGGGCACTTGACAGTACTCGCCGCCGCCAGCGGCATGTCTTGTAGCCACGCGCGGCCTGTCGATTTTCTCGCCGCGCCGCTAGTTCGTGGGTGGCAGGGCTAAGTAGAGGAGGGCAGCTCCTATTTGGAACCGGCCCAATGCGGGGCAATACTGGTGTCAGGAGCGCCAGCACGCTAGTTTGTGTCTGGCAGAGCAAAGTGGAGGTGGGCAGCGCCTGTTTCAAGCCTGTTTCAAAACTGACCCAATGTGGGGAAGCAAGGGTGTGAAGAGTGTCTGTGCACTCCCCCAGGACCTGCTCTGGTTCTCCGGGCCGATGTCGGTAAGTTAATTGGCCTCTCTGCCGAACAACGTGGAGGGGGGGGGCGTCCCATATGCCCAAATGTTCCGCTGAGGCCGATGCCAATACTGGAGCCCACAGGTCAAGGGAGTCACTTCCCCCCACCTGCCCTCGGGTTACGGGATAATCAGACCGCTAGGCGCCTTCACAAGTGCTGTCCAGCTCAGCTTATCAGCAGCCACACCCCAGTTCCCCGGTCCCGCACCAGAGATCTCGCTTCTGCGTCCCGCCTTCACCCCTAGTAGGGCCGCTCGTCTGGAGTGACTGCTGTTTTAGGTGGGCTCTATGAGGCATCCACTGAGCACCCCATCGCCTTGATCTCACCGCTGCATGCGCTGCCCAGTTCGGGCCTCTCCGCTAATTGAGGCCCCAGCTTCAGCCACGCATCTAGGCTGCTCACGTTACTTCGGTCTCAGATTCGCCTAGAGTGCAGTCTACAGCCTGGGTAGAATCGGAAGGTGCCCCACAAGCTCCGGTATCGGTGAGTGTCTTTGTAGCGGGATTTATGGGTGGATTATGTGTCTGATTGTCAGGGAAACTTGTGCCTTCCTCTGAGCTCCTCTAAGCTGCGGCCATGTTGCTCGGCTGCCGACTTCCTCTGTTTTTACTGAGCGATCCCTATTTTCACACTCACTCACAAGTAAAAACATGCATTGGCGTAGCCAATAGGTCTCGCCTTTTGGACCTTATAAGTGTTTAGTTATTCAGCACAATATCCTTGGTGCATCAACATCAAGTGTTGTATGGCTAAACACTTATAAGGTCCAAAAAGCGAGACCTATTGGCTATGCCAATACTTGTTATATCTTTTCAGCACTCCAAAGGAGCGCATAACTCTCTTTCCTGTCCCTCCTGATGTATTTCTTTATTGTTTTTTTATTCTTTTTGTGGGGTCCTAACAGCTATACCCTACTACTGTGCTGCTCACTTGTCCCCCTTTGCACAGCATTCATTGCATAGTTGTTTTTTTAATTTACTATTCCGAAATGGTCATCTATTAACTTGGAACAGTAAATTAGAATAAAGATTGAAAACATCTTTCCATAATGGCGATCGTGCATGCATGCAAATGCATGCCCGCCATCTTTGAATGTTTTTTTTCAATTAAAATCAAATTCATTCCAAAATGGATACCATGCAGAGTGTGGACAGCAGTCATCATGAAATTATCATTTATTTATTTAAGAAATATAATTCAGAAAAGGGTGCTATGCATTCATGCAGAGGCACAGCCACCATGATGGAATGACTTTTATAAAGCATAAGAAAAACAATTGCAAGATGAGCATGCATGATTACACACTGGCCTTCTTTAGCTGTTTTCCCTTTGCTTTACGAAAAATCATTCCAGGATAGCCATCCTGCTTGTAAATGCGATCATGTGTGTGAAAAACAAGGGTGAAAAAGCCAATAGCTTTTCCAGGCGAGACCTATTGGTTTTGGCAATGCTGGTTCTTTATTGTATTTATTCTTGTTTCTGTTGTTACACTTTAAACAGCTGCCATGTGTTTCATCTTTAGGACATTCAGAAGACATAGAGTTAAAAGTATTTTGGCCCATTTCTCTGCAGTTTCTGCTCATTGTTTAAAGGACTGCTAAACATAATCACAATTTACTCAGTGTTAGCTTGCATTTCCACTTGTTGTCAATTAGGGATGTAGAAATAACTCTGGGTCCTTCTTGACATTCCTTAGGGTTCTTTTTTTTTTCAAAACAAATTTTATTGGGTTTTTGCCAACAAAAGGATACAGACGGTGAGTATACATGCACAGGACTCTGCAGGATGAGACCCCACAAACATGTAAATCAGGAACATATGCACAGAATACCCCCAGCTGCACCCCTTGACTCCACAAAGCAGTGCCTGAAACCCCTACATAATTGCAGTTCAAGATCTCGCCGCATTCCTCTGCATATCTTGGCCATATTGTCTGATTTCGGCATCCAGTTGTAGCTCAGCAGTGCGAACAGGCTCTAAGAAGAAGCTCCTATAATATGCCCACCTCTGCCAAATGTTCTGATGGTTCTGTGGGTATCCCATAGCCTGGAATACTGCTATTTCCAGCTCCATACAGAGGTCCATCCCGCACTCTATGTCCCCAGGGAAGGTGGTACACTTGCTTTCAACTGTCGAGCGATAGCTCTTTAACGCTAGTGTCAGCTCAAAAATTAATAAATGGTGTTTATAACAATTCCCACCTGTTCCTTCAGTCATGTGAAGGAGGAGCAGTTTCGGGACAAATGGAATGGCCCATGCAAGTACCTCACGCAGGGTTCTTTTTTGAGCAAATATTTGAGCATTTCAATATGCAGGACAAGCATATATTGACTGAATTGAGGAAGGGTTTGTAGACCAATCTCATGTAGCTGGCCTGTAGTTAAGAAAATGTTCTTCACAGTGCCCCTGGATGTCGTGCGTGGGTGCAGTTTAGGATTGAGGCACAACCACAGATCTTCTTACCCAGAATGGACTCCTCTGTATACCTGGATGTCATGAGCAGAGTCTAGAATTGAGACTCGACCAAAGCTCTTCTACACAACAGACGATAAACAAGGCACCTGCGAGTTAAGAGAAGCCTGTCACCTTCACTACTGACACTTCTCTGTTATACACTGTGTAGAGTCAAGCGACAGACTTCCGCACTCTCTATTCGAGGACTTCTCAAGTTGTCCAATGAGAAATTTATTCTCAAGACATGCATTATAAAGACGATGTCAGCTCTCCGCCTATATGAGAACTGTCTGCAAACCTGTACATGAGCTAATCATTATAGTCTTTAAACAGGGAGAATTCTCACATTTTCCCTTAAGCAATCCACAGATCCATTTAAAAACAATGTCTGGCAGCTGACCCCCCCTCTCTTCCTATTATTCCCTCTCTTTCTGTCTTGCTCCTCACTTACTGAAAACCGTGACTTGAAGAAACAGTTCACAACCTCTCTTTCCTTCTTTCATTTAGTTGCTTCCCAGTAAAATGGATCCAAAAAAAGACAAGGGGGGGGCCTTGCACTGATGAGGAGAGGAGGAGACATCAGGGGGAGGGGAAGAGAGGAGGGGGCCTGCGCCGGATTCCTTGCGGGAGCGAGCAGGAGCCATATGTCAAAGCTCGCTCCAGCAAGGGAATCGCCAAACGTGCACACGTTGCCATTTAAGGCAATGGAATGCGTGCACGTTTTTTGAAGTCAAACTGAATCGATGGCTAAAGGTCTTTCCCCTATGCAGCGCATGCTGCGTAGGCGAGACCTAAAGATGACATCATGAGCTTTCCCTGGTGATAGCACTGTCTAGTCCACCATGAAGCAGGGCATTTACTTGACTATAGATGAGTTTGTAGAATACCTATGCCCATGCAGAGTCTGTGGTCGAGTGGTGAACAGATCTAGCAGAGCACATGTGGCTGTGGCAGACTTTTCTGCTCAAACTACATCTCATGTGTGACAAAGTTACGCAGCACAACTAAGGGCAAAAAAACAAAGAAAGCAGACAAAATATGAGTAACACTACAATCAAGAGTGATGAGAGATGAGGCGAGTGTGATGAAAAAAAAAAAGATGCACTGCCCTAATTAATATGCAGCATATTGATATAGGCATTAGGTAAGGAATGACACTCTCCAGCCCACGTCGATGATGTATAATAGTTATTACACAGTGCACAGTCTCAGCACAATTTGTACAAAATAATTAAGGTTCTTTTCTCTTCTTTTTCCTTTTATTGTGTGGACCTTCAGACAGCCGACACGTGTTTCATCACTAACAGGGGAAATTGTCCTGCGACTTTTTCAAGGCTATGTCTTCTCTGTCAAGAGCTTTAGTTTGTGGTGATAATTCCAACCCACAAAGGGTTTCAGTTACAAGCGGCATCCTTAAAACCGATTTCTAAATGTCGTGGTAAACGCCGCTTTCGTGTTGCACCGAGTAGGGAACACCGTACTCGGTGCAACACCAAAGCGATGGCCTGTGACTGGAAACTCTGTTTCACGTTTGTGATATCGGGACATATCAGGATCCCAGGACATTTAGAAATTGGTTTTAAAGACGCCGCTTGTAACTGAAACCCTTTGTGGGTTGGAATTATCGCCACAAACTAAGGGTGCTTAACAACCTATCCGGGATGGTGGGGAGAAATGGTGGAAAGGGTTATCTCTGTCACGTGGTGCCGTAATCTGCTCGTATACCGGCCATTGGGAAGCAATTTCTATTTGTGATTTGTTTCTCTAAACATGCAGGTTTTTTTATGCTCCCTTCTTTGGGATTGGCACCTGTGCTTCCACTTCTTCCCACTCTGCCCCTTAGCTGCACCCTCATATACCACTGTGATCTACGCTGTATGTGTGATAAGGATGTGGATATTGGTGGAGGAGGAGGAGGGGTGTTGTGAGATGTGGGGAGCCTCACTAGCCACATAAGGGAATGAGTGGACTTGGTGGGTGCTTGTTCCCATTAGAAAGTTTATGAACCATAAATCCTCCAGAACAGGATGCATGCTGCAGAGAGAAAGGGGAACAAGATATACCATTCACTGAGGGAACTTTGGCCGAAGACCACATATGGCGTTCATGGTCTTCTCCCCAGTTAGGGCAGAAGAATTACCACAACAGATCATAGTATTGTATGCAGGGACATATTGTCAGCACTTGCTCTGGTGTACCATACAAACCCTATGCCTTAAACACAGCCTCTCAGGAGTCCTATATTCCAACAGTAAGACCGATACCTTTCTTGGATGCACGCTCACTAGCGCCCCCTGAAGGTTGAATCACTTGCACTGCAGTTTCACCAGGCACAGCCTGTCAAGGGTGCAAGACAATTTAATACCTCAAATTAAAGATGGAATGGAGAGTATGAAGTCGATACTTTTAACAATTTGCTGTTTGCACTGACCACGCGTGCGTTAGTTCTCTGACCTGCAGTGAGCCATACAGCACGGCCTCGAATTACCTGGTAACAGGTAACTCAATGCTGCAATTGGTGTGACACTGACGAAAAGCAGCTCTCAGCGTCTTACTCGTACTGTGGGAAACCTCTCTGTTATCTCCCAACCCCCCTTGAAATGTGAGTAGTCCTTTCCTGTGTTATGAAATGACACTTCCTGGCCCGGTGCTTGTTTGCCTTTTGCCACTCTGCTGTTTATTCAACATGTCCTTCTGCAGTTTGCCAGCCAAACCCTCAATGTCCCTGATCTGAGAACTGTAAATGTAATCTGAGATGTCATTTTCTAACCCACAACAGAGTTTGTTACTAGTGCTTAATTTGCTAAATAATTGGTGCCGGCCCGGGTATCAACGTTTTGCTAAGAAGTTTTGCCCGCGACAGGCGCTATAATGAATTTCAGCATGCTGACTACAAAGGCTGCGTAGTCTCGATTCCACTTCATGCCTTTTTAATCCACCCCAAGACACTCCCTGTCCCTTTATCCCACTCTTGCAGGTTCTTTCTCATGCTCGCTTTCTCCATTCGTTGCGGGTTTCTGCCTTCTTTCCCCCTTGTGTGATTGTCTCTCTCTTGCTCGGCGTCAACATCTGATGAGGAAAAATTCGTGCAGGTCTCCAAAAATAAATGCTGGTGGGTCCAACCTGCAACCCCCGGCTCAAATAAAGCACTGCAAACACCAATACCATGAGATGTACTACACGCGGGGCTTGCTCACAGCGACTCGAAGAACTGTTTGTGAGTTCTGTTCAACGCCAGACCAGTAAGGCATGGTTAACGCTTTAGATATGCTTTAGAGCAGACACAGTACCCGCTCCAAGGAGTGAACTTTGCTAACATTCATCACATTTAAACCTGCGAATAGTGTAGCTAATGCCTGGGATTATCTGGGAAAAGGCAAAAATGGCGAAACAGTCTTAGAAACTGTCTGCAGCGCTTGTATTACAGAGGTTTTTTTTGCAAGTAATATATTAGTGCACAGCAATGGGAATCGTTTCACAGACGCATGAGATTCTCAGCCTGAAGCTCTCTTAGAAAATGTGTGTTTATTTGTAAAAGGAACCGTGAAAGACAACAAAAACGATTCCTGTCCGCTTTACGCAAGGATTGCGCCAGGCCGCACTTGTAACATAAAAACCTGATGTGTACAGAAATATATGTCAGCCGACAATGAATGAATCGATCCTTTAATGGTATGTTGCATGTCACAGCAAGTGAGACTTTGGCGGATCTGTAACCCCCCAAAAAATTAAATAACAGGGAAGCAAGCGATTGTCACTCTTCGGGGTAAGAAGAGGTGAGCTGTGGTAACTAGGTAGAGAGCTTGTATACTATAACCTAGCAACCTTGTGCCAGCTTGAGCACGGAACCCTCTTATGTCACCTGGAGTGGAGTGCTCAGGTGAGAGAATGTGTCATTATTTAAAGTAGAGTCAATTACTCTAGGAAGATTCTGACTGCAAGAACGATGGAATCTACTTCCTGAATAAAGTTACTTAAACTGGCAGTCTGACAGCTTCGTGATTCATCATTACGCTATTTACTTCGATTGCCACATGAACCGCTGCACAAAGCATGCAGTTTAACCACTCGGTCATCTGATAATTAAAATAATGCTATTATAAAATAGTTCTATCATGACCCATGAAGGTACGTACATGACATCTTAGTATGCTAAATTTCAGCAGCGAAAACCATTTTTGTCATCAACATCTCCAAAATATGATCATGGATGCCGATTCAACAAAATACAAGGAGTGGCAGTAGTGATATCACACAACCTTTGACCTTATTGACATCAAAGGAAGTGACATCTGACCTATGACCCTTAATCTTTCCCAGGAGTGGTCATTTGACCTTAAACTGCATCCTATCACAATAATTGACATCACTGAAGTTACATCGAAACGGTCATTAATAAAAATACAACACAAATATCTATTTGAGATGCACCTACCTATATTTGGGTGCAGACATAATATTTGAAAGTGGTGGGGTGTAATAAAATATTTGTTTAAATTGTACTGCGCATAATGAATGAACCAGAGTTCTTTGGAATGGGTTCGGATGTAAGGGGTTCTCCCCGCAAGAACATTTTGAAAAACTAAGCGAAATAGGGCATCTGAAAGCAAACTTTTAACATAAATCTGCTAAAAAGCCACGGGCTATGAAAGGGCACTCTCAAAATATATATATGTCCTTTCGTGGTGTGCAAGGCAATGAATCTTGCTGTTCCGAAGGGGTTGAGCCCCTATTTTTCAAAATTATGCCAACAATAAACTTAAATATGCCAGAGCTAGCATTTTGCCATGGGTGCCCCCTATAAGCCGTGGGTGCCCCTTTATGCAAACAATGACATATAATATGCCAGCTCCGCAAATTCTGCTATTAACGTTATCCAAGCACCATGGGTAACCATAATGTCAAAGTATACCTCTAGTATGATAAACCCACCATTATTTCCACGTTTGTCCCCTCCTATATGCCAAAAATCCCCTCGAGCCTGCTAGTGCCAGCATTTTGCCATGGCTGTCCCATACCAAGAAATGTCCCAAGTATTCTCACCCACTGACCCTTACTCAATCATTCTCACTCACTGGTACTCATTCATTCCCACTCTCCTGCGCTCAGTCTTCCACTCACACATTGGCACTCATTCTTAAAATGATTCAGTGTACACCTACTCACTCACTCTGACTTGCACTCACTCTTACTCTGTCCATCGGTCTCACTCACCGTGAATTACTCATACGTACTCACATTTAATCTCATTTATTGCCACTCCTATCCCTGACTGTCACATTCATTCACCCATGCTCACAGGCGCACACGCTTACACATAAACACTCCCTCTCTCACACAAACACACTCTCACCCCCAAGCTCACACACACAACATGCATTAAAAAAAAAAATTGTTATCTAGTGCTCCAGTGTTTATTAAACTAGTAATGAATATTATACAATTATTCTCTGTTACAGTAATTAAAAATTTGCTAAAAACTAGGAAGGTGAACCCGCCTTGTGTTCTTGCCACTGATTTTGCCACCTGTGAAGCCAATAGACTCAAAGGCAGTGCAAGGGGTCGCAGGGGTCTGAGAACGCATGTCTGTGATCTGAACAACATCATATTCGAAAGCAGTGGCACTTTAATCACAACCTCTCTGCTCAAGACAGACGAACACCTCTCACAGGGTCAGACTGGCCTATTGGGCAATCACGCAGTGCTCGACAGGCTGGTCTGACTGGTCAGTCAGTGTATGGGCCAGTTTTCTGGCTGCTTGTGGGCATGATTGATGGTCTGCTGGGCCGGCTTTTACTGGTAATTTTCCGATACAAAAACACGCATTGCCTGTAAAAATCTCAAATTCATGCAGTCTTTCATACCCCTACAAACTCGCAAGCAGCTTGTCTTTACAAGTTCAAAACTGCCCCCATTTACAAACAATGGCCACTTTTTAGTATCTAACTCTCTAACGGGGCCACTTTTATTTTAGTGCCGGGCCTATTTTCTGTCAAGGTCCGATCCTCAACTCCCAGAAACACTCAGCATTCCATCCTGTGAAGAACTAAGCTGCGTGATGCACGTGAAGTGCAAACATTCTGGCTTCATTCTGGGGTGAAAAGTTCAGATAATGGGGACTTGGGGGGGGGGGGGTAGACGACGGCAGGGAGTTTGGGAGGGGTGGGGGGGGGGGGGGGGGTGGGCTTATCCACAAGAGTGGACATTTTGCAAATGGGCTTCTTTAAGTTATAGCCCAAAGGGAGCCCAATTTATAAATACTTTGGCCTCCTGCTCCCAGCCACCATTTAAGGTTTGGTGACCTGGTGGCTGGGAGCTTTAGCTAATTGCAGCCCCCCACCCTATTTTTCCTTATTGTTGGGTACATTTTTCCCTTGGTAGATTTTCTGGGTGGCTTTGTTGGAACAGATGAGCAGGGATTATTTGGGTATGTATTGTCGCTTGGAACAGGTGCTGTGCGGGGGTTAGCGGAAGTTTGCCAGGGATGGCAGAGTTTTGTTGATCATTGTTGGAGTTTGGGTTATCGACAGGGAGGGGTAGGCAGGTTTAATTTTAGTGCGGTTACACAGGTGGGGTGATTGACAGTTGTAAAGAAGCAGGCAGGGGGGATGTTTAAAGGATTCTGTGAATTAATTGGATTATACGTTGATGCATTGATTTGTATTGTTTGTAATGTATGGGTGGGGGCAGGTTCAAGGAAATTTTAAGAGCAGGGTGGGGTCCATGGTTAGGTAATTGGTTGATTAGTTGAGGATTAGTTTTGTAAGTCTGTTGCCAAGGATTTATATATGTTATGTGCACCTGTTTCAATAAAAGCGGCCTTTTACATACAATTTTCTGGTTTGTGGTCTGTTCCACTCGCCCCTCTCTCCCAAAAGGCTACGGAGTGTACTTGTACCTGACATGTAAGAAGGATCAACTCCCCGAAGTGCTGACTTTATCAACAGTGAACTGTGTTAAGACCGGATGTAAACTGTACAATGTTTCAGAGAGATTAGAAAAGAATAGGACATGCACTGTAGCTCTCTGGTGACTTCATGGAATGAATAATTGACTAGCAACAGCCAGCGTTATGCCCTATGCGGTGTAAACAGTGGCATTTCGGATTATACGATTGGCCTCATGTGCGTCATCAAACCTGAGAATAATATTTAGCCAAAGTCTTTGAAGTGCAACTGATGCATCTGAATGCAATGCAAAACCATGCAGTCACTGCTGTCATCCAATCAGCGCAGTCCTTACACAACATGGAAACAATGTGAAATGTTACCAGTAGCCACAATATTTACAGTGAAAGTGCTGCTAATTCCCCGGGTGCCTGTCAGATGACAAGACACCTGTAAAGGTCAAACCCTCAATGTGCGTACTCATAGAGGTAAGAGCAGCACTTAATTTGTGCCAGTGTTTGCAGGTGGTGGGCAGCAGAGGTCGGGACACATTTTTCATCAGGGTACTTTGCCTTGTAGCAAGAATGTGAAAGGCTGAAAAAGGTAGAAAGAAGCGTAGTGTCACATCTTTTTACCACTATTTCTCACAGTTACTACAGGGCACACGTTAGTTATTTCACACCTGGATACCCAGTTACTTCCTCGCCAACCTTTCAACGAGTCAGCATTTTGATCACCTAGCAGAACATCTGAATTTCAATTTGGAATGCAGAACTTGAGGACATAAGAATAGGTTGCGAGTCCACATTTTAATTAACAGTAAATACACAACATTAAGAGGGAAAAAGTGTCAAAGGGACAAAGGTGGAATGGAAAAGTATCTGCAAGAGTGGGATGAAGAGACAGGAGGTGTAGGGTGAAAAATAAAGAGGCCTGAGGTGGAGTCTAGACTAGTAACCTTAGAATTCAGCAACCAGAATACTTGAGAAGCCCGCACGGGTTCAATGAAAAACTTTGAGCCCCTGCAATTACTTTTTTTTAAAAGAAATTTAGCACTGCCCATGACAATGCCCACAGGCACCTTCAAGAGAAGGACAGATGTTACTTTATAACCACCTTTTTACAATAGCACTGTACAATTCATCGTTTTCTCTTTTTTTATAGAGATGACCTGGTTCACGTTATTTTAAAATCTTAACATAGACAATGTCTGAGAATGAATTACACTGACAGGGTTGCCCATAGCCAATTTAATACAGCACTCCCTCCCAAATTAACACACTCCGGTCACGATTTTTTAATAGGACAACATATTATGTCGTGGACAACATCAGACATAAAGGTCAAAAAGATCTCTAGCAAAGAACCCTTGAATGGGGTCTGTTGAGAATTACAGCGGCGCCCAGCGAATCTGCACAGTCCAAAGATGAAGCATGCCACTGAGGTGGGTGAGGATTTGTGTATTCTAAATCGGATGGCCCCAATGACTGTATAATTCCAACTCTCTCTAACTGAAAGATGAGCACACACATTCTATTTTTGTGATTTCCATGGTTCTGGGATGCCTTATGCTGGACTAAACACAATTCCGCTCCTTCCTCCCTTTGTTTAGAGACATGTAAAAGAGCACTACAGGAATACTACTTTGTGTACTTCAAAATGGATTTATTATATTAATAGGCCCCCAGGTACTTCTGAAGCAACATCCCCTTGGCACCCATCTTCCCTAATTTACTTCTTTTTAAGATAATACCATATTACAAGTCGTGACAATCAATCCCTATATTCCTCTATTCCAGATAATTATGAGGCTCTGCATCTTCATAGCAGAGGCCAATTTAAGCCCAGCTACAGCCATAGCGATGAATATAAAGCCAGCTCCACATGCTTGTATGTGGACATCAGCATCCAAACAAATTAGTTATGCTGCTTTTTTACCGACATTCGAATTGGCAGTTCTACCCCTGTTGTGTAGTGCAGGACAGGTAGCTAGAATATGACACTGGGAGCGCTAGCACATACCGAAACGCCGTCGTGAGGGGAATGGCTAATCCTGGGACAGTACCACTTGGCGTGAGGGGAACGGCTCGCCGTTCTTCGCTCCTCGCGCCCCACCAGCACCATCACCGCCGCAGGGGACTCCATATTCCAGGTGCCCGGCGGTTGTGGCACGAGGGTGACGCTAGCAGAGCGCCCGGAGGTGCGTTGAAAGAGAGGAGCGCCGAAGCGCTCAGTGGGAGTGCTAGCACATACCGAAACGCCGCCGTGAGGGGAACGGCTAATCCTGGGACAGTACCACTTGCCGTGAGGGAAACGGCTCGCCGCTCTTCGCTCCTCGCGCCCCACCAGCACCATCACCGCCGCAGGGGACTCCATATCCCAGGTGCCCCGGCGGTTGTGGCGCGAGAGTGACGCCAGCAGAGCGCCCGGAGGCGCGTTAAAAGAAAGGAACACCTCTCACCCCGCGAGTCGCGCGCGGGCGCTGCTCGGGAGAAGCCCGGGACAAGGGCGGGGCAGTCTGTGCAGTCCGGGCAGAAGGAGGCAGGGCTGGGCCATCCCCCTAAGAAGTAAGATCCACAAACTTTTAAAATTATATCGTTCATGTCATTTCGGTTCTAAAATACGGAAGTACATAGAAGTTATACATTTTTGTTACTGCTTTCCTGTCTAAATACCAGTGGCGGTCTAAAAGATATTGTTATTGAAAGGGACAGCACTCCGTTAACAGCTATGGCTAAAAGTAAAACAACCATGGACAATTACCTAGTGTAAATTGTGAGTAAAATTAACAATGATAGAAGGAAGTCGCTGGGACGGGACAATCTACCAGAGACAATAACGGCTGTATCAGATGCCAGGGCGGATCGGACTCAGTCCCCCCTTCCACTACTGACGTCATCTCCAGCACTCTTATAGTGGAACCCCAGGAGGCAAACTTGATAGACCAGGATGCTTTGGATGATGACGCACCTGATGATCTTATGGATCCTACAGATGTTTTCACTCACTGCTCACCTGCCAAGAGAGCAGTAAGAAAATGTAGGAAAACAGCGTCCAAACGTGGAGGAACACACCTTAAGAGAAAGCCGGATACAGCCAGGAGGAGTACTCCCAGCCACAAGGGAACTAGGACCACTAAAATTGGCATTAACATAAACTCTGACCTTCTAGATCATATTTCTAAGTTGCTGGAAGTCAAACTAGAAGTAATTGTTAAGCCTCTAGTGGCAAAAATTGATGCCCTTACTACTGAAGTGTCTAGACTGGGAGAGCTTTTAAACCAGAAATCCAATGGTGAGAACCCTATAACGCGGGACAGGAATGTTTCAACTGACAATGCTGTACAGCCATTAATGGTGGGTAAATCAAATATGGCCACAGCTAAGGCGACGAGTATAGTGGATGGTCAATCTACCCAGTCCAAAGTGACCTCAACAAGTATGGAGAGGCTCTCTATCCCAGTAAGGAGAATACGACCAGTCAACCTCCCACCAGCTTGTGAACCGTACGTAGTTGTACTTTCAAATGTTCCACCTGTACACCCAACCGAGTCTAATTTCCGCCAGGAGTCACACGACTCACTGAAGCATAAAACAGTTTCCTGGCTGAACAAAAACTGTGGGTTCCCGACACATTTCTCCAACTAGATACTATCAACTAGACGAGCACCGTGGATTGGAAATGCCAGGATAAACTTGCAGGGGTGATTGTGTTATCGTCAATTTTAGACACCCCCAGCATGTTGCGACTGTATTGCTTAGAGCTGCCTCCCTAAAGCTGGGTGAGAATAGTGTGGGTTACACCCCCTGGGATATTTCTATAGCCATTTAGACAAGGCCCCCCAGCGTAATAATCCACCAAGGACCCTTAATTCTTATGGGAGTTCAATCTTTGAGATCACAATGCACAACAGATATCAGGCACTGAGTGCGATGGATCAGAATGATTGACTCCCATTGACTGACAGAGTTTGTTTGGGGACAACTTTAAGCAATGAAGTAGGCAAACCAAATATGACTAGTATAGAAGCTGAATTTTCACAGGAGCGGGTAGTGGTGTACACACTTAACAACAATGACAGGTTAACACATGGGCCCGTTCAAATGGCAGAGGAAATGGATAAGATTACTAATTGTGTTGGTGATATTTGTGATACCCCAGACGAGGGACTACATGCCAGTTAGACAGAAGTGTGCTTCAGGGTCCTATTATAGCAAATAATACTGCGGATGAAATATGTAGCCAAGCACAACCCCTGGCCGCTAAAATCACACAAGATTAATTGCTGGACGTACCCTCACCCAGACCCAGTGACAAATTATCTTTAAAACTAGTATCATGGAATATAGCGGGGATAGCGAAGAATCTTCGGGACCTCGACTGGTGTACCTACATTGAGGACCATGATATCATCTTCCTGCAGGTGACCTGGTCTTTAATAGCTCCAAACAGGCATGGGTTTAAAACCTTTAACTGTGACGCAATTCCCTCAATAAGAGGAAGACCATCAGGGGGCCTGGTGATCTGGGTTAAAGTTAATCTAGAAATAGAAGTTACCCCATTAAATATCCGTTCCCCAGAGCTGTTAGGACTAAAGATGGTGACAAGGGGGAATGATACCATATATTTAATAAACATATATAATAGGCCACAGGCAACAAATAAAGAATCTAAGGTAATAGAACTATTAGACACCGTCTTAGATACCTTAGGACCAAACGCCAAAGTAATAGTAGGAGGGGATTTTAACTGTAAATATGAACCGGTACTGGGCCTGGACAACTTACTTGAAGAGCAGGACACTGCAAATGATATTCCAAACTTGGATGTTAACGGGTCAGTTAAATGCACTGTAGCAGTAACCCAAATCTTTCAGTTAACTGTAGGTCATGAATTAAGAGCTTGTAATGGCCGCCTGCAGTCAGATAGACCGGCAGCCCCAACTTTCTGCAAAGCCAATTCCAAGACACATATAGACTTTATATTGGTGTCCCTGAGCTTATTGTACCTACTCATTGATCTAAAAATAGATGCCAGAACTGAGAGTGACAACCTCCCACTCCAATTATGGTTAAATTTACAACCCTTTATATCCAATCGAGATGAGGAGGTTGCACGAAATAGCTCCTCATCGGAGCCACAGATATCTAATAATAGACGTGCACTAAGATGGCCCAATATCCTGGCTAAAGAAGATGTAATGATAAATATCTATAATACCTTTTCTGATACTGTAACATCTTGCAAGGAACCCTAATTGGTAGCCAGGATGTCTTAGATCTACACTATAAACTGGTTGATGCTCTAGGCCCCCTCTTGAGTAAAGCTTGCAAAAGAGAAAAGACCCCAAATCATTTAGAGTTGGTCAACCCCTGGTACAATAAGGAATGTTGCACAGCAAAGTCCAATCTCACTCAGGCTGTTAAAACTAAAAACTCCCATTTTATAAGAGAATGTAGACATGCTTATAATAAAATTTTGTCCCAAACCAAAAAAACTTGGGATGATGCATTGTGGGAAGACTTACTAACAGCAGCCAAACTAAGAGATCAAGGCACCTTTTGGAGCTTAATATCCAAAGGGAACATAAAGGGTAGATCACCCAAGGACGTTTATTTAGATGAAAAAACTTGGTGCAACCATTTTGGTAAACTTTACTCAGAAGATGAAGAGGGGTTGCACACACAAAATCCAGAGTACAATTTAGAGCTGAGTATAGTACCATTAAATTTTAGTATAGAGGAGACTATGCAGGCAATCGGGGCTATTAAAGCGGGCAAAGCTCCAGAACCGGACAGGATTCCTGGAGATCTATTAAAACACGATGTGGAAGTATGGGGGCCATACATTAACTTTTTATGTAACTCTATAGTGGCTGGTACGCCAATCCCTGAAAGTTGGAAAGGGGCAGAAATTGTAACAATATTTAAAAAAGGAGATCGTTATGATCCGGGCAATTACCGCCCAATTAGTTCAATTGATCTTTTACAGAAGGTTTTTGCCAGGCATATTTTAAACCGACTCATAGAATGGATAGATGTGACTCAAATATTATCCAAATACCAGGCAGGGTTCAGACCAAACGTTAGTACAGTAGATCAAGTGTTCAGGTTCACGTGCATCTGCTGGAAGTACATTAACATAAGGAAGGGCAGTTTGAATGTGGCATTTATAGACTTGCGGGCCGCCATCGACCTCGTCCCACAGAATCTTCTGTGGATTACATTACGAGACATGGGGGTCCCAGGCGAGCTACTTAATGAACGTATTCGATTACACACAGGGAACTATGCAAAAGTTAGATGGGGAAAGGATGGTGAATTATCAAAGTCCATACCTGTAAGCCGTGGTGTGCGCCAAGGATGTGTATTGGCATCTACGCTATTTTCATTGTACGTTAATGATATACCCGTGTATTTAAGGGACTGTGACCACGACTCCCCTAGGTTAGGAGATGAGGCAATCACGGCATTACTTTTTGCCGATGATACAATCCTCATCTCACAGACCCTGAAGGGACTTCAAAATCTGGTGAATACCTTTAATGGTTACTGCGAAAAGAAGGGGTTGGAAATAAACTCATCTAAAACAAAATACATGTCAATAAATCCACAAAAGTCTTTCAAGAAGAATTTGGCCTTAAACAATCAAAATTTGGAATATGTGGGGAGCTTTAATTACCTAGGTATTACACTGGACAGCAACAGTTTATGGAAGGGACACCTGACAAAGAGTAGGTTGGCTTTCAAGCAAAATTCTATGCCCATCCTAAAAGTGCACAGAGCTAGTGACTCTAAAGCCATTACACCGGCACTGGAAGTCTTTAAAGCAAAGGCCCAATCGGCTGCACTTTACGGTGCTGAGGTCTGGGGGCATTGCTGTAAACATATTTTTGAACGGGAAGAAAACCATTTTGTGCGCAGGTTATTAAAAATACCAACTAGAACCCCCCTAGTTCCAGTATTCCTAGATTTGGATCTTAAACGAACAGATCATCAAGCAGCTCCTAGGCCATTGTTGTATTGGGTAAGGATATGGACAACCCCGGAGTTGTGTAACTATAAAAATGGATTGATAGAAATTACCCAGATTGATGAGTACAAGAAAATTGCATGGCAAAAACACAATGAACTTTGGTGTATCAGGCTAGGGCTGTCCCATTTTTGGGACGAACCCCAGAATATGACTTCTGTGTGTAAAAAGATTTTAAAAACTACCTATTGGTCTTATGTTAATGACGAGCCATCTCACTGTCCATCTACTGGTATATTGACTCAGAAATGTTTGTCCATAAAAGACAATGCTGCATTCGAATCGTTTATGGATGAGATAAACAGACCACTAGCAAAAACTCTATATTTGCAATTCAGATATGGGGTATTACAGACCAATGCTCATACATGCAAATGGGGAGATAGCAATGAGGATGGTATCTGTACCCTTTGCCCACTAAAGGCCAAGGAAGATGATGCCCATCTATTGTTTTTCTGTTCCGTTTATGCGTCACCTAGACAGCGCTGGATAAAACCCTTGTGTAAAAATTTGGGTGTCAGGACGTATAAAGAGGCTGAGCGTATTATAAGGTCTAATACTTCACAACTGGTGGTTTTTTGCATAAGCAGGTTCTTATTCAATGTGTTCCTTATTAGGAAACGTCTTGGACATAAACTATAATGTAATAATGGAATCTGCAGTCTTCTCCCACAATGTTAAATAACGTAGAATGCACTGAGTTCACTTTTTGTACAAATCATGTGGTTTTAAAGATTTTAATCTAGGTTTTACTCTGGCTTTTATAAGGAATTAACCTTTTTTATGGTTTTAATTGGATTTTATGTAATATGCATAATTAATTGCACAGAATTAATTGTTACTCTGTCCCACTACATTAATTGTAATGTGTTATGTGATCAATTGTTGTCAAAGGCAGTTTTTTTAAACTCTTGTTTGTAAATGTTTTTTCTTGTCTGTACTTCCTGCTTTTATGACTATATTAGCCGAAATAAAGTTGAACTGAACTGAACTGAACTGACACTATCTCCTTCCTGGACACGTCTATTACATGATGTACACGATCTTTTCCACTTAAACATGCTAAGTAGTTCTATATAAACAAGACACATAATGACCCCATTATTTGGCTTGTTCTATCAAGCTTCTTTCTCCATCTAATTCTAAAATTCTCCAGACCATTCTTGAGGCTATTAATAAGTCACTGCAGTAGGAAAGCTTTATTCGAGTTACATACTCATAAAAGCACAACATACATTTTAAAACTTAATAAAACATTTAGTCAAATACATGTTTATAAAACAGTTGTGCAAGTTTGATCAATATAAAAATTAGCACAGATTTAAAACAATAATCAAAACACATTTGAGGAAAGAGCTCTCCGCCTAATGGACCAGGCCCACCCCAGATACTTAGCTATTCCCATAACAATAGGCTCCTCTGTGGTGGTACAGATAATTCTCTGGGCCTCAACAGCACTGGATGTCCCAAGGTTCTTACAAACTGGGGCTAACCATACCCTTCTTGGGGTGGCATAGGCGTTACAAGCAAATAGGAAGTGGCCCACACTTTCATTAATTGCGCCACATGCTGGGCAGCACAGGGTATTCAGACTCTTCAACCTGCCTGTTAAATATCTCAGGGGGAGGGAGCCAGATCTTAGCTGGAAAAACAACTTCTTGTCCACAGGGACAGTTATGCTGTCCCAATACTGTTCTAATACGGGACACATTTTGCTTTCCAAGAAACGACCACCCATCGAATCAGATTTTACCCCCTCCAAAGCCTACCATCTATCCACTCCCAATATAGAGTTTTAAGAGTGTTTTTGCTTGGGAAAACTTCCCCCGCAGGATTATCATAGAGGTTGGAAAGACCCAGTTCACCTAACATTACCCTTAAGTTTTTCAACCATGGTATTTTATGGAAGGTGTCCATTTTAATTATTGCCAGAAACCCATCTGCATAGTGCTTAATCTCGGGAGTGGACCAAAGTCGTCCCCAATATAAAATGGGACGCAATCTAGCTCAATCGCTGACAGATCTTCTCCCCAGGTCAAGACTAAGAGGGATTAGTGGGGTGCTCTGGGGAAGTCCCGTAATTCCCCCAAAGGAACCTGTTCTCTGCTATCTGTAGGGAAGTAAACTTTTCAAAACCCCAGAGCTCAGCCCCATATAGGGCCGACCCTATTGCCCTTGCATCATATACAGCAAGGACAGGTTGTATGGGCTTTGTTTTTGATCTTTTTTGCTCCGCCCGTAGAGCCCCCGAAATTTGCTGATGTTTCAAAACCGCTTTTTCTATGTGGTGGGACCAGCCGTGGTTATCTGCTATTTGTACCCCCATGTAGGTAAACTCCCTTACTACCTCAAGCCCGATGTTGTTCATGTGTATCCTAGGGCGAGGTTTACATCCTCGGGAAAAAGCCATCAACTTGATCTTACCTATGTTTACTTCAAGGCCATGCTCCAGACAGAACTCATCAAAGATATTCAAGGCACGCTGTAGCCCAGCCGGGGTCTTAGACATTATTAACGTATCGTCGGCAAACATCAGGATTGGAACCCCGATGCCCGCTAACGAAGGTGCATCCACACTAGCGTCCAGCATCCTGCCAACTATCCCATTAATATATAATGTGAAAAGCAAGGGTGCCATAGCACAACCTTGACGAACCCCTCGTTCCACTGGAAAGTCGATGGAGGTTTGACCATTCAACCCCCACTGGACTTTAGCAAAATTGCTCTCGTGCAACCTCATAATTAGAGTGAGCAATTCTGCTGGAATACCTATCCTATTTAAAACTGTCCAGAGCTTACTTCTTGGAACTAAATCAAAGGCAGCCCGCAAGTCGACAAAAGCGACATACAGGCTGCCCTTGCCAAGAAGTACCGCCCCCCACCGCAACATAGTAAAACGAAACACCTGGTCAATGTTGCTAGTGGCCCTCCGGAAGCCTGCCTGGAAGGGGGAAAGGGAGTCATTTTCGTCCACCCATTCCATAAGTTTGTTTACCACCATCTTCCCAATTACTTTTTGGATAGTGGCAATCAAAACTTATTGGCCTATAATTAGCCGGAATGGATCGATCTCCATTTTTATGGATCGGTATAATAATAGCTCCCTTCCATTGGTCTGGGACTAACGCACCTTTTGCGATGGCATTCCCCAATAGAAACACATACCTTACCCACCTGTTTTTGTCGTTTTTAAAAACATCCGAGGGTATCCCATCTAAACCGGGGGCCCTACCCCCTTGTGTGGAGCTTAATTAATAAGATAAGCATAAAAACCTCCATCCCTGTGTATGCATGAATATGTCTTACAGCTTTTCATCAAGATAATGAAGAATACCCTCATTTAAATAAACCTGTAAGCAAAAATGAATGTGGGAGCATTTCAGTAGCTATGTCGCTGTAAGTTTACATTGATCATAAAATGGATCGAAAGAATACAACTCACCTCCAATCATAATATCCTTGATGCAATAAATGCCCTCAGTCCCTAATGGTTCACCGAATTATCCAACTGTATAGCGTTAAATTTACTATGTCACAACAGAGAGTATACATAACCTGGGAAACATCTAGGGTGTGAGAAATGTTGTTCCAAGTATTGGCCAGGGTTTGAACCATCTTCAATCTATTTTTTCAAGTCCTTTGGGTTGTTGAAGTTCACAAAATTTGATTGCCTGGACATGCCAACACCACTGAGCAACATATTTATAGCAGATAAATGCTGGGGCTCGGAATTCTTCGCTCTCCCAGTCTCAAAACACATTTCGTTCCACAGCCATAGTGAATATTTAACATTTGCTTAAGAAAGACTTCAGAAGAGAAAACTATTTTCTCAGTTGGCTACAATTCCAATTCCGCTCACCTTTGACAAAAACAAAAACTGACTTCTACCTACTTCTTAACAATTTCTGGTAGACTGGTCCTCCAAATGCCAAGGTAGACTAACCCAGACACAGGAACTGTAGTGACAATAGTAAACAAATTTTGAATGTGGTGTATAAAGTAAACAGAACTCAGTTGGCAGCCATATTTTATACCACTTGGATTAATGTACAACTAGAGCATTACGTAAATAACTCTCATCACAATAGTCACCTTCGGAGAGATTAGCTAATTCGTAGGTTAAGTAATGTGTCAAGGAGCAGCACAGACAGACATCATCATTGCAAGCTACCCTCACACACCGCATAGGTACTCCAAAGCAGCAGCAACGTAGCATTCTCGCACACTAAGGACAGGTATGAAACAAACAGCAGTATCATAAGCATCTGGAAAGGATGGATGTCTCCAGTTGACTGTGCCAGCTAATCTACCACCACTATTATTTCTTTTGTCATCAAAGTTCCCCAGTATGTATCCTTTTTGTACCTTATTGTGGCATCCCTCATCCCCATAACCCCCACAAACTACAACGGTAATGTTTCCTGGTCAATCCTAGTTTGTTCTGGGAAAATGAAGAACTTGAACTGGTCTCCCTGCCTTTAGTCTTGACGAGGGATGTAGCGTCGGTACCCAGGGCTGATGCCTTATGACCCCCTGCGCAATTAAGTCCAGTGACATCTGGTGGCAAGAAGTGCTGGGTGTTTAATTTTTTTTTATAACTGGAAACCTTGTGTAACTATACTAGAACCCTTTGAAAAGAGTTACCATCGCTATTTTAAAAAGATTCGTGACAACGATGAGTGTAAGACAGAAGACGGCTGCTGCCCACAGAAACCACAAAGATAGAATGCCCCAGCATTCTCTTCAGGAAATTCCTGCTTTCTTACCCAGGCTTCCCAAAAGTGCAGCCCCTTGGTTCATTTCTTTGTGTAGTGCCATGTAAGCGTCAACCTCACCAATGCATATTGATGGCAGAGCCAACCTTCACCCTGCATCCTTCCAGAGGCGGAAAACCTGGTCCCAACTTGACTAGTTGAAAACGGTAAACCGGCACCTGAACCTGAATTAATTAGAACTGAGGTGCAGTACAACTGCTAGAATTTGTAAATGTAAAATGGAGCCCCACTCTAGCATTCCAAAAGCTACATCAACATCGACCTGCACTAACCCCGCTGTGGTGCTTGCTGAAGATGCAGGTGCTTTCTAACCATTTCCTCAAGATTAAGACAAACACAGATTTCCTGATGAAGTTCGATATGTTTGCTCTGTTTATGTTAGAAATTGCATCTTTATTGTGATAACTGTGCTTTACTGTACCTATTCTCAAGCATGCTAATCTTAAGAGCTGGAAGGCCAACTGAGTAGCCATAATGCTAGTCAGTGTGGAACACCTGCAATTCCTTTTCTACTACTGTTGGGTTCCCAATGCACTTAAGTTATGAGGATGAGCCTGACAGTTCTTCACACATATAATATAAGTGCAACACGGGCAACATCAAAGGAGGCTTCTCTCACACCGATAGGGGGAAGGGAATACAACATTAGCAAAGCTAAAAGGTGGTTGCTTTTTCTTGCTGAGTCACTGGTGATGCCATTGCTTGTTTACACTGGCATACAAACACATGCTTCAAGATGCATGCACATGCATGTCCATCAATCTTGGAATCGGTTTCCTAGTAGAGAAAACCCATTTCATTATTTCCGCCGTGCATAGTACCTGACATGTGCACATGCATCGTTACTCATTCGTCACGGTGCATACGCACATGTGCGCCTTGATGAATCTTGATGAATGCATGTGTATGCATGATGATACATGTGTGTGCATATAGAATGGTGTCGTTGTCATTTTGTCACCAATCTGGGAGTGGTAATAAATGTTAAAGTGTGCGAAAATAGAGATTTAGAAATGAGCATCCAGCAGCAAACTGCTGCTGCTGCCCACTCAAAAACATAAGTAAATACACTGAAAAACCAACTGACCTGACAGGTAGGTGTAAGGGAGAAATGGTAAAGTAAATAAAGGTAAGAAAGTAATTGCTGCTGAGCGGTGAGTGGAATGTAAGCAGGTGAAATATGAAGGGGTAAGAAGCACAGTGAATAGAGCAAAAGCACATGCACCTCAATGGGTGCTGGAAATAAAAGAAAAAGGTAGTTCCCCGAGTATAAGCAACGTCAACAAATGTTCCTGGGTGGCACTAAAACAAGAATGGGGAGAAATGTCATTGAATGAACAGCACAGCAATAGCCAATACAGCCCTCCCATTATGAGCAGAGCAGTGTGCTGGGCCAATGCTTTCTGTAGCTGGGACCTAAAAAGGACAGGGAAAGCATAACAGGAATAATAGTATGTCATGTTTGATCTTCAAAGCATCCAACCACCAGCATTTTTACACAGGTGTGCGCAAAGCCAATAGATCTTACTAATTTACAAGTGAAAATAAAAGTTTGCTGATTGACAGTCTTGTGTGAGTGATTGTGTGGATGGGCAAGTGAGTAAAGAGGATAGTGTGTAAACAGCTGGACGGATGAGTGGCTGAGTGCATGGATTAGTTTAGGGTGTTCATAAACAGATGAATGGCTGAATAAGTGAAAGCACTGATGGAGGAATGGAACCAAGGATTGCTGGAGCAACACACCAATGAACCATTGTGCCAAGAGTAACAAAACAGAATGTCAAGAATTACCACCATTTCCCAGTGCAAGCATTATTTATCAGATAGCACTACTGTTTTAAGAATGCCATCAAATGTCAGGAGCTGCCAGCATTCTGCATGTTTAGATGTGCCCTATCAGTATATAATCCTTAATGCACGTTCAAATTTGCAACATAACTTATTAATATTAAGTGTATGTTTAGATTTGCCTGCATACTCAGTAATTCCAAATGCATGTTCAGTCTGGACCTCTACTCATTTACCTTGAATGATTGTTCAGATTTGCATCGACAATCCTTGAGTGCCAGGCCATTTTTACACCATTACGTAAATTCTTGTCTGCACGGGCACTTCTGCATAATCACTTATTAATTCTAGCATACATTCAGATTTGTACCATGACTCGGCAATCAATACTGAATGTTAAAAGTTTCACCATCACTCACAAATCCTCAGAACATACACAAATCTGCCCTACCATTCAGTAGCGCTGCCATAATCAAACTGCATACATTTCAACAAAAACTGCAGATTTGATACATATTAATATAAATCATGATCATAAGTAAGTGACATTGGTGTTATTTAAAGTTTGGCATATGCATGATATCTGCCAAAACCTGGTGGTCGGATACCTATTTAGAGTGCATTTACATTGTAAACTTTACATAGGTTGGCTATCCCACATCCGCCAAACTCTAAATAAACCCCATACACTTCACTGTGACATTACACAGATCACCATCCTTCCCCAGTAGTGACTTAATTTACCTACTCTTTACTCTTAATACAGTCAGCAAGCAGCACATGGAGCAGAGCCTCAGGCTGTTTCTAAGTTTCTAAGTTAGTAGAAAGTAGGTTGTACCTCGGCTGGTTACAAGCGATCCCTCAGAAGTCAGAAGAAATGGTTTGTTATGATCAGCCACCCACGCTCAACTTGCTATGCCAGGCAGCCAAAGAGATGCATTTCTACACACTTCTTAGATGCTTTCTTCCGAAGCAGAGGAGGTCAGTGGTGCCCAGAGAATTTGGGATTCGTTTAGTGTGAAGCTTCGCAGTTGCTACATTCCACTACACGACATGCACAAATGACATGTAGACATACACGTCCCAAAACGTCACAGGACTCTCACGAGACTTACAATGGTTGCAGCCATCTTGGATTCATGGAGTATAAATTCGTCACGAGTCAGTGTGTTCTTTGCAACAGAATCAAGATACTTAGTTGCTGCAACCGGAAGCTTGTTGCCAAGGAATTGAACCTCATCACACCATCTGCTGGAGTTTTCAAAGTCTTATTGCTGGGATAATGCTAAAAATCAAGAATTTAGACTTTGATTTTTACACACTATTAAAGGAATTTTTTTCCAAGATTTACAAAAGCTAATGTGAATTTACTTTTTCACAAGAAGAGCAAGAGGTGTATTCAAAGTGTACAGAATTTGTTTATATTACTTTTGAGTCAAGTATGGTATTAAGCTATTGCCAGTGGTGGGGAAGAAAATAGATACTGTCCAGAGGAAAAGTACAATACTAATGAGTATACATTATATTATAGTAGATGGATTTGTTATATTGAGAAGCAGCTATCAGATGCCCCTCTAAAATCAACACATGAATGTAGCTTTACTATCAACTACCAGATGGCTGGTGCAGTTAACAGCCTCAGCCAATCCATATCAAGAAAAATAGTAATGTGCTTTCTTTTTGTTCTCATACTGTTAGTTTGCAAAGGCATCTTTGACCCAAGAAGTTAACCTTGAGTGGTAAATAAGTTGTGTTCAATATTCTGCATTCAGAACTGTCATAAAAAAATTTAATAAATCAACATCCAATGCTTTAAAGGGAAGGACTATTCTGACCACCAGAGAAATTATGAAGCTTATGGGGCAGGTGTGCTGAGAAACGTAGATCTGAAGGTCCAACATATGATCTGTGAAGAGTCGTGGATTGAGATTCATGTCATATATGTAAACATGCACTACTGAGCCTGTACAACGTGCACATGTGCATACAAGAAAGTGTGAATGCTCAAAGAAGCACTAAGCTGGGGGCTTGGCCAGGTAAGATGGTCGATCGAATGTAACCCGTCTCGGATCCCGGTCCAGGCATGCTTTATGTGCTGAGAAGTGTGGTTACAGACTCCTAGAAGTGCTGCAAACTGAGCTTTCGGCATGGAAAGGTGTGAGGCATCCATGGAGGTCGTTTATATGGCTTGATCATCGTGGGAAATATCTTGTTTACCATTGTTGCCGTGGAGAAGGAACGCGAGACTTCTGCGATAACGGAAACCTCTTCCCATCGCTCAGGGACGAACAGAAAAGGAAGCCCAAGCGAACCGCCTCAACGACCAAGGTAGACTCTAAATTTGGGGGGACTAGCAGTAACGAAAGCTCTTCGCCAACATCGGCCACGCGCTGCAATTGCCACCTCGGCCTGACCTTAAGATGGCGGCTGCATCTCCCCAAATGGCGGCGGCCTTCGTTCTCTTCGCCCAGTGCCCCACTGAAGCTAGCGGTTCCCACGTCGGGGGGCTCAGGTGATGCACTGATTATCGCTCCCATCCATACACACCCTGTGATACTGCCAAGGGCTCACTGAGGACCTGCCTGCTTAGCCGCTACCGCACGCTACTGCAGAATTGACATCCTGTGCTTGCTCCCTTCCCTAGGGACGGGACCACTCAACACTCTTCCAGCGGTCACGAGTGGGCACCTCGCTGCCCCTATTGAGGACACCCTTTCCTGGGGCTATTTCAGATAGAAAAGCGAATTTTCAGGGCACCCTGTAGTCGCCCAAACTCTGGAACACACTTGTCTTTGTGGACCATGTGGCAGAGGTGCCCTTCTCTCACCACTAAATGAATGGCTAGCGCGATTCATGTTATGAGCCCTGCACTAGCTTTGAAGCTCCAATCTTTCCCAGCGCTTCGATTACTGCTTCAGACGCCCCCTCATGACGCCTCTCAGACGCCATACTGCTCACGCTATTCTTGATTTGCCTGTACAGCTTTGAAGGTCCCAGCCTTATGCCGCCTAAGAAATCAATGGGCAAACCACCGATCAAGCTCTCGGATTTCTTCTCTACCGCAGAAAAACGTTCAACGCTACGGGATTAAGCAAGTGCGTCAGTAATGGCCCTCACAAAGACAGATCTCCTGGCTATGTTTAGAGACTTTAAATCTGAGCTGCGTAGTGACATTAGTCTGGATATTAAATTCTCTATAGATCAACTACGATCAGACCTGACAGATCACTTGTCCTCCCTCCAGCAAGATGTTGACTCCGTGGGCACCAGAGTTCTTGACCTAGAAACACACCACCAGGAGCAAGAACAACTCTCTACCGAGCTCCGGGATGATGTCCGCTCACTCAAGGATCAGTTACAACAAGCACAACTCAAGGCGAAGACCTCGAGAACCGGGCATGGAGGGAGAACCTACGCATAAGGGACTTGGAGGAGGGCGCAGAGGGGCCTGACCTGCAGGCCTTCCTGGTGGATCTTTTCTCGGACATCCTAGCCCCACAGACTCTTAAAATAAAATTGGATAGGGCTCGTCGAGGGGGAAATTTACAACATGGCGAGAAGAAGCGGCCACGCGAAGTCCTAGCAAAGTTTCACTCCTTTAAAGCCAAGGAAGCAGTTCTTCAGGCTGCTAGGACGAAAGACTCCGTCTCCTTTCAGAGCCATTCCTGCACCATCTTCCAGAATGTTTCGCCTTCCACTCTTGCACGAAGGCAATTACTCAGGCCCGTCACCACTAAACTGCGTGATGACAAAATCAGGTATAGATGGACATATCCATTTGGGCTCTCCTTTAAATATCAGAATAAACGATGCCATATCACCGACTTGCAGGAAGGTATGGATCTGCTGGGCCTCCCCTCTGAAGAGGACACCTCCTTACCAGGCAAAAATGGAGAATCTTACCGAGGTTCTACATTGGTTTCAGCATGGATTTGAGGTTCCGTGACACTTGTAAGTGGTGTTTTCGACTCGCACGGATATGGTCGAGTCTGGTATCTATGAACCGCAAATGACGAGTTTAGAAAATGTGCGCAGTTTCGCTGTGCTAACTTAAACCGTTCGTTTGTTATGTGGGTTTTTCATCTGTACCCACGGGTTCCATCTTAGATACGGCATCCATTTTGTCTCTTGCCCTCAAGTAGCCAGCGAACGGACGTTGTCCGCTTCGCGACCCTGGGACTCCCAAGATATCTGCGGAAGACACATGTTCTTTGTGAGTGTCTTTATGACGAGGGGGTTGCTACCGTAAGGCAGATGGCGCCGCTCGAGGCTCATCTTGCCGCACGGACTTATTGTCTCAGCCGTGCATCTCATTAGGCACGTCCCTTTGATGCCTGTATCTCGTGTTTCCCGTTACCTCCCCTTTTACACCCTTTCCGATCTCCCCACTGTCTCCGTCTTCCTCTGCACCTGTCTTTGTTCCTATTTCGATCTGTTTTACTGCTGATTGGAATTTGCTAATGGTGGGAAGATGGTTTTTACAGTTGGGAACCGCCAAATGTTTCCGCACTTATGTTCCGGACCTCATGTGTTTCAAAGTGACCAAAGCGACCCCTCTGGGGGATAATGGTGGGAACCGGGTTGTAAACCTTTGTGTTCAATGTAATCCTATGGGTAAAAACTGTATAAAAGGAGCGATCCACAGAACCAATTTGAAGCAGTCTCCCCAAGTTGCACGCTGTGTACTTGTCGTGATCTCTGTGTTCCCTGCAGCAAATAAACCTTGAATCTTTGACGTCGAAGGAAGTGTCCCGTGTCTCTGTGATTCGTACGCCGGAGCAGGTTACCCACGAAGGTTTCAGGTGTTGTGCCCTGGCACCGCTGGGTCTTAAAGAACCCAGTCCTTCAGTTGGCGCCCAACGTGGGGCTGCATCAGTGGTACTGGTCCAAGCCCGACGATCGTGAGGAACTTCGTGTGAAATCTCCGAGGGAAGGTGCACTCCGCTTCATCGATCCTGTTGTCGAAATAAGTGGCCCGAAGACTTTTCCCGCGAAGATTCCCGCCTCCGGACGGCTGCGACGGACTGCTGCCCTGACTGTAGACCTGTTTTGGCGCCTGGCGTAGACCTTGGTATAGCGAGACGATTGACGGGCCTTCCTGGTGACGCCATCGATCTTTGAGTTAAGTATTTGTGGGTCGCTCCCATAGTTCTTGGTTGTTGACACTTTAGCGAGTGTTTTTGTTGTTAACGCTGTGTGAGTGTTTTTGTCGGTGACACTTTGCTAGCGTACTTTGTTGTGTTGTTTGACGACTGCAGCCGCCAAAAACCGAGGGTTTTGTTCTTTGCTGGGACTTGGTAAATCCCGTAACCCTTGAAGTTTGTGAAACTCGGCTAGTGTGCAAGATGCCTGGTCGTAGTACTTTGTTTAATTGTTTCAAGCCTTGTGGTATGGATTCCCGATTGGAGGACTCGTGTCCGATACCTCCGGTTGGAACTCCCACGTATGAGCTCTATAGTAAGCATGGGCTAGGCCCAGTTACCTTTAACGATTACTGGATTAAATACACGAAAAAGGACGGCGACCTTCGTTGGCCACCTCATGGTAGCTTCGAGGCCCCGATCTTAGATAATCTAGAGATTAAGTTGTTCGAAAGAAAGTCAAGGCCGGCCATGTTTGATGCCTTTCGGTTGTGGCGTAAAGAAGCCCGACAGAAAGAAATCAGACAGACTAAACGTAATCAGCGAGATAATGTTGCTACCATAGTGAAGAAAGCGGAGCAATTTCAGCATGATAAGGAGGTTAAGGATAAGGAAGTGTTTGACCGATTACAGCGTATGACTGTAGACAAATGTTACCCCGCTTTACCAACGGAGTCGGAAAAGAAGGAAGAGCCAGTTGAGGATCCCTTAATGTCTTATCTTATGAAGTCGCCACCTCCGTACGTACAGGGTACCGCAGCTCCTGTGGTCCCTGCCGTACCTATTCTTCCGCCTATTCCTCCTCCGCCTGTTCCTCAACCTGCACCCGTTCTTCCGACTGTTCCTGCTTCTTTGTCTGTTTCTATTCCTACTGCTCCTCCGCTTCCACATACTCCTGTTCCCGCTACTGCTCCTGCTACTGCTCCTGTTTTGTTAACTCCTGCTGTTGCTACTGTTTCTACTCCTTCTCTTGTTAGCCCTGTGTCGTATGCTTCTCCCTCTACTCGTAGTCGCAATTCTCCTCTTGCGGCTAGTTTTTTTCATTCGCTCGGACCTGTTCATGGGTCCGCTGGTTCCGATGGTCCTCAGAGACGTAGTCAGCTTCCTGGAAACAGAGAACGCGTTGCGCTGTATAATATGGCGATGGGTTGGATGGTAAATCCTCAGAGAAGTCCACCCCGCGTTGTCCTCGAAACATTTTGTCAATTCAATATACCAACACAGAGATATGTGTTTAATGAAATGTGTAAGTTCCTTCATGATCAAATAGCGGCTGATGCACCTGACGAGGTGCTCACCGCTCTGTCTGATCTCCAGCTCCAGTTCGCAAATGGGCTGATAGTGGATACTAACGTTCGACGTGCTGTTGAACGATTGCTATCTCTTCGTCCCGCTCCAATCCCTCATGCATTGTTCGTTGAGGATATTGAAAAACAACCAGACGAGTCTGGCCAATATCCTATGCGTGAAGTTCCGCCGGTTTGGATACCAGCAAATCCAAATGCTCAACCTCCGACATTGGCGCACTTCCAGAGAATATGGATACATCTCCCATGGAAACGCTCGGAAGTGTTACAGGTGAAGCAATCTTTGCCTGACCCACGCAAGAATCCTACAGGGTATTACAAAGAATTATCACAGCTTGTAGATGCTACGGTAATGAATCTTGCCAATATCGATATGTTGTTTGGCAATGTCGTACCGCAACCGGTATGGGCTAAGATTCGACAGGAAAATCACCCGGCTGAATTAGGTGGTGCTTGGGCTGCCATTGTAGCGGCAGACGCCGGACAAGTAGCTGCTACTAAACCCGACCAGTTGATTCTTGACCTTCCTCAAAGAATTATTACGCTAATGAAAACTCTTATGCCAGCTATGAAGGTGAACTGGGACGAGTTGTCAGCCTGTAAGCAGAAGAAAGATGAGAGTGTTTCCGACTTCTTTACGAGGTTCGAGGAAGCATTCATCGACCATAGTGGACAGGATATGGGTACTGAGGGTGGTCAAAGGCTGTTCGTGGATAAATTTGTTTCAAATTTATTGCCCGATTTGAGCAACAAATTGAGAAATTCGGAAAGTGCATGGGCCGTTTCTACTTCGGCTCAGATATTGGCTACGGCACAATACTATGAGAATAGAGAGAAAGAAGAGATTGACCGTGCTGATAAAAAGACGAAAGAGCTCAAAACTAAAGTGTTGTTGCAACAAGCGTATCCTCCGCGGTCAAATCAGAATACTTCACAACAAAATAGGTCACAGCCACAATCGAACAGATCCCAAACTCGTAATGACTCCTCCTCCCAAAGATCCTCGTTAGGGTACAATCAATGTGCTTATTGTAGACAGGAGGGACACATTAAATTCAATTGCCCTGTTTTAAACGAACGTAATAGTGGTAACTCATCTAGAGGAGGTCGTGGTGGTTCACAGCAAACATCACGTGGTAGAGGTCGAGGTGCTCAGAACGATCGCTCAGATAACCCATCCAATTCTAATAATTGTTTCGATCAACGTGGATCATCGCAAGGACGATCTGCGCAGTACAATGTAGACGATTATTACGTCGATCAGGGTATTGACGACAGTAATTACTAGGACAGCCAAAGACAAGGAGAGGGAGTGGTATCAGTTCCGGTTGATCAGAGAGGGCCTTACGTCGCAGTTGCTACATCGGGCGTCGTTGAGCCTTTTCTGTTGGACACTGGTGCAGCGAAAAGTTCTATCATGCATTCGAAACTCCCTGGCGCACCTTTGTCTGGCTTAACAAATGTATCCGTTGGATTCTCTGGCGCCCCTGTTAGCAATCCAGTTTCTCGCCCTTTGCCCCTTAAAATTGGGCCTCGTGAGCTAGAAGCTCCGTTGATTTTGACTACGGGTTGTGGCGAAAATCTTTTGGGCCTGGATTTGCTTAAACGTTTGTACGCAACTTTGTATTGTTCTCCTGCGGGTGTAAAGCTTACGTTAGGAGAGAGGGTTGTCTCTCCTATGTATTTGTCCCTCGATAAGCTCCCACCGGAATTGAGTTCTCTTCCTGCGTCTTTGTGGGCAACAGGTCCAAATGACGTGGGCCTGCTTGATATCTCCCCTTATGTTGTTCAGTTGAAATCTAATGTGCGATTGCCACGTATTCCCCAATATCGTATCTCCCTTGATGGTGAACGAGCACTGTTGGCGATCATCTATGATTTGATCGAGAAAGATGTTATTGAGGAGACGCGGGGAAACGTGTGCAACAGCCCTGTGCTGCCCATTCTTAAACGTACTGATCCTTCAAAACCGCCTGTTTATCGTTTTGTTATCGATTTACGGGAGGTGAATAAAATTGTGGTTCCTCAATTTCCTGTTGTGCCTGACATCACGGCATTACTGACTCTGATTCCAGCTTCTGCATCATGGTTTTCGGTGATTGACTTGAAAAATGCGTTTTTCAGCATCCCGATTGCCGAAGAGAGCAGGGACCTTTTCGGTTTCTCTCTCGGTGGACGTAGCTTCCGGTTCAAACGCGCTCCTCAGGGCTACTGTGAAAGTCCATCCATTTACAGCCAAGCCTTGAAGGGTCAACTGGACGCATTCAGGTTGCCGGTTGGTGCGGCTTTGATCCAATACGTCGATGACTTATTGGTGGCTGCTGATACTCAGGACATTTGCAAAATTGCTACGGTGTCGTTGCTGCAACATCTCTGTGAGTTAAATCACAAGGTGTCACCTTCTAAACTCCAATATTGTTGTCAAGAAGTAACCTATCTAGGTCACTTATTGTCAAAGGAGGGAAGGAGATTGACCCCAGAGAGAATTGCAGCAATTGCGCGAATGGCTGTGCCAAAAACCCAAAGAGATGTGCGTGCCTTTCTAGGTATCACGTCGTACTGCAGGCAATGGATTCCAAATTTTTCATTGCTAGCGAAACCATTGGTGGCTCTTACGTGCAAGGATGTTTCAACTCCTTTACCATGGACGGAAGAATGTCAGAAAAGTTTTTCTGAACTGCGTGATTCATTGTGTTCGGCTCCTGTGTTGGGTACCCCTGATTACAGTAAGCCGTTTACGTTATATGTTCACGAGAGGGAAGGTTGTGCTTTGAGTGTCTTAACGCAACCTTTTGGTGGTAAGCAACGTCCATGTGCATATTTTTCCTCGACCTTGGACCCAGTAGCTAGAGCATTGCCGAGTTGTTTACGAGCAACAGCGGCAGCTGCGGTCTCCATCCGACAATCAGCAGGATTGGTCATGGATAATATGCTTACGGTGATGGTTCCGCATGCAGTCGATACTCTTTTGAATCGAACGAAAACTCAGCACTTGACGAGTGCGAGGTTGTCTGGGTACGAATTGACGCTCTTGGCAAGCCACATTCAGATAAAACGTTGTAATGTTCTGAACCCGGCAACTTTGTTACCAATTAGCACAGAGTCAGATGAAGTAGCAGAACATGACTGCTACTTGAGGACTGAAGAGGAAACGAAAGGTCGAGTGGACCTTAAAAACACCCCATTGGAAGATCCGGATGGCACCTTGTATGTGGATGGGTCATGTTTTAAGTTGCCGAATGGCGATGTGACTACTGCTTATGCTGTTGTAACGCTGAATACTGTTGTTGAGACTGCAAGGTTGAATCAGAATTCTGCCCAAGCTGCGGAGCTGATTGCTCTTACTAGAGCATGTGTGTTAGCGAAAGGGAAACGTGTGAATGTGTTTACTGACAGTCAATACGCGTTTGGTGTTGTTCACAGCTTTGGACGATTGTGGAGAGAGAGAGGTTTCTTGACGTCGCACGGTACGAAGATACAGCATGGCCAGCTTGTGAATGATCTTTTGGATGCATTGACTTTGCCTACGCAAGTTGCGATTGTTAAGTGTAGTGCGCATCGTAAGGTGACGGATGATGTTGGTCGTGGTAATGCGTTTGCGGATGAGACTGCTAAGGAGACTGCCCGGAACCTTAGCACTCGAATGTACGTGACGAGTTCGGTTAGGTGGCCTACAGAATCGAGTATGTGTGAAGACACTATCGAGAGTGTGAAAGCAATTCAGAATGAGGCCACCGAGACTGAAAAGACGAAGTGGAAAGAAAGCACGGGAAAGTTGGATGCGAATGGTTGTTGGATTGATTTGTCGGATCAGAAAAGATGGTTGTTGCCCGATGCGTATGTGCTGGCCGTTGTGACAATGGCGCATGGGTTAGCACATATTAGCGCGAAAGGTATTTGTAAGTTGCTGGCTGCTGTGTGGAAGAATGATGGCATTACGAAATGTGCCGAACGTCTGGTGAAGAATTGTATGGTGTGTATTATGTACAATCCTGGCAAAGGAACCCCAACTCCTCCTGGCAGTTTTGCTCCCCCTTCGTATCCCTTTGAGGTGATTCAATTGGACTTCATCCATATGGAGCGATGCAATAACCTGAAATACGTTTTAGTTGTGGTTTGCGCATTCTCCCGATGGATCGAGGCCTATCCCCTCAAAGACAATACTGCTTTGTCTACTGCGAAAATCCTACTGAAGGAATACTTTCCTCGGTATGGAATGCCTAGAGTCGTGTGGTCAGATAACGGAAGTGAGTTTGTTGGAAGTGTGATGAAGAGTGTGTGTAAGGGCCTTGGAATTAATCAGAAATTCCATAGCGCCAATCATCCCAAGTCAGCTGGATTGGTTGAAGGGTACAATGGCACCCTTAAACTAAAGTTAGCGAAGATTCAGGCTACGACTGGTCTTTCGTGGCCTGACGCTTTACCTTTAGCATTACTGTCAACTAGGGCGACTGTACACTCCCGAGTAGGGCTTAGCCCCTATGAAATAGTGTTCGGCCGTCCTGCGAATGTGTGGGGGGTTCCTAGGCCAGGAATGTTTTCTGATCTTGAGTACCCAATGTTGATCGATTATCTACATGACTTGACTGCTAAACTGAGGTTAATTCACCAACAGGTTTACGACGCATTGCCGACGCAGACAGAGGGTCCAGGCCACCAGCTCCAGCCCGGAGACTGGGTGGTGACAAGGAACTTTTCACGCAAAAATAACCTGGACCCGAGGTTCACCGGACCCTACCAAGTGCTCCTGGCCACGAGGACTGCCGTTCGTCTTGAGGGACGTAAGAATTGGGTGCATGCTACGCACACCAAACGAGTCCCCATCCCTTTGCCGGCAGACCCGTGGGTAAGGAGAGGCATTGCGTCATCTGAAACAGAAACATTGCCGGCGTTTGTGCCTTTTAGCGACGCACAGCTTGTTGAAGAATCCTCAGCGCAGCAGAAAGACACTGTTGAACAATTAGCATCAAAAGACTCAAGACCAGAACACTCAACTGATCAGCAGGACGCTGTCTCTTCAACGGATCCTTTGTTTGACGAGCAGACACGTCCTGGGAAAACCCGATACTTTTTGCGATCTCGCACTAAGGACAAATAAAAGATCTTGCCGTATTGACAACTGCATTATCCCGTTTTCCCGTGATCAGTTTTGAACTTTCGTATTACTGTAATTATTTTTGTACATATATTTCGAGTTTCACTCCTTGTACCTTTTTGCCTTTACAGCTGAGAGACTTTGTTATTTGCATATACATATATTGTGCATTGAAGGCCGTAGGGCCGCGCGCGTACTTCCTTCTGGACAGTAGGTCTTGACGCTAGGTTAAAGGCCGTCGGTTCCTGGGAACTCCTAGGGATTGACTATTGCTGCACAGAACGAAGTGCGTCAAGAAACGTTGCGGACGGTCGTAGGGAATGGCATTCTCGAAGCTGAATGATTTGGAGGGAGCTCAAGTCCACAGATTCAAGCTGCAGCAACTCAGTCGTACCAAATGTTTCATATTCCAACTGTTTGTATTGTTTTTGACTGCTTCTGCATTATTGGCGGGTGGGGTGTATTACACGATGTCTTACTTCTTACCTGCTACACCTACTCCTACTCCTTACCCTAATCTTACCTCTACTGCTTCTCCCCATTCCTTTCATATGTTACCGGAACACGAGCAGGCTAGACGTGTAGAATTCCGCAACAATTCCTTTATTCAGCTCCTTCATCAGCATCAGTTAGTGGTTAACACTACTAATTGTTGGGTGTGTGGGTTGATGCCACATACTACAGATAAGGGAATTCCATATCTGGTGTTACCGTATAGTTCCCAAGGGTCAGCTCGAGCATTTCAAACAATGTTTCGAAGCGCACTGGGTTTCTACCCCATTCGAGAACCACGTTCCCCCTACTCTGGTCCTACCTCGTATCAAAAACCTTTATCGATAGCAATAGAGGATTTAGATAGTGATATCTATGATCCTTCACTTATTCCCGAAGAAGAGGTACAAGCCTATAGAGTCCTAAGTAGAGGTGAATATAGTGTGTTCACTAGCGAAAAACAGCTTAAAAGCTCGCCTCCGATATGGGTCGTACCCCACACTGGTAATTTTTGTCTTATGGGTCGTGGCCGAAGATCGCAAGCCCGACTTGGAGCAAGTGCTTGCACTGAGAATTACATTCTGCCGATGTCCTCGTCCCCTGTGTTTCTGGCTGCCAAGGGTACATACTTTATCTGTTATGATCGTGCATACACATGGTTGCCCGCTGACTTCATGGGCTCATGTTTCATTGCAAATTTGTTACCTCCGACGTTTACTGTAGATGCCGATTATCATAAGACTAGAGTTGTGCGAGGCGTAATTAGCGAAGAGGATACTGCCGGTCAAGAGGCAGGAGACTTTTTCAAGGGTTTCCTCCCGTTTTGGGGACCTATGGTCAATAGTAGGAACCTGAGACAGTTGACTCGGGTGGTAGAATCAACAGCTAATATTACTGCCAGTGCCCTTGGTAATATCACCACAGAACTTCAGGCGGAGAGACTTATGACGTTACAAAACCGTATGGTTTTAGATGTCATCTTAGCAGATCGAGGTGGGGTATGTAAGGTGATCCATTCGAGCTGCTGCATTTTCATCCCAGATAATGCTCCTACTGTCTATCAAGCCATCTCGAGGTTGCATAAGATCTCCGAATCCATACACGTGGATGTAGGGGATTGGATGCTACTTGGATGGTTTTGGGGCCTGATGTCGACTTGGGGTTGGAAAATTCTGATGATCATCGGAGTCGTTGTAGTGTTCCTGTTCACGTGTTGCCTTTGTGTGCAGTGTGGTCCTGCCTTATGTGGCCTCTGTGCTACAACGTGTATGAGACAACCATCTGTTACCAAGGGGACTCGGTTGGACAGAGCTATGCTACAGCAACATCTCGATGGTCTGATGAATATCGAATATGATTCCGACTAGTGCTTGCCTACATGAGGGCAAAAGGAGCGTCTGAGGTTCCGTGACACTTGTAAGTGGTGTTTTCCACTCGCACGGATATGGTCGAGTCTGGTATCTATGAACCGCAAATGACGAGTTTAGAAAGTGTGCGCAGTTTCGCTGTGCTAACTTAAACCGTTCGTTTGTTATGTGGGTTTTTCATCTGTACCCACGGGTTCCATCTTAGATACGGCATCCATTTTGTCTCTTGCCCTCAAGTAGCCAGCGAACGGACGTTGTCCGCTTCGCGACCCTGGGACTCCCAAGATATCTGCGGAAGACACATGTTCTTTGTGAGTGTCTTTATGACGAGGGGGTTGCTACCGTAAGGCAGATGGCGCCGCTCGAGGCTCATCTTGCCGCACGGACTTATTGTCTCAGCCGTGCATCTCATTAGGCACGTCCCTTTGATGCCTGTATCTCGTGTTTCCCGTTACCTCCCCTTTTACACCCTTTCCGATCTCCCCACTGTCTCCGTCTTCCTCTGCACCTGTCTTTGTTCCTATTTCGATCTGTTTTACTGCTGATTGGAATTTGCTAATGGTGGGAAGATGGTTTTTACAGTTGGGAACCGCCAAATGTTTCCGCACTTATGTTCCGGACCTCATGTGTTTCAAAGTGACCAAAGCGACCCCTCTGGGGGATAATGGTGGGAACCGGGTTGTAAACCTTTGTGTTCAATGTAATCCTATGGGTAAAAACTGTATAAAAGGAGCGATCCACAGAACCAATTTGAAGCAGTCTCCCCAAGTTGCACGCTGTGTACTTGTCGTGATCTCTGTGTTCCCTGCAGCAAATAAACCTTGAATCTTTGACGTCGAAGGAAGTGTCCCGTGTCTCTGTGATTCGTACGCCGGAGCAGGTTACCCACGAAGGTTTCAGGTGTTGTGCCCTGGCACCGCTGGGTCTTAAAGAACCCAGTCCTTCAGATTGTTGGATCACGCAGGGGGCGACGATAATGACTAATAATCTGCACTGCAGATTGAGCTGTTACAAACTTCTCTGTACCAACCAAGCTACTCGACGTCTCTGGCAGCATCTGAAGACGCACACCAGAGGCTGGCTCGGTTTTGGAATACCACTGAAGCTGTACGCTCAATGCCCACCTGCAGTCCCAGCTACTCAAGCTTCGGCCACAGGCTCATGTCAGGGGAGATCATGGACCTTGGGGACTTTATGAGTAAGGCTAATGTTGCTTCCTCTTCTCTACTAGTTTGTGATAACTGACAAGAGAGATTAGCACTGACTGTAGGCATGTTAAGGAATTCAAAATGTTATTTCATATGTTACTCATATATGCAAGGACTTTACTGAAGCGCTTATTTGGTCATAGATTTATAACTAAGGTAACCTTTCGCGGGTTTTTCAGTTAGCAGCGCAAAGAGGCTTTCGATACAGCTTTGCACTGAGGCAGGCGTGGACGGGGTCCTCGGACCTGCTGTCCCCCCTGGTTCCTGCGGGGTCTTTCCTACACCGCGGAGGGACTAACAGTAGTGTTTGTACAGTTTACTTAGTTACGTTTGTTCTCTTTTGTTTAGGGGTTGAGGGGTGGGTCCGGAAGGGTTGAGGTGGCAGCTTTTTAATAAGTGTGTTCGAGATGATGCATGATTACTAGAACAATGCACATGGTGGGAACGGATATTACACGCCTTCGGAGGGATGGTTTGGAAATGAGGCTCTTGAGGGGCGGTGAGACTGTGGGCGAACTGTAGTGCTTTCTTTTTGACATAATGCCAATTGTTATTGGAACCTGGAATGTTAAGGGGCTTAACTCCCCCCAAAGGCTCCACAAAGTATGGAAATATATTTTTGATCACCATCTTGACGTAGTGGCATTACAGGAGACACATTTACCCAGAGCCGAGAACACCCGCCTTAAGTACAAACATTTTCCACTAATATATAAGTCCTCAGCACACACAAAACATAGAGGGGTGGCTATCATGTTTCGCTCTTCCATTCAATTTCAACCACTGGGGGTCCAGAGTGACAAGGAAGGCTGTTGGATTATGATTAAAGGGCATCTAAGAGGGAAAATCTGCACCTTTGCAGTAGTGTACATCCCCAATACTGGGCAGACAACCTTTTTACACGCATTTCTGGGGAAATTGATAGACTTTGTGGAAGGTCCACTCATCCTTATGGGAGATTTTATTTTGATATGGCAGAAAGATTTGGACAGCTCAAACCCACACCACTAGGACATGGGCTCTTTTTCGGGGGCCACACAACAACGTTTACATGACTTACACAGACGCAAGATTACACCTTCTATAACATGTCCTCCGTACCTACTCATGCCTTGATTATATATTTCTTAGTCAATCCCTACAGGGTGCTTTACAAGACGCCATGATTTTCCCCCTTGAAGTGTCCGACCACAGCCAGCTGTCTATTAGCCTCAATTGGTATGGAAACGCCCCGACTCCCCCCAGGTGGTACTTTCCCCATCGCTTCTTCGAGATAGGGGTTCCAGTACTAAATTACGAGAAACTATCACTGCTTTCTTCGAGACTAACAGCCCAGAGGACATTTCGGAGCTTAACACCTGGGATTCCTTTCAAGCTGTCATTAGGGGGAAATGTATTGCGCTCAATGCAGCATTAAACAGACAAAGGGCTACTGAGAGAGAACAACTGGAAAATGAGTTGATTGCTATTGAACGCTCCCATAAAATCAACCCCACAAGGCAAACTTTACGCAACCTCACAGCACTCTGCGGTAAACTTAGGGCTATATATTATAATAGGGCGGAATTTACACTTCTCAAGATACAAAACCTATCATACACCCAGGGCAATGAAATTGGTAAACATCTTGCCATGCAATTGAGAGACAAACGAGAGAGAGAATATATAAGTGGCATTACGGGACCAACAGGGGAAGTTACATATAAAGATGACGAAAAAGCTGACCTCTTTGGTTCTTTTTATAAAAGCCTTTACACTGGGGACACTTTACTCAGATGCCCAACGGGACTACATCCAGACATTGCCCCTTCCACAAGTGTCGGACGAATGGATACTCCCTAAAGTGAAGTCGGGATCTCCCGCGGACGTCTGCCCAGCACGAGTCCTGCAGCAAATCTACTCCAGCTGCCCTGACCCCCCCATTGCCTTCCTCAACAGCTCCCTGGCACAGGGCGTAGTGCCCTATCCGCTTAAGGCAGCTACCATAGTGCCCATCCTGAAGAAATCTGGCGCTGACTCTTCTATCTCGGCCAACTATCGCCCCATCTCCTTGCTACCCTTCCTGGGCAAGGTGATGGAACGCCATGTCACCGCGGTGCTCAGCGCCCATGTTGAGGCAAATGGGGGTTTGGCTTCCCGCCAAGCTGGGTTTCGTCCCAGGCATTCGACCGAGTCAGTCGTGGTCTCAGTCTTGGACAAACTCAGAAAGGGTATGGACGAAAATAAACACCAGGCACTGGTCCTCCTTGATCTTTCCGCCGCCTTTGACACGGTGGACCACACCATCCTACTCACCCGTGTCAAGGCGGCCGGCATCGGGGGATCAGCTCTGATCTGGCTCTCCTCCTTTCTGAGGGAACGCACTCAGGCGGTCCGGCTAGGCGACTTCACGGCTACTCCCCTCCCTGTCACTTGCGGTGTTCCCCAGGGTTCCTCGCTCTCCCCCTTACTTTTCAACCTTTATATCTTTCCTCTCATCTTTGCACTACAGCAGCTGGAGGTCACCGTCTATAACTACGCGGATGACCTCCAGCTCATCTTTGATCTGTCCCCTTCTCCTCTTTCGGTCTCCAATTTCCAGTCAACTATGACATTCATCAGGGACTGGATGAACCACAACCACCTTAAACTGAACCCGGATAAAACCGAGCTGGTTCTCACCGGTGGTTCATCCAGTCCCTGGAACTCTCTCTTCTGGCCCCCTTCTCTTGGCTCTGCACCGACCCCCTCCACCACGGTCAAAACACTTGGTGTCAAAATAAACAGCCAACTCACTCTTCATTCACAAATCAGCTCAGTGGTGTCCTCCTGTTTCCTTTCTCTCCGCACTATCCGCACTGTTTCCCGCTTCTTTTCCCTCCAGGCACTCAAGATCATTATGGCCGCACTTGTAATATCTAAATTGGACTACGCAAACGCTCTTTACCACGGTATCCCCGCTTACAGTTTGCGTAGACTCCAGACCGTCCAGAATCAAGCAGCCCGGCTTGTGTACGGCCTCCCTCGCTATCACCACTCCACCCCCCTTCTCAGGGAGCTCCACTGGCTCCCCATAAAGGAACGGGCTCTATTCAAGATCGGGTGCATGGTCTTCCAGGCCCGCCAGGGCTCTGCCCCTGCCTTCATCTCCTCACTAATCAAGTCCTATGTACCCGCAAGAGAACTTCGGTCTTCCTCCAGGTCCCTCCTCCAGATCCCTTGCTTCACTCGCAAAAAGTGGGGCGGGGCTAATTTCTCCACCCTAGCTCCAACCTTCTGGAACTCACTTCCTGACCATCTCCGCTCTGCTACTCAGTATCTCCCTTTTCGCAGAGAGCTGAAAACGTTCCTTTTCAGCCAGGCCTTCCCCACTTAAAACTCCCCCAATATCCTTTCATCTCTCCCTGGTCTTTTTTCATCTCAGTTGCCGATCCCCCCAGCGCCAAGAAACCGCAAGGTGTACGCTGCGCTCTACAAGTATTTTAAATTAGAAATTAAATTAAATTGGAATGCATTCCTCACAGCTCCTATCACAGAAGACGACATAATTGCAGCCATTAAAGCCCTGAAGCCCCACAGGGCTCCCGGGCCGGATGGTTACACTGAACTCTTTTATAAAATATTTGCCCCGGATATCAGCTCCCACCTTGCTCGTCTTTTTAAAACCATGACGGAGGAAGGCACAACCTCCGGCACCATGGGCGAGGCCGTAATCTTGGTGATACCTAAACCAGGGAAAGATCCCCAGCACTGCGCATCGTATAGGCTGATTTACCTTTAAAAATCTAGACACAAAACTTTATTCCTGGATTATAGCCAAACGCCTGAATGACCTTATGCCCATTCTCATACATCCAGACCAGTCGGGCTTTACCAAAGGACGTCAAATGCACGATAACACCAGTCGAATTATACACTTGATAAAAAAGGCCAATATACGTCAAATCCCTGCTGTCTTAGTGAGATTAGATGCAGAAAAAGCATTCGACAGGGTTGATTGACCATACCCTTTCCAAACACTTACAGCATTTGGCTTTTCCCCTAAATTTCTCACCATGATAAGAGCTAACTACCTCCACCCCCGTTCCAAAGAAGTAGTCAACGGGGTGCAATCATCCTCCTTTCACCATTCCAGAGGCACCCGACAGGGGTGTCCCCTTTCACCCTTGCTTTTTGCTCTCAGTATAGAACCTTTAGCACTGGTGATTAGATCCAATCCCAGAATTATGGGGATGCCTTTTACGGGGGATTCCCACAAAATTTCCTTTTTCGCGGATGATGTCCTCCTATCCCTGTCTGAACCCGCTACCTCCCTCCCTAACTTACAATCGGAACTTGAATGCTTTTAACATATATACTCAACCTCACCCTCTCACCGGCAGAAGTCCTCAGACTCCAGACCCTCACTCACCTACCCTGGGCTGCATCTTCCATACAATACTTGGGGGTCCAACTAACGCCAAGACTTGTGGGTCTTTATGTTGCCAATTTTTGCTCCCTAGGATATTTAACAACCATGAGAGACTGTAACAGTACAGAGATAGGCTAAGGAGCTTTATTCCTCTTGTGGTGCAGGATAAAACTGTGGTTACATGGGCGAATTTTGCGAATCTCGCGTTCGCGAATTTTGCGGATTTGCGAACTCGCAATCCGCAAAATCCGCGAATTCTCGCGAATTTGCGGATTTTTTTTGTGTTTGCGCGGGTTTCTGCCAGTTCGCGAGGGTTTTGTACAATTTCGCAAATTGCGAACTTACCTGTCGGGTCGCAAGTTTCGCGAACTTGTTTTTTCTACGTGTCCAGCCTGTTTGGGACACTCTTCTTCATCACTGCCACTCTCTGTCACCACTGCCACTCTCTGACTACTCATGCCACCCTCTGGCCCACCCATGCCACCCTCTGTTTCATCACAGCACCCTCTGGTTGTCCAGGCAGTGTACATTATTGTGGCAACGCAAGCACACCTTCCCTGCCTTAAGTGACCTGAATTAATTTGGGGCTGATTAATGTGTCACAGAATATTTTTTTAGCTGGCACCTGCTTCCTTAGTGCTTCCTGATTTGTGATCTTTTGCACTTGCTAAGTGCTTTCATTGTTGCAAAATTAGTTACAACACCTGCCCTGCCCCAACTGACAATAATGAATTAGGGGCTGATTAATGGATTTGAACTTCCAGCCTGGCTCCTGCTTGTCTCCCTTAGCTGTAATTCAGGACCTTTGTGGCATATGTGTAACTATTCTGAGGTTCAGAGCAGGGTCACATAATAGTTGCAACTGGCAACTGAACTCTGGAGGGGCCCCTCAGGAAGCACTACAGGAAATGGCTACTAATGATGAGCCTGAACTTTTGAACCTGGTAAGTAGTTTCAGTTTTGCTAAGATCGTATTTCTGCAATTTTGCACTTATTCGCGGGGCGCGAAGTTGTACTGGGAAGCCGCGAACTCACGCGAACAGTGCGAGCAGTGCGAGCAAAATCCGCTGCTCGTGGATTTGCGGATTTTGCGGGAGATTCGCAAATCTCGCGGATTGCGAATTTACCGAAAATCCGCAAAATCCGCGAGCGAAACGGATTTTCCGCCCATGCTTAGTGGTTACAAGTTTTTTGTAAATCTCCAGCATTTAGAATACTTTATTAAGTGAGGGAGATCGCAAATGACATGGAGATAGGCTAAAGAATGAGCTTTAACCCCCTCGTGTTGCAGGGCAATACCGTTGCATCAAACCTTTATAAATCTCCAGTATTAAGTGAGATATCTCCTAAAAGGCATTATATAATTTCTCTATGTTTTAACAGCAATAGTATCACTATTAAGGTACTATACAATTCCTTTATGCCAAAGCACTATCAGGTATTAAAGAGAATAGACCAGGATAAGGTAGAATAAAAACTATTAGCAAATAGAACACTCCTCCCTAATACTATACACAAAATATTAGGTCTAAGTGATCAAACACGCCCTATGTACCTATATCCTATATAACAGTCCTAATCAGGAATAATGAGTTTGCATTATTAGTTGAACATTATTGACAAATTGTAAAACAAACCAATATCAAAGAAACAACATAAATATACATACATCCTGAATATATTGCAAGCAGATTTTTTTTTTCAGAGATTGAATCTTAAACTGCATTTAGACGTGAGGTCATCCCCGACTTTTTTGATTGTGCCACTAAGATACAAAACAAGAAGGTCTGTGGCTGCAGTGATTCGTGGATTTTAAATATGGTGAATCCTATAGGCAAGTATCAAAAACACACAGAACAGGATTCTACCAATATATATAATAATGAGAATTATCATCTCATTACAGAAATACGGTTTTAAACAAATTTCCCACAAAGAACGGTGGCTCCCCCGAACAGTGTGTACAGCAGAATTGAATACTGCTGAAGGTAATCAAACGCCTCGATATCTTTACTAAGCTGTGTATAGAAGTAGAAAGTTTAAAGTACTTGATAAAACACCGTATTTTCCTTCTTACCCCCACAGACAACTGACATTTTCCTTAAACAGTTGTACTGAGAGCCTACAGCCCCATATAAGTGAAAAGGGCCTTAAGGCAACAAGACTCCATTGTTTGGGTTCAATAGAAACCTAAACTTTTTTATCCCTAAGGTATGTAGGACCTTAGTTTTGAGTATAACTAGATAATAACGGGAACAATTGGATAACATAATTGACTTGTTTTCTGGGACAAAGGGAGAGGTAACAGATTATCCAAGAAAAATGTACCAATTGCAGACTAAACAAAATGTGTCGTGGGTTAAGTCCCCAAGTTGAGCAGCTTTTCAATTATTCAAATAAACCATGAGCTGATATTTTACACTGTAATAATGAATGGCTAGTTATTATGTTGTTCTCTTAAAACCTAGAATCTGTCCAGAAGAAGGTGTTGTTATAAGAAAAACCCGAAACGCCGTGTTGACAATGTTTGATTCTTTTTTAAAGATTGTGTTATGTATTTTATGACTGAAGTAGTAAATTCAAATGTGTGTTTTTTCTATGTTTTTAATCAACTGTGGTCATGACAAGTTTTTATGGCAAACTACTAATAAAAATTTGTATATGGTTTTTACTTTCAACTTTTTGAGAACAACTTTATTTACAAAGTGCATGCAAGAATTGTGTATCAAATGTTAAGACTCTATGACTAAAAGAAATTTGGTGCTTTAAAGTATTGACACATAAGCTTGTAATTGTGGAACCTCTTACCTCTGACTCTTTGTCCTTTAACAATATCAATTCAGATAGGTCCAGTGATCTCTATTAAGAGATCCCTAATAACATTTATATATTGACCCTTCAGTCCAATCTACTGACTTGTTATTACTGGCTCCACTTGTCTTTCTTCTTTGACTCTGCGCCCGCGTCATTAATATGGTGCAGGCGCAGCGTTAAAGGAATTCCGTCATTTGCACAGGGCACGCCCCTATACAAATGAGGGAACACCCTCTGTTGATAGTGCTGGTGCTTTAAGTGCGCCAGCGCTATCAGTATTATAGAAGGGGACGTACAATCGTCTGCGCCCCCTTCTATAATATCAAAGTGCGTCGGGGGCACGCAAAGTGGGCACAAACACCCGCTGTGCCACCGGGGCACCATCTGTAATACGTTGCCTGATGCTCATCTCTGGGACATTTTTCTTCTATTTATCCAATCTGAATTGTTAGCTACTTACAAGCATGAGGCCAATGTGATTTAATCAAAAGATCAAAAGATCTCTATAGGACAGACTAGCTAATCGTTCCGTGTATCTTCTTTTATAATCTTTAACTCTTCATAAGTAGCTCTTAAAACCAAGAGGAACTGCCCCTTATTATAACTCAGTTTTCTAAGAAAGCATAATTCTTTAAAAAAAATACTGCACTTAAACAAAAGACACATCACTGGTTGACAGGCAGCTTTGAAAAGCTGTGCAGTCACTACTGCTATATTCACCTTTGTCAAAAGGAAATCTCTCAATGACAAAACACCAATGGAAGAAACAGCAAGAGGATGCTCGATTCCCTAAAATGCAGCCTGTAAAAGAAACTGCCTGGCTTGCAGTGGGAGCCAATATGCTTATCGCTAGGCACAAGCAAAAAATTAGATGTCTCTTAGTCAGCCTGGAACGATAAACACGCAGAACGGGTTCAATGACCGTTTCAGTGGGCTAGTGTAGATATTTGTAACCAAAGAAGGAAAATAGACACAATGCTGATTACATAATAAGTACTATATTGAGCACAGCAGTCAACACTTCATCTGCACTACTGGCTGCTAACTGTCAGAACACAGAACCCATATAACAACATTTAATTAAACGAGAAATGTGTACCTAGGACTGTAAGCAGTATAAATATAATCCTGAAAGCACACATCGGACTACAACTCTAGACGTGTAGGCATGATTATATAAAATAAGTTTATTTTTCAGTGTGGTATGTTTCTGAGTAGTTGGGGTATGTGATGTAGTGTGTACATAGCTACTTATGGTTTGGAATGCTACCCATGCAATTGCCAGTGGTTAAACTATTTTGCAAGCATTCCTCCCACCAAGTTGTGTGTTATTCATTGTAACTTATTCCTAATGCCTGACACTCACTGCACTATGGATCCCATTCCCTATGCAGGGTGTGTCTTTGGTGCTGACCTACATTTCCAACAGAAGCAGGCTAATAGCCTGTGTTTGTGCATGCTGTATGGCAGCGAGGAAGTGTGCTTGAGAGTTTAGCAGAGAGAGCATAATCCTTATTATATAACAACAAATTATGGTCAATCAGTGACTCCTGGTCCCTCGTATCCAGGAAGATGGACTACATTCTTGATTAAAGACACATACAGAAGGTTAAGGGCCACATTCTGGTCTCCACTGTATTTAACCCTGACACAGTAGAGCAGAATACAGGACTTGTCACTGGCTGGCAGGCGGTAATGATTCCTAATCAATATATTTATTAAAAATATTTACCGGCCTGGAGCCGATGTGAATGGCCGCCTAGCTCAGAGCTCCGCCGAGCCGATCCCCTTCTTTATCAAAATCCGTTAAAATCCCTACCCATTCCAGCCCTGCTGGCAGCGGAGATGTGCTGAAGGATCACCCCCCCCCCCCCCCCCCCTGGCAACGTTTGTGGCGCTCTGCTTGGCTCTACGCCCGAATCGCGGGTGATCTGATGTCCTCCGGCTGTGGGAAGGAGACACCGGAGCCTACATCACGGCCTGCACATTGGGAAAGGTCCCGGATGTGAGGCCTACTCGGCCTTTCTACTGTCGGGGCTCCGGCGACTCCCGGCGACCCTCCGGCGACTGGAGCCTGTTGGTGTGGCTTGGGTTCTTGGGCCCCCCATCTGTTGGTCCGGGAGCGGCAAGTGCTGGCTGGGGGCCACCCGTCGATGGCCGGTCGCTGGGCCGAGGTTGGCGTGGGCGGCCCGGAAAGAGAACCTGGTGGAGTGTGAGGCCTTGACGCTCGGGGCCTCCCCGTCGCTGCCAGAACGAGAGTTCCTTCTGCCCCCCGAGTGCCCCCCGTGTGGATGACTGCAGGGCCGCGCTGAGGCCGGCCACGGGGGCAGATTCACTGCGGGCCTCCGGCGCTATAAGTCTCTGCTGGCTACTAACGGCTCCTACAGCGGGCGGGCCGGGTCTCAGGCGAGACCCCGGCTTTGCGGCCCGCCGCGGGGAAAGACCAGCCTGCCCACATTGGTTGGTGAAGAGGAGGGGGTGCAAACGTCGGTCGCCCCATGCAAAGAGGCTCACAGGACCCTGAAGACAGCCGCTCCGTCCCCCCTTCCCCCCCCAGCCACCGGTGGTCGGCCTCTTGAGGTCGCCGGAAGCACGTTTGAGCTGGGATTGCCCCACAGGGTACAGTCGGACACGCCTAAGGTGGGGAGTCACTGGGACATTGCGGAGACTTACCCTCCCCCCTCTGTGTTGGAACTCGGGGGCTCTGACCTACCGTGGCACGGACTTTCGCCGCACACTCCAAACTTTCCTGCTGGCTGCTCCCACCGGGCACTGAATCCTTTCTGGGCATCCAAGCTTAGGCAATGTCTAACGCCTGAGTCAACGCCCTACTGCGGAAGGCGGTGGTGGATCTTGAGAGGCGACAACGGATGTGGCCTGGAGTGGGTCGGTGCGGAGGGCTCCTGGGCTATTCTGGGCCCCGACATTGCCTACCAGCAACCATCTTTACAGGGTGTGAGGCACGAGGAGACACCCCCTGCTGGAGAGATCGACAGGAGGGCTTGGATGGTGCTTTCTGTCCCTGGTTTGGAGTCTTGAACGATTGTGGCTGATCTCTCCGGACTGACCCCGGTTCGGGACTGGTGTCGCACTGCTTCCGAGTCTCGCGGGGTGGCGCTTGGCTGGGCCGGGGTGCTGGGGCCTTCCTTCGCTGATCCCCTGTTCTGGCTGCGAGGGGTCTGTACATCCTGCGGGCCGTCATGAGGCCCAAGCCTAATGTCCCCACGCAATCCAACAAATTGGACAAATATGCTGTCCAGAAGGGGACCCCCCCTAAAGGTGGTGCGGCGAATGAGGTGGCTTCCCCCAAAAAGCCATTGCTTGCCTCTATCATGGCGGATATACAGTCCCTGGGCACTAATCTCGAGACTAAAATAGACAGAGTATCCATTGAGGTTAACCTTCTTCGAGCGGACCTCAACAAGACATCTGACAGAGCTCGTGCCAATGAAGACGGACTCAGGGAGCTTCAGACTGCCACCAAATCACTTGAGACCCGCGTCAATGAGCTGGCCCACCAACACCGACAGACGGCCCTCAGGCTTGTGGACCAGGAAGGGCGGGCCCGGAGGAGCAATATACGTGTGGTGGGTGTTCCGGAGGAAACAGAGGGGCCAAGCGTGGAGCTTTTCCTTGAGGACCTTATACTCAACCACCTGAAACCTAAGCGCCTCTCTCGAATCTTCACCATTGAGCGTGCACATCGGGCGCCCATCCCCAAGCCGAAACCACGCGCACCACCTAGAATTATCATAGCGAAGGTCCTGAACTATCGCGATAGAGATGCCATCCTACAAGCGGCTAGGCTATCGGGTAACCTTCTATATGAAAATGCCACAATCCGTTTCTTCCCGGATTTCACGCTACAGGTACAGCGGGAGCGCCGTACCTTTACAGGTGTCAAGGCAGCACTACGTGAAAAAGGGATAAAATATATGATGTTCTTCCCAGCCAAACTTAAGGTTATCGCCGGTGGCAAATCCCTATTTTTCACAAATCCCTCTGATGTACAGAGTTGGCTGGATAAGGGGGCACCCAGGAATCCGGACAGCCAGGACAGGGGCAGCTGGAGAGACACGCAGGCTGCTTCACCTGGTTCGACAATGGGACAGTCGGAGGCAGGGGGCCGGAGTCAGCGCTCCTGGAGATCGCGGTCGGCCAGTCCCCGTCAGGACGTTCTCCATGAGACAGAATAGCGGTTACGGAAATGGACCGAAAAGAGTGACCTTCTACGAACTTTAACGAATTAAACATCCCGCGCATAGTGGTCATGCCCTTTTCCTCGGGGGAGCAGTCGGGCGGCATGTGGTTGCTATACTGGGCTGCCACGCTGTGATTAGTCGGGGAGTATATATGTGCTGCTCCCCTTGGGCAACTGACTGCGTGGGGTATACTTGTCGAGAACATGTTGGGACACTGTTTAACTCTGTTAGTGCAGGCCCCTGCCTAGGGGCTAACTGCTACGATGGCTAGAGAGCTGGATTGGTATGTTACAATATTCCAAGTTGGGGGTTGGTGGAGGCTGGAGCTTGGGCTGGCGCACGTTCCCTTTAGCATTAAGCTTCTAGAGGAGAGGAGCCTATCTCCACTCTACGTTGGGGTTCTGGGCGAAAGACGCTCTGCTAATTGGGGATGTGGGTAGTTGTACACCTACGGAGCAGGGATGCAGGGAGGGGGGCCTGTTTGGGGGAAAGGGGAGGTGGGATCTGGTGGGGTGTTTGGACGGGATGGGTGGACAGGGACGGGGGGAGTTGGGGGGCGGGGGTTGGGCTTGTTTGGTGTTGTCACTCATGATGAAAATGACTATTCTAAACTGTGGTGCATTTCACCAGGTCTTCCGACATGCGGTGGGATAAAAGCCTTATAATTCTGAGCTGGAACGTTAACGGGCTGGGGGACAAGCTGAAGAGATCAATAGTCTTGCAATTTCTTAAAAGGCACGTGCCTGATGTGGTTCCGCTGCAAGAGAGGAGAGGAGGAGACAAGCTTCCGGGGACCTGTTTCTGGCATTTCAGCCGTCGTCGGCCCTTTTCTGAATCGTTTTGTCCACCATAAGCGTGGAAGGGTATACTCAGATGTGAGTCCCTTGCTCACTGCACCATCAGGATTCAAGCAAGCCGGGCCGAAGACGGCTGAAATGCCAGACACCGGTCCCCGGAAGCTTGTTTCCTTCCCAGTATAAGAATTGGCTTGGTAGTTTGGTCTGCCCTGTTCCCATGATGCACTGGGCCAGGGACAGACTAATTTGCATGTAGCCAGGTTCTGAGCTGGGATGGTGCAGTGAGCTAAAAAATGGTGATGGATCAAGCCCTGATCTTTGGACTGGGTAGGAGTGTTCTGCTTAATTCAGATACTCTGTCCATCACCACCCCCTTTTCTGAATCGTTTTGTCCACCATAAGCGTGGAAGGGTATACTCAGATGTGAGTCCCTTGCTCACTGCACCATCAGGATTCAAGCAAGCCGGGCCGAAGACGGCTAAAATGCCAGAAACCGGTCCCCGGAAGCTTGTTTCCTTCCCAGTATAAGAATTGGCTTGGTAGTTTGGTCTGCCCTGTTCCCATGATGCACTGGGCCAGGGACAGACTAATTTGCATGTAGCCAGGTTCTGAGCTGGGATGGTGCAGTGAGCTAAAAAACAGTGATGGATCAAGCCCTGATCTTTGGACTGGGTAGGAGTGTTCTGCTTAATTCAGATACTCTGTCCATCACCACCCCCTTTTCTGAATCGTTTTGTCCACCATAAGCGTGGAAGGGTATACTCAGATGTGAGTTCCTTGCCCACTGCACCATCAGGATTCAAGCAAGCCGGGCCGAAGACGGCTGAAATGCCAGAAACCGGTCCCCGGAAGCTTGTTTCCTTCCCAGTATAAGAATTGGCTTGGCAGTTTGGTCTGCCCTGTTCCCATGATGCACTGGGCCAGGGACAGACTAATTTGCATGTAGCCAGGTTCTGAGCTGGGATGGTGCAGTGAGCTAAAAAACGGTGATGGATCAAGCCCTGATCTTTGGACTGGGTAGGAGTGTTCTGCTTAATTCAGATACGCTGTCCATCACCACCCCCTTTTCTGAATTGAATAGGGGAAGCAGCACAAGGGATCAAAAGAGCAAAATGGATCTGGTGGGGGAAGAACAGGGGCAAGAAGACAGCACAGGGGAATGGGGAGGAGCACAGGAGCGCAAGAGGAACATGGAGTGTGGCGGAAGAGAGAGAGAGCAGGAAAAGAGATGCGCTCTTGTAACGCTTAAGGCAAATAAAACAGCACCTGAAAAAGCAAGCAATGGAAGGACAAAGTAATGCCGGCCTGGCCGTAGCAGGCACTGGGCGTTTCCCCGGTGGGCCACCAGGGTGGGAGCTGGTTCTGGGCATCTGTGGGGTCCTTTTTGTTACCTGGGCCGTCAATATCGGCCCCGTGTAACAAAATTGTCCCCAGGAAACCGTTCGGCCGCTCCCCCTCCCCCCTCCCCATCTAGGGGGGCGGCTGAGGAGTTTGTCAGGGGCGGTTTCTGTTGCCAGTCCGGCCCTGTCCATGAACCAACAGGGGAGGGAAAAACACATGAAGAGGAAGGAAAGCCCACACAAACGACAAATGAGAAGCAAGTGAATGAGAGTGACAATATTATTTCAGAACACTGCCTATATGGGTGCCAAGTTCAGTGTTTGTAACTTTGAAATCCATGATGGTGGGGTTCATTTGGGGATCAGGAAGACGCAGGGTTGCCCTTAAGACATTAATGTGACCGAGAGCGGAGGGTGGGTTAGCGATTCCGGACTTGGAATTGTATTACATAGCGGCGCAGTTGCAGGTTCTTACGCAGGTGGTAGCGATGGAGTTCAGGGGACCTGAGGAGGCGTGAGGTAGTGGAATCCCGAGGCATGTTCTGTCCTTTATAGTAATGTAACAGCGTATTACACTTGGTGATCTCACCTTGGAAGAGATGACACTACGGCAAGCTTGGAACAGGAGTCAAAGGAGGGCAGGAGTACGGCGCCCTTATGCACCGGAAACACCGTTGGGGATGCTCACTGCATTACACATGGGGGGACTGGACATTGTTATGGGACTGGGAACAGGCAGGGATCCAAATCCTGGGAGACTTATATGAAGACGGAGTGCTCTTGGAATACCAGGTGTTGCAGGAAAGGTTTGATCTACCCAGAGGACTCTTTCTGGTGCATGCGGTTCTGGTAAGAGCGATACAGATGCATTGGAAGGAAGGATTAGTAGAGCCTAAAACGACCATGGCATGCCAGTATGTGATGATGGCAAGCGGTACATTTAAAGCGGTCACATATTTATACTCCAGGATGCTGCATGAGGGATTGCTTCCACTAGAGGCTCTACGCTTGAAATGGGAAGGTAGCATAGGGAAGCCAATACCGGAACCCACATGGGGGCATATCCTACGCAGGGCTTGGAAGGGGACTAGAAATGCGCGATTCCAATTAGTACACTTCTTTATTTTACATAGAGCATACTTGAACCCTAGTAAGATCATAGAATATTACGAAACCAGCAATGCGATGTGCCCTAGGTGTGCTGCTGTGGGAGCTGACTTGGAACATATGTTGTGGGGCTGCCCGAACATGGGAACCTATTGGGTGGAGGTTGGAAATATATTGAACTCGATTACAGCCCGCAATCTGACGTACGATATGGCAGTGTGCGTGCTACACTGGTTTCCCCACACCTCTAAGACGAAGATAACAAGCAAGTTCATAGATATGGAATTGGTGTTAGCCAAAAGGGAAATTACGATGCGCTGGAAGGTGAAAGACGGGCCTAGCGATAAGAGGTGGAAAGCTGAACTGCTTAAGTGGGCTAGCGGTGAGGGGGCAGTCCGAATGCGGCAGGCGCATAGGCAGAACAATGACAAGGCGCTGGAGTCGGCGAGAGTGTGGGAGGAGTTGGTGCAGGAGCTGATTACCAAATAGAATGCAGAGGGCACGGAATAAGTGATTAAAGGAGGGACTATCACCAAGTATGCAGGCTCTCATTGGAAGTACACATACACTTTTTTGCTAGGAGGAACTGATGGCAGAACACACCGGTGAGAGGGAGGGGGGAGGTTGAGGGGAGGACGGGGGATTAGTTGAATGGTTTATGAACACTATATAACACTGTGAGTACCTATCAATACTGAATAAATTTGAACGTACCATGGGGTACTGCTGTATGCAACTGCAGCAACAGAAGGGGAACCTGAATCAGTAAAATGCAGACGATGCAAGTAGTTGGAATCAATACGGTGAGGGGGAAGTTTTGGAACTAACTGTTATGATGTTTGTATGATGATTACGGAAAAAAACTATAAAAATATGTTTTTAAAAAAAAAGAATGATAGTGACAATAAAGACAACTAATGTTAAGCAACAGGCAGGTTCTAAGCCCATTGTACTGTCTATTGGTGAAACCTAAGACGCAGGGCTGAAAGAGAACCTGTAAAAGTGAAATAAAGAGACAAGAAGTGAAGGGTAGTGAAAGACTCATGAGGGATAGATTCAAAACTGAATAGTCTTAATACTTGGCAACTCTAACATTCAGCAGTGTTGGCAGCAGTAGCCTAAAAACAATTTTGGGCTCCTGCATTTGTTATTATCATTGTGTTATTTTCCTTACAAATTGAACACTGGATGTAGAATAGTCTATAAGTGGACCCTCCATTCCACATTAGTATACTCCTGAATAAAACTGATATCTTTACAACTAAATTAAGGGTTCAAAGTAACAATTCTGTGTTGCTGAAATTAAATTGGCACACGGCCTCAATGTGTTGAGCAACAATGATATACATACGTTAAGCGCATAGTTAGAATGGAAGGGTTACTTGTCACCTGTCATTGTGCTTGAATCAATGCATGAAATATGACTCCATGAACGTGTTCCTTGTCGTGAATAATGCTTTCAGACATAAAGAAAATATTCCTAATATATTTACAACTGTTTACTAATGCTTAATGAAGTTGTGTTACATGATGAAAACATTTCTGTAAGGATGTTGCAACCCACGGCCGTGGATCATTTGCAGAGCATATACGCAACACAATTTACATACAATAATTTCCATTTCCGTTATTTCGAGGTGTGCCGCAATCCCTTGTGAAATGAATAGGTAACATTAAAAAGGTACGTGTTTGTTGTACACCTCAGAAGGATGAACAGCACTCATGGCTGCGGACTGTCCTGAAAAGGTCCAACAGGAACAGCAGGCCCAGACCTAAATGCAAGGTTAGGTTCATCATGCTTGTAAGGGCTCACAGGGTGCGATGGAGGGTGAGCCGTGCCCTTGCTCAGAACCCTTTCAGACTCTGCAGCTCGTGTAATTAGGGAAAGCACTTCCTTTCACTCCAGGTGTTACAAAACTGCTGCATTTCCTATTTCAAAGGAACCCTCTGATTTGGGTCAGCTCTGTGCCTTCATCTTTTATGTTCCACAAGATGAGAGGTGGCGGTGGGAGGGAAGCTGTTAAAATGTAAAAGACTGCAGCTTTTGTTTTAAAGATTGAACTCGTGCTATTGAAGGGCCTCTGCCATCCGGCTTTTGTTCCCTCCTTATCACCGCTCCACGGTGAGCGGCCTGCACACCAGCCGAAATGCCAGCGTGAGACGGGGCTGAAATCCAACGGGAGACCCGTCGTCTTCTATTTTTACTCGCGACTGCCTTTTAATGTCTGCTGCTCATGCAAGAGCCCGCTTTGAGGCAGCCTGCAGCCAGAGACACTGAACTCTCCCCCACTGAACTTATTAATACAGCCGTGTTCTGTAAAGTTTAAAAATCATTGTTTACAGTATGTGTGAGGCCATATTTTTAGCAAGAAAACGGTGTGATTAACTTATTTTTACAGCAATATCTTGGCTAGCTAAAGTGGCTTCGGAGATTAGAGTGTCTTCCAACATTTACAAAATGAGGCCCTCTCTCTCCTGTGTTTCAAACGATGAAAGAGTGGCGCCCATATGCAAGCAATAATTCACCGGAAGTACAAGTGCACTGAGCCCTTGAAGCTTTGTATATTTTAATCTATTCAAGACAGTCGAAAACTTCACTTTTAAACACGCATGGCTGAATAAAAGAATACACGGAAATAAAATAGAGACGTTTTAAGAAGTCACAGCAACATAACAATAAAACAAACACTCGCAAAGGCAATAGGTCTTGCCTTTAGTTCTATTGGCATTATCGGAGATGAGTGGCGTGGGGTAGACTGGAGTGGCACGGAGTACAGTGACATTAAGTTGAGTGAAGCAGAGTGGTATGGAGTGGAGTGGCGTGGAGTGGAGTGGCATTGAGTGGAGTGGCACTAAGTTGAGTGACATGGAGTTGGAGTGTAGTGGCATTGAGAAGAGTGGAGTGGAAAGGCACTGGGTCCAGTTGAGTGGCATGTGGTGGAGGGGAGTGACACTGAGTGGAGTGTAATTGAATGGAGTGGTGTGGGGAGGCACTGAGTTCAGTGGCATTGAGTTGAGTGGCATGGAGTGGTATTGAGTGGAGTGAACTTGAGTCATGTGGCATCGAGTGGCACTGAGTGAAGTAGAGGGGCACTGAGTGGTGTGCCACTGAGTAGAGAGAAGTGGAATTGAGTGGAGTGACATTAAACAGAGTGGGATGGAGAGAAGTGGAGTGCAGTGGCATTGAATGGAGTGGCACTGACTGGAGTGACATGGAGTGGCAGTGAGTGGAGTGGTTTGGAGAGGAGTAGCACTGAGTGAAGCGCAGTGGCATTGCGTGAAGTGGAGGGAAATTGAGAGTAGCGGAGTTGCACTGAGTGGAGTGGACTGGAACTGAGCGCAGTGGAGTAGAATGGAGAGGATGGTGTGGCATGGATTGGAGTGGGATTTAGTGGAGTGCAGTGGAGTGGCACTGATCGGAGATAACTGACCTTAAGTGGTGTTGAGTGGCATTGAGTGGAGTTGCATTGAGTAGCATTGAGTTGCATTGAGTAGAGTGTAGGGCAGTGGCATGGAAAGTTGCCTAAGTTGCCACGCAATTGCACTATAACACTTCAAAGCCTAGTGCTATCTACATGCAATTATAAGCCAATATGTTACCAATTATTGCAACATACAATCTTTCCAAATATCTGATGCCTGTGGTCTGATGCGGGAGCTTGCTACTATGTACACTGCGTCTGCGAGAATGGTTTGTTTCCAAATTAATGTGTTTTAGATGGGAGGGACTAGTGGAGTAGGGAATAACATATGTCATGCTGGTTGGACGGCAGTGTTGTGGAGGTAGACATTGGGGTGGAGTGGGGGAAGGGAAGTATATGAATTAAACAACGCTTGGTCCTCACTCAAGAGATTAAAGGAAGTGCTGCCTGGCACACAATTGCCAATCAGGAGTCAGCAAAGAAGAGTGACAGTGATGCTAACAAAGAGTAAGCAATCAGCAGATTCCAAACCCTTTATAATTAACAATACCTCTTGCAGCCACAAAAGCGCATGCACTGTCAGCAGGCGCGGCCCAGGACTGCATGCCTCCTTGAGATGTTACGTAAGAAGGAGATGGAATACGTTTCCAGGCCATGAAGAGAGGGCAAATAAATGCAGGGATAGGCAAAATATCATACATTAAGCAAAAAGTGAGCCAGAATGCTTTTCAAAACCAACTTTTGCTTTCTGAGAGATTCAAGGTGACCAGATTTCATAACCAAAAACCGAGACATTCCACAAACACAGAACTAGGACTACAGCTTTGCATCAGCCTAGGGAAACAGAATGCCTTAATTGAGCTCACCCAAATAGAAACCATATACAATGAAGCAAGAAGGGGTAACTGAATGCAACGTTTACAAGCAATAAGATCTGAATTAACTAAATAGATTTCTGATAGGGCAGTGTCTCTTAACCTGTGGCCCAGAGACTCTTATGGGACCACAAAGCCTACTGGAGGTCTGTGACACTTAGAAAATTAAATATTAGCATATTATTAGTGTGTATAAATAAGAAAGCAAAATGTACATTTACATTTTTTTGAACATCCTGTAAATGTGAAGGAATTTGAAACAGAAGGCTACAAATTACGTAGGCATCCTCAGACTGGTTTGTGGGACATTCCAAATCCATGAAACAAACCAAAATATGGACGATGTGTTGCCTTACATTACATTTTTTTTAATCCAACGTTCCCTTTAAAATTAAAATTGTGATTTAAATTTTTTTTTAAAAATTAAATTAAATTAAATATTTAATCATTTGAGTAGTATTTTCTGGTTCAAATCATCATAATTGTTCAGGCAGCGGTCCCTGGCTTCTAGTAATGACTCAGTGGGTTCCCATGATTTTAATAATTATTCAGCAGGGGTTTCCGGATTCCAATAATAAATAATTGGGGGTCCACAGAAGTTAAAAGGTTTAAAACCACTGTGCTACGAGAGTCTTAACTACTCCTGCATTCGAGCACATGAGAACTTGCCTCCCTCAGTATTCAGCGGAGCCTCTATGAAAACCGAGGCATGTGCTTGCTACATTTACAGAAAGAATGTGAAATACGTATCACTGTGCCAGCAAATGCGGGATGCCAGGACATCATACCCAAAAGTTTTTCTTTACAGTACACTCGAAAGTCACGATCATTAAAATATCATTTTACTCTGGGTAACATAACCCTACCCTTTTTAGAAGTGCTGCATGCAAATCACCTGTTACAGCCATCTGTTCATTTTTGTGAGATACAAGGCTGAATTTCCAATTCCTCCTAAATATATAAATGGCGTCCTAGCAATACTGTTTCCTAACTGAAGTCTGCAAGCATGCCTGTCGGCAGTAAAAGAAACTTTACAGAAGAAGTCGGTGTTTTCCCCAAAACCATGGTGGGGGGCATGTTTGTGCACTTTCCCTGTCTCAGACCACCATGGCTTTCTTGAGGAACAAAGGATAAAAGCAGGGCCAGACTGGCCATAGACAGCACTGGGCATTTCCCCGGTGGGCCCCCCGGGTGGGGGGCGGGCGATTTTGGCCCCTGGACGGTCGTTTTTGTTACAGGGAGGTTTTTGCAGCATAGCTGGAATATCGGCCCCTGTAACAAAATCTGCGAAACTGGCCCTGACAAACAGCTCGGCCGCACCCTCAAACCCTCGGGGGGTCCGGCCACGCACTTTGCCAGGCCGGTTTGGGTTCCCAGTCTGGCCCTGACTGTAAGGGACATGGGGTGCCCCCTCCAGTCTTTCTGATGGCAGAGCAAGTGGATGGTGACAAGAGATCCTGGGTTAGCTTGGAAAGTCCTGGATTTTCAAGGGTTATTCTGATGTTTCGTCAAAATTAACACGTCCCGGTTTTTGGGGAAAAACAAGTCGAACGCGTACATTAATCACAGTGGGGGTCACATTTTCACTGACCCTCTTTTCAGTCCAGGAACAGAAGTTTAATTGTTAAAAGACTTGCCTGCTGTGCTGTCTCACCTCACTCTTGAGACACAGCAGGATGTAGTGAGGGGTCAATCAATGTCCCAAAACCCAAGGCCTGGATAACCTGTAGCCTCCCTCTGGACGTCATCACAGACGGGGAAGGAAGCATTTCATTTTCATCTTATATATATCACTCAGTGGCAGTCGCCACTGGCTAGTTATAGTTTGGATCATATTTCTATAACAAATGCATTTATTGTGTTGCTAACAACTTTGGCGCCATTTGCCAACTCTCTATGAAACTTTAAAAAAAACTTGCTACTTTCTGTCTAGTTTGTGCATGGAAAGATTCAGGGTAAGACAGCAAGAGGGGACAGAGGAAAATGGAAGTACCAAAACATGTTTTTCCTATTAATTTTTCCATTGAAATCTTAGACACATCTACAGCCCAAGTCGCTAAACGGATTCACACCATATCTGGCATTAAGCTAGATTTTTGACAAGAAAGATGCTTTGTGTTTTGGTATAATTCCGTTTAAGATTTTTGAGGAAATTAGGATTTTAAAAAATGGTATATCAGGGCTCGGGGCTTTCTCTAGCCAACGGATCTCCCGGTGAGATCTGATTGGTTGCAGCCATCTTAGGACTCAAAACATTCTGCCACAAGTTTGTGGTAGATGCGGAAATCTGTGACAAAATTAAAAAAACAAGCACGAACTCTCCCAGGGCAGACGTATAAAAAAGGGGATGAGGGTTGCTTGGCCAAACCTCGGGCCTAAAAAGGTCTGGGGATCACATCACTGGGGCCAATTAATTAAATATAGGGAGGGAGTGCACAGCCCCCTCCCAGAGCCTACTTAGGCCCCGGGGACCCCATCCCTGGGGCAGCATGCATAAAAAAAGCAGAGGTGGGGGCCGTGCAGTCCCCCTCCCTGAGTCTTAAAATGGCCCGGGCACACAGACCCAGCTCCTTGAACCGTTAAAGGCCCAGGCACCCAATGCCCTGAGGCCGGCTCAGTGACTGTGTCTTGGGGAGTCATACCGGTCCAAGCATGCCAAGGTATTGTGTAAAGGTGGATAATCTAGGGATAGGTGCATCTTCGAAGATGATCAGGGCTCAGCCTTGACTCTGGAACCTACTAGCCTTGGAAGAGATGACACATACCATAAGTATCAGAAGGAAGTCATTTATACTTGCCATCCCATGTTAGAGTGAGTGGTAAAGGGAACAACTGCACTGTCAGGGCTGACACGTCTAAGAGCTTTTAACTTGTATGTATAATGTTGTTCTTGCATCCTACGACAAGATAACTGTACAATCCAAAGTTTATTACCAAGCAAGGGAAGAGGGTATGATGTGCTATCTGAAATCCAAAACATGTCAATAAAAATGCTGGCGCCCTCTACACAGCCACCATAGTTCGCCAAGGGACAGACTGAAGATAGAGGATTTGTAAGTTGGAGGAAAGACCCTTTCTACAGTGGGTCCTTTTTATGGCTTGGCTTTAACGCGCTTGAAAAGTGCGTTCTCGCCAGAGAACTATAGTCGGCGTCTCAGCAGACTGAGAACGCCGAAGGGAGACAAGACCTGGCCGCGCGCAGCGTTTTCCCATAGGATAACGTTGTGCGCGCGGCCAGATCTTGTCTTCACGGCATGCATGGCAGGCCGGATCGCGTCGCGCGCCTCTGTGGAATGCAGGGGAGTCTGCAGAGAGGTGCGCGGCGCTGATAACAGCTTCCCTGAGTGGCCCCCTCCCTTTTAGTCTTCCTCCCCCTCTTGAGCACAGCCCCCATTGGATACTTCCTCATGAAGAAATGTGACGACACTGTTGGGAAATCCGTCCCCGCCTCTGCAGCACACATGGCGCTGCGTCTCCTCCTGTTGCACTCATTGCTCCAGCAACTACCACAGACCCGCCTTCACCACTTTGACTCTGGCAGGGGAAAAGGTGTGTGTTTATTTATTTAAATTGTGTTTGTGTGGTTTCAGCGTGGTTGCAAACAAGGATCAGCTGAAAACACCAGAACTTGCAACTTGTGCTTTCAGCCGATCCTCGCCATTCCCCCTAGCCCCTCGCTCCCAACTGTTCTCAGAGGAGCATGCTTGTCTTGCCTTCCGATTATGCCGGTTCCCGACCCCCCCCCCCCTCCCGCTGTCCGTGTCTCCGTTTCCACCCCCTTCCCACTGTCCGTGTCTCCTTTTGTCAGTCCGGTATTTTTTTTTTCTTCTCCTTCTTGCAGGGGAGGCGGGTGCGTGTCTGACGGGGAAGCCGAGGCTGGCAGAGAGGGGAGGGGAGAGGGGGGGAGCTCCTGTGCCCCTGGGTCCAGGCCTGGCAGCATGGCCCCGCCTCCCCAGCTCTCGCCCTGCCGCTCCCTGCAGACACTGCATGGCATGTCAGCTGGGTAGTGCCAATGGCTGTGAAAATGAAGTGATGGCCCTCCCATCATTGGACAAAGCGACCATCTGTTGCTCCCTGCACAGGTTACATAATCCCGCTCAGTACAGACACCGCACAATGCACTAATGATATTTAAAGTTTGACCCTCAACACTGTACAGCGAGGAACTTTCCTATTAAAGGGACAGTGCTTGCGCACGCATCTGTGTTGAAACATTTGGGGTAATCCGCAGAGCCGCAGTTGTTGACAGTGTTGCACAGCTTTCTGCCGGCTTTCATTGCCTTTCCTTTGTTGTGGTAGATAAAGTGAGCAACCCAGTAAACCTTTGGGGGCTTGGGTAAAAACGTAGTAGGATGGGTAAAATTGCCTCCAAAGGAGTTTGTTGTACTAAAGAAGTTGATTTAGTTATATAACTGAATTGAATACAGGTAACTTAATTATCCTGGGTGAAATTAATTATAATAGCTTCAATGAACATTCATATACTTAACTAGACATGACAATACTTAACAATAAAACAGAAACAAATAGACATGTGTATAGGCAAAAAAGTGAATTTTATCAAAATTGAATCATAAAGGGAAAAATACAAAGCATAGAGAATGTGCAAAACAGGAATACAGGATAAATGTCACGAAACAAATCAAGAATCTCTGTAAAGCCTGTGGGCGGCCTATCCAAAATAAAGGTTTTAAGAAATTTTCTTTTGGATAAAGCTGATAGTCGACGTTTCGGTCTTTATGGGTAACTCTTCAAGACCATCATCAGGACAGTGGATAAATAATATTGTAAATCCCTAATAAAAATAGAATAGAACAATATAACTATGGCATCATAACTGAATTAGACATTCATTGTTGCACTATACACATATATACAAACAGAAAACATCTGACCAGGCTAAAATATAGTCATTTAAATATATGACCTGTATTAAAATATTCAACTACGTAGTGACAATTAGACAATAGAGACAGTGATGACAAAACAGTGAAAAAATTCTGTACAAAGATAATAATGAAGCTTATTTACAATGTATCTACTCATTACAACATGTAATTTATCTTGCGCTTAGAAATTGATCTGAGTCAAGCTAAAGTCAAAGGAATTGCCAAAATTCATAACAGTTTCACACAGATCAAGCAATTGACCTATGATACATTAGTTTATAAAATACAGACACACACAGAGAAAACCGGGTGCCTAGATCTCATAGGGCATTCTTATTATCACATGCGGATGTATCTTAGTTGCTAAGATTAAGTTGGTACCTTATATAGATAACCTTAACTCCGCGTGGTGGAAAAGGACGATATGTAGAGCCGGGACAGAGGTTGATCTGTAACATTTAACCAATGGGGGTTGTCAATACCCACTACTGCATCCGCATGTGATAATAAGAATGCCCTATGAGGTCTAGGCACTAAGCATGAGCGAATTTTGCGGATCTCGCGTTCGCGAATTTTGCGGATTTGCGGATTCGCAATCCGCAAAATCCGCGAATTCCCGCGAATTTGCGGATTTTTTTTTTTTGTGTTCGCCCGTGTTTCTGCCAGTTCGCGAGGGTTTTGTACACTTTCGCAAATTGCGAACTTACCTGTCGGGTCGCAAGTTTTGCGAACTTGTTGTTTTTACGTGTCCAGCCTGTTTGGGACACTCTTCTTCATCACTGCCACTCTCTGTCACCACTGCCACTCTCTGACTACTCATGCCACCCTCTGGCCCACCCATGCCACCCTCTGTTTCATCACCACACCCTCTGGTTGTCCAGTGTACATTATTTTCGGCAAAGCAAAGCACACCTTCCCTGCCTCAAGTGACCTGAATTAATTTGGGGCTGATTCATGTGTCACAGAATATTTTTTTAGCTGGCACCTGCTTCCTTAGTGCGCCCTGATTAGTGATCTTTTGCACTTGCTAAGTGCTTTCATTGTTGCAAAATTAGTTACAACACCTGCCCTGCCCCAACTGACAATAATGAATTAGGGGCTGATTAATGGATTTTAACTTCCAGCCTGGCTCCTGCTTGTCTCCCTTAGCTGTAATTCAGGACCTTTGTGGCATATGTGTAACTATTCTGAGGTTCAGAGCAGGGTCACATACTAGTTTCAACTGGCAACTGAACTCTGGAGGGGCCCCTCAGGAAGCACTCCAGGAAATGGCTACTAATGATGAGCCTGAACTTTTGAACCTGGTAAGTAGTTACTTTCAGTTTTGCTAAGATCGTATTTCTGCAATTTTGCACTTATTCGCGGGGCGCGAACTCACGCGAACAGTGCGAGCAGTGCGAGCAAAATCCGCTGCTCGCGGATTTGCGGATTTTGCGGGAAATTCGCAAATCTCGCGGATTGCGGATTTCCCGAAAATCCGCAAAATCCGCGAGCGGAACGGATTTTCCGCCCACGCCTACTAGGCACCCGGTTTTCTCTGTGTGTGTCTGTATTTTATAAACTAATGTATCATAGGTCAATTGCTTGATCTGTGTGAAACTGTTATGAATTTTGGCAATTCCTTTGACTTTAGCTTGACTCAGATCAATTTCTAAGCGCAAGATAAATTACATGTTGCAATGAGTAGATACATTGTAAATAAGCTTCATTATTATCTTTGTACAGAATTTTTTCACTGTTTTGTCATCACTGTCTCTATTGTCTAATTGTCACTACGTAGTTGAATATTTTAATACAGGTCATATATTTAAATGACTATATTTTAGCCTGGTCAGATGTTTTCTGTTTGTATATATGTGTATAGTGCAACAATGAATGTCTAATTCAGTTATGATGCCATAGTTATATTGTTCTATTCTATTTTTATTAGGGATTTACAATATTATTTATCCACTGTCCTGATGATGGTCTTGAAGAGTTACCCATAAAGACCGAAACGTCGACTATCAGCTTTATCCAAAAGAAAATTTCTTAAAACCTTTATTTTGGATAGGCCGCCCACAGGCTTTACAGAGATTCTTGATTTGTTTTGTGACATTTATCCTGTATTCCTGTTTTGCACATTCTCTATGCTTTGTATTTTTCCCTTTATGATTCAATTTTGATAAAATTCACTTTTTTGCCTATACACATGTCTATTTGTTTCTGTTTTATTGTTAAGTATTGTCATGTCTAGTTAAGTATATGAATGTTCATTGAAGCTATTATAATTAATTTCACCCAGGATAATTAAGTTACCTGTATTCAATTCAGTTATATAACTAAATCAACTTCTTTAGTACAACAAACTCCTTTGGAGGCAATTTTACCCATCCTACTATATATTTCCTTTGTTGTAGCGTAGAATTGACGGGCGCAGGCGAGATATCGTCAGGACGCCGCAGCTCCCCCTGCTGCGATATGCACAGAAGGCTCTGTGTGTGTGCGCGTGGGTGGCTCTGTCTGTGTGCGCGTGGGTGGCTCTGTCTGTCTGCGTGCGCGTGGGTGGCTCTGTCTGTGTGTGCGTGGGTGGCTCTGTCTGTCTGTGTGCGCGTGGGTGGCTCTGTCAGTGTGGGCGTGGGTGGCTCTGTCTGTGTGCGTGTGGGTGGGTCTGTCTGTGTGCGAGTGGGTGGCTCTGTCTGTGTGCGCGTGGGTGGTTCTGTCTGTGCGCGTGGCTGGCTCTGTCTGTGTGCGCGTGGGTGGCTCTGTCTATGTGCGCGTGGGTGGCTCTGTCAGTGTGCGCGTGGGTGGCTCTGTCTGTCTGTGTGCGCATGGTTGGCTCTGTCTGTGTGCGCGTGGGTGGCTCTGTCTGTCTGTGTGCACGTGGGTGGCTCTGTCTGTGTGCGCGTGGGTGGCTCTGTCTGTCTGTGTGCGCGTGGGTGGCTCTCTCAGTGTGCGCGTGGGTGGCTCAGTGTGCGGGTGGGTGGCTCTGTGTGCGCGTGGGTGGCTCTGTGTGCGCGTGGGTGGCTCTGTCTGTGTGCGCGTGGGTGGCTCTGTCTGTGTGCGCGTGTGTTGGTCTGTCTGTGTGCGCGTGGGTGGCTCTGTCTGTGTGCGCGTGGGTGGCTCTGTCTGTGTGCGCGTGGGTGGCTCTGTCTGTGTGCGCGTGGGTGGCTCTGTGTGCGCGTGGGTGGCTCTGTCTGGGTGCGCATGGGTGGCTCTGTCTGTGTGCGCGCGTTGGTGGCTCTGTCTGTGTGTGCGTGGGTGGCTCTGTCTGTGTGTGCGTGGGTGGCTCTGTCTGTGTGTGTGTGGGTGGCTCTGTCTGTCTGTCTGTGTGTGCGTGGGTGGCTCTGTCTGTGTGTGCGTGGGTGGGTCTGTGTGGGTGGCTCTATGTTAATGACTCTGTGTGGGTGCAAATGCAATAGGTCTCACATTTGCGAGCGATTAAGATATTGGCATTGTAAATGACAATGTCATTTATTTATGTTTTCAAAACAAAAACATAAATAAAAATAATGTCATGCGCAATGCCAATGGCTCTAACTATAACAATGCCGAGACCATTGCATTGTAAATGCTTGTTTTGTTTCCTTTTAGAAGGTAGGAGGAACGAAGGGTAGTCTTTGAGAGGAAATGGCCTGGTAAGGACTGGAGTGAGGAAGTAGCCAAAGAGATAATTTGGGATACACAATACAAACCTTTCTTTTTTGTATCACAGATATTTTCTGTATTGATTTATGCCATGTAACAGTCACTCCTTAAAACATTTACTATACTTTTGAGGCATAAAACCAACCATCAACGTCTGAGCCTGAAAACATGATACTTTCGCTAAGTGTTTGAGGCCTGTGATATCTCAACAAACAAAACTCGTCAGGCGTTTCTACCCACGCTCTAATCACACTTAATCCCTAACACTTCTCTCCCTTAGATACAGAAGTAACATTTACCAGAATGATTGAAACTGAGACCAAAGTAATGGCACAGAGCTAAAAAGACACGTCTGTCTGTTGACACGTTTCCACAGAGCATGTCTAAAATACACATCACGTGACAAGTAAATCTGACAATGCTTTTTTCTGCATTTTTAAAACTATATATTGAAAGGGTGGTTGTCCTCAGGTAGCCTTTGTGCTTTTTCAGATGTGAAGAGGAAAAAGTAAATAAAGGTTCGTCCATCATCCCATTGAAATGCACTTTTGTTCATGGGGACATGAAAACATCGCTTAAGGGGGCACATGCATCAAGCATTTTTGGAGTCGCAAACGGTGCGATTCCTTAAAATCGGCCGTTTGCGATTCCAAAAATGCTTTTTGGAATGCATCAAGCATTTTTAGAAATCGCACATTTTTGCGATTTCTAAAAATGCGATTGCTTTTAAGAAATCGCAAATTTGCGATTTCTTAAAAGCAATGCATGATTACTTTTATAATTGCGAATTCGCAATTAGGGTGTCAAATTTACCGAGTGGTTGACCACTCGGTAAATTTGCAAAAAGTGTTAAAAACGCTGCAAAAGCAGTTTTTTACACATTCATGTTACGGACACACATGTCCTTAGGACATGTGTGTGTGCAACATGATGCGAAAACAACATTTCATGGGTGCAGGGGGGGGTCATTCGAACCCCCCTCTCCACCCTTGAAATGCAATCAGGATTTGCGATTAGCAAAGTGCGAATTCGTAATTCCCATTCATTCCTATGGGCATTTTAGCCCATAGGAATGAATGGGAATTGCGAATTCGCACTTTGCTAATCGCATAATATTTGAGAATCGGTAAAAATTGCGATTTTTACTGATTCTCAAATATTTTGAGAAAATGTACATGCATCCCATTTTGCATTTCCTAATTAGCGATTCCCTAAAAATCGCAAATTAGGAAGTGTAAAATGAAACAATGATGCATGTGCCCCTACATCTCCATATTAATTTTAAATGAAATTGTTAACTGAACAGCAAAACACAAACACTTTAGAAATGCATCGCACCAGATTCGAACTAAGATGAAACTGTGTAAATTAATATGTAAACAAATAAAAATGCCTCTTAAAATCAATCGGAAAAAACAGAAGGGTAAAGAAAGACCATTGCTGAAGAGTGATTTCAAGCAATGATAATATTTATCCGTCTTGCAATATAAAGTGCTTGACTCAATGTATGTCTCACACCATTTATGCAATGGTGTCATACAATGTAAATAATCCAAACTATTATTGCGCCCCATATGAGAAGGACGCAAATCGAGCCTCAATACAGTGTGCACAATGCGCATGTGGAGTAAACTGAGATAGTGCACCCTATGTGTAATATGGTCCCTGCAGGAGAGGCCAGTGCAAGTAAGAGCGGTGAGACGGTATGCGGGGAGGGTGTAATTCGACAGACGATGACCATGGAAAATTAAATAATTAATTTTCCCTTAACGTCTGTCGAAACCCCCCACCCGCCCCACTGCCCCACCCCGCCCCACCTATCTTACTGGCACGGGCTGCTCCTGGGTCCCTGGCCTGAAATAGTTGGCTTGAAATGACATAGAATAGTTTCAACTGTTGATTCCTGCTGGTTTAAACAGCAAATAATTCATTCAACCTCGAATCATGAGATAACAGGCATCTACACTTTTTTTTAAAGATAATTCATTATAGATGGGTTGTGAGTTACGCTAAGGGGAAGTGCTTTTTTTGAGAATATTTTGTGAATACTCGCTGGAATTCAATATCATCCTTGATAAGATGAAATATAAAAAAGTGTTACCAGATTTGGAAATATTTAATTTTCATGTTTTTCTTTATCAGAAAGGTGGTAAAAGAGCTGTAAAATTAAAATCATGTTCCCTCTCGATAGGGTTATGTTTTGTGATTTTCTTACAGGGTGCATGTGGGAGACTGCATATGGCAGCTTGTAACGCGTTTCAAAGTAAGCCTGTTACTCATACCTGTTTTTCTTGTATCCTCGAATAATTTTGAGACTTCAAGTTGTTGAGGAAACATTAGAAAGGGGAGGATGGGAAATTACTGTATGTACAATGTTTATTAATTTTCCTTCCTAGTTTTTACTTTGGAGATGCCGATGGGCAGTCGTCTAGTCTTAAGGTCTATCCAGCGGTCCTCAATGGCAAAGGGAGTTAATTGCAGTACACATTGCATAGTCCTCTCTGTGTTTTTTCCTCAAGCCTCCTCTTCTTTTCTAGTTGACAGTATGTTCCACGTTCAGTACTAAAACTAGTTAAGTAGCAGATCTTTCAAAGCATTTGCATACGGCCAAGGAATTCTACTCTCCCTCTGTTTGCACCATGATGGACCTCAATGGCTCAGTCCATTTTAGTTATAATCCTGATCTCCATTTGGGCAATACCAGTCTTTATAGATGCATAGCACAGATGTGGATTGGAACCTAACACATGGCTAGTAGATCAATTAGAAGAGTAGAAAACTCTAAAGTGCTAGGTATTTGTCGTCAGTGGATGGGCTTGTCGGTTCTACTCATGAGAATTTTAATACAACACAAAGAGTTAAAAGTAGTAAAGTGCGCTGCTGCTAAAAGTTACTATTTTAAATCATGCATAGAAGAGCATTGGTCACCAAGTCAAGCCTGTGTGAACAGCATCTTTTGGCAGCACTTCATCTGTTCTTTTGGTAGCTGTGGTAATAATTAAGTACTGTAGCATTTAGATAGGGAGTAGGCAAAGTTCCTCAACTTGCATATTAATTGAATGATAAGGAATCAAGATAAAGATAAAACCATCTCGCATCTCGCAACCACATGAACTTTACAGAGAGGAACCTGTTGAGTGACTTATGCAAAGGCTCTGAAAACAAGCTTCCTCGGCTAGCTTGTGAATAATAAATCAAATATGAAACTATCAGACTTAGCCAACAGGAAGATGATGCAGATCATTCTACTGATGAGGTAAGCCCCTTGGAAAAGAGTCGCGATGAACACCAAAGTATCTTGCAAGAAATACATTTCTAAATAGATAACGGTAACAAAGGGGAATGGAGCACACAGGCCAGGTGGTATCTGGGTAATATTAATAATGCTAACCAATTTGAGAGGAAGAAAGAGTGCATGTTAAAAGAGAAAAGAATGCAAGTGTGTCCCAATGGGAAGAAGGATAGTTTCTTGAAGGACTGTTCAGATGCTTTAAGGTGCGGGCAACCTTTGCCGTAGTCAATTACATGAATTGTAACTGCATTGTGAAGTGGACTTAGGAAGGCATGCTATCTCTGATGTGCCAAGGAGAGGACGTGTAAAAATCTGTAGGAAGCACTAGAATTATCTGAAACGTCTCAGAGGTTTGTGTGTAGAAATGTCAGATGTCCAACCTTACTTCTAGCTCACAGACGGGATGACAGAGCATTAAGAGCTTCAGAAACCACCAAGCCCCTTATGAAATCTCCGCCAATCACCAACTTTTGGCTGTCTCCCTTCTATTCACCGCTGCATGATCCTCAGGAGCCGCCTGCTGAACTCATTCAAAATGTAAGTCCCTACTTCCCCCCTCCTCTGACCCTACTACCTCGCCAAAGTCTATCTACTTCCCTCCAGACCGCCCATCCTTCGCCTCATGGGCAAAACGTTTCTGCATTTGTTTAATACCTCACTTCCAAAGCCATAGCTGAACAACACGAACTTACAAAAATATGAAAAATATATCAATCACTCCCATACCACACCACCAAAGCACTAATCAGTTCTCTAGTACTTAAAGTAGATTATTGTAAAAGCGGATTGTGGGCCTCTTGCCTCCTTCCCTGCACTGCACAAGGAACTTAACTCTGCTACTAGGACATTGAACCGCTCCCTTTCAATACAAATCTAGGAAACGCTCTCCTAAAACCGGACCCTCTACAAGCTGTTGAAACTTATTTTTAAAGTGGGTAATGTATTTGCCGCGTACTACTGCACCAACTTCCTGGCTTATGCCACACTTACCAGGAGCTTGTGATCTGCAAACCAGAGTTTTCTGGCCGCACCAAAAACAGCCTGTGCTAAATCCAGATTCCAGTCTCTTCATTTTCAAGATCCCCACTGCTGGAACGCACCTCCTATGATATGCATGCCAGCCTGCCACTCAGTAAGTTCACATCCTTGAGAACAAGCGTATTAATTCTGAGGTGAAACACCTAAACACTTATATTATATCCAGCCGGTAAACAAATCTACAATGACAGAACACCGCAAAGCCTTTCTATGTATGTTGTACCTGAGTAACTGATCATACATCAAAATCAACATTGTTACAAAATAATTGCTTGGTGTTATCAACACCAACTGCATACCATGCTATGGACCAGCTCTGTCCTTATGTGCGGCATTTCTGCTCGAAATGTCACGCTGCTGGTGACAAACAAATCTACAAAGAATTAAAAGTGCATGTCAACGGCAGAAGACACGACACACTGGTGAAGGCTTACAATAACCAAACATTTAATAGAACATCAAAAGACAAAATCAAGGTAGTATTGCGTCCCACGATACACAAACAGGTTATGTTGGGGTATGGATTTAGAAAAAATATAAAAAGTATGTCTTTAACGAGGTGAGAGGAATGTTTTGAAACACCCAAGAATTTAGAAGACTTTTTATAGATATGTAGAAGAGCCCACCCTAATAACGGAACACCCTGCAATTACACAGAAAAACATGTTCAGCCCAAATAGCATGGCATTACATCAACATCTTCTCATTGCATCACAAAAGGACAAAAAAACATGAAAAAATACATGTTTTTCTAACAATTCCTGAAAGCAATTTTCTGCCAAATAAACGATGTGGCGCATGGTCATCCCCGTAATAAAAGCACTACCTTGGTACAGTAATAAATGTCTTTCAATTAAGAACTTTCCTCAGTTCCCGAATGATCATAAAGACTACTGAATGAGGCCTTAAATTTCTGGCATAAAAATGCAAAGATAAACAAGAGCTGTGTGCATCCTCTGCCACTCTGAGCGAGTGTTTTTAAAAGGACAGATATTAAACATGTCAGGTTTGCATGCGTAAACATACCATAACATTGTTACGTGTTAGGATTATGTTCCATTCTTGCATAAAATAAACATGATTCACTATCACATTACGATGTCTGTGAATCTGCTTTGAATGGACACCGGTTTCCTTGCTTTAAATAAGCAGATGCAGTTTTACTTCTACAAAAACACCCTTTTGCTTCACACTACACGAAACGTCACCCACCATTGACCAAATTAAGTTCAGATTCCATACAAGCCATAGAAAAGTGAGGTAGTTAGCAGTGAATCTACCAGCTCATATCATTTTATGCGCACCCAGCTATAAAAATAGATGTTTGGTATTCCACATGTTGCAATACAAAAACAGCTAATTAGTACCAAACTGTTTTCCGCATAAAGATGCAAATCTCATAAGTACAAAACTACTATAAAACAAATAGTAATAACCCGATGGCTGATCAGTTCGCAAAATTGCCCACCAGATATTTCCACTTCCTATCAGCTCGTATCGGATATGAGACAAAATCCAGCTAATTACGATGAATCTACTGCTCCGACCTAGTCTGCAAGGCAAACGTGGCATTTTTTTGGGGGGGAGGGAGTTTTATATCGTGCAAACTCGACCCGAAGGTATCAGAGCGCTTTACTTGAGCACCATTTGTGTTACAGACGGACACATTCATTTTTTTAAGTCTCGCGGCGTTAACCGCGCGAAAGTGCGGTTTCGCCAGAGACCTATTGTGACCGACGCAGCTTTCGAGGAGACAAGACCTGGCCGCTCGCATCTGCCAGAATCGGATCGGAGCGGGTAGCGCGCACAACCACGCGCTCCGATTCCGGCAGGCTAGTCACACCCACACACACGAGCGCGTGCACAAGTTCAAGTTCAAGTTCAGAAATTTGTATAGTGCACTACTCACCCAGAGGGTCTCAAGGCGCTTGTGGGAGGGGGGGTACATTACTTTTCGAATATCCAAGTTTTAAGTTGCTTTCTGAAGGAGAGGTGGTTCTGTGTAAGGCGGAGGTGGGTGGGGAGAGAATTCCAGGTTTTGGCCGCTAAGTAGGAGAAGGATCTTCCCCCCATGGTGGATCTATGGATGCGTGGAATTGCGGCGAGGGCTTGATTGGACGATCGTAGTTGGCGGGTGGGGGTGTAGAAGGACAGGCGCGTGTTGAGGCATTCGGGTCCTAGGTCATAGAGGGCTTTGTGTGCGTGGGTGAGGAGTCGGAACGATATCCTCTTGTTGATGGGGAGCCAGTGGAGGTCTTTCAGGTGACCGGAAATGTGAGCTTGGCGGGGGATGTCTAGTATGAGTCTTGCTGAGGCGTTTTGGATGCGTTGGAGTTTTTTTTGTAGTTTGGCTGTGGTTCCGGCGTAAAGGCTGTTTCCGTAGTCCAGTCGGCTTGTGACCAGTGCGTGGGTGACCGTTTTTCTTGTTTCGGTGGGGATCCAACTGAATATTTTTTTGAGCATGCGTAGGATGTTGAAGCATGATGATGAGACTGCGTTGACTTGTCTGGTCATCGAGAGGGAGGAGTCCAGGATGAAGCCCAGGTTGCATGCGTGTTCCGTTGGTATGGGTGCTGTTCCCAGGGCTGGTGGCCACCATGAGTCGTCCCAAGCAGAGGGGGAAGAGCCTAAGATTAGGACTTCCGTTTTGCCCGAGTTCAGTTTTAAACGGCTGTTCTTCATCCACTCGGCTACATCTTTCATTCCTTCGTGTAAGTTGATTTTGGCGGTATTTGGGTCTTTGGTGAGGGAGAGGATCAGCTGGGTGTCGTCTGGGTAGGAGATGATGTTGAGGTTGTGTTGGCGCGCGATGGATGCGAGGGGCCTCATGTATACGTTGAAGAGGGTGGGACTGAGTGAAGATCCTTGTGGTACGCCGCAGATGACTTCAGTGGGCTCCGATCTGAAAGGGGGGAGGCGGACTCTCTGGGTTCTTCCGGCGAGGAATGAAATGATCCAGTCCAATGCCTTTCCTTGTACTCCGACGTTGCTGAGGCGTTGTATGAGGGTGCTATGACAGACTGTGTCGAAGGCAGCGGAGAGGTCAAGTAGGATGAGGGCAACCGTCTCTCCGTTGTCCAGCAGTGTTCTAATGTCGTCTGTTGAAGCGATGAGGGCGGTTTCGGTGCTGTGTTTGGCTCGGAAGCCGGACTGTGAGGGGTCGAGGGATTTGTTGGATTCGAGGAAGGCGGCGAGCTGATTGTTGACGGCTTTCTCAATAACTTTGGCAGGGAATGGGAGGAGCAAGATGGGGCGGTAGTTCTTAAGTTCAGTGGGGTCTGCTGTGGGTTTCTTCAGAAGGGCGCTGAGTTCGGCATGTTTCCAGCTTTCCGGGAAGGTAGCGGAGTTGAGGGAGAAGTTGATGACGTCTCGGAGATGGGGTGCGATGATGGAGTCTGCTTTGTTGAAAATGTGGTGGGGACATGGGTCGGTTGGCGATCCTGAGTGGATGGAGTTCATCAGGCGGATGGTGTCATCAGTGGCGATTGGGTTCCAAGCGCAAAGTTGTTAGAGGGGGGTTCTGGTTCAGAGGTGGGTGGAGTGGGCTGATCTCCGGATTGGTTTTCAAAGCTGTTATGTATGTCGGCGATTTTGTTGTGGAAGAAAGAGGCTAGGGAGTCGCAAAGGTCTTGAGATGGAGTGATGTCGTTGGCGCCGGCGGTGGGGTTGGTAAATTCTTTGACGATGTTGAATAGTTCTTTGCTGTTGTGGGCGTTGTTGTCAAGTCGATCCTTGAATGCTGATTTCTTGGTGGATCGGATCAGTTGGTGGTGTTTGCGGATGGCGATCTTGAAGGTGGTCAGGTTGTCAGTGGTTGGGTTTTTTCTCCAGGCTTTCTCGAGGGTACAACATAACTTCTTAGATGTCTTAATGTCATCGTTGAACCAGGGGGCTTTTTTGCTGCTTTGCTTGATTTGGTGGTTTTTCAAGGGTGCAAGTTCGTCGGCGCTGTGGGTGATCCATTGTGTGAGGTTGGTGGCTGCTTGGTTTGGGTCCGACGATTTTGCAGGAGGGTTTTGGTGAAGCGATGTGAAGAACTGGTCGGTGGTAATTTTGTTCCAGTTTCTTCGGGGGATTGGTTGTGGGAGGTTGTGGGTCGTGGTCTTTTTGTAGTTGAAGTGAACGCAGCTGTGGTTCGCCCAGTGGAGAGTTGTGGTGTGGTTGAAGGAGATGTGCTTGCTAGAGGTGAAGATTGGGTCGAGCGTGTGTCTGGCATAGTGGATGGGGGTATCAACAAGTTGTTTGAGTCCGAGATTGGCCAGGTTGTCCAGAAGGGTGGTGGTGTTGCTGTTGTTTTTCTTTTCCAGGTAGAAGTTGAGGTCTCCCAGTAGAATGTAGTCCTTGGAGGGGAGGGCGTGTGGACTGATGAAGTCAGTGATGTCTTCGCTGAATTGTGTGCGGGGTCCTGGTGGTCTGTAGATGAGGGTGCCTCTGAGTGTGGTCTTGGGGTCGGTGTGGATCTGGAAATGAAGGTGTTCGGCGGCTGCGAGGATATTGTCTGAGCTGGTCGTGATGCGGATGGAGTTCTTATGGACGATGGCGATGCCTCCTCCTGTTTGAATGGAGCGGTCCTTTCGGATGATCTTGTAGCCGTCTGGGATGGCTATGGCGATGTCGGGAGCTGATGAGGCGTTCATCCAGGTTTCTGTAAGAAAGGCGACGTCCGGCGAAGTGGTGTCGAGTAGGTTCCAGAGCTCAAAGGCGTGTCTGTGGACCGAGCGGGTGTTGAGTAGGATGCATTTCAGGTGGTTAGTGTCGGAGCTCTGTTTGGAGTCTGTGGATTTGGTGTGGGTCATGATGCAGTTGAACTTGTAGGAGTGGCAGGTGAAGGGTCTTGGATGCGGCCGGGGTTGAGTGCTGAGAGGGAAGCGGCATCATATGTTAAGCGGGAGGAGTGGGATTTATGAGGGCCAGGGGGTCTGGCGCTGGGCGCGGTCCAGGCGCGGACGGGCGCAGACGGGCTTACCTTTGGCGCACCTTCGGCGTGCATGGGGCGCGCATGGGGCGCGATCGCTGAGCGTGAACGCTGCGCGCAAGTGCATCTGACATAAGTGGATAGTGGAGGGGGCGGAGCGAGGGGGGAGCAGCTGGGAGGCGGGAGCGGGGTGGAGAGGCTGGCTACGAGCCACAACGAGCAAAATGGCAGAGAGACCAAAACCGAAACCAGGACGAGATTGGGGCACAAAGGCACCGGCACAATCAGGCAATAATTGTAAATATTAAATTACGCAATGCGAGAGCAGAGGGCACAATAATTCTTCTAGGCAGCAGTGAGCACTAGCAGGCAACAAATCACAAAGCGCCACGATATGATGCAGTGAGCACTAGCAGTCAGCAATTAACAAAGCGCTACGATATGATGCAACAAAGTGCTACGATACCCAGGCACAATTCTTAGAGGCAGAGAGGCGAGTCGCCGCTAAGCATACAGCTTGCACCACCCTTTGTGCCCCCTGAAGTCCTGAAGTGTGCGCTGTGCGAGTCTCACCCCCATCACGACTCGCACAGCCTCTCTGCCTCACCTGCGCCCTGGGTCACTGAGCGTACGCCAGGCGTCGCGGGCACTGTAAGCGCACCGCCCTACGAGTTGCACCTGCCTGGTACGACTCGTACACTCAATTCCAATCGTACCATCTCCCAAGTGAGTACACGTCTCACGCGGGATGCGTGAGACTCAGTAGGTTCGTCCCCTGATCGGCGTACGAGGCGCACAGAGGTGTTCAGGCCTCACGGACGGCGTGTCCCCGCCTTAGGTCTTGCCTGCAAGCTAGGGAGGGCGTGTTTGGAGCCTCTTGTTACCCCCACACACACACACACACAGGCAGAGACATACACTCATGCAAACACACACTAGTGCACATACACGCACGCATACACACGAGCGCACACATACAGAGACACACACCACCACCCCCCGCCACACACACACAAGAGCGCGCGCACACACACACACGAGCGCACACAGACACCCCCCTCCCCCGCCACCCCCCCCCCACTACAACTAAGCCCCACTACAACTAAGCCCCACTCCCCTCATCTGCGAAACTCCGGACTTCAGCCGCCACCGCGGGGCTCTCCCTCGGGCATGCGAGCCCCGCGTCACCACTGCTCCTCTCCTGGCCAGCCACTCCGTGGGCTCGAGCTTCCAGTAGGAAACGGAAGTCCCGCCCACGGTAGTTTTCGTCACGCGCACCACAACACCAGCGGTAAGCGGGCTTCGGGGGGCTTCATTTTTTTTTAGGTGAATTTTCTTTGCTCTTGTTTAGGTATCCTTTTAACCACTTAACCCCTTCGATGCTCATGACGAGCTCAGCTCGTCATGAGGCACGGTTGAGCTGTGCTGATGACGAGCTCAGCTTGTCATGAACAATGGCAAATCTGAGAATGCAGCACCGGGGGGGAAAACCTCTGGCAGCCAAGGTGTTAAAGGGACATTTCTGAGACAGTGAAACAAAGTAAACATGCAGCTGAGGCAGCAAAGTCTTTACATTGAGAAACTTTGCTGCATTTATCCAGCCAGGTTGCCCCCAGTAAAAAGAAGGAAGCACTGTAACAGCTGTGAGCCCGTGCGTGAGGTGCATCATCAGAGCTGTGTGAATAATAACAGCTGTGAGCCCGTGCCTGAGGTGCATCAGAGCTGTGTAAATAATAACTGCGTCAGCCCCGTGCGTGACTTGCATCATCAGAGCTGTGTGAATAATAACAGCTGTGAGCCCGTGCCTAAGGTGCATCATCAGAGCTGTGTGAATGATAACTGCGTCAGCCCCGTGCGTGAGGTGCATCATCAGAGCTGTGTGAATAATAACAGCTGTGAGCCCATGCCTAAGGTGCATCATCAGAGCTGTGTGAATAATAACAGCTGTGAGCCCGTGCCTAAGGTGCATCAGAGCTGTGTAAATAATAACTGCGTCAGCCCCGTGCGTGAGGTGCATCATCAGAGCTGTGTGAATAATAACAGCTGTGAGCCTGTGCCGGAAGTGCATCATCAGAGCTGTGTGAATAATAACAGCTGTGAGCCCGTGCCTAAGGTGCATCAGAACTGTGTAAATAATAACTGCGCCAGCCCCGTGCGTGAGGTACATCATCAGAGCTGTGTGAATAATAATAACAGCTGTGAGCCCGTGCCTGAGGTGCATCATCAGAGCTGTGTAAATAATAACTGCGTCAGCCCAGTGCGTGAGGTGCCTCATCGGAGCTGTGTGAATAACAACTGTGAGCCCGTGCGTGAGGTGCATCATCAGAGCTGTGTGAGTAATAACGACTGTGAGCCCGTGCCTAAGGTGCACCATCAGAGCTGTGTGAATAATACCTGCGTCAACCCGTGCGTGAGGTGCAACATCCACATTGCTCAGGTCACCCAAATTCCTGCACTCTCTACCACACTGCTTTCAAAAACAGCATACTCTTGCACACACTCTCACTGCTCACCAATTCAAAGTTTGCTAAAAAATTTATGCAACGCATTGTCATACACAATGCCAATAACTCAAACTTTAATGCTGCGAGACCTATTGCATTGTAAATGCTTGTTTTGTTAGGCACGGGGAGATTAAGTGATTTGCCCAGAATCACAGGATGTTGAGCGTCCCATAAATATAGGTTCTTTACAAAAATGGCCACGCTCAAAATAACTGCCAGATAATAGACAAGGATTTCGCACTTTGAGAAGAAACAGAAATGACGTTGTCCATTCTAAAGGAAATGCAAGGTTAGCATCTAGGGATTAGTGGTCAAAACACTCATTGACACACATGCCTCCGAAAATGGGACCTCCACAGAGATCTACACATAACAGGCTATTTCACGGATCTCCCTGAAAAGCACCTTAGAATCCGGAATGCGTCATGAGTAAAAGGAAATGATGCCAATATATTCATGACGGAGGAAGGAAGGGCGCACTCAAGTGCTGGCACATGACTAACAGTTCTTTCAATGTATGCTCAGGCAGCCTGGATGACAGTGGCCAACTTTCTGGAGGTGTTCCACACGCTTTTCATTGACATGGGCTGAACACACAAAAGACAAGTGTATATATACGCACAGAAAAGGGAGAGTTCACTGCTTCTGTGACACAAAAAGATCCCATATAATTTGTGGGTCAAGAGGAAAAAGAATCGAAGAAAGGCAAAGCATTGGACGTGCCTGGGAAAGTTAAGATCTCAACATCCCGGACTTCACAATTGTTTCTAAAAAGAAGATCAAACAACTGGGAAAAGTGAGAAAATATCAGGACATGAAGCTCCCCAATAAGGCAACATGATCACTGTCATAGTTGGCATTATGACAAACCAGAATAAAGCCAATTATTTTTCAAAATTCCATATCAGAGATCATCAATGGCCACTTTAAATAACTACCCCAGGAGTTGGACTCCTGGCATTTTAGAAGGTCTGGCAGAAAACCATAAAAACTGGAAGCAGTAATCCAAGTATCAGCTGAAGATCACTGTCTTTCAGGGCCAGATTTGCCATAGCGGGCATCGAGCGTTTCCCTAGGACGTTGGAAGGGTGGTGTCCGGTTTTGCAGCACTGGGGGGATGGTTTTGTTACTGAGGGCAATATTGGCACCCAGTAATAAAAGTAGTAGTTCTTCACACTTGCATAACCCCCGGGAGCTAGCCTGACAAAATAGCCAGGGCTGCTGAATTAGGTTCCCAGTCCGACCCTGCTGTTTATATATAACCATTACAGCTCACCACAAGTGGAAACACCTACTTTAGGTCAATCAACATCATGGGTCGAGTCGGGGTACCACGTGGGTGGACGGCGTCCTCCCACTTATTTTACCGGGAGCTCCATAACTGGATCAAATGGAGCCGCCCATTCACTCTTTGGCCTCTCAGGGGCGAGATCGGAGCCAATTCAGAACGCTGCTCACGCGCTGGCTTCTCCGATGCAATCGCATCTAAGGGGTGAGAGAGGGGAGGCAATGAGTCTGATGGTTCAAGCCACCTTTCGTGATGTCACTTCCTGTTGTGACGTCAGCGTCCCCCCACTTCTTTTTTTAGGACTTGTGCCCTGAACAACATCATACCTTGGCTGCAAGAAACAATCTTATCGACCATGAAATTACAATTTCCACTCACTTGATCAAGCAATATACAGATCCAATAGGATGGCATCTTAAAAATCAATGGTGCCAGTCGGCCAAGAAAAGCAGGTAGAATGAATGAACTATGGCTGCAACCTGCTAGAAACAGGACAAGGTTTTCAGAACTCTTTTTGCATTTTATTTCTTTAATTAGTGTAATTAGCACAGGCTTTCTCATTATGCTACCAAGCAGAAGGAGTTGTTGAGAGCACCAGGCACTGAAGAAATTGCATTAATGTGTTCTGATTCTCTGATGTAATAATAATCGCACAACTCTTGAGAGACTGGCAAGTGATTAGTGTGTTACAGACGATAATATGTCTGTGATAGCAGGGAAATTAAATGACATAGGCAAGAAGAGGGTCAGGTTAGCTTTTCAGGGCCTGCGAGACTCGAGGGCGTCATTGCAACCCTTTGACAAGAATTACCACTGTCTCAGGAACCACGGAAACCAGATACTGCTGTGAGCTCACTGAATTGCGAAGTACTTTCCCTTCAGGCTCTGACTTTCAGTGAGTAGTGAGGTTGCGCAATCAAGGATTACTCTTGAAGGACGGTATGAGATAAAACATCTATGAGAGCTATCCCAGAATCCTCTGTGTAGAGGTGTGGTGCGGCAGCCATGGCAGCTGACTTCGGAGTACAGGGTTCACGATTGGCAGCTCAGCTTAGCACCATGTGACTCTAGGCAATAGCTCACTTAATTTCCACGACGGCTGCCAGCACCTTGAGACCCGTAAGGGTGAGTAGTTCGTGCTTTACAAATACGGATTTACTTTACAAAGAAACTCTAAATCTCGGGGAAAAATAAGGGAGTAATTTCCAGCTTTCTCTTTGATCAATCTCCAAGAATATAACCCAGACCACACCCCAGGGTAAACCTCCACTGCTCCACGTGGCTAACGCTGGGGAGTCAAAGTCCCAAAGGCAGTAACTTGTTTCTTCAACTAGAGTCCAGTATTACTGGTGGCCCTGGGGCATCATTGATAAACAACAGCACCCATTTATGTTACTGCTTAGTAAATGAAAACTGTGCCAGGACTCCTGGTGTAGCCTCACTAATAGCATTCTGCTTTATGAACTTTGCTAACATTGCTACCCCAAGCAGCACTTGAAATGCTTCCTTAACAGAAAGACATATGTTAGTTGTGCCCGTGTCGCTGACAGCAGAGGCGCCCAGGCCTAGCATGTGGAAAACGGTGGGTCTCATTTATGAAAAGTGTCGCATTGCTGCGAGAAAACAGTGATGCAACACTTTTCATTGCACCCTTCCTAAGACACCATCGATGTACTGTATTTACTGTACGGCGCTCCATGTTACAATGATTTACAGATACGTCAGTATTTCTGATGTACCTGTAGGCACAGTAACGGCGCATTGCTGGAGTGGGTCGCAAAAGTGACGCAACTCCAGCAATGGGTCATTGCACATGGGCAAGACCCATGTTAAAGGCGCCTGCATCAGTCTTACGCCTGCTGTGAGGCAGGCATAAGATTTTGACGCAGTGGCATCCTAGAAGTCGCATAGTAAAATCTCATAGATTTCACTGCGACACTTCTGCGACCCTTTCCTGCATTGGAACGTGCACCAATATACCTGACGCAGGTATATTGTAGCGCAGGGCTTTACAAAGTGATGTATCTGCTTAGATGTGTCACTTTGTAAATATGGCGCAATGTGGCGCAATTTCTACGTCGCCGCAGCATCACAAAACATGATGCAACAGCGGCGCAAAGGGCTCATAAATAAGCCCTGGTGTATTTAGCGTGCTATCTGCTTTATTATATTTTTGGACAGCAGCTCAGAATCTTATTTCGCTAGTTCCCTGTGGAGCATAGTGAAATATCTACCCAGTATATGGCGGGACCTGATCTCGCAGCTAAGGCGGTTGTTTGGTTTATCCCAGCTTCATTCAGAGGGGGCAGACAAAGTAGAAAGGGTTGGATTTCAAGTATAATGACCTACTTGACAGTCGCAACTATTTATAAATGGACCAATCTGCGCATGTCAGACTTTATGTGAAGGCTGTTTTATTGGAGATCTAAAAGTATGGAAGAAAGGTGCCTTTCTGAGCTGAACAGGCGTAACACCCCCCTGTAAGGAAAACACTGCTGTCCGAGCTATTAAAATAGCAGACTGTGAGTAGATGGGTTTGAACACTGATTTTATCAGCAGTCTAGAATACTATTGAGAGGCATAGAATGGAATGTCAAACTGACGCATAAAATGGTTGAATGTCTTGTCTGAGAATGTCCCTGAAAGGAGTCTGTGAACTAGGACTATTAACGACTCTAGGTCAAAACACGTCAATGAAACATGAAGGTTGACAGTGTCTATAAACAACAAATAAAGCAAAGATCACTTCTATTTTTACTTGTGGTGTTCATTTCATGAGGTTTTACTCTATCCATTTCCTCATTTTACCACTGACGGTTATTTGCATTTCCTGAGCTTGTAACCCAGATTTAGCGTTACAGCTCGCTTTCCCTTCTGGTCCAAGATGTGCAGGCTGTATCGCATGACCCATACATGCAAGGGGAGTGCACTGCCAGTGTGACAGAACAGAGCCTATATGGTTGTTTATGGTGTCTTTGCATTTCAACGACCTGGCTTGCTTCCTATTCGTGCCTGTTGCCTAAGTTATCCTGCCTCCACTTTGTCCAGCGCGGGGAGAACCTGTTGCGTAGCTGCGCGCTTTATAAATTTATAAATAATAAATGGTGCAAGTCCAAATTCTTATGATTACAGGCTGAACAACCTTACATTATATTGTAATCTTTGGTTTGATTGGACAACCTTAATATTTTTTTCTAGTGGAAAAAGCATGTTTATCTCAAGCATGCCAACGTTTTAAACCTGTGAAGTCGAAGATTTTGAACACACAATAGGGGGAATGTATTTTCACCATTGACTTCTGTCGAGTCAGAGGCAATTTTAGGTATGAGACAGCTGAAATAAAGCCAAATCAGGAATTTCCCCACTGAAACAGGTTTGTTGGCATGTATGTAATATCTGCAGACGGCTCAAATACAATGCAGCACCATTAAAAAGGAATGCATCAATTTCAACTGTAATCACACCATCTAGCATCCAGAACAACAGTTCACACTTCTACTGTCAATTGAGCACATTAAATAGCACCATCAAATAAGGCATTGCCAGCATAGTCTGTCTAATCTACAGTGTCCAAAACTGAAGCCCAATTCTAAAATCAACCGATAGCCTCTGTTGCTGCAGGCAGGTTAACTATTCAATAAAGCCAAGAGATATAAAAACTTCAGATTCCTGTTGGCGGAAATGCGACTGCCACAACTGACAGAGGAAGACAGAGATAATATCAAATGAGATATAACGACGGAATAAATAGTGGGTGCCATACAGGATCTACAGGCAGGGAAAGCACCAGGATCTAATCGTCTACCTTTGGAGCTCTTCAAATGTACAGCAAACACTGTGTACCATATCTTTTCGCTATGTTTAACAAAGCTAGAGATCAAGGGTGTCTGCCGCTTGATCAGTGGACGGCAACTATTGTAGTAATCCCCAAAGCAGGTAAACCAGTGGACCAGTGTAGTTCCTACCGGCCGATATCTCTGTTAAATCTAGAGGTTAAAATATTGGCCAAGGTCCTGGTGAATAGACTTCTGGTGCTTATTACCACCCTGATACACCCGGACCAATTGGGCTTCATGCACAACCTAAGTACCAGACTCAATCTCCGTCGGTTGTATGGGGTGGTGCATTTGGTAAAGGCCAACCCAGGGGTGGAAGCAGCGCTGCTGTCGCTGGACGCCTGTATGGCATTTAATAGTATAGAGTGCCACTATCTATTCGAAGTCCTGAGGCGGTTTGGTTTCGGCCTTCAATTTCATTCAGGGATGCTGTATATGCAGCCCCTGGCCAGAGTTCGAGTTAATGGTTCGGTGTCCCCCTCTTTTGCTCTCCAGAAGGGTACGAGACAAGGGTGCCCTTTATCACCGATCGTATTTGCACTGGCGCTCGAACCACTCGCGGCTTGGGTCAGGGGGACCCTGTAATATCGGGCATATGCAAGCGAGATCAGTGGGAAGAGAGGATATTATTATATGCGCCGGACGTTCTCTTATATGCAACGAGACCACGGTTCACAATCAACCGGTTGCTTCAGATTGTTAAGCTTTTTGAAGGATGGTCTGGATACCAGATCAACTGGGATAAGTCTCTCCTATATATGTTGTCGACTTGGCCACCCCCATTATTGGGAGCAGACTACAAGCTACAGATTAAAGATAGTTTTAAATATCTGGGCATACAGATAGGGAAAACAGACTCATAGTTTTTGGCGGGGAACCTAAAGCCGCAGTTGGAAAGTTTGAGAAGAGATGTATCCCACTGGAGGACGCTACCGATATCTCTTACGGGTAGAGCAGTCCTCTTCAAAAATATGTCCCTGTCGCAATTACTATACATCATACAAAATACCCCTTGCCCCATAACAGACAAATTCTTTAAAGACGTGGATAGCGAGCTGAGAACGTTGCTGTGGGATGGCGGGGGTGCAAGGATTGCTCTGGCCAAACTATAGAAGGAGGTATATGAGGGAGGTTTGGCCATCCCAGATCTTCAAAAGTACTGGTCCTCGCACCTAATGGTCATTATTGATTGGGCATTTGCAGATAGGAATGACCAGGCGTATAGGGTGGATCATTGGGCTATGGGGACCAACGGCTACTTGGGGGCACTGTATAGCCGAGTGAGAACGGGAAACATGCCCCCACACACTCAGATAGTATTGACAGTGTGGTCAAAGATCAATAGGTTTTTAGGTTGGACCAACCAGCTAACAGAGCAGACTTCCTTGCTAAATGCTCCAGGATGTAGGTAGACTGCAGGGCTTCTTGAAATGGAAATTAATAGATATTGTACACCTTGGAGACATGTGGAAAAGGCAGGCTGTGATTAGATTTTTAGAGCTACAGAAAGAATATCAATTGGCACCCACAGAACACTACAGATATGTGCAACTGAAGCATGCGCTGGGCAGGCACCTCAAAGATGGGGATCCGATCCCCGAATAAAGTCCACTAGAGGACACGTTACTATTAGACCCCATTGCTGAGAAGGCTCTGTCATGGACATACAAGAAGATAATAAATAATTCCCCAGACCTACTCATAAAGCTGCGGGAGTCCTGGGAATCCAATGGGGGCCTGTTAGAAGATGATAATTGGGCGGAGGCGGTGCAGAGTCCTAGGGAGGTGGCGATCCGGGCATGATTCAGACCGGTCCTTCTGAGAATCCTGCATAGGTAGTTTTATACCAGCACACTCATTTTCAGGCTGGGACGTATACTAACTGAGGAATGTTTGAGGGGGTGCACTCAGAGGGTTACATTCTTTCATATCCTGTGGGAATGCCTAATAATACAGAAATATTGGAGGAAGGTGACTCAGATTATGTCAGAAGTGATTGAGCAAGAAGTCCCCCTGGACGCCAGGTGGCACGTGCTATGCGTCTCCGGGGACACAATTGCCCTAAATATCATAGAATTTGGCTACAGGTGGCTGCAATGGTGGCAAAAAGTAAAGTTGCTGGGGCACGGGGGCAATTCAACTGCCGAAAGTGTCACAATGGAAGCGAGATATGGACTGGTGCTGTGCAGCAGGAAAGACAATCTATGAGACCCGAGGTTGCCCCAAAAAATGGGAGAAAGTCTGGCAGCGATGGGAACATTTTAGGAGGAATGGGGGGATATCTGGTAGATAGGAGGGGAGGGGGTAGTGGGTAGCTGGGGTCATCCAAGAATTCAATTGTGTAAAGAATATTCCCGCATGTCCATAAGCTGCAAGTTGCGAACGTCAACGAGAAACTTGTATAATAACTTGTGCCTATGTAATATATATGGATGATGACACTTGTTTAACTTCTGATTCGGTTGAGGATAATAATAATACAGAAGCAGTATCTTTTTTAAACTATGAAGGGCTAGCAGTTAAATAAGTGAGTGAATAAGATCAGCAGTGGATGACGTGCCCTGCCGGATGTCCAAGTAAGTGTCATTATCAGATAATAAATGTGACCAGACTTCAAGCAGGCGCACAAGCAGTTCTATTCTTCAAGATGGAATACTGAAAACTGACAACAGAAGTAACCAGGGCATTGTAAGCATACAGTGGATCCTCTCGTTATGCAGTACTTGCAAAATTGGCTTGTTGTAGGCCACAAATTAGTGTCACGTGTGTGTAGGGATGATATCTGAGCAGTCTCCAAGATATATCTGAGCAGTCTCCAAGATATACAGAAATCACGACTGTGTAGGTAGGATCACTCCGAAATTAGATATATGCATGCTTTAACATCACAGCTTTTCCGCAATGTACAAAAGGACACTTTACTTATACTTTTAAGCCTTGGGACAATATAGTACAAGTACTTGGAGCAATGTACTACACATGTGCACGTGAACAGGGTGATCTTGCATTCACTAAACAGTCCCAACTGAGCCAATTTTATATTGCATTTTATTTATTTACTTCTGTACACAGCGTGCAAACAACTGGAGGTTTCTTGGTGCTGATACAGGATTTATTTCTGTCTGTTAAGATCCACCATCTGATACATTACTTACTGAGAAAATGCTGGTGTTGTATGGGTCTAGTTTCCTACTATGGACATACAAGATGAAAGCAATTAAATTAAAAGGTACTGGCATTTCCAGATTTTAATGAACAATTAGATTAAGTGGAAGAATATTAAAATGAGCTGTTCCGCTTATTTGGTTCTATTAAAAAAGATACATTTAATATGAATAAATCTACACATATGAATTTACTCTTACACTTTCTGTAAATTTACTACTTTGGGCTATTTACCATTTCAGAGTGGAAATTTACTAGAAAGTTAGACTTACATGTCTCCACCTTGAGCCAAATGTTCAAGTGTAAAGTTACAATTAACAACTTTTCAAAAGTAGGTGGAGTTCTCCACTACCGGGGCAGAGAAGTCCATATGCTAAAGTCCATGAAAATTAAAAAAAATATTACACTTTAATAAAACAAAATAGTACAAATATTGTATTTTATGTTAAATATTAATGTACGTTATTTCTATGTATTTATTTTAAATGTAGAACAAAAATAAAAAATTCGAATCACTATCAACTTTATTCTTAATTAAATATTTAATGAATATAAATATATTACATTTTATATATATATATATTAATTTTCCAAGGAATTCGATGAGCCATGGCTCACCACTGAGCACAGGAGGAGAAGGGGCGGTGATGGGGTTATTAACTCCGCGCCGGGCGAGCTGGATTTCCACGCTTGATGTTTCCTGAGCAGTGTGGTTGATACCTACCTGGATGACATAAAGAACTCTGGGAGTTGCAGTTCGCTCACATTACGTGATCTGCAGCAGGTGAGCATGGATACAGGCTTTGGGGCGGAGCGGAGCACAGGGGCAGGACACTTATAACCACGCTGGCGTTTACATCTGCTTATGACTATGGGTGCTGAGGAAGGCTTAATGAAGCCGAAATGCATTCGCCGGGTAAATTGACTGAATAAAGATGCCTCCCTGGTTTTTCCCCTAATGTGGCCTCTGCTCATTCATGGAGGAGTTGTCTATATATATATGGCGCTTGAGACCAGCGGGCAGGAGGCAGGCAGAGTGGTGAGGTGGTACCGATATATTGATGACCTCTTCATCGTGTGGCCTAGGACGGTGGAGATGGCTCATCAGTATATCGAGGTTCTAAATAACAACACCTGCGGCTTGCACTTCTCGGGGACAGTTAGTCCGGTGGCAGCGGACTATCTGGACCTGAGGGTGTTTGTCGAGCAGGGTAAACTACACACCTCCCTATACCGTAAACCCACAGCAGGGAACTCCATACTAAGGGCAGACAGTAACCATCCCATCAGTCTTATACAAAGTATCCCCTATGGGGAACATCTCAGATTGAAGAGAAACAGCAGCAGGGATGAGGACTTTGAAGTAGCAGCTAAACAATGTGTTGAGAGATTCACCGTAAGAGGATATGATACTCATTCCCTAAACAAAACACTAACTAAAGTAAGGAAGATACCAAGGGCGAGTCTATTACAATCTAAAGTGCTAAAGAAAGACCCAGACATAGGGGGCAAATTCAGGATGATCACATCCTACTCCACACAATCCTGGAATCTTAGGAGAATATTTGCCAGGAACTGGCATGTTCTTTTAACCGATCCGGTGATCAAGGAGGACATCCCTCCGAAACCCCAAATAACTTTTCGCAAGGCAAGATCACTTAGAGATACCCTGGTAAGAAGTCACTACGAAAAAAAGAAACCTAAGAAAAACACATTGGCCGAAATAAAGGGCTTCTTCCCCTGCGGCAAGTGCAAGGCCTGCGCAGGGAGTAAGAGAACGCTAACATACTGGGTACCAGGGGCGGAGATGACAAAGCCCATCAAGAAATTTTTACATGCAGCACACCATTGGCTGTATACTGCCTTGTCTGCCCATGTGGTCTCAGATACGTGGGCAGCACGATTCACCCACTAAAAATCAGAATACTGGAACACCAAAGAGCGATTGATAAAGTAGACCCCTCCTACCCTGTCGCAAGACATTTTGCAGATACACACAACAAAGACAGGAGCAAATTACAATATTTTGGGCTCGATTACATTCCAGTAAATGTGAGAGGGGGCGATAGGTTGAAGCAACTTAGACGCCTGGAGTCCAGGTATATTATTGATCTGATGACTAAGTCACCACTAGGGTTGAATAGCGGAGAGGAACTTGCTGTACATCTGGGGAAGTGAAGAACAGTCTTTGAACCGATTAGGAATAACATGTTTCATGAATACTGACAACTGTGATACTAATTCTTGTCATACATGATAATGACATGCAGAGTAACAACTACCTGACACTCTTCAAAACTTTGAAACTCAACAATGAAACAGGATAGGTAGCAATAATAGCTTTATCCTATATCACTTGTCTCTAATAGTATGTGCTCTTGTTTATGGTTTATCAGATTTTGTCAAGTTGGTTTGGTCAGAAAACATATGTGAAGAATATGTGATGAAATGCACTTCATCTAGACAATAAGCATCTTCTGGTTGTTAATGTACAATGGTGTTGTATTTGTGATATGGCTATAATAGAACAGAGGGACAATAGCGGAAGCATGATTATACTTTGAACACTACATCTCGAATATGTTGGTTGATATATCATATCAAACAACCCCTGTTTAAGGTTTCCGAGGGGTTACTTGCCGATCCACGGCGAGACTCTGAGGCCCACATATGTGGATAGACTGTGTATCATTAGCATCTCATATTTATGATTAATAGTTGAGAGCATGTGATACGATACCAACTTTCGGGATGACAAGCCGATACACGGCACTATTCTATAACAGCAGCGCTACAATGTAAATGATATATGCATTATTGGTAACAAACTGGTTTGACTTGCACATTCCAATATGGCACGACCTTTTGCATGTATGCTATAGTCCCCTTTCTATGCTATGCATTTATCATGTGACATGGATTTAAATACACTGCTGGTCCGTGCGCGAGCATCAACACTGACGAAGGCTTGCAGCCGAAACGCGTTTGTTGACTCTGAATATTAAAAACGGGAAGATTTAACACCAACTTGCCCACGAGTGCTGTTTTCCTAACGTATCCGGGAGGATTGTGAGCTACACATATATATATATATATATATATATATATATATATATATATATATATATATATATATATATATATATATATATCTTTTTCCACTTCGCTCGATACTGCTCACACAGCATCCACAGTCGAATCCAGACTGTCAGGTAAAGCGAATAAGGCAGACCCAAAAAGAATTGAAGTGCAGTGATTTAATTCAGTTTAAAAATTGTAACCCAGCAAGCCCAATATTTTAACGTTATATCCTATAGGGTTCTATTGTAAGTACCTTTCTACAGTATTTTCGCTGGAACGTTGTTGCAGTACCAGCAGCTGACCAGGTGTGGTGCATGACTTACTCCAGGTCTGGTATGGAGTGCATTTGCTATTGTTCTCGGTTCTTTTTGGTTGTAGTAATGTTAGAAGTGAGGGTTTGTAAATTGCAATGGACTTAGGCTAGATGTATGTACAACTGGTCCTAAAATATGAATTTTTGCAAGCAGTGTGCCAATTTGCAAAGCGATCTATATGGTAAAAGGTTATTTTGCAACTTACAGGTTCATAGTGGGTTGCAATTTAATTTATTTCATGAATATTAATGAGATAGGTTACCCACTAGGAATCGCTGACATCACAGGGATGGAGGACTGCTGGGGTCAGCAGACCACCAAGTTTCTGATTGCTTTTTAATAACGCAACTTTTTTATGCAGCCAGTTTTCCTCAAAGGAAAACAGGAAATTTAAAATAAAAACTGAAATGTTTCACTTTTATTTTTTAACAGTTACCGATTCACAAGTTGGGTTTGATACATTAGAAAGAGCCTTTTGGCATGCAGAAATGGCTTGATTCTGTGGATTGGGCCGTTTACAACTGCAAAAAGGCTCTGTACATCTAGCCTACGGTCTGTCTGTCCCTCCCTAAACCCCCCTTAGGTCTCCCTACACCCCTACTTATGCCTTCCTAAACCCCTACCATTTAGTATAAGCATTCCACATTTTCCTGCCAATACCCTGGTTCCTCCGACAATTAGACTAAGTAATATAATTATACCTGAAAGAATCTCACCATAGAAAAAAATAAGCGAGGTGTAGATCCCCACTCGTAGGTTTGTGAAATTAATTTTGTAGAAAGTAAGCTGTAGGACTGTAGTACTACTTTATGTACAACAAAGTGCAGTTTGTTAATCAAGACCATTATTTTAATAGTTTTTCAGTAACTAATTCAACTCCACCATCTTCTCTTAGGGAGCACAGTCACCAACACCTCTCACAATGGCCTACAATTTGCCATCCATACATTAAAGATACCATCCAGTTTTGAGGAAAAAACTGTTTTCTTTACTCAGACATACACAGCCAAACCTCAGCAACAAGAGCCATTCTAAAATGCTGCCTTTTTGATTATGTTACCTTGGACCTTGATATCTATTGTGACATTATTCACCACTTGGCCCATTTAATCTTCGGTCATGGAGCGAGGTTACGTCTCAGTGAAAAGTTTCTATACCATGAGTGCACGGAGAAGGTCTCTGAACTGCTACATACCGATAACTGCTGGAGAAAGAGCATGATCTGAGAACAAGTTGGACCAAGCGTCAGAACTCTGATTTTTGCTGACTGCATTTTTCTGAAGAGATCAGCAATGGAATAAATTGCCAAACGGAGCTCATTACAAAAGGAATTTGACAATGTATCCAGTGGGCGGATGAATCGTGGGAAGTCGAGGTCAGGAGTTTCCCACACTGCACATCCACTTAGAACAGCCTTGTGCTGCTCAGCCACTTATTGAACTGTACTACACCTTGGGACCAGCAAGTACTCCAGAGAGGCTCAAAGGCGAACGATTCTGTGCCGTGCATCAATTTTCTACAACACCATATCCAAATGTCATAATTGTATCACTGCCTTCAACTCGAAGACGAAAAAATATGTTTTTAAAAAAATACCCTCTAATTTTCTTTTTAACAAATTGATTGAATTGACACCTACTACAAAAGTTCAACCAGTGACTGAATAGGTAAAGAGTGTGTGAGAACATTCTGGCAAGTGTTTTCATGTCATGCCTGTTTAGGAAAGAAATCCCAGGCCATGTTACTGCATTCGGGCATACCAAAGTGCATTAGGAAAAGCATGAGAACATATACGGTCATTCAGAAACCCACCATCTTAGAGTGGTCTGTATCATACCGCTGAAGCGACATTGATTGTGAACTGCACCATTAACTATAGATGAGCATGGCACTTGAGAACGCAAAGCAGCCCTGGTAATTCTATTGCACCAGTTGTGGGGGAGGGGGGAGTGGGGGCGAGCTAGATTGAAGCACTGCTGCTGCTTTTGTTACGGGGAGGGGGGGTATTGCAGCACTGCCGTAAAACCAGCCCCCAGTAACAAACATGGCCCCCACTGCTCCAAAACAAATCAGTAAAAACAAGCACTGGCGTTGCCAATAGGTCTCACATTAGGAAAGTTTGAGCTATTGGTATTGTAAATGACACATTTTTTATTTATGTGTTGGTATTGAAAATAGCGAAATTAATAGCTTTGTCATTTACAAAGACAATACTTTTAACTTTCGCAAATGTGACACCTATAGCATTTGTAATGCAATATGTGTTGTATTTACGTGACTTGGATGTATTGATAGTACGAATAACCATTGATTTGAATTTTTTTAATTAATAAAAGTTATTGTAATTTATAATGGCAATAGATTAAACTTTTGTAAATAACTTTTGTGAAGATTATGTTCAGTGTATTTTATTGTGACGAAAATCCAAGAACAGAAGTGAAATATTAACATCTTTATGTGACATTTGTAATAAAGCTTGAAACATTGAGAGAACATATTTGAACCAGTTGTTGTTGAATGGTTGCACAGATGCTGTGGTGACGCTGAGTGGTGTGGTGGTGCCCCTTGGTGGTGCTGAGTGATGCTGTGGTGATGCGATAAGAGTGTAATTATGTGGCATGTAACTAAGTGGCACTGAGTGGTATTTGGAGTGTATGTTGCATTGAGTGCAGTGTAATTATGTGGCACTGAGTGGTATTTGGAGTGTATGTTGCGTTGAGCGCAGTGTAATTATGTAGCATATAATTATGAGGCACTGAGTGGTATTGTTTGGAGTGTATGTTGCATTGAGTGTATGTAATTATGTAGCATATAATTATGTGGTATTGTGTGGAGTGTGTGTTGCATTCAGTAGAGTGTAATTATGTGCCGTGTAATTATGTGGCACTGAGTTGTTTTTGGAGTGTATGTTGCATTGAGTGCAGTGTAATTATGTGGCGTGTAACTATGTGGCACTGAGTGGTATTTGGAGTGTATGTTGAATTGAATGCAGTGTAACTATTTGGCACTGAGTGGTATTTGGAGTGTATGTTGCATTGAGTGCAGTGTAATTATGAGGCGTGTAAGTATGTGGCACTGAGTGGTATTTGGAGTGTATAATGCATGGAGTGCAGTGTAAATATGTGCCGTGTAATTATGTGGCACTGAGTGGTATTTGGAGTGTATGTTGCGTTGAGCGCAGTGTCATTATGTGGCATGTAAATATGTGGCACTGAGTGGTATTTGGAGTGTATGTTGCATTGAGTGCAGTGTAATTATGTGGCCCGGAGTGGTATTTGGAGTGTATGTTGCGTTGAGCACAGTGTAAATATGTAGCATATAATTATGTGGCACTGAGTGGTATTTGGAGAGTATGTTGCGTTGAGCACAGTGTAATTATGTGGCGTGTATTTATGTGGCGTGTAATTATGTGGCACTGAGTGGTATTTGGAGTGTATGTTGCGTTGAGCGCAGTGTCATTTTGTAGCATATAATTATTTGGCACTGAGTGGTATTGTGTGGAGTGTATGTTGTATTCAGTAGAGTGTAATTGTGTGGCGTGTAATTATGTGGCACTGAGTGGTATGGGTGGGCACGGGATGCGGCCACGGTCGCTAGTGGTTGAGAAAAGTCTAAGCATCCCAACCATCACCTTGTTTCCTTTTACTGTTTGGCTAGCATGGTTGATCTTATTTCTCACCTTGATTAATGGTCAGTGGGAAATAAGAAATGGGGTGGTGAGGGCAGCGGAGCACACGTTTCTAGGAGAAAAAAAATCTTTACTATATGGAAACGATCTGGAGTCGATTCACGTAGAGCTGCCACAGTAAATATTGTAATATATTCAGTGTGTGGAATATAAGATGGGAAAGGGTCTGTAGAATATATAGCTGGAAAGAAGGCTCCCTTGGTAGTACTGCTTAAAAAATACCCAGGATATTTTCTAATCCAGGCAGCCAATTAAGTGCCAAAGCCTGAAGCTCACGTTATGCGCATATTTTTTCCAGGAAACGTCGAGGACCGAAGCAAGATGATCTCTAGAATCATAACTATAAAGTAAGCCGATGACGCGTCCGCTCGCTGGTCAAGTATTTTTTTTTACGGTAACTACTATCTTTTGTAATTTAATGTTAAACGCAAGAATTCTTTGTTAATACTGAAGAAAGGCATTTACTAATGAAAGGCGGGAGAACTGGGGCACCCAGAGACTTACACAGAATCGAGAAATATTGTGAGAGAAGTAAGCAAGAATGCTATGAAATAACATATGACTTTTTTTGGGTTGTTTTTAAGTCGCGCCCTTTTCTTTTGACAGCTGTCATGACCGCACGGTGCAGTGAAATGCTGGAACGCTTCTCTGTGCTGAGACCTGCTGCCTGGCAGCCAGATTCACTCCACATTGACAGCACCGCCTCCATTTTGAGTCCGGCTGGCGGAACAGCCGCCACCAGATGGAGCTGCGTCTAATACAGCGCAGCACATCCACAATGTTGGGGATAACTCGTAAGGAAAAGCGATGCCCGCGTCTGGCAGCCATCTTGAAATGGGGCACCAGTCTCCGAGGACGGGGAAAACATAAAAAAAACACTAAATAGCGGCGGATCTACTTAAAGTAATTACAAAACATAAACAATTCAAATTGCCCGCGGTGATGAAAACTTACATCTTACAAAAATACGTCAAAATCCAACTTAATACGCATTCTAAGTAACAATCCCATTCGCCATTTATTTCGGCTGCCCCCTACACATCGCACGTGCATCATTTCGTAATCACAGCCAAAGGGGAGTTGCATCTGTTCACTTCACAAGCAATAGAAATAACAGGAACACCGCCCATTCTTTCTTCTGAGTAGGTAAAGCCCACACACAAGTAACTACGGCAGGGGCAAGCGTTATAAACGCACATATTGGTATAATAACCCTTTACCGTAATCACGACTTGTACACAAGGAACTTACCGTACTGTTTTCAGTACAATGCGCAAGTACTTCAACGCCCGGTTTCAATCTGTCCGCCAAGTCTGCAGATGAGTGCCCACCAAGACGACGCCATTGGCAGCCCGCCCACACACAGCATTTTGAAGGAAGTGCAATGAGCGCACCTCTCAGCAAGTAACTGGCTTTTCCTAACAACGTAAGGACAGCTGCCGACACCAATAAAGCAAAGTACGTTGTCAGAACTGAATTCAAATGTCTGCCAGTACATGTAATGTGCGCGTTAACGCATGTGAACGTGTTAAAATAGAAACCTATCTGCAATGTTAGGAGAGAAAAAAAAAAGTTTTAAATGAAGTCGTTGAACGATATATTCGAACCATCTAGTACGACTGAAGTTGTCTACAGAAAGCTGCACTCGGGTCTGTCTGGGGAGGAGGGAAGTTAACCGTGCCACGCGCTCATGTTTCTCAGCAAAGCACCAAATATAGACTACGCCTGAGTCCTTGTCGCAAAACCCACGTCCTCTATTGGCAAAGCCACAATGGTCCGAAGTGGCATTTAAAAGTGACTGGAGACAAACTAAGACCTAACAATGCACACATGCGTAGGGGGGCCGGGTGCTCCGGTCCTGCTTTCAACAGGCTGCTCAGGAGGCACAGACGGTGAAAGGGGCGCACCGAAAACACAAGCAGGAAACACATAACAACAACCAGCCATGGGCGGGAGGTGGGGGTGGGTCGACACTGCACGGGTGATTAAGTGAACTAGTTGGTGCAAATATCGGCATAAAGTAAAGACTCGCATTGGGTTAGATAGAAACATGACACTATTGAATGGGCTAAAGTAAAGTTGTTAATTCTGGTGTACCTGTTGAAATAAAGACAATGAGTGGTTGTGCAAATCGCGCTAGTCACGTAACTTGAAAGGTGACCCCGTGTGGGAGTGACTTAACATAACAAGAGCGGCCGGGAAACTGAAAGTACGGCCGGCCAGCCACGAATAATTAGGGGAGGAGAAGCCGCAGAGCACACGCTGGGAGAAGCCCTTTGATGTGGTGGCGGCCGTGAAAAAATGCAATTAGGAGGGAGGGAGGGAGGCTGATGCGCGTGCTTGTTTGGTCACGTGATTCACGTGAACTCAAAGAAAACCGCACCAAAAAACCCTTGGTTTCACGAGTATTTTGGGCACTTCAATTCTCTCCATTTCCCATTCCTTCGGAATGGAAAAGGCGAGACCTAAAAAATCGGATTAAAAAACGGCTTTGCCACTCTTGAGTGCCCCACACCCCACCCTTCTAGATCACCGGGAAAGTCCCCGATGCGGCCCTGTAGATAAGTCCCGGAGTTCCAATTCAAAATGGATAAAATCCAGCTGGCCGTGGTATATGCTGAGGGGGATTTGGCCAAGGACTGGCAGAAAGATAAACCAGGGGACTGAAGAGTATATCGCCTGCTACACTACATTCTCTGGGGTCTAATTTATAGCATGGGTACTCATAAACTTTCTCTTGGGCCAAATTTACAGTGTGGTTTTTGGCCGAGGGCCGCACCGGTAGGGGCGGGGTCAGTAGGGGAGGGGGCAGGGATACAGCAAAAAACAAAAAACTGTGACCATGGGGTTGAACACAGGCCCCTGCAGCGGATGCCTTCGTCCACTGAGCCACCAGACCCGGCATACACACATCTTTCTCTTTCTCTTTCTCCCTCCCTCTCTCTATTTCTCCCTCCCTCTCTCTGTCTCCCTCTCTCTCTCCCTCCCTCTGTCTCACTCACTCTGTCTGTCTCCCTCTGTCTCACTCACTCTGTCTGTCTCCCTCACTCTCTCTCTCTCTCTCTCTCTCTCTCTCTAACTGTCTCCCTCTCTGTCTCCCTCCCTCCCTCTCTCTCCCTCCCCCTCCCTCTCTCTCCCTCCCTCTGTCTCCCTCCTCTCTCTCCCTCTGTCTACCTCCCTCTGTCTCCCTCTGTCTGTCTCTCTCCCTCTCTGTCTCCCTCTGTCTGCGTCATTTGTCTCCCGCCCTCTGTCTCCCTTTGTTTACTTCCCTGTCTCCCGCCCTCTGTCTCCCTCTCCCTCTCCCTCTCGCTCTCCCGCTGTCTCCCTCTGTCTCTCTTCTGTCTCTCTTCCTCTATCTCCCTCTCTGTCTCCTTCTCTCTCTGTCTCCCTCCCTCTCTCTCCCTCTCCCTCCCTCTGTCTCTCTCCCTCTGTCTCCCTCTGTCTGTCTCCCTCCCTCCCTCTGTCTCCCTCCCTCTGTCATCCTCCCTCTGTCGCCCTCCTCCCTCTGTCTCTCTCTGTCTGTCGCCCCCTCCCTCTGTCTGTCTTCCTCTGTCTGTTGCCCTCTGCCTCCCTCTCTGTCTCCGTCCCTCTCTGTCTCTGTCCCTCTCTGTCTCCGTCCCTCTCTGTCTCCGTCCCTCTCTGTCTCCGTCCCTCTCTGTCTCCGTCCCTCTCCGTCTCCCTCCCTCTCTGTCTCCCTCCCTCTGTCTCCCTCCCTCTGTATCTCTTTCCCTCCCTCTGACTCCCTCCCTCTGTTTCCCTCCCTCTGTTTCCCTCCGTCTCCCTCCTCTGGACTACGGCCGACTGGACTACGGCAACGCCCTCTACGCCGGGACCACCGCCAAGCTCCAGAAGAGACTCCAGCGGATCCAGAACGCCTCAGCCAGACTCATCCTCGACATCCCACGAACCAGCCACATCTCCGGACATCTGCGAGACCTTCACTGGCTCCCCGTCAACAAAAGAATCACCTTCCGCCTCCTCACCCACGCACACAAAGCCCTACACGACCAAGGCCCGAGCTACCTCAACAGCCGAGTCAACTTCTACGCTCCCAAACGCCACCTCCGATCAGCCAACCACGCCCTCGCCGCCGTCCCCCGCATCCGAAGAGCGACTACAGGAGGAAGGTCCTTCTCCCACCCGGCCGCCAAGACCTGGAACTCCCTCCCGACCGACCTGCGCCTGACCCAAGACCACCTCTCCTTCAGGAAGAAGCTGAAGACCTGGCTGTTCGAGCAGTAGCGGCTCCCCCCCCCCCCAGCGCCTTGAGACCCCACGGGTATGTAGCGCGCTTTATAAGTGTCACTGATTGATTGATTGATTCTGTCGCCCTCCTCCCGCTGTCTGTCTCCCTCCCTCTGTCTGTCTCCCTCTCTCTGTCTCCCTCTCTTTCTCCCTCTGTCTGTCGCCCTCTGTCTGTCGCCCTGTCTCCCTCTCCCTCTCCCTCCCTCTGTCTCCCTCCCTCTCTCTCCCCCCGTCTGTCTCCCTCTGTCTGTCTACCTCCCTCTGTCTCCCCCTGTCTCGCTCCCTCTGTCTCCCTCCCTCTGCCGCCCTCATCCCTCTGTCTGTCTCCCTCACTCTGTCTGTCACCATTTGTCTCCCGCTCTCTGTCTCCCTCTGTCTCCCTTTGTTTCCTTCCCCCTGTCCGCCGCCCTCTGTCTCCCTCTCCCTCTCGCACTCTGTCTGTCTCCCTCTGTCTGTCTCCCTCAGTCTGTCTCCCTCTGTCTGTCTCCCTCTCTGTCCCGCTCTCCGTCTCTGTCTCCCTCTCCCTCTGTCTCCCTCTGTCTGTCTCCTTCTGTCTGTCGCCCTCTGTCTCCCTCTCTCTGTCTCCATCCCTCTGTCTCCGTCCCTTTGTTTCCTTTCCTCTGTCTCCCTCCCTCTGTCTCCCTCCCTCTGTCTGTCTCCCTCCCTCTGTCTCCCTCTCTCTCTCTTTCCCTCTGTCTGGTTCCCTCTCTCGGTCTCCCTCTCTCTATCTCCCTCTCTCTGTCTCCCTCTCTCTCCCTCTCTCTCCGTCTCCCTCCCTCCCTCTATCTGTCTCCCTTTCCCTCCCTCTATCTGTCTCCCTTTCCCTCCCTCTATCGGTCTCGTTTTCCCTCCCTCTGTCTATCGCGGACTCCCTCCCTCTGTCTCCGTCTCTCTCTGTCTCCCACGGTTTCCCTCTCTCTGTCTCCTCCCTCTTTCTGTCTCCCTCCCTTTGTCGCCCTCTGTCTCCCTCCCTCTCTCTCCCTCTCCCTCCCTCTCACTCCCTCTCACTCCCTCTGTCTCTCTCCCTCTGTCTCCGTCTGTCTCCCTCCCTCTGCCTCCCTCCCTCTGTCTCCCTCCCTCTGTCACCCTCCCCCGCTGTCTGTCTCCCTCTGTCTGTCGCCCTCCTCCCTCTGTCTGTCTCCCTCTGTCTGTCACCCTCCTCCCTCTGTCTGTCTCCCTTTGTCTGTCGCTCTCTGTATGTTGCCCTCTGCCTCCCTCTCCGTCTCCGTCCCTCTGTCTCCGTCCCTTTGTCTACCTCCCTCTGTCTCCCTCCGCTGTCTCTCTCCCTCTCTGTCTCCCTCCTTCTCTGTCTCCCTCCCTCTCTGTCTCCCTCCCTCTCTGTCTCTCTCCCTCTCTGTCCCCCTCCCTCTCTGTCTCCCTCCCTCTCTCTCCCCCTCCCTCTCTGTCTCCCTACCTCTCTGTCTCCCTCCCTCTGTCTCCCTCCCTCTGTATCTATTTCCTTCCCTCTGTCTCGCTCCCCCTGTTTCCCTCCCTCTGTTTTTCTCCCTCCCTCCGTCTCCCTCCCTCTGTCGCCCTCCCTCTGTCGCCCACCCTCCGCTGTCTGTCTCCATCCCTCTGTCTCTGTCCCTCTGTTTCCTTTCCTCTGTCTCCCTCTCTCTGTCTCCCTTCCTCTGTCTGTCTCCCTCCCTCTGTCTCCCTCTCTCTCTTTTTCCCTCTGTCTGTTTCCCTCTCTCTCTGTCTCCCTCTCTCTATCTCCCTCTCTCTGTCTCCCTCGCTCTCTATCCGTCTCCCTCTCTCTCCGTCTCCCTCTCTCTCCGTCTCCCTCTCTCTGTCTCCCTCTGTCTCCCCCTATCTGTCTCCCGCTATCGGTCTCCCTCTATCTGTCTCCCTTTCCCTCCCTCTATCTGTCTCCCTTTCCCTCCCTCTATCTGTCTCCCTTTCCCTCCCTCTATCTGTCTCCCTTTCCCTCCCTTTATCTGTCTCCTTTTCCCTCCCTCTGTCTACCCCGGACTCCCTCCCTCTGTCTCCGTCTCTCTCTGTCTCCCACGGTTTCCCTCCCTTGGTCTCCTCCCTCTGTCTCTCTCCCTCTGTCGCCCTCTGTCTCCCTCCCTCTCTCTCCCTCTGTCTCTCTCCCTCTGTCTCCGTCTGTCTCCCTCCCTCTGTTTGCCTCCCTCTGCCTCCCTCCCTCTGTCGCCCTCCCCCGCTGTCTGTCTCCCTCTGTCTGTCGCCTCCTCCCTCTGTCTGTCTCCTTTTGTCTGTCACCCTCTGTCTGTCGCCCTCTGCCTCCCTCTCTGTCTCCGTCCCTCTGTCTCCGTCCCTTTGTCTCCCTCCCTGTATCTCCCTCCCGCTGTCTCTCTCCCTCCCTCTCTGTCTCCCTCCCTCTCTGTCTCCCTCCCTCTCTGTCTCCCTCCCTCTGTCTCCCTCCCTCTGTATCTATTTCCCTCCCTCTGTCTCCCTCCATCTCCCTCCCTCCGTCTCCCTCCGTCTGTCGCCCTCCTCCCACTGTCTATCTCCCTCTCTCTGTCTGGCTGCGTCAGTCTATCTCCCTCTGTCTGTCTCCCTCTGTGTCTCCCTCTGTGTCGCCCTCTGTCTCCCTCTCTCTGTCTACATCCCTCTGTCTCTGTCCATCTGTTTCCTTTCCTCTGTCTCCTTCCCTATGTCTGTCTCCCTCTGTCTCCCTCTCTCTCTCTCTCTTTCCCTCTGTCTGTCTCCCTCTCTCTCTTTCTCCCTCTCTCTCTGTCTCCTTCTCTCTCCATCTCCCTCTCTCTCCGTCTCCCTCTATGTCTGTCTCCCTCTGTCTCCCCTATCTGTCTCCCTCTATCTGTCTCCCTCTATCTGTCTCCCTTTCCCTCCCTCTAGCTGTCTCCCTTTCCCTCCCTCTATCTGGCTCCCTTTCCCTCCCTCTGTCTACCCCAGACTCCCTCCCTCTGTCTCTGTCTCTCTCTGTCTCCCACGGTTTCCCTCTCTCTGTCTCCCTTTGTCTCCCTCCCTCTGTCTGTCTCCCTCCCTCTGTTTTCCTCCTTCTGTCTGTCTCCCTCTGTCTGTCGCCCTCTGACTCCCTCTGTCTCCCTCACTCTGTCTCCCTCCCTCCCTCCCTCCCTCTGTCTCTGTCTCCCTCCCTCTGTATCTGTTTCCCTCCCTCTGTTTCCCTCCCTCTGTCTCCCTCCCTCTGTCGCCCTCCTCCCTGTCTCTCTCCCTCCTCCCTCTGTCTGTCTCCCTCCCTCTGTCTGTCTCCCTCCCTTTGTCACCCTCCTCCCTGTCTGTTGCCCTCTGCCTCTCCCTCTGTCGACCTCCCTGTCGCCCTCCCTCTGTCGCCCTCCCTCTGTCGGACTCCTCCAGCTGTCTGTCTTCCTCTGTCTGTCGCCCGCCTCCCTCTGTATGTTGCCCTCCTCCCTCTGTCTGTCGCCCTCTGCCTCTACCTCTGTCTCCCTCCCTCTGTCTCCCTCCCTCTGTCTCCCTCCCTCCGTCACCCTCTGTCTGTCACCCTCTGTCACTTCACCCCAGCTTCCTGGGCACACACACAGCCGCACCCGAGCACTACACAGGTCCTTATAAGACCATTTACTTGTTAAGGAGGCTTTGTTGTGAATCGCCCGGCCCCCATAGAACAGAGTGTCTAGGAATGCCTTTTAATTAGCAGCAGTTATGTGCTCAGTGCCCCCGAGACACCCACCATTTGCAGGCAACACAGTACTGTGTCGGGACACACAGCTTGGAAAGCTCTGCCCCACCAGCTGCGGTTTGGATCATAAAATACAGCAATAATAAGGGTTTCGAGGGCCCCTCAAGCCTTTGGGCAATGGTGTCACTTCAGCTGCTGCACCAATGGAAGCTGCACACCTGATTATAAAGTCATCTGTGGTACATGCTCTCGGCAGCCAAGTCCTGGAGCAATCCACCCAGAGGTGAGACAGATCGACCCACATTAATAGGCATTATCCGGTAATTCTTTGCATAACTCGCAAGGGTTGGAACAGGCCTGACTGGTCAGCATTCCACGACTTACTGAAAGGGAGTACAGAAGCCTGAAGAAGCAAGACTTGTGTGGCTAGTGCGATGGCCAGTAGTGCAGGTTACACTTCATTCCAGTTGCACATTTGACACCATGCACGGCTAATTTTCGGATACATTTTTATTTAGATGAGCTTTAAGTGAACTAAGGGGTACAGTAGTAGGAGATCTTATTAGTCTTTCTGGCGGTAGCATTGTTTATACAGAAATGCTTATCATAAGTAGACGTTTTACCCCAGAAGTCTTCAAACATCTGCACATATCCACATTAGTTACAATTTCAACTCTGGTTGGAGGCAAGCTAAATAGTGAAATGACACTCCATTTGCACATATTAATTTAGGAAAGGTTAAATCAATGAAATGATATTAGAAGTGGTATGGCTTCTCTTCAAGAGGTGTAACTTTATTAAATAAACTACAAAGATTGATACACACCCACTAGGATATAATGAAATGCTTTCAGGACTTCTATTCAAAACTATACAATCCTGAGGCCATCTCCACTGAGGAAATCTGTAAGAAACATTTGGAAGATATAAATCTCCCCACCATAGATAACAGAGAAAATCAAGCACTTAACAAAGTTATAGACGTCTCAGAAATAAACTTGGCAATCAAATCCTTTACAGGAGATAAAGCACCAGTCACTGATGGTCTCCCAGACAGCTTTAAAGAGACATTTCAAAACTCACTGATGACATACATGGGTAATCTATATAGACGGTACGTAGAAACTGGGATGATAAAAAGGACAGCCTCAATGGTACTAATAGCAGTCATCCATAAAGATCATAAAGACCCTCTTGAAACAAACAAAACATCTGCTCATGTTTTTGTGAGACGTGGAATGCAAGATGTATAAGGGCAGTTTCGCATCAGATAACACTTGGCTTAATTATCATGTTTTTGAAAGAGCTAAGACCCTAGTGACCCCGGGGATGGCAGTGGCTTTCGATAATGAAAATGTATTTGATAAAGTCTGAAGAACCATCCTAAGATCACCCTTAAAGTTTATTTTGGGTGAAAACATAAAACGCATGGTTTTTGCCCTCTATACTAAGGCCTCTGCCTGCATAAAGGCCAATTTTTATTAATAGAATATTGTTATCTTAGGGTCCCAGACATGCTTGCCCACTACCACCTTTAGTTTTTATACTTGCTATGGAATCTCTTTCAGCCACAATAAGAGACAACAACGTGATAGAAGGCATCCCATTCTTACCCGATAAATATAAAATGGCTGCATATGCAGATGATGTCCTGATATTCACTGAAAAACTCGCTCTGCCATTCCAGTAATTCTAAATTCTATAGACAATAAGTGAAAGTCTCAGGATACTCTCTAAACATGGACAGTCAAAAAACTTTCCACTTAACAATCTTTGCACTCAACAGTAATAAATAATACCAAACTTCTTTGATAATCTAAACACATTAAATATGTAGGTTAGCAATTTAAAAGAAACATTTCTGATACCAAAGTACACCCTAGGCAAACTGCACTCTCAAAAATCAAGAATCTCATTAATGCATGCCCCCCACAAATTCATGACGTGGTGGGACAGAATTAAGTCCATTAAAATGAGGCTAGCTACACAAATCAATGTTATTACCTTTATGCTCCTAATACAACTGTCTACAAATGTATATAACACTCTAGACAAATTAATTTCTGACCTGATATCAAAAAAATAAGAAAGCGAGAATATCACTTCCCTAAATTAAGCATAAATAAAACTTAATGAGGAATTTACCTTCAAAAATGTTATATCTACCACATGGCGTTCCTATGTATACCGGTTATTGATAATAATACTAACAAAGAAAAAATTGAAAGTAAAACACTCTCATAATATTATTATGGACTCCATCTTACTGTTAGATCCGGGGGTCTCTAGTTGGCAATGGTTATCAACTTTGTCCAAATAGGGATCCTCACTTCTAAGTCAGGATAAGGGGATTACACTCCTTAATAACCCCTGCTCACCCCCTTGGTAGCTTGGCACGAGCAGACAGGCTTATCTCAGAGGTAGTGTGTTAAGCATGTGTGAATATACACAGTGATAACACTACAGATGGACACAACACAAGTTTTATTAAAATAAGTATTCTTTATATAGACTTAACACAAGACCACAAACGACAAAAATCCACAATCCTACACTTAAGATTACTTAAAAGATGATTAAAGTCTCTTAGTTCGAGTTGTTGGTAAATGCGACAAAGTTCTCAACAAAGTACCTGGATGCGTAACGCAAAGTGAACAAAAGGCTCGCAAAAGGGGAGATGCGTCGGTTCCGTGACCCGGGGGAACTGTTTCGTCCTTCCTTAATGCTTGCGCAGAGTAGGGGACTCGTCGTGAGCCTTACCGGTACGGAGCTGGTGCATAGATTCTCAGCCTGAAATACCGTTGCGGTGCGCAAGATGGCGCCTTGATGCAATGCGATGATCTGGTTGTGATGCGAGAAGTTGGCGCCCTTGATGCGGCGATGTGATGACGCCCTGGCAGCCTTGCAACGACTCTGTACTTTGGAGGCGGGACAGGCTCTGCTACACGCTTCTCCGGTGATGTGATGGCGACTCTCTCGATGGTGTCACGCTTCTCCGGTGATGCGACAGCATGCAGCTTCGATGAACACACGCTTCCAGGGAGATGCGGCGAAGGCTCGCTTCTCCGGCGTTGCAATGATTTCTGATGCGGCGGCGACACGCTTCTTCTCGATGCGTCACGCTCCCAGCGGCACGCAAGCGTCTGGAGCCAGAATTCCCAGCAAGGAAATTCAGGAGGGAGCTGGAGGTGAAGTGTTTTGGCCCTGAGACTTCAGCAGGAGGCACGCACAGTTCAAGCCCTTGAAGAATATTCTGTAGATGAAAGTCCTTACAAAGTTCCTTCTCCTTTCCCGTGGCAATGAATCAACCACTGCAGGCCAACCCAGCAAACAGCACACTGGCAGAGGGACAGTCCAAACTCCTGCAGCTTCCTTGGTTCTCCTTGGCAGAAAGGTTTCTTGTTCCAGAAGTGATCTAATTTCTTGGGATCAGGGCCCCAATATTTATACCCCAAAATCCTTTGTTCTCTAAAGGCAGAGAGGCCTCTGCCTAGTCCAAACCAGATGCAGAGCACTTTGTTTACATGACTCTCTTCTTCCTTTCACTGTGCAGGGCAGAGACATCAGCCGCCCCACAGGAGGTGGAGCCAGCACATGGGAGGGAAGATACAGCTTTGGAGCACTCTGTTGATATGATTCATCCTCTCCTTTCACAGTGCAGGGCAGAGACATCAGAGAAGCCACAGGGGGTGGAGCCAGCATTGTAGAGGGAAGGTGCAGCCCTTTACAGGTCCCAGGTGTAAATCCCCCCTCCCATCTAGATGCAGATCTCTCTATTCACCACTAGGCTGCCCCAGCCTGTCTCCTGGAATTCCCCAGCCCTGTCACACACAAACCCAGACAAGGAATACACAACCCAGCAGAGGCAGGCTCAAATGGTTGGGCAAGCAAATAACTGCTTTCTAAAAGTGGCATTTGCAAACACAGAATATTAAAATAAACTTTCCTAAAGGATGTACTTTATTATTCTGAGTTCAGGCATACTAATTTCGAATTTCTACCATGTTCCCTGAATCAGTTAGGATTATAAGAATGTAATAATCTAACTGCCCATTCTAGCCTATGAGAACAAGCAGCCTTCAGTAGTAAAAAACGAAAATGGCTGTAATTCACTATTAGAACATGCTACACACATCAGAGCATGTCCTACCTTATACTTACAATGCACCCTGCCCATGGGCCTACCATAGGGGTGTCTAATATGAAGCAAAGGGAAGGTTTAGGGACTGGCAAGTGGGTGCACTTGGCCAAGTCGACATGGCAGTGCTAGACTGCCCATAGGCCTTGCAATGGCAGGCCTGAGACACACTTTACAAGCTGCTTTTGTGGGTGGCACAACCAGTGCTGCAAGCCCACCAGCAGAATTTGATTTACAAGCCCTGGGCACACATGGTGCACTGTACTAGGGGCTGACAGATAAATCAAATAACCCAATAATGGAATTCAATCAGTATATCAATTTAATATAGGGAGCACTTGCACTGTGGCACTGATTAGCAGTGTCGCAGTCCCTAAAGCATAAATCCAGCAAAAACATATCAAAACAGAGGAGGTAATCCGTCAAAAATGGAAGGGAGACTCACGCCAATGACGTCAGGTATAACACTTACCATTGAGGATGCTTGACAATAACCTCAATAATAACATTCAAGGCTCAATTTATGCCTTCCTATGGGGGATCCTTAAAATAAAAACGAATTGAAAATTGCCAATATGGCTAAAGTGGGCAGAAAGGGGAATTAAATTAATTTTGTTGACTTAGGTGTTCATAATGTCTCCAAAATCTTGTGGGGAACTACAGAATGTTCACAATCTCGTAAATATATACTTTAAATGTTTTCCAAAACATAACGTTCCTCTAAACATACTTGAATGGCCTCATAACTCTGAATCAATTTAATTACTGTATTACTAGTAAAAGTCTCCACCCAACCATGTTGCATCGAAATTAGAAAAAATATAAATAATAACAATCACACTAATAGACTTATCACAACTTCACTAAATAAATGGAACACATCATTTTTGCTGCTTAGTACTCAGCCACCTAGCAAAAAAATGTTGCCCGAAATTTAGGGATCTGCTACCAAAGACAAGATATCTTCCATACTGACTCAAGGCAAAATATGGACTTTACACAGATCATTCTGGACCCCAGAAAACCTTTTGAAATAAGGCCTACTCACCTCAGATAAATGTTGGAACGGCAACAAAGCAACTGGTACTATAGCTCATATGTTGTTTGTCTGTTCTATGTTAAGACCATTATAGGCAGAAATTGAGAGCACATTAAGAAGATCTTCCACACAAGGCTTTTCTTTAACTTTATTAACATATCGCTGGGCCCTTAATCCATCATGAAACTTCCTTCATTAAATAAACATGACCAACAACCCACTGATCGCCTCGTAAAAATGGGAATCAAAACTATATTATGCAATTGGAAATAATACAAAAACTTTTCAATACATGGCTGCGTGGGTCTGCTTTACTATAAGTGCAGACAATACTGAATTTAACAAAACCTTTAACCAACATGAGAATAATACCCACGTAAAGACTGATAGCTAAATCAGACATTGGACATTGCCTTATGGGCTCCCCTAATTCTACTACAACCGTCTTCAAAGAGGACGGCTGTTTCTACCTACCCTCACTGCTATGGCGTATTCACTCCTCCTCCCTCTGCTTCACCTCTCTCTCTCTCTCTCTCTCTCTCTCTCTCTCTTCTATTCTCCTATCCTCTCCTATGTAGAATACATCACAATCAACAAAGCCGATAACCCTCTTTAGTTAATCCGTCCTATATTGTCATGAATTGATGCAAGTAGATGAAACTCATTTATTCTTAAGCATTGTACTACTGTATTTTTTGTACAGTATCCTTTACTCTTTCTTTCCTAAAAATACAACGAGAAGCGGCGTACTGATTACATATTATGAGGGTAAGGAGAAATTAGCACAATTTCTTTTCACAATAATTGTGCGTTATTTCAGCTACTTAAACGTAATTAAACAAAATGCAAGCTTGTCATTTAGCGCTATATTTTGGCATGAAATGTATCATGTCAATTTTTGATGCAAGACTGCTTTTCGAGCTAAAAATAAAATGTGCACACAAAAAAAGCAAAAAGCACCACGGACAACAGGCAGTGAGACTGTTCTTCGCATGTGTCCACAGTACATTTTTAAAGCAAATAGCACATTCGCAGTACATTTTAACAGCAAATAGTGCATAATTATGTGAGGTGGAGTGATGGCTGAATTTCGGGTATTAATTTGACGTAAGAAGCGTAACGTGAAATTACACAAATTATGCTGACTAATTTGGCGCCCAGGCTTATAGTGCCTGTGATTCAATGATGCATTTAAAAGCATGAGAGTTCTGAGATGGTGCCGTGTTGGGACACTTCTACATTACTGTGAAGCTCTTTGAGTATTAAATGGTACAATGTTTACCTTTTTCAAAATTGACAGGGTCTGGACATCCTCTCCTTTCATTTATGGCTTCAGGAGTTATAGTAGTTATAGCAAATGCCCTGCAGTGCCTACCCACCAGATCAGGATAGGGCTCATAGCTTCTGACTCTTCCTGTTCGAAGGTTAGAGTTAATTCATTATCGCTTCACATTGGAAAAGCCAGGTCTTCACTGTGTTGCTGAATTGCTTGTGGTTTTCAGTAATTCTTATCGTTGTTAAATGAGGGTTCCAGAGTTTGCTCGTTTGTGTAGAGAAAGAGATTCCATCAATTTGTTCGTTCTTGCATGGAGGGAAGGTGAGCTGTTGTGTCAGTCTGAGACAAAGTGTTCTCTTCTATGAATAGCTTTTGAGGAGTGTCACTTGAATGAAAATGTACCGTTGATGACGTCATGAGTGATGACCAGGAAAAGACTGTTGAAGGGTAGCCAATGATGTTCTGGGAGATTTGAGATGAGGGCTTGCTTAGTAGTGCTCCTGGCATAATCATAATCCACATAGCCAAAGTCTGGGTGATTTGTAAATGTGACCAGAGACCCAAGATGCCTTTGATGGACCATGATAAAAAATTGCCTCTTATAGATTTTCATATTACATATTGTTTGTTTCAGTGAGCATGAACAATATACCTTTTGGATAGGAAATCAGCACATTAATCCCTAAACTATACTATTTGGATATCTGTAGTAAATAAATGAAGATAAACATGTTCAGTTTTGAACTGTTTCACTAAGACTTGATTTGAGTTGCTCTACTGCTGCGGATTACGTGAGTTGAACAGCAAAGTGAGACAATTAACCTACATGCACCCCAAGTGTCCAGGATCAACATTTAAAAGTGAAACCTAACATAATAAAGATTTCTGAAGAAGGAAAGGGAAATATAAGGCTCTGATATTCAGTTTTAAAGATCCACAGCAGGAGCTTTTGAAGGCTCGTTTAAAAACAGAGTACAGTATTTAGAGAAAAGGATTTAAAAAATCACCAAATTGTATTTGATTGTTTTAAAGAAATGGTCTAGAAATAGTAGAAGAGCCTGGTGTGCCACGTTCACGAACCTGGGACGTGTCGATTGCACATCAGCTGGTTTTCACATGGGGGTGTAGTTTTGTACAAATAGGTCACATTACACATTTCCCAGTTTTTGGTGGGAGGGATGGTGGCAAGGGATGGTGGCAAAAACCAATTAGGCAGGCTGCAGTTTGCAGCTTCGTGTAAATGATGGGATAGTGGCAGACAGTCCACAACAAACCACCATCTTGGTCTTTGCTTTTCCCAAATGGGAAGCATACTTTTATTAAAGCTTGTGTTCATTGAGGATATTGGCGCATCTTTTAAAAATAAATGTTTCCTGCTTGGAGACACATTGGGGAGGGAGCATGCAGGGATCTCCTGGATAAATGTCATTTCTCACCCAAAGCCACCCGTAATGATTTCAAAGGAAGACACTATCTCTTGGGAAGAGCTCTCGCTTTGCAAATCAGTTTCCACCCCGCCTTGAGAAGAGGCATCCTTTCAATGGCGGCTTGCAACCACAATTGAGGTCTCAAACCACTGATACATTCCTTTACAAATGCAAAAGGAGGGATGAGAGTCCTTCCACGAATACATTCATTTACAAATTCAAAAGGAGGGATGGGGGGTCCTTTCACGCCCCTTGATATTTGTGATTTGGAAAGGATCACTACACTCCTTTTAAAGGGTAGAAAAACTTTTCTGACTCATAAAAGGAGTTAAGTACAATATGAAAAGGGGCGTGGCCACGGCGGCAATCGTAATGGCCACTCCGCTGTGAGGCTCCTCCAAGCGGGCTCCCGAGACAGACGAGCGAGGATGTAATCTGCATCCATGCTGAGACCAAACACCCTGTCCTGCCTGCAGATGACCCGGGGCTGCCAGCGAGACGTTTTTGAGCCGCGGGAGCGGCTGGTCGCGGCAACTACGGCGGAGGGGATCTGAGGCCTCCGGACCTCGGCGCCATCTTCCTTCTGCGCTGGTGCGCCGGGTGAGTGCGGCTCAGCCGCTTGCGGCCGCGACCCCGCTCCTCTCTGCTCCTACCACCGCCGACCTTGCATATGCGCCCCCCCTGCGCTCGGTCCCGATTTCTCCCTGGTTTCCCTGGCTCTCGGGTGCGGCTGAGGCCTTCGGCCCTGTGGTGTGCGGGAGCCGGGGACTGGATTGCGGACTCATGCGGACTTGAGGGAGTGGCTGCGGGCGTTGGGGGAGGGCGCGGACCGCGTGACTGCTGGGCGGCCTGGGAGCGCGCCCCGGTACTGTACAGCGGCCCCGCTGTGCGACCAGGCAACGCGCCTTCCACACTTCTGCACTGCTGCCACGAGGCCTTTCCTTGCTCAGCCACGATTGAGGTGGCTCCTTCCTGACTACTGTGACACTCCATTGCGCTGCCTATCCCTGGCTGGGTCACCCCTGATCTTGCTTCTTGGACTGGGGCCTGGCCGCTTGACTGTTGCACCACCCACCCTATACGGGCTCTGGCGATCTACGACTTTGGCCTGCTTTACCATTGATCCCTGCTCTCCGCCACTGTGGCTGCGGCCCCGCCATACGTCCTCCACGATGGGGAAAAAGGATCCTGCCCAGAGGACACTCAACTTCGACAAGACGCCTCTCCCTAGGGCCAACCCCCCTCCGGGGGCTGCCTCGGGAGCTCAGGTGGCGCATGACAATGGCGATGCGACATCCATGATGGCCGCCATGATGGGGGAGAGGCGGGCTGGCTTCAAGGCCCTGGATATCAGATTCGACAGTCTGGAACAAAAACTGTCTGCCATCAGCTCCACTGTGCAAGCCCACGACCGGCGCCTAGACTTGGCTGAGTCTAGAATATCTGATCTAGAGGACGGGTCCTCCAAGGCTCTAAAGCGGCTGGAGAGGGTCGAAAAGATTCTTAAAGATGTCGCCATCAAGAACGAGGATTTGGAAGCGCGCAGCCGGCGGAATAACATCAGAATCCTTGGCGTGGCGGAGACTACAGCCACTGGCCGGTTCGACACTTTTGTGGAAAACCTTCTTATTGAACTGTTCAGCAAGGACACTTTCACGGCTGGCTTTGTTGTGGAAAGAGCTCACAGGTCGTTGGGGCCTAACCACGCACCGGGCAACTGCCCTACCCATCATTGCCAGAATAATGAACTTTCGTGACCGTGATGCCGCGCTCCGGGCGGCGCGAGAAATGGGGGAGATGCGGTGGCAGGGGAGTAAGTTGTCCTTCTTTCCGGACTATACAGTCATAGTGCAAGAGGCTCGGAGAAAATACACTAGCGTCAAGGCGGCACTTCGTAATCTCGGCCTGAAGTACAGCATGCTCTACCCGGCCCGTCTGAAAGTGGACGTTCATGGCCGGTTCCCCATCTTCGACTCCCCAGCTGAGGCCCAGGACTTCTGCCACACGTACAAAAAAGGGCCGGGCTCGGCCTCTGGCTCCAGACCTACCTCTCCTCTGCAGCCTGACACACAAGCCAGCGCTGACTTGTTCACTGACGCTGGTCTGGGCTGATTGTTCATAACGCCCCGGTCATGGTTCACTTTCTACTTGCAGGGATGGCTTAAAATACTTGGGTTCCTATCAGTCAATATCATTCTCCTCGCTCTGTTGGGTTGCCCGCTCAGGGGCTAGCGTTGCTTCCCCCCCATGGAGCGGGCTGATATGTTCTGCTCCTTTCTTTGGGGTTTGTTAGATTTCGTTATGCAGCTACTTTTGTGTGCTTTGACTACTTGGCTTTTATCATTCTGCATTGCTGTTTTGAAACTAGTGGGGTTCTGCCTCTCATGGGGTGCTGGGAGGCTGGGAGGTGGGTGGGGGTGGGGATGTTTGTATTTTCCATGTTTTTTCTTTTTTTTGGTATATGATTGCGAGACACATGGTACTGGTTTGTTCAATGACCACTTCTTGCCCACGATCCTTGATTTGACTCTATGGCCCGGATAGGTTTGCAGACTGGTCCTTCTAGTCTAACATTGATGACATGGAATGTCCGTGGCTTGAACTCCACCCGCAAGCGGAAACAAGTTGCACAATATGCAGAGAGACATAATGTTGATGTACTTGTTTTACAGGAGACGCACATGGTTAAAAACGACACAGCTTCCTTTGCACGGGGTTGGGGCGCCCACAGAGTGTTTTCATGCTTCAGTAGATATGCGCGAGGAGTGGCGATTTTAATACACAAGCGGATACCCTTTGTCTTGACGGGTAGCAAAATTGATGGGGAGGGTAGATATGTGATACTCCATGGGCTGCTGTTTGGTTATAAAATTGCCATTGTAGGGGTGTATGGTCCTAATGTTGATTCCCCGGCCTGCTTCGAGGAGCTATACTTGTCACTATTACACGCAGACATTGACTTACTGGTGATGGGGGGCGATTTCAATTTACTGATGAACGCCGGTAGGGACAGCACATCCCCCTCCCCTGACCGCAAGCCGCTTTCCCGCGCTGCGATGGCGGCCATATACTCACACTTTTCCTTTCAGGACATAGAAGCCACGCGACACACTGCTTCCCCTGCCTTCACGCACCACTCCGGCTACCACAACACAAGTACCAGAATTGACTACTGGCTCCTTTCTCCAGGCCTGGCGGGTTGGGTCACTGATCAGCGCACCCTTCCTCGCACCCTTTCTGATCACTCTCCGGTGGTTCTGGTGCTTGCGGTTCCCAGATTGGGAGGGTATGAGCGGCAGTGACAATTTCCTGGGCGGGCACTTGCGGACCCGGTCTTCACTGAGGAGATTCGCTCAGCGATCGAAGACTATTTCGAACTTAACACTGGCTCGGTGACCACATGGTCCACATTGTGGGAGGGATTCAAGGCTACCATAAGGGGGGTGTGCATCACCAAGCATGTTGGAGCGCTGCGCGAAATACGAGCTACCCTGTACCGCCTAGAGACCGACCTGTTAGCTGTTGAATCCAAGATCCTTGCTGACCCCTCCCCGGTCAATGAAACACGACGCATTGAGCTACTTCTGGAGTTCAGGGATGCGGCGGACAAGGAACTGAGGTATCTGGGCAAGTACTATTCGGCGCGCCGGTATGGCGAAGGGAGATAGACTGGGCAGGCTGCAGGCCCAATTGCTGCACCCACCTCGGCAGGCTGCGTGCATTACACAAATAGCTGATGCCGACGGCACGACTCACTTCTCTACTCCCGCCATTTGCAACACCTTCTTGACTTACTACAGACATTTCTACAAGTCTGCCCTTACTGACGAGCGTCGTGACCCGGGTCCGTACATTAACGAAATTGCTATGGTCTTCTTGGAGAAATATATGCAAGATTTCTTGGCACATCCCATCACACCCGAGCTGATCGCCGAGGCAATAGACTCCCTAAAAGGGTCCTCGGCGCCGGGCCTGGATGGCTTCACGGCCGATTTCTATCAAGAGTAGAAGGAGGAACTGGTGCCCATACTTGTCGAGGTATATGCCGAGGCCCTGGAGTCCAGTATTCTCCCTCCTACGCTCCGTGAGGCAGTTATAGTATTGTTGCCCAAGCCAGGACGCAACCCAACGGTTTGCAGTTCTTACCGCCCGCTGTCACTTCTGAACCTGGACTATAAAATCCTGGCCAGAGTACTCGCAATGCGGCTTGCGCTGCTGGTGAACTCTATTATTTCGCCGGTGCAATCTGGCTTTGTCCCTTAAAGGTCGACATCCCTGAACCTTCGCACGTTTTTTTCGGTCCTGCACAGAATTGATACCGCCATCCCGGCTGCTGCGGTCTTCCTGGACACCGAAAAAGCTTTTGACACTCTGGAGTGGCCCTTTTTCTTGGATGTGATGCGCAGGATGGGCATGCCCGCTATGTTTGTGGCGACGGTTGAGTTGCTATACACTGCACCCACGGCTCGCATTCGCCTTAACGGCACCATCACCGACAGGTTCCCTCTCTCCAGAGGTACACGGCAAGGGTGCCCCCTATCTCCCTTACTTTTTATTTTGGCAATGGATCCTCTGGTCCGACACTTCCAGGAGAAACATCTCCATAGGGGGCTCCAGTTCCGCACCGGGCCTCTTTTGGTGTCGCTCTACGCGGACGACATGGTTTTGTACGTCCGCACTCCTGAGACCAATCTGCAGCCCCTGCTATCTGAAATTACGCGCTTTGGCGAGTACTCGGGCCTTAGGGTTAATTGGCAAAAATCACAATTGTTTCCTCTCACCCTCGCCACTGTGCGGTGGCCTTGCTCCCTCCCATTGGAGTGGTGCGAGGACTCCGTTAAATACCTTGGGATACATGTCCATCTAGATACCGTGTCCATTATTCGCCTGAATTATGGACGCGCCCTTGACTTTTTGGAGGACAACACTGAACGATGGCTCCGCCTCCCTTTGTCGATGGCCGGGCGCATTGCTATAGTTAAGATGGTGGTTCTGCCCCGGTTTTTATATCTCTTCAACAACATTCCAATCCCTCTCACAAAAGTTTTTTTCACCCAATTACGCACTGCCCTGCTGAGATTGGTGTGGGGGGGGAAGCGCCCTCGCCGAGCCTGGCGCATGCTGACACTACCTTACGAGAAGGGCGGATTTGGGGTCCCAGACTTCCACCTTTACTACCTGGTCGCCCAATGCTCGTATGCCCACCCCTGGTACCATCCTGATGCCAGGATCCAACATTTGAAACCCGAAGCAGACGCGGCGCTCCCGGTGTCACTGGACGCCGTTATTCCTAGAGGCCTCCCCCGCGACCCACATGACATACTCCCCCTCACCACGACGACTTGGGCTTGGGACAAACTTAGACGCTTACTGCGCATTGACACTCTGTACTCTCCTGCCCTCCCGCTGCTCAACCCACACTGGCTCCCTATAACAGGCGAAACGGTGATTGGTCGAACACTCTCAAAATTCCAATTGAACACGATCGGTGATTTATTCCCCGATGGCCACGCTATCTCTATAACCGAAGACCCCCGCTTCACTGAGCGCACTTTTATGGATACTTTTGTGTTAGCAAGACTAAGGGCGCTGATGCGGGCTACATTTCCCACCTTCCTGTTACCACCCGACGACACTCCGGCACTTACATCCATCATTCAGAACTCTTCGGGGCCCACGTTGTGTCCAAACTCTACAAGTTGTGCTTGTCCTCACTCCCATCGTCCGATGAGGCGGTTCGCGCCGCTTGGGAACTGGATCTAGGCGCTCAGATCTCCGACGACCAATGGGAGGCGTGCTGTGCCATGACCAGGGAGGTTTCAATGAATAGCAGGCACAAACTTATACACTTTAAATTCCTTCGAAGGCTGTACCACACACCAGCGTTGGCCCACAGAATTGACCCAGCAAGTCCACACACCTGCCACAAATGTAATGCCCCTCAGGCCAACTTTGCACATCTTTCCTGGACTTGCCCGAAGCTACACACCTACTGGGTTGAGGTGCACGACAGTCTTGGTGCGATATTGGGCCTGTCGCTGTCTATCCTACCGGAGATTGCCCTGATGGGTTATGTTTCCAATTTTCCCCGCAAAATTCGCAAGTTAGCATCGATTTGCTTACTGCTGGCCAAGAGAGAGGTCGTACTGCACTGGTGCTCGAGACGAGCTCCCTCGGTCACTGCGTGGCTAAGGAGTGTGGCGTACTGCAATGTAAACAGTGTGGAATATTCTGACCAACTCCCGGCCTCTTCCCGCCCTACAGACATCTGGGGTCCGTACCGCCAATACATTGCAGGGAAGACACTTGAGGCGCCCTCTCAGTCCCTACATCCCAATACACCGACTGGGGTGGGTTAGATCGTGGGACACCCATTCCTTACACCCATTCTGGCGATGCTTCTGATACAACGTGCTGCCTCCCCTTGGGAGTTTGTGCAGGGCCTAGGTGGGTCGGGGTCCCGACGCCGTCCCCGGCTCCGGGAACCTCATGCCAGCGATGGAGGTTTTTCACACACAGTGCGGTTCATCTCTTGGACCCTCACAAAAATTTTGATTTGTGCGAACTCCTGCTCTTAGTTCAGCTCATTGTAGGGTGGAATGGTTCATTGATTGATTTTACTGTGATGTGGTTATTGTCAACGGTGCCAATTGACGTCGTACAAACTGATTTACTGTGCTGGTCTTGCAATCTGATTTTCATGATTTCTGTCCTTTTTATCTTTTCTTTGCTTTTCGTGCTATTGGTTATGTTTCCTTTGTACTTAAGTTGCTTTATCAGAAAAAGTTCCTATTGTAACATTTGCAGTGTTCTATGGTGCAACCCTACTGTACCCCCTGCTGTACTCATTGCTATGCTGATTGCGTTACTTGTTGACCATAAGTACAGAACTTGTCTCAGTGTTTTGTTACGACTGTGGATTGCCTCATCAGCCTTAATAAAGTGTTTTTTTTAAAAAGTACAATATGAAAATGTGTTTTGCGGTGCAAGGCTTGATACATAGGTTTTCTGACTGCAAAGAAGGTTGTACATATGGCCACAAGTACCCTAAGCCTGTACATATATTGATTGTGTGGGCAGTATAGACCTTCACAAATTGTTGGGGTGAACAGCAGGTGAAGGCACAGATAGACACAATATATTTTTCAAGGTATTAGAAATCTCAGAAACAAGCATTACATTTGAGGCCCTAATACAGTTAAAATAGATAAAAGGAGAGAGATTGGTGTGATATAGATGCGAAGTGACACAAAGGCTGTCACAGACACAGGCCAGAACACAGCATTCCTACTGTTAATCTATCATAAACGCTACCTGTTTTTCTGAGTTTTGTAATGCCAGTAATTTCCCCATGGCAACCAGTACAGGGTGAGAAGGCACTATGGCATAGTTCCCTGGATTAGCTGCGTTTCTGTGTGGCGCGTTCTGGACCCCTGGTCACCAGATATTTGAGGCCTACAGAGGCAGAGTCTTATGTCCTCTCGAATGGTCACATCACTCCTTTGGTGGCAGGAACAGCTAAATCCTCTGAGTCCTTCTAAGATTCTGGTGTTCATGACCAATGTAAACAAGAATTCCTGGGGGAGGACACCTTGAGGTCCACGGTGGTTCACAGGTCATGGGCAGCAGTCAAGGAGGAGATGGAGGGCACTGGCTAATATCTTCCAGGCTCTCAGATGTCTTGCCCTGTAACTGAAGCTTCACGCAGTAGTGTTGCATAAAGGCCACTTGGTGGAAAAATCGAACGCCAATCTGTGGTTTATGCCTTTAGCAATGCATTTCATTAAAACAACCCCAGCTATATGGACTTCAAACACATACATTCCTAGTGTCATTGCATACCAACGTTAGTCTCCCTTGTCTCACCCAACAATCGATAAAAGACAAACTACTGTATCTTACTGCTACACTTGTTCAAGCTCATGCCATCATGATCCAAAGGAGTATTAAATTGGGCCAGCAAGGGATTTTGTTTCTATACTGAAAAAACAGCTGGTGCGGAACTTAACTTAATTATGAACTCGCAATATTAAATTATAGCTGAAGAAATGAGTTAACACTGTGAATCAATAATGTTACCACACTAACATAATGTGAAATGAAGCATTGATATTGTCTATAATGATACAACAACCAGGTATATTGAAGTCAAAAATATTTTTGTTATTTTATTAAGAGACAAAGAGTTGATCTTTTGATAAAAGGTAGGGTACAGAAAATGCAAAAAAGATATACTGGGAGAGTATTGTTTGTTAACATGGCATATCTAATAGAGTCTAAACTGCTAGTAAATAATGACATTGACTTCAGCTGAACAATAAGGTGAAAATCAATAGTACTGAATAGATCAACAGCAGGATTTAGACAGTTTTGTTGACGTTTCGGTCTTTTTTGATTGATTCATAAGACCATCCTCAGGACAAAGGTTAAAAGCATTAGATAGTAGACCCTATGTCGTAGACTATTCATGCACTACCTTGCTAGGTAAGTGGTGAGCCTTCAAAATCAATTTGGGGAAAATATCTGTATGGATGATGGTTCTGTGACTTCCAAGTGGGGGTACTTTTAGATTGAGCTCAGTATATAAGTTTGATTTTCGAGATCTGGCTCAGCAAGGACAACGCTTGGAGCTTATTCTATGCTCAGAGTTTGATATTCGCGTTTTGGAAGTTATGAATATTCAGGAGAAAAACTTCTTTCGGGTCAGACGCGGTAGAGTACTTCCTTCGGGTTGGACGCGGCAGCGTATTTTGGTGAAAAGCTGTTTTCACCAAAATACGCTGCCGCGTCCAACCCGAAGGAAGTACTCTACCGCGTCTGACCCAGATCTCGAAAATCAAACTTATATACTGAGCTCAATCTAAAAGTACCCCACTTGAAAGTCAAAAGATCAACTCTTTGTCTCTTAATAAAATAACAAAAATATTTCTGACTTCAATATACCTGGTTGTTGTATCATTATAGACAATATCAATGCTTCATTTCACATAATGTTAGTGTGGTAACATTATTGATTCACAGTGTTAACTCATTTCTTCAGCTATAATTTAATATTGCGAGTTCATAATTAAGTTAAGTTCCGCACCAGCTGTTTTTTCAGTATAGAAACAAAATCCCTTGCTGGCCCAATTTACTACTCATTTCCCTGCCCAAGCCCGCATGGGTATATTGGGTTGCTCACCTCATCATGAGCCAAAGGCTATCCTTCAGAAAGCAAATCTATTTGAATAATTCTGCATATGGCAAACATAAAAAATGCTGTAAACATATAGCTAGTATTAAAATACCTAAATGCAAATAAAAACAACATTTGTTTCAGATCACTATAATGCTTTCAGTACATTTATGTGATTGCAATACATTTATTGTCAAGCCTACATTGGCAGTGACGGTGACTGAGGATTTAGTGTAATGGTGAGGTGATTGCTACGGGGTAGCAGACCTGTGGTCCTGTGGACCTGTGTGTGACTACCTATTCACTTATTTTATACCTTCACATTCTGATATTTCTCCCTCATAGAATCTGTGTACTGAAACGTCCGACTATCAAGCACTTGGGCAATCCCATCTCCAAGAGCTCATCTTTGGGAACTTGTGGGAAGTGAAAGAATACTGTCCTATTCATCACATTCAAGTAAATTAGCACAGTGGGGTAAATATGTATATATCATATCTGCATGCTCAAGTAACTGTAAAACCATCTCTATAATAGAAGTGCATATGTCTTCGACAGGGTTATCCTTACAACTGGCTCAAATAATCCATGCCTTGTTTTTTTTCTTTTTAGATTTGATGTTATCTACTGCTTCTATGCACTGGCAGTGCTACTCATGTATAATCCATCTGATCGAACTGATACGTTTGCTAAAATATGATAAAAAAATTAAATATGTGAGTGCACCGGGGTATTGGCACTGGTGGTAAGTCGAAGTGGTGGAACTGTGGGTACTTATCTTGCAAAGGAAAAGGAGCACAACACTTTCAGTGTGTGGTGGCTGTGACACTGGCAGTGAATAAGATGGTGCTGTGAGTGGATCCCCTGCCATGTTTCGTGAGTCTGAGAATGCTGCAGTAACAATGGAAATAACTGGGGGAACTGGCCCTGCTGGGTAATGAAAGACCCTCCTTTTATGTTGAAATGGGGCACTATTAGTGAAACTGAAAGTCTGTGAGTGATGGATGATTTTATAGGAGTGGAATATGGTGGCTGGAAGAAAAGACCTACTGCAATGCACACTTTGTGAGACCACAGGTATGATGTGCTGCAATCACAGCTGCTAATTGGACGTCCATATTTGATATAGCGCAGACCTGGCTCCAAGGAGGACCGGAGCACTGTACAAACGACAGTTTATTGTAGCCGGATCGTGGCACTATGTTCACTTTAAATAGAAGAAGGGTGCGATGTGGATAAGGGTGGGAGCATCTAGTAGATTCCCTCGAGATATCACCATGTAAAGTAGTTTTTTACTTAAATACATCATGCAATTACACATACAATCAGGTACAGAGAGATGGAGCTGATACTAGGGTCCAATATAACCAAGTTCCAAATTCAGCAACTAAGGCACTTTTTATAATTGTGTTGCCTGGAATTGATTTTCAGTATATTTTGATGGCAGAACTAAAATCCAAAACCTGCACACCTTCTGTGACGTATTAAACGTTACTATTTATTAGACATTTTGCGATTCTCCATGGGAATTGCTGCTTTGTGAAGAGACTGCTGCACTCGTGAAACTACTAAGCACTCGCAATAACAGGTGTTACCATTATCCAATGCATGAGTCCTCCATTTGTCATCCTTAGAACGATGAAAGGCTGAGTTTGCCTTTCAGGGAATCGAATGGTGACCTTCAGATCACCCCAGCTGGTGACCTGAAGTGGGGAGTGTTGAATTCAATAAGCCATCGTGTGAGTGAAATTTCAGCAATCCCTATCCTGGAAGAAAAGTGTCTGATGCTTGTAATGCTGCCGAGCAACAGGTAACTGTTGTGTGCCTACTTATTATGCCACTTTCCAGGCTCAATATGCTCAGGGGCATCTGAAAGTTCCTCATCGTTAGCCAATCACAGAGCGTGACTCTGCTGTAAGCAGTATGGAATGCTACAGCAGCATTCATCAGAAACCTGTGCATGCCCCATGCTGACTGAGGTGCAAAGTTACTGCATTACCAGGGAGCGGGTGACCTCATCGGCTGACCCTCTTAACTGCTATCTTGGAGGTCTTGACATCAGGATGTCGAAAGGATACCCAAAGCATGCACCATGTATCTATTTTTATTTGTGAGCTCTGCTGTGAAAAGAAAAACAGTTGTGCTTCGTGGCTAGAAACGTCGCTGTGGGAGACACGTGGTTTACTGCAGTCAGTGCTGTTCACAAAATGTCTATATAGTAAAACACAATGAAACTTTGCATTTCGACTTCATCTGAAAGAGCGTATTGAAACCTTTACAACAATAGCGTTGTTCCAAACTTGGGCACCGCACCCAGTTCTGAGGGACACGGGGGCTCAGACTCTACAAATCTTTATAGCTCTGTTTTTAGGATGACAATCGCCACCAGCTACCTATATATTATCACCTCACGCGAGTGCGGCAGGAAGGAAGTAGAAAGCGCACCAAAGCATTGCTTTGGAACAGAGGCACTATAGCAAGAGTTTTTTTGGGTGATAGCAAGTACAATCCATGGGGATCTCATTGTGATGGACAGTATGTTTTTAAGCAGCCCTATTAATTAATCCTTGTAGACTACACACGAGGGCGACTGCTCAGCTTCCACTGAAGCTGAGCAACATATGTGTTAATGTACAATCAGTGATCATCAAGTCAGCTACTTTATTTAAAACGCCCTTAGAATAAAGTTGCTAGCAAATGATTGGACTCAAACACTTTTGTTGTGTTAAATGTAGTTGTTTGACTGCCGATAGGTTTTTAGATCATTCTTGTCAATCAATTCAGATGTCTCAACACTGAAGTCAGGAACACCTTCGTGGCTCATTAAAAAGTTTTGAATGTGTCAGGCTGTGAGCAGTGCGTCAGAGAGTGTTGTGACTGTTCAGAGGGGGGAGTTTGCTAACTGAAGGGTCCGGAACAGCTAACTGAAGGGTCCGGAACAGAGACAGCAATGAGATTTCAGAGTGGGCACGGAGTAGAGAAGTGAGTGAGCTGGAGGGTTAATGGAATTCTGTGATTCTGAAGGTTTTTCACATAATTATAGATTTGCCGCATTTGCTAAATAACCCACAATCTGCTGCATAATGTGCAGATTTTAGCAAAACAGTGTTTCTATCTCTCACGGATCAAAAGTTACTACACTTTTGCATTTTCTTGCCACATAATTGTAGTCAACCTGGCTGCATAGTTTTAGTCTTCCCCTGCCACAGTATTTTAGTGGCCATGGCTGAAGGGGAAAGAACAGCGAGTCTTCAGGGGCCGCGGGGAGCACATGGGGCACAATTATGGCAGGCGTGCCACCAGAGAGCAGAGAGAGTGGTGTATGGGGATGGGGAGAACTGCAGTTGCAGGGATTTGGCAATAACAAGAGGTAATTCAAGAGGTGGCTGTAATACACCTTGAAAGCAAAAGGAAAGGAAAAGCGAAGGAAAACAGCCTGGAAAGCCCCTACTCCCTTGGAAGCAAGTAAGCGGAGAGGGAGAGCTTAAAGACATGGCGCCAGGAAAGAATAAACGTCGGAAAGCACCTAAGAACTCAAAACTTCCAGGTAATACAAGCGAAGGAGAAGAGGATATAATAGATCTTCCCACTGACTTGGAAAATGTGTTAACTACACCTACCAGAAATATAACATCGGTACTGGTGTCAACAGCATCCTCCAGTACAATTAAACAAAAGGGGCCGATGTCCGCTAAGTCTGCAGGTGGAAAGGGTGGCTCCTCAGTCTCAAAATCTATTAAAGACTTCTTTGGTAAGCATTTTAAAGAAAAGGAGACACCAGAAAGGGAATCAAAAGCGGTGGAGACCCCAAAACTGACTGAGATCATGATATCAGACACCGATTCCTTGAACCAGACAAATTTTGACACTGCTAACATCCCGATAGTACCTCGGCTGTCTTCCTCCCCACGGCTGTTTCAATCAGTATTAAGCCAAGACTCCGAGGGAGAGGGGGAGGAGGAAGAGAAAGAAAATGAAAATCAGACCGATTTACACCCGGCGAGGGAAGCTGCTGAAGCTGGTCTCAATGAAAAAGACAGTATAGAGAACGTAAATCTGGCCTATACTGTGATATCAGGCCTACCCGTGAATAGTCTAGAGGTGACGGGTACCTCGAGCTCATCAATGCTTGAGGTTATGTTGATGCTCCAGAAAACTCTACAAGGAATCCTAGAGGTTTCAGTGGTAAATAACGACATTCTAAAAACCCATAGCAAGCAGTTTAATAACATAATTGGGGAATTGATGCAGATTAAAGTCCAAATGCCCTCCCTTGTAAGACCTGTAGAGAACGAAGCTAACGAGGTGGGAGAAACATCAAGGACAAATACACCAAATGAGGAGGAGCCCAATGTATATATTTCCCGCTGTCCCATGATCGTAAGGAGATATGGCGAAAGTAGGCGTTGCCTGAAGAGGAGAATAGGGAAAAAGGTCCAACGGGTTAGACCGGCTGTAGAAAAGGGGATCAGGAAACAGGCACCCTATGACCTAAGGCCCAGGGACAAGGCAGGAAGAGTAGAATTGGATAATGTAACCCCAGTAGACACTAAGGCAAGCACCCCAGGTCCCCAGGAAAAATCAGGTTGGGTCCAAGGTAAATGTGTGACTAAGAACGCAAAGGCCGCTAAGAGGATGCCAAGGGGGAGGAGAGAGGCTTCAGAACCTATACGGGAAATAGAAATGTCCACCGAGGCAGGGCCCAGCAATCTATCCCCGGTAAATAATTGGATGAAGGGTGAGAGAGTAGTAAGCAACCTGAAGAGAAGGAATAAAGGCCCAGAGGAAAGTCATAAGTCTCTACAGGCACCTAAGATCGTGGACACCTGGCTATACCTAGAACCAATGAGTCAGGGATATGGGGGGAAAAGGGGTAAGAAATTAAAACCCCTAAACCGCTCGCAGTTACTATTCTCATTTGCTAAATGCCCCAGCCTAAAATATGTCAGTTCTGAGGATTTAAAAGAAGTGGGGTTTTTGGTTAATGCTAAAGGTGAGGAAATAACAAAGGTCCTTCTCCACTCAGCTTTGATAAAAGTCGCAGTGGAAAAAGCAGAAGCAGAGATGTTAAGAGAAGGAATTAGACTAGTAAAGAGAGAGGATCTGAATATGGTTAACCAAGGGCACAAATTTCTTAGAAACCATGCAGGGCTGGGAGAACGGCAAATACAAATTATTTCATCAGGATGGAGTAATAAGGAAGGCCTGGCAATTACAATTGTTCCTAAAAAGCTGGGGTGGGGGGATGAAGATGTCTTGGATGGGAACAGGTATAGAGAGCTGGCTTACTTAGACCAGGAGGAGGAGGAGGGGAATTTAAGTAACATCGATTAGGAAACTGGGTCGTCGCACAGCCTGCGTATCTTGTCTTGGAATATTAATGGCTACAAAAGAATATGGCCTCAAGAGATTTTCAGAAATCTCCTCGGTAAGACCGATATCTTGTGCCTACAGGAGACATGGCTGTGCGACGAATCCCTTGTTACGGAAGGTTTTACCAGTCACATAAAACCTGCAAGAAAGAATAAAAAGGGTAGGGCGTCAGGTGGTCAGATGACGCTGGTCTCCACAAAGATAGTGAGAGACATCTTCCATCTCGACTTAACATGTATCTGGGCATTAGGGAGCAGAGTGTTGATCCTAAATAACAACATAAGGGGTGAAGGTTTTTGTATTATCAACGTGTACATACAGAAAGGCGAAAAACATGAGTATAAAGCAGAGTTGGATCGCTTAAAAAAGGATTTAGAGAATTTACAAGAACTCTACCCAGGAGATGTGGTTTTAATTTTGGGGGATTTTAATCATAGATTGAATCCCCTAAAAACAGATGCCTGGAATAGTGATATACTAAAAGTGTATAATATAGAGCCTGCAATGTTCATCAACACCGAGCTCTCAAATCAGGATGTGGAGCTTGGACGGCTGCTGGGGGCTATGGGTCTGGTTTGTGTGAACGGTAGGAAAGAAGGAGATCGGCCCGCTAAGCGGACATTTAAAATAGGACAGCAATTGTGCCCGATTGATTATGTTTTTATTCAGGCCTGGTGCTTCCACTCAATTCTACATTTTGAAATTCTTCAAGTAGAGGGCAGCGATCATTTCCCTTTATTGTTAGAAATGTTGGTAAATAAGGCTCCGCCAAGACAGAAGGTGTTGAACGTCGAGGTCGAATATCCGAAGCGACTTACAACTCGGATAAGTGAAGAACATCTAAACAAACTGAAGGACTTTCAGTTAGTAGCTGACTTAGAAAACCTAGTAATGGGGGAAGAGCTATCCTGGTATGAGGAAATGATAAGACAACTTGTAGAATGCCTTAGAATAAACATTAAACGGGGGAAGCATAGTTTGACAACGAAACTTCCATTACATGCTACTAATAACCCATGGTTTGATGCAGATTGCCGCAAAGCAAAGGCTGCTATTAGAAAGAGTGAAAGAAGCCTTAGGCACAGTTACAATGAATTCGAACATCAAACCCTTAAGAAACAAAGGATAAAATATAAGGCATTAATTAGAGACAAAAAAAGATCTTTTAAAGAAAATTGCTGGAAGAGTCTATTAGTGGCAATTGAAGAAAAAAATGTCAAAGGCTTCTGGAAATTGATACAGGAATGTACAGGGAAAATATCAGGGTCCATGCAATGTTCTGTTCCAGAGGACAAGTGGGTAATTTACCTTGAGGAGATCTATGGCAATTGGCCAAGGAGGGAGGCAATACAACCATCTAGTTGGCCAGGAGTGAGGGAAGAAGTAATGGAGCAGTTCTCCCTAGGTCACATCAAAATCGTGATAGCGACCTTAAATTTAACACGAGCTGCTGGCCCAGACAATTTACCCGCCATTATTATAAAAACAAATATAGATTGGTGGGCCAATTTGTTTGCAAAGACGTTCTTAAGTATACTAAAAACAGGAACATTACCAGATAGCTGGAAAGGGGCTATCATTAGACCCATACACAAAAAAGGTGATGTAAACTCCCCCAAAAACTACCGCCTGATAAATCTCTTGGACATTGGGGAAAAAGTGTTCTCTAAAATTATTTTGGGGTTGCTAAAAGATTGGGCTGAAGAAAATGGTATAGTACCTCCTGAACAGGGGGGTTTTAAAGAAGGCCATTCAACTGTGGATCATTGCTTTGCCCTCTGGGCGGTAGCGCGGAAGTCCATAGAGCAAAGGGGTAACCTGTTTTGCTGCTTTGTGGACTTCCGCGCAGCATTTGATCTTGTAAGCAGGGAGCAACTATGGTCTACCTTGAAAGGCTATAAATTATATGCAGACCTGTTAGCCCTTATCCAGGCCTTGCATACAGACAACTGGGCCCAGGTAGTCCTGGATGTGGAGGGTGGATTATCTGGTAGGATCCAGATTGGAAATGGCCTTAGGCAGGGGTGCGTATTAGCCCCGTTGCTCTTTTCTTTGTTTATAGCGGACCTACCCCAGATCCTAAAAGAGGTTAGAGGGGCGAGTCCAAAGTTAGGGGGTAACCATATATCCTGTCTGCTTTATGCAGACGATCTGGTGATCATGGACCAGACGGAGATAGGTTTGCAGAGGAAACTAGATATGTTCCATAAATACTGCCTAAATAAAAAATTGGTAGTAAATATGGAAAAGACTAAAATCCTATGTTTCGGCAAAAGTAAGACCCGGTTCCCTTGGTATTTGGGTACGGAACTTCTTGAGAGAGTATCGGAATATAGATATTTGGGTGTATGGTTCACGAGTAACCTGAATTGGACCACCCATCTGGAGGCTTTAAAAATTAGGGCAGCAGCTTCTATAAAGGGCTTAAAAAGGTTTAATAGCTTTTACGGAGATTTGTCAGACGGGCCGGTTATTAAGGCCTATCTGGCAATGGTCCCCGCGCAATTCCTATATGGATCAGAGGTTCTCCTCCTCAGTGGGAAAAAAGGTTGGGATAAAGAGGAGGGTATGATCCTGAAAAGCTTATTCTCGTTACCTAAATCAGCTATGGTACAGGCAGCAAGATTGGAAATGGGAGTCACTTCCTGGGCAATTACAACCAGGATGGCACTAATACGGTTTTGGCAGCGTCTGGATATAGGGGAGGCGCCCAGAAAAATATCACAGTGGTGTAGAGAGGAAATTACCTCCAGTGAGTTATCATGGGCTAAAGAAGTCAGACTCTCATTAAAGGAAGCTTATGGGAAGTTAGGAATAGAACTAGATGCCCAGTTAGGACACACCAATATAGGCAAAAAAGAACTACGGTCGTTGGGAGCGGATGTGTCCCGTACTTGTGATCACGAGTACCTTCGGCAAAAAATATCAGTGTCCCATATGATCCAAGTATGGAATTCAGAAGATCATCCTTACCCGTACTTGGATAGGCTGCCGAATCAGAAATTAAGAAGAGAGGTTTTAAAACTGAGAATGGGTGTAAACCCCTGTTATGTAAATACCAGGGTTAAAAACCTCATGATTAATAGTAATGGTAATTGCACATGTACATTAGGCTCCACCTGTGACATTACTCATGTTTTATTAGACTGCAGGAGGACCCTTGATATACGTAAGGAGATTTTAGGCCCGTTATTCAAAAATTACAGGATTACGAATAGGAAGCAGGCTGCAGAGCTCCTGGTGGGGATGGGAAACCTGGATATAGCCTGTGCCTTGGGGAAATACATGATTCGAGTTAGGGAGCTCCTCCAGAATACAGAGTTATAGGCATATGTTATCGAGACTGAACTCTAATGTATGTATTATGTTTGGAAGGTCTAGTCAGATATGTTTTCTCATGTGTTTTTAACATCTCAGGAGGATACTGTTAGAAATAATGTTGCCAGGGTCATCCTCCGGGAAATGACTGAATTGCAATTTTATAAATTTTAACTCGTGTTTTTATAAAGTTTATAAATGTATAGTGTATACTTTTATGGTTGTAATAACTCAAATAAAGTTTTAATGACTGACTGACAGAGGGGGGAGTTTGCTAACTGAAGGGTCCGGAACAGCTAACTGAAGGGTCCGGAACAGAGACAGCAATGAGATTTCAGAGTGGGCACGGAGTAGAGAAGTGAGTGAGCTGGAGGGTTAATGGAATTCTGTGATTCTGAAGGTTTTTCACATAATTATAGATTTGCCGCATTTGCTAAATAACCCACAATCTGCTGCATAATGTGCAGATTTTAGCAAAACAGTGTTTCTATCTCTCACGGATCAAAAGTTACTACACTTTTGCATTTTCTTGCCACATAATTGTAGTCAACCTGGCTGCATAGTTTTAGTCTTCCCCTGCCACAGTATTTTAGTGGCCATGGCTGAAGGGGAAAGAACAGCGAGTCTTCAGGGGCCGCGGGGAGCACATGGGGCACAATTATGGCAGGCGTGCCACCAGAGAGCAGAGAGAGTGGTGTATGGGGATGGGGAGAACTGCAGTTGCAGGGATTTGGCAATAACATTAGTTGTGTGGTCCAATCTGAAAATTCAAACATGCATACATAATACACGCGGATAAGTACACCGCACTACCTACCACCTGCAATGCATTTGTAAAATACTTTTGTGCACCCAACTCCCATAATTCCAATTCTAGAGTTCGTTAAAGCTCTCTGCAAGATAATGATAGCCACAGCGTAAATCACTTAAGTCTTGTTTTTATAGCCAATGCGAACCTCACTTACACCCCAGGCAGTGTCTTCTGATGGTCGTACTCCAGGAACAAGATATTAAATGAAAACTTTTGAAAACTAGATAATCTTTTAGTTCTGGGAGTGACACAATAATTGTGCTGACTTTGAAACGTGCCCAGGAAGCAAACACCCTGCATGTTATTAAAATTAAAGCCTTACCTCTTTTTCTATTTTGAGGAGCTTCTTCACGGCCACCTCCTTGTCCTGCGACACCCATCGTGCGCGGTACACGCTGCCGAAGCTCCCTCCGCCGCAGTTTTCGAAAAACTGCAAGTCGTCAAATTTAATTTGCACAAATGAAGCACTGAGAGACGACATCTCATAATGACAAAATGCTGCACACCGCCCAAGCCTGTGGAAACAGGAAAAACAAAACAAAGTCTAGTTCCGGCACTTTCTGTGACACGCCACGTGCTCCGCTTTCCACACCGGAACCCCTCCGAGTCCCACACAACGCCAGCCCAAGAGTACCGAGTGATGACGTCAACAGCAGAGCGGAACACTCACGCCGAATCCCCAAGCTGCGCGAGCAATGGCTGCTGCTGTGTGCCGTCAGAGGACAGGCGAGGTGAGTTCCCAGATTTACAATGACTCGGCTGCGGCTGTGGCCGGTCTCGCGGAAGGCCCGCGTGTCCCCATGTGAGGCAGTGACAGAGTGCAGGCGCGCGCGCTTTCAACTCGCTGCTTGCGTAGCAGTTCTGGAATCTGAACCACGCAGCCTTTCCATGTTGTGATCCCTCCAGAAAAGTATAAATGGCCTACGCAAATGACCCCGCTGGCACAGACTGCGCGTTAACCCTTCACAGGACGGTCTCTAGGAGTACGTAGTTACACATTCACAGTTACTAACAATAGCCTAAAAATCATAAAGAGAGGAGTTTCCTTCTGAAAACAAACATTTCAAAACCCTGCTTTCAAATCACTCAGGGCTACAAATCTACATAGCTAAGAATATCTAGAAGAACTACACAACATAAAAAAAAGTGCGTGCCCCTGTGCTGTGGCTATAGATAAACATAACACATTTGTTGACAGATGTCTGTAATGCAGCACTCATGCATGCAGTATGCTAAAATAATGTTACAAAAATATAGGCATGGTCAGTTGATAAAAACAAGAATGTGCGTGTTTTTCCCCTCAAAAACGCTTTTCCAAATAATTGAAAAATGTGTTAATTAATGCAGCAAAATTGGGAAACCCTGCACGCCAATGTACTCTGCACAACTGCACTGTAAGCTACTATACTCTAACTTGCAACACTCTACTGTATGCCACTGCACTCAACGCCACTCTACATCACTTTACTTTGCACTACTCTACGCCACTGAACTCTACACCAATGCACTCTACGCACTCTACACCATTGCACTCCACAATACTCTACTCTGCATAACTGCACTCTCTTCCACTGACCTCTACGTTGCTCTACTCTGCGCCAGTCTACGGCACTCTATGCCAATGCACTATACATCATTATATTCTACACCACTGCACTCTACTCCACTCTAATCTACGGTTCACTACCACACTCTATGACACTGCACTTTAAGCAACTTGACTCTACATCTTTCCACTCTGTACCACTCTACTCTATGGCAGTGCACTCAACTCCACTCTACTATGCACCACTGCACTCTTCACCACTGTACTCTACATCTTTCTATGCCAATGAACTCTACACAAATTCACTATGCCACTGCACTCTACGTCACTGCACTCTATGACGCCACTCTGCAAGACTGCACTCTCCACCACTCTACTCTACGTCACTATACTCTATGCTACCACACTATGCCACTGCACTCTACTCTGTACCACTCAACTCTACGCCACTCTACTGCACTCTGCACCAATGCACTGTACCCTGCACCATTGCACTCTACGCCACTCCACTTTACGCCATTGCACTCTATGTCACTGCAATCTACTCTGCACCACTCTAATCTATGTCAGTGCACTCTACGCCAATGGACTGTACACCACTTTACTCAAAGCCAATGAACTCTATGCCAATCTACTATGCACCACTGTACTTTACACCACTTCACTATACTTCATTTTATGACACTCCACAATACTCCCCTGTATGATACTCCACTCCATTAAAAACGACTCCACTCTATGCCACTCCACTCTACAACACTCTACTCCACTCTATGACACTACTCCACTGTACGCAACTCCCTTTATGCCACTCCATGCCACTGTACTCCATTCTATTCTACAGCACACTACTCCACTTTATTCCACTGCACCACTCTATGCCACTCCACTCCCCTCTATGCCACTCCACTCTGACACTCTATGGCACTCCACTCTACTCTACACTACTTGACTCTACAATACTGTACTCCACTCCATGCCAAGCCTGGTGGTCTGGTGGCTTAGTGGACTTATGCATCCAGAGCAGGGGCCTGTGTTTGACCTCATGGTTACAGGTTCAAATCCTGGCGGGTCCACTCAGCCTTTCATCCATTTGAGGTCGATAAAATGAGTACCATTGAGTTGGGTAACAATAAACATCTGTTATTCAGCGCCTTAAGACCCCTGGGTGATAAGTGCGCTTTACAAATACAAGTGTTATGTTATGTTGTTCCACTCTCCTACACTATTCCACTCTATGCCACTCCACTTTACAACAAACTACTCCACTCTATGTCACTCGTCTCTACAACACTCTACTCCACTCTACACAAAACCCTCTATGCTACTGTGCTCTACACCACTCAATGACACTGTATGCCACTCCACTCTACAACACTCTGACACTCTATGCCACTCTACTCCTCTCTGCGCCCTTACACTCTATGACACTCTGCTCCCTACATGACACTCCACAACACTCTACAGCACTCTATGCCCTCTCTGTGAAACTCCACTTCACTTCACTCCACACCACTCAACTTTACTCTACAGCACTCTATGCCACTCCACGACACTCTACATCACTATACAATACTCCACATTACGACACTCCGCTCTCCTTTACCCCACTAACTTTTAGCAATGCTGAACAGCAGCCACACTGGTGTACAACATGGCTAAAACATATTGGCAAAGCCAATAGCTCTTACATAGGCGTGCCGGGCCCTATTGGTTTTGCCAATGCTTTTTATAATAGCAAACCTTCGCCACCAACCTAGCTTTAATGGACATAAGACAGCCAAATAATTTAATGTAACTAAAGCACCGTGTGGTAGAGCACTGTCATTTACAGACAGCACATTTTCCATTCAAACGGCCTTTAAATTTGCACAGTTTTACTTCTAAAAATATATTGAACACAATAATAATGTGTGAAATCAGGTTTCAATTATTATGTATCATTTGTGCATCACCAAAACAAGTTTCTTGATTTTTTTTATCCTATTAAAATCTTTGTTTCCAACACACTTCAGAATTACAAAAAAATGTGCTTCATTTTTCTTTCCTAACTGATGAATGTATGCAGTTCAATTTACAAATATTTATATTTTGTTGCCTGTTACAAAAAATGACATCCTACAGCCTTTCATTTCACACTCCCTTACCTCAGTATGATTGTCACATAATTCACTTTGTTTCTTTCTTTGACTGCTAAGTGAGAGGAATATGTGAACACCAATCTCCATGTTAAAAAAAATAAGCAGCAATTTGTCAGAGGACATAGCCATACATTTCACCCACTGTGTTTGAAGTGAACAAGATGTGACAAGATAAATACAGAATTTAAAAACATCTTTATTGCTTTAACTTTCTCGGCCGACCAACAATATCTATCGACCCACCAGGGGGTTGCGACCCACAGTTTGTAAAACACTGCCATAATCTACTTCAGGAAAAAACTTTCTATAAATCATAAAAATAATAGATTCTTCTAAAACACACCACCTCCACAATTATGTTTACTCCTCCAGATTTCTTCAACATCTACTTAAAAGGGCCCGCCTTGTCAGTCACTCTCCTGATATCAAGTGTGAAATGGCTTACAACATTTTTTTAAAGCAATAATTATGTGTGAGGTGTTGCGTAATAGTCGGTCCGCATTACTTTTGGCCAGCGATCGCACTTTCACTAGCCTTGCCCCAGGACAAAGAAGAGACATTTCCTTATAACGTCCCAACTATGGTGGGTATCCCAAAGTGGTGAAGCTGGTCAAGTATTCAGAAAACTTGAGGAACAGGTAGGGTAACTCATGAAGTGTGTTCTGGCCTGAAATGCATCGCTGAGATGTTTGTTGTGGCAGGGACATCTTTCCAATATGTTTATTTCATATGTGAAGCAAATGTGTAGGTGTTTACTATCTGGCTCTTCATCTCTAGAGGGAGGGTATACATAATAGGAAAACTTGTGGGGTCTTTACATGCCGCTTGGAAAAAGCAAGAATGCTCTGCAGTGACTTGACCCTTCCTCTTCCTCCCTGCTACAGTGGGAAATAAACCATTACTTCCTTTCGACACTGCAGCGAGAGGGGAAAATACTTTGTGGGGTCTTAGTGCCCATACAAAGAACAAAAATAATGAGTTCGGCTTTTCTACTGCACCCTTGCTATTGACTACATGGTGATATTGAGTAACAAGTGACAAACAACAAGTGTTAAGGACTTTTCTGCCAGAGGGGTGGTATTCCACTTACCCTACTCCTGTTCATCTACCTCGATGTGTTTAGGTCACCAATGATGATGCATGGCTCAATTAGTGGATGAGGTGACCTATCCAGTTCTTTCTGGATTCTTGCAAGTAGTGTAGGGTAAGTGGAATACCATCCTTCTGGCAGAAAAGACCTTAGCACTCGTGTGTCGTTTGTTTCTAGGGAGGACTTTGTATAAAATTAAAAAACTCTCTCTAGCTCTCCCAATATGTGAGGGTGGATACCGAGTAGCAACCTGTATTATTCCGCCCTCTGGAGGCTTGTATATCTTTGTCTCCCTGTACTACCGAGGCCTTTATTTTACCATCTTTACTTCATCCTACCTTTACTTCCTCAACTATCCTTAGGATTAAAAAAATCCTTGACTGTAACCTCATTACTCTGTCCTGCTTTCACTTCATCGATTATCTCTCACTGTAAACATTACTGTAACCGTTTCTTAAATGTTATTTATTAATTTAAATGTTTTTATTAGATTTTTCTTTGCATCCTCCTCTAGGAGGTCATCCACTTAGGGATTTTGATTGTATCTCATTGATTGTATCTCATTGCCCAAAATCCTTTAGCTTCCTAAATCCCTTTAAACGTGTGCCCATCCATGCCTGTGTCAACCTCTTGTCCCACTTCGACATCCTCTCCACCCATTTCCAGGCATCAATGGTCATCTGGGTCGCTGTCAGTAGGTTCTTCGACCCCTTACTCCTGTACAAGTAACGTAAGTATGAGCGAGTCTGGAACTGGGTCCACTCCAGCGCATATGTTGGTGATCTCTGGGCATACACCCCCACTATTAAGTGTGCTGCCCAATAGTATGCCCGGACACCGAGGAGGGAAATGCCGCCATTATACTGATTCCTCTGAAATGTCTCCAGTGCCACTCTAGAGTGACCCCCATCCCATAACAACTTTTGATCTCATTGTCTATTCTGGCAAACACTTCTTCTGGGATCTTATTGTAGGTATTTATTTTGGAGTATGTACAGGAGTTTCGAGAGTGTAGCCATTTTATATATTGCAGGCCACCCAAGCAGCATCTGAGGTAGTGTCCTTCACCTTTTAACGGCCCCATGGGAATCCACAATTACCATCTGAATTATATGGGCCAAGCAATCTTCTTTATTGGAGGTCACATAGACACCCAGATATTTTAATCCTTACTTGTCCATTCACAATTCCCCAGGGCAGTCTCGTTCAACAATGGGGCCTCCCACTGGGTAAAAGCTAGTCTTGTCCCAGTTGATGCTGTAACTCACATGAGCTCAGTGCTTAATTTGAGCCGGTGCTTTCCGGAGCTTAGCACCCGTACCTAATTGTCAACATCATACTTGGAACAGTCTACCACATGGTGGTGATGCTTTCCTAATTTAAAGATGATCAGAACAACGGTTGTTTAGGAATAAACAATGTACGTTAAAATTGCTAATACCTGCCTCCCCAGCCATTCCTTTACCTTTGGGGACCTGGAATAATCTGAAATGTCACATTTACATGCAAGAGAGATGGTTAGTATTTGATTTGGCAGCGATGACATGCGCAATGGGTGGCGCAAGCTGCAGTGTCCTTCTGGTCAGAGCCCTGGCACTTAATATTTGACAAATTAAGCACTGCTGAGCTCCATAGTTTTTAAATATCTGGAAGATAGCAGGTAACTTCTCATTCAGCTTGATGACATATAGAAGGATATCATCTGTGTATAATGATATCTGTTTGTCACTCAATTCCCCCTCCTTTGTGCGAAATCCAGATAGGCCCGAGTGTGTTTTAATTATGCAGGCTAAGGGTTCTACCACAAGAGCCAATAAAAGGGACGATAAGCGGCACCCCTGTCTTGTGCCCCTCTCTATGGGGAATCTAGTGGGTAGCAAACACAAGGAGATAATGGACGGAGCGCTGAAACCTTTCAGAAACTCACCCCAGTCACAAATCTGGATTAAATCCATCATCGTTCTTATTTATTTTTGAGTTTTATAGAGTGCGAACCTGACGCTTTGGGGTATCAGAGCGCTTTACAGGAATCAGCAGCAGTATACAAACTGACTGACTGACTGACTGACTGAAGTACTTATAAAGCGCTCGAATGCCACGGCGTATTGGCGCTATAGTAACAGGGAGAGTGTTGAGGTCAGTTCTTAATGTGAGGAAAAAAGTCAGGTTTTCAGTGCCTTTCTAAAACATTGTTTTGATTTTTGTGAGCGCAGATCAGAGGGCATAGAGTTCCAGAATCTGGAGGCTTGGTACGAAAAGGACCTACCGCCCCATCGCATTCTTCTTATTCTTGGCAGACATATCAGATCATGATTGGCTGACCTTAACGTGCATGATGGCATATATCGAGGGAGGAGTTTGGATAGGTCGTCTGGTCCCGTGCCGTACAGGGATTTGTGTGCCAGGCAAAGGGCCTTGAACTGTATTCTTGCTCTAACTGGGAGCCAGTGAAGTTCCCTGATGGCTTTGGACGTAGGGTGGCAGTAGGGTAGATTTAACAGAACCCTGGCTGCGGCATTTTGGATTTCCTGAAGTTTATTTAGTTGTTTTTCTCCTGTGCCCAAGTAGAGTGAGTTGCAATAGTCCACTCGGGACATTACCAGGGCACCCATTACAGTTTTTTTTAACATTGGAGGGATGTAGGGTAGAACTTTCCTAAGAACTTTTATGGTGTAGAAGCAGGTGGAAGTAATCTGGTTTATCTGTGCTTTACAGGAGAGATCTTTATCCATCAAGAAGCCAAGATTTCTAACCTTGCTGCTTGGCTAGGACAGGCGCCTGCCTCTTAAGGCCACCAAAGGTTGTTCCAGACAGACAGTTTCTGACCGATTTCGATTATCTCGGTTTTGTCCGTATTTAATTAAAAAAAATTACAGCTCATCCAGTTTTTTACATCGAGAGGGCAGTTTTTAAAACACTCTGCCGTAGCTTCGATGGACTTGGATACTGACACTATAATTTGAGTGTCATCGGCGTAGGACACTAATTGTAGGCCATGAGATTGAATTAAGTCCGCTAAGGGGGTAACGTATAAGTTAAACAGGGTGGGCGATAACGCCGAGCCCTGAGGGACCCCGCCGGGGTTGGAGAGTGGTGGGGGGGGACAAAGGGAGAAAAAAAGGGACAAAGTAACAGTTACATTTACAGTTCACAGGGAAACAAGGGTTCAAAGTCAATGGTAGGAAGCCCAGAGAAGCCGGGAGAATAGTGCCTGTGCACTCCCGGGGATGCATAGCAAGGAGATGGGGCAAGATCTCATCTCTGGGTGGGATAACAGGCAGAGTTCAGGCGAGGACTTTGCCCATTAGGAAGGTTTTGGCATCTTTTTTTAAGTGAGCCAGCAACTGGATTCTTCTGATGGCGGAAGGGAGTGAGTTCCATATTCATGGTTCGGCTTCAGAGAAGGCTCGGTTGCAAGTTTTCTTTTTCCTAAAACGTGCAGGTTGGAACAGGAGGTCTCTGGAGGACCATGAGTTTCTGGTCCCTCCGGATAGCATGAGTGTCTGGCAAGAAATGCAGAGGAATTTGTATATAATGCCTTGTGCGTGATACATGCCATTTTGAGTTTCATTCTGGCCTGTAGAGCAAGCTAGTTCAGCACTTTCAAATGTGTTGAGATATGTTCGAACTACCTTGAGCCTGTTAGAAGCCTGGCGGCTGCGTTGAGGCAAGCTTATAAAGGTGACAGCAAAATCTTGGGTAAACCCAGGAGGATAGAGCAGCCATATTCCAGTCTTGAGATGACTAATGCCTGGACAGCCATTTTCAGGTCGGGAGTGTCGAGGAAGGGGTTTAGTTTCCTTAGATATCTCAGGTGGAATCTGGCTGATTTAGCCATCGAGTTGATGTGGTCCCGCATGTTCAAGTTGCAGTCCAGGGTTATTCCGAGGGATTTGGCCGAGTACACAATGGTTGGAGGGCAGTTTAATGCTGTGATGGCCTTGATCCATATCTGAAGCTCAGAGTTGGTTTTGGGTGGGGATATTAGAAGAAATTCTGTCTTCTTTGCATTGAGTTTGAGTTGGTGTTTAGCTCACTTTGCCACCTCAGTTCAGACTCAGCTATATGCAAATCAGTCTTGACCCTGTGCCTCATGGGAACAGTCCAGCCCGAACTGCCAAGCCAGGTCTTCCCTGAACCGGAAACAAGCATCCTGGGACCGGTTTCAGGGTAACACCCCTCTTCAGCCAGGCTAGCTTGAATCCAGTGGCAAAGTGAGCAAGGGGCCCACGTCTGAGCATACCCTGCCAACTTAGGGGTAGCTCAACATTCACCCCGATTCTTGCAACAGGGTTTTTGTAAAATAGATGTATCCAAGTACTACATTTGGGACCCAATCCCAACTTTACCAAGACCGGTTTCAGGAAAGGCCAATGGATGACATCAAATGCTTTTTTGGAATATAGTGACACGATTATATGGGATTACATTTTATTTTTAATTCAATATAATTGCAAAAAACATTTTAAGTAGTAACCTCTATAGGTAATCCTACATTTTATTTCATTTTTTCAATTAATTAAAACAACTCTCCTAATTTTAACATCCTTCTAGAGTGTTCTTGCATTCATCTTTTTTTAAAGAGTTTTTGAAAGGCGCTTCACACAGCATGTATTCCAACTGAGCGCAAAAGAAGGAAGAAACAGCAAACCATTTACATGAATCCAATTATCTATATGTGTGCCGGTAAACCATGAAAATAGTTCACAATTCTGCTAAATGTAGAAACCTTTAATAATGATCTTGTTTCATCAGGGTTATCTTGTGAAATTACATTAGACGAACAAGCTTTAGAATAAGTCAAGTAGGAATTGAAATGGCTTAGCCATCTGAACGGAAAAGGACAGAAAATAGAAGTCATTGTGAAGTTTAGTGAAGGGCAATGATCGTCCCTCAGCCCCAACCTCTTCAACATGTATATGACCCTCCTGGCCAACACCGTCAGATTGCACGTACTTAACAAAATCTCCTACGCTGACGACACCCGGCTCATCCTTCCACTGTCAGAAGTTCCCTCCACCACTAGAGCCAATTTCAACAGATGCATTATGAATGTTGCAGAGTGGATGAGGGACAACTATCTCAAACTCAACAAGGACAAAACAGAAGTACTCATCTTTGGGAACAACACCTTGCTATTGAACCATGCATAGTGGCATGCTGAACTCAGCCCCACTCCGCCCCAACAGACCAGACCCGACCCGCAACCTCGGCATCATCCTGGACAGCAAGCTATCCATGATGAATCAGGTGAACACAGTCTCATCCACCTGCTTCCTAACCCATCGCATGCTCCTAAAGATTTTAAGATGGCTCCAAGTCAACACCAGAAGGACTGTCATGCAGGTCCTCTTCACCAGCAGGCTGGTTTACCGAAATACACTCTACGTAGGAATCACCACACACCTCATGAAGAGACTACAGACAATACAAAACTCAGCTGCAAGACTCATTCTTGACCTTCCCAGACGGACCCACCTCACTCCTGGCCCAAGAAGCTACATTGGCTCTTGACCCAGAAAATATGTCAGTTCAAGATGTTGACCGACACATACAAGGCCCTGCATAATGAGGGACCAATGTACATTAACGAACACATGACCTTCCACCAACCAAACAGACACCTACATTCTGCCTCCCTCTTCCTCGCAGACAGCCCCTCAATCTGCCAAGCCAACAGCAGAGAGCACTCCTTCTCACACATTGCAGCCAAAGCCTGGAACATCCTACCCTTGCACCTCAGGACTGCCACAGTGCTCCAGTAATTCAGGAAAGGCCACAAGACTTGAATGTACGAACAAAAAAATCACCATGAAGCAGCTAGCATTCCTAGCTCCTCAAGACCCTCACGGGTGAATTGCCTTTACAAGTATTGATTGTTTGATTCTTCCATCCCATCTTTTGAGTTTGAGCAGATTAACCAATAGTAGATTGCTAGAGGTTTAGCTCAGAGTTTGTGAGATTACTACAGATGAAGAACTCTTTTCGAGGATGATGAAATGTGATCATGGGGAGATCAGTGGTCTAACCATAGTATTTTAAACTGCGATCTCTCTTGGACAAGGAGCCAATGATGACAGCTGTTACTTGTTCATTACATTTTGTCCTAAGTGTGAAATAAGCAACAACATAATTCTGAACTTTTGTAGTGTGAGGTCAAACCTGTAAAATGCTGTTGAATTATTCTAAGCATGGTAACATTACTCCTAGAGTTACGTTCATGAGGTACCAACAGTAAAGGGAGTATTAAGTTAAGAAGCTGAAGGTGATGAAACACATTTCTGTGGACACCATTCACTTGATGGAAGGGTTCCATGTCAAAAAGACTCCAAAATTGTAGACCTTGGCAGCTGGATTAGACAGAAACCCATGGACGCAAGAGAGCTACAGGATACATTTACAGTACCCATGAGGATGGTCTCAGTTCTTTGGCGGTTGAGAAAAAAGGATGATTTGTTGCTTTACAGACTGGACCAGCTAAAGGCAGCAACCTACTTGTGAAGCAATGTTATATTACTATTTAAGGTGTTTCTGTGAGTCATAAGAAAATATTTGATACCTGCGACTCTGAGCATCAAGCATAGTGGATAGCACCACGTAGACATTGAAGTGGCTCAGTGAGAAAATAAATCTGTTTTGGACCCCATATGAGAGGTTAGTGATTCAAAGAAGAACATTCGCACCTGACTTGGTGAAAATGATTTAAATTAGGTAGCATGATTCCACAGATTATACCACAGACAGTTGATCTATCAAGCAGTATTTTGTGAAACATGCTGTCCAATGATGTTGACAGTCTGGTTAGTCCTGGTCCCTTGATATACGTCTGTAAAAAAAACAGCGATTTTCATCTTTAATTGGTGTTTTTGCATCAATAGAGAAGTGATTTCATTTGGGTAGAGATTGCTAATCCGGGCTGAATAAAAATGGCGGGTATGTTGCAGTGATGATGTAAAATTTCAGGAACCATGAGACTTATATACTTCATTTTGTTGTCGGAACATAGGTTTTGGGGTCAAGTAGTCTTATAGAGATAGAAAATAACTCCTCAGAGCAACCCTTCCACCATTTTCAAAAATAGCAGCTCTATAATGATGAGTTTTAGACATCATATTGATAATTCATTTTAATATTGTTTTTGTATTAGGTTTTCCGTTGATTCAAATTTGTAAACATGAGCGAAGCAGATGGTAGCAGAGGATCTTTACCTCCTGTCAGAGTGTTGCTAACTACAAAATACGGGACTCCTTCAACAAAGAAAAATATGTCATATGCCAAACTAACAAACTTATCCGAAAGAAAAGCTAACAACAACTGTGTCTGAACAGTTTTAGATGCTGCAGAAATATAGCAAGACGAAGTTCACAAAAGATTGAAACTGATGGGTGAAGAGGATCAAATATTGCATCATTGTAATAAGTGCTACAAGTTATATACAATGAAAAAAAAGCCTGGAAGCAATTTGTCAACAAATAGCAGAAATCAGTGAATCACAACAAGAATTCGGATCTTCTGAGAAAGCGATGACAATCAAACCGAATGCCCACCCCCTTAGAAGATCGATGGCTACAACTCGTCCAACTCCAACAACTGATCAGAAAGCAGGGGATCTGTGCTATCTGTGCCATAGGAACCCAGGGATGGAACTCTCTCCCAGCTGAAATTAGACTAGAATCAAACTATATGAACTTCAGGAAGCATTTGAAAATGTGGCTGTTTACATAAATTTACAACCAATAATCTGTGCAGTTGCTGCTTTCTTTACCCTAGAGCCACAAAGCCTATGGCGAACAAGTGCTCTATAAATTGGTTATTACATAACATATCTGTGGTTTAGCCAGAACAAGGGCCAAAGGGATTGACGAAAGAGCAAAGTACAGATTATGTGAGTCACAAAGGGCAAACATGTTTTTATCTGCAGCTAGCTTCTTCCAAGATTACATTTTCAGCTGAGTAGAATTTATTCGCAGAAGATTTGTATGCCCATCCAAACTGCATGCGTGCATACATTAGAAAATATGAATGTACAGTGAGCTCCCAGCAGCAACATTACCCCAAGCCTTCAGTTAAGTTTGCACTCTTTGAAAAAGCAAATTAAGTTTTAAAGCCACTCTTGAGTGCTGGCTACAGGTTCACACTCAGCGAGAGAGAAATAATGGTCAACATGAAGATTTTTCTGGTGAGAATGTACAATGACGTACAATAACAGAAATGGTTTTTGTCAGTCTAACAAAAAGAATGAGTGACTTACGGTGTTCTCAGCTGATTTGACTCCGAAGTTCTTGTCGCCAAAATAAGATCACATGATGCAGTAAAATCAGCAGGAACCATTTTAAGAAAGGTCCTGAAAGACTTAGATTGTGGACTTAATGGCAAATTTGGTGATACCCTAGAACTCTGCAAATCTTTGCAATCAACAATAATGATTGATATTTTGTTAACTTTTTTTACATCATTGTTGAATATCAGCAGAGCAAAACTGTTACAAGTTCGGAGCAGAAGACGGCAACATTGATGATGGCTTTGAAGATATAAGTGAAGAAGTGGAAGACAATCCCATGAACCAACAGGCTTATGCTGTGGAAATGTACTATCTTTTCTAAACCACATTTTATGAATTACATCACAACAGAAAGAAAACTCTGTTACACATGATGACTGCCGATGCAATGTTTGACAAGTTCAAAAGTAGTGAGATAATCACTTCAATGAATAGGATTATTACGGAGTAGGAACTTGTTAGCAGCTCATGCTATAAAATATTGTGTATCTGACAGCACACCATTCCAAGTCACTTTACCAGGAAATGATTTACAATTGCTGCTCCTGATAATTTTGATTTTGAAGACAACTAATTTTTGTCTGGAACATCCAGCACACATGATACTGCCATGGTGCATCTTCAAGACCATACCAATGAAGTAGCTAAACCCGAGGTTTTAAACTTTTAAATCTGCCTTTCTATTGCGACTTTGCACTTTGGGGGGGGGGGGGAATTGCTCAAATGGGGAATTTGTTTTTCTCTCTAGCTTCATTACAGATTGCCTCTTTTAAAATCGAATTTTCCTGGCTGCTAATCTTTTTTTTAATGAATGTTGTGTTTGTGCTGCACCAATTTAACTTAAGCGGGCACACTTACAGAGAGTGGGAGTGTTGTCTGCTAGTTCCGGGAGGACTAGTTGTTACTTCCACATTCGGCGCCCTGAGTGACGTCACTTTCCCTCTGATGAGCTCTAGGGACCCGGAACCACATGAATAAAAACTGGGGCGCTGCACGGATGCGCCTGACCTGAACCTGAAGTTTTAAACTTTTTAATCTGCTTTTCTATTGCGACTTTGCAATTTGGGGAGGAATTGCTCAAACGAGGAATTTGTTTTTCTCTCTGACCTCATTAGAAATTGCCTCTTTTAAAATCGAATTTTCCTGGCTGCTAATATTTTTTTTAAATGAATGTTGTGTTTGTGCTGCACCAATTTAACTTAAGCGGGAACACTTTCGGGGAGTGGGATTATTGCCTGCTAGTTCCGGGAGGACTTGTGGTCAATTCCGCATTCGGTGCCTTGAGTGATGTCACTTTCCCTCGGACGCGCTGTTGATTCCGGGAGCCACATGAATAAAAACTGGGGTGTTGCGCCAATGCGCCGCTGGCACGCCGTAGGCGCACCTAAGGCAAGCCCGTCTGTGTCTGTCCGTGCCCGACCGGCCCCAGGGGCCAGGAACCCTGGTCCACTGCCGACTTACTCCATGGAAGCCCTTCACAATTAAAAAAAATTCATTGCACAAGACGGTTCTCCCAGATTCCTTAATTGGGAAACTCATGTTGGACAACCTGCTGGTGGTTAATGGGGAACCTCAGACGGGTGACACACAGGTGCAAAGGAGCAGGGCAGTGGGCCCGAATGAGCCATCCTGTCTAAAGGTTACTCTGTTCCGCTCCCTCCAAAAACATAATTTAGAAATCTTCACGTTGCTCCTAGAGGAAAAACGTGACATCCTCGAATTAACGGAAACATGGTTACATTATGCTTCTGGCCCTGACATAATGGCCGCTCTTCCCCAGGATTATGACATTTTGACTTATAAACGACAGGGGAATAAGAGAGGGGGTGGGGTTGCAGTGCTTTTTGGAAGGACATTGACCACTGAGAAGGTAGTGGAGGAGAGCTTTGATGGGGCGGAGGTCCTAGGGATAAGGCTTGGGCTGAATTCATCCTGCCTAATAATAGTGGTGGTATACCATCCACTGTGGTCTACCCCGCTGTTTAATGACTTGTTCCATGAAGTAGTCAGTGATCTGTGTACGAAATACCAACAGTTCCTTGTTTTAGGGGATTTCAATTATCATTGGAATTCAATACCAAGAGACCGCGTGGCTAGTGGGTTTGGGGACAATATGACCATAATAGGGCTGAAACAAATTGTGGACACCCCTACGCATGAGAAAGGCCATACTTTGGACCTCATTTGGACTACTTCCTCATCTACGATACCAACAGAGTGTAGACCTTGTAGCTGGTCAGATCACCACCTGATCAGCCTCGAACTGCAGCCATGCTATCGACCAGATTACCCTTCTCCAGTGTGGCGGCTGGTACGTAATTGAAGCCAATATAGAGGATGATAGTCTGAGGGTAGCACTAAACGAGACTGCTCACCGAGAGACACAGTCCGGTGATCCGGACTTAGTGTATGAAGAACTTACTCATCGGTTGAGGACATCCATTAATGTGGTGGCCCCGCCCAAAGGGAAGGGTGAATGGATAGAACAAAGGGTGCCCCTTGGTATACTGCAGAACTCAGAAGTGAAGGCCCTTTACCAGTGCGAAAGGCATTGGCGGAAATCATATGCGCCATTGGCTCGGGAAAAAAATAAAACAAAATTAGCTATCCACAAAGCCTCATTGATGGCCACAAAATCTGCATATTATGATTTGAAGATTAGGGAAGCCACTGACACTCAAAAGGAGACATTTAATGTCCTCAGGGAGATGAGTAAAAAGAAGGAATTGAGGTCGGTCGTTAATCAGGTGGACTGTGACACGATACAGGACTACTTTCTTACCAATGTTGGCGATATCATTGGAGAAATAGGCACTACTCGCATAAGTCAGTGTCCATTCCCAGTGCTTGATCCACCAGACTATCAGGGAGGCATACTTTGTCTTCCCGGCACTTTTCTTTAACGGTCTGGCTTATATCATGGGCAAAGTAAAGTCTGGGTCACCGGAAGACCCCTGCCCTCCTAGGGTGTTTAAAAGGGGTCTCCCAGTGGTGGGGCCAGAGATACTATCCCTACTGAACCTGTCCCTAGCAACAGGGAAGGTCCCATACAAATTTAAGGAAGCCTTAGTAATCCTACTGCTAAAAAAAAATTCGACCGATCTCCAGAATTCCATACCTGGCCAAGGTGCTTGAACAACATGTGCTTAGAGTGCTTTCATCTTTCTTGGAAGAGCATCAGCTGCTATATGCTAAGAAAGCGGGATTTAAAGCTCACAACAGCACTGAGTTGGTGAGGCTCTCAGTACTGGATGAGCTAAGGCTAACAGCTGATAAGAAGTTCCCCTCAGTGTTGATCTTATTGGACCTCTCAGCCGCATTTGACATGGTGAACGGTGAACCATGTACAATTGGTTGCCCGTATCCGTCGGCTGGGAGTTACTGGGATAGTTCTCCAATGGATTGTCTCCTTCCTGGCAGATCGGTCCCAAAAAGTCCAAATAGGGAAATGTACATCTAGGCACGGCACCTTGCGATGTGGGGTTCAGAAGGGCTCTGCTTTGTCCCCCCTGCTCTTTAACATCCATCTCCAGACTCTTATAGAAGCTTTGACCAAACTGGACTGTCAAGTATAAAATTAAGCCGATGACACCCAGCTAATCATTGGCATTTATAATTCCTCACAGGCACAGCTTAAGGTACAGAACATCCTTCGGTTTACCATAAACTGGATGCCTTTGAATTCACTCAAAGTAAACCCGGACAAGACAGAGGTCCTTGCTATCGCCACAGGGGCTAACCCCTGGTCCAGCCTGTTCTGGCCACCGGTGCCAGCTGTGAAGAGCCTGGGTTTTAGGTTAGATTCCATGCTAGTGATGGATAAGTAGGTAGCTGCGGTAGTGGTAAGCTGCATGGGATTGATGCGGAAGTTGTGTTGCGTTGTGCAGGAAGTTGTCTCGGTGGATGTGGCATAGACAATGCACTGATCAAGGCTGAAATCTTTGGAAGCAAAACTGTCCAGTCAGTATTGAGCGGAACACATTATGTTAGTTCGTTACAAGGTATGCTCATCATATCTGATGCTATGTGTTGGAATGCTTTTTGGAACCAAAATGACAAATTAGTTATTGCATATCTTATCTCAGAAGTGAACAAGGCACAGGGTGCATAAAATACATAATGCAAAGCCAAGCAATGTTCAATATACTCCGTTCAAAATCAGAAAACCAAGTTTGTAGAGTTTGTCAAAGAATGTGAACTAAAATCAGAACTTTGCAAGTACTGCAAAAATGTTTTACACATGATAGCTCTAGTGAAAAAATTGGCAAATGCTGATCGGGAAGGTGGTTAGGAGCTTCACATGAAGACTGCGTAGTCACTGGTTAATGTATTTCGCGAATTCAATTGCATAAACTACCTGAGATGTGGGTCCTGGAATTTGGAAAAAAGGAACAAGCTAGAGGTGTTAAAACCATATCTCTCCAGAAAATGCATCCAAAGACATTCTGCAGTGAAAGACAGAGAGGGAAGGTTTAACAGTTCAGCTCCAGACAGGAAACGATACAGAGATCACAGAAAAGCTACAAGGGAATGTTGGTCAGACACGTACAAGTGAATATGTTGCTCAATGGCAGCTAGTTTACCATGAAGTCCTTTCAATGTGCAATGTTTTCAGAGAGATGACAAATTAAAAATTAATGGACCATTGTACAACTGTTTCTCACTATGAATTTGAGGGAAAAGAGGGGAACATTTTAATAAACATGGTAACAGCCTTCTTCATTTCATGCAGCAGCATGGAAACCCCTTTGAAATGACTGAGCCTGTATGACTACACAAATTCGTGACCAAACAATATGTGGATAACAATAAAAAGACACATCCATTAGATGTCCTGGAACATGGACGCAACTATATGTGGAACTGAAGCAGGAGAGATTTGTATTGAAAGGGAAAAAGCTATCTGACATCATCTGTAAAGCTAAACTTCCACGCTTGAAATGCCATAGTAAGAGTTTCATCCACCATCCACTACAAAACAGGTAAGCAACTTCTGAAAGCACAGGGGGGTGGATGTAGCAAAAGAAAGGGGTGAATGTATCAAGGACTTCTGTCACCTGATCTTTTTCCAATAAATGTCTTATTTGATAGAGATGCTGCAATCAAATCAGTGAAGCACAAATTTGTAAAAAAATAACTTTTACCTGAAGAATTTCAATTCGAAAAAGTGTCCTCTTTGAAAAGTGCTGTTGTTGAGGGCTATATGTCACAATTGCGAATGGTCAAGATTTAATTCATGCAAAACTTCAGAGAGGTCATTAAGACTGTTCTACAGATATCAAATTCAGTGTGCACCTTGCAAGAACTTCACATTTTCTTTGACAATTATCTTGAACTATCTGTCAAAGAATGTGAGAGAATCAGATGAATATCTACAAGTGGAACAGTTGACCTTGCCTGCATCAAAAATTCGACACCTTTGCAACTTGATAAATTCTGGTCATCAACTTTTAACAAGATGTACTTGGAGATGTTAACTCGCCAAAACATTCCTGATGCTTCAGTGAACACTGAATTTCCAATTATTGCAAGTAGAATGATTGTCAATGAGGAGTTGATGCCTGCAGAGATATATTCGAAAGGTAAGGGCCAGATTGTTCAATAACCTAACAGTAAATTGGAGGAAGCTGACCTTCGTGTTGTGCCACATGTTGAGTGGACTGTTCAAAATAGTTCCAATCTAATCATTGTACTGTTAAATGGCACAGATGTTATTACTGTGCTCCTCTGATTTGTTGCAATGTTCATAAGTCAAGGATTGTCAGAGTTATAATACGTTATGGAACAGGCGAGAAAAGACACTTAATCCCGCTTCATATTCTGTGCAAGAAACTTGACCCAAAGATGCCCAGTGTTCTTATGAAGGCACATATTCTTACGGGTGATGACAGTATGAGCAAAACTGGAACAAAGCTTGAAGCTTTAACTGCTGAACCTGTGAAGTTTCTAAAAGGATTTGCTGAGACAGAAGAATGTGACTTTAAAGATGTAGAAAAATACCTTGTGCGTGTGGAAAACGAGTTCTGAATATCACATATTTGACAATCTCGGTACAGTGAGTTCAAGAGATCAGTCCTGCTAAGTACCTTTCTACCAATGTCATATTCTGTGGGTGGACACATTAAAAGAGTGTTCTACTTGATCAGAAGATGTGTAAATGTTTTGGATCCTGCAAATGTAGGGAAAGATCTGTGTGAATTTGGTTGGGAAGATATTGATGGGCTGCTAAAACCTACAAAATGTCTAAACCCTCTACCCACAGAACATACACGTACTTGTACTTCTAAATGCTGTACTACATAAAGATGTCCCTGTCGATATGCTCTTCTCAAATGTTCAACATTCTGCAAATGTACCACAAGTGATTGGTGACACAAATAAATAAAGGGAATTATTAAAATAAGTCTAGAACAGAAGTGATAAACATATTTTTTTTTCACATTCAGAGTATAAACATTGTTTGGTGTAGACATAAAAGGATAAAAACCATTATTATTTGTTTCATGTCTATATGTGTCTCTTCTTCCTTTATTATAGCTGCCATTTTGGAAAATGATGAAAGAGTTGCTCTGAGAAGTTATTTCTTGTTTCTATAAGACTACTACTTGGCCCCCTAAACCTAGTTTTCACACCAAAATGAAGTATAAAGGTCTCATGGTTTCTGAAATATTACATCATCACTGCAAAACAGCCGCCATTTTTAAAATTCAGCCCGGATCAGCAATGCTTACCCAAGCTAAATTACTTCTCTAATGATCCCAAAAACACAAATCAAAAATAAAAATCTCTGGAGAACAATTTTTTTACTGAGGTATATCAGGGGGCCGGGATTAAATAGTATTACAGCGCAGACATACACATTGTTTCTGGCAGGAAGGAGTTCCTTTCTACTGGTACAGTGTGTGGTTTCAGTTCCATGATGAGGGCTACAACCACACTGGTGGACTTTAATCTATATAACATTATTCCCTAGGAGTATGTAAAGTATTTAGGACACAATTGCATCCGGGCTCTTAGCTATACAGGGCAGACCGGAGCTATGTTTGTCGTTAGAGGTGACCACTAGGTTCGGAACAGTTTTCCTAGTATTTCATTACAACGGGCACAGTTCGGCCTGCATTGCATCTAATTCACATCTGTCCAGTGGATTCATGCAAACCTGTAGAGGATGAAACTAAGTCTCTCAGAAACTGTTCTTTCTGAGTCAGCTCTGACAGTGCACCTGGAATATGTGCAGCTGCTTACTTACAAGGGCTCTACAGTGTATTTGAGGATGCTCTTGCCAAATAAGCAAATGGTTAGTTCTTTTGGCTAAACTTGATTGTTCAGGAACCCTGCCATCATTTCAATAAGCTCAAATAAACTTTACATTTCAAATGTCCTCTTTTATTTACTGAATGTGCACCACTGTCATTCCTATTTAGTGCATACCCTTTGTTGCAAAGATGCAAAATCATTGTGCGCTATACAACTGACAGTACTATTGTCTCCCAGGCAACGCCATGTGCTAACAAACTGAAAGAAGATATCATGTAGTGGGGGTCATGTATAGATGAACCTATGGTTGTCCGTGGATATACAGACATACATCTAGGCGTTCCTTATGTGCACGGACTGGTAGGAATCACAGCCACATCCACCATGAGTTTCTATCGAGAGACCACATTAGGAACAACACCGTGTGTTCGGCAGTGTGTGGGTTCAAAGTACTGAATACACTGAGGGTAGCTGCTTAAAGGAGTTAAATGCAAGTTAAAGTGATCACACAGCAATGGCCAAGCCCTTTCATGTTAACAAAACATCATTTCAATTTTGAAACCTCCTCAATAAATTATAAATGTGTCATAAGGAAAATAGCGGCGTCAGAGTCTCTTTCCGCGATAATTAGGCAGGGGTTCACCCTGCTTCCCTTGCAGCAAAATAATGTATTTCCCAAACAGACTTTCAAGACGTCAGACAGGAAACATGTTCAACAGCTTGCAAGCCTCATCTGTGGAAAATATGCATGTACGAATAGCTCAGGATTTCAGGAATGCACCCAATCAATGCTATTTACTTACGAGAACCTACAGAGTAATTGGAGCTAGGGAAGGCAACTGAAAATACTAGTTTATAGGCAAGAGCCTTGTGCAGAATGCTTCAGAGTCGGTGTGAAAAGTCTAAAATAAAAGCCACCGAAAACAAATCTGCTCTGGTTTCTATGGTTATTATTTATGTTTCCACACAAGTATTACTTACAGAATTAATCAGAGATCTCTCCAAGGACTAAAGATTTTTTTTTGTGAAGCACGAGGGGCAGTGAGGTCTAGTTTCTGTCCCAGTGCTACCATTTATAGTCATATTGACTCCACCGTGCCAGCTGCCTGTCCACCCTCTGCCTCCGCGCGCAGGCCTGTGCCTCTTCCCAGCTTTCACTTGGAAAGGCCTCAGTTAGTTTAATCCCATTCTAATTTGTACGATGAAACACTTACAATTGTACTACTATTCAGTCGTCTTTGTTGAAAACAGACTTTTGGGTGAAAGGATTTCCATAGCTTTGTTTAGGACAGGCATGGTGCCAAACAGACATGCACCTATAAAGGAGCACTTAAACTTTGGCGTGTTTAGCACACCATGGAGCTTGCCAGATTCCCTTATTTAGGAAGAAAGATTCCCACGTACAGAATCCTTCCCCACCATTTATTTTTAAATCCAAATCTCCCTATTTCCCTTCAGATTCCAGCGAATGCTTTAGAGTCAAGTCCAGTCAAGTCAAATGATCTTTATTCGGAGTAGATACATCCATAAAAGTACAGTATACAGAAAAGATCACAGTTAAAACAACAGGTACATCATATTAGTGCAATTAATAAAACCAATGATAATTGATACAAAAGCTATATAAAGATTAAAAATATAATTTCATGTAGAGGAGAGCTTCCACATGTCCAGACTAAAACATACACCCATCAAAAATGTGCAAAATAGAAATTGTGCAAATTATGCCAACAATACAATTTTCACTCTTTTCATCATAGTGGATCCATAGCAGCACGAGATCGAACAGCAGCTTTAAGGAAGCTGCTTACACAGAATATCTCCTCATCTGACCTTAACATTCGAAAAGTTTTTAATGCCAGATTAAAGTCTCTAAGTTCATATCTACGACAATACGGCATTAAATAGCGAGTGGTGTACAGCCTATAAAAGCTACAAAAAAAGAAGAAATGCACCAGGCTTTGTTTGCCACCCGTCATACATGGACAGTCCAGCTTATCGAGATGTTTGTTGTATCCCAGAGGAAAGCTTAACAGATTCACAATACTACCATCCCGAAGACGGAACAGAAGACTCCTATTCCATCTACCTAGTGTGGTAAGCAAATATGCTTTAGAGTTAAATGTATGTATATTATTTAGTTATGGTTCAGCATGCAGAAACCCAACAAAAAGTCAAATATCGCCAGTATTTGCACAACACACCCAGTAGCTGACGCATCTGCAGTATTTTGCCCTTTGTACACAGCTTTTTTTTTTTACAGACTATTGGCTCGGGTATATTGATTATGGTAGGTGCATGAGTTATTGTATGCATTTTAGGCTGTGCATCGTAACTGACGAATTTCGTTTTTTTTTGGTTTTGTGTATGCTGAACTAATATTTTCCTATGTGTTTTTTAGAGTGTTTTGTAATGGTATGACGTATTCTGCGCTTAAAACTGCCTTCAATCAGCGTCTGCGGCAAACCCTCTTTAGCCCTATGAAGTGTAGGACCGGCCTGCCTGGTATTAGACTGGGCTTTAGTTTGCTGCCTGCCAATTTTCATTAAAATTCAATTAAAAAAAACAAAGCTATTAGTGAATTATACTTTTACTGTCCCCATTAATATTTGTTGTGTACTGATGAACCTACTCAAAACCAGACATAACCAACAGACACATAAACCTGCTGAATGCCTGCTCAAAGTTCATGCAGATTCATTCAATGGTGCCACATTTATTAGCAAGGGAACACATCTTTGATGCCCTCCTTTAAATCTGCCCACCTTTGATGAGCCTGCATGAAACTGCTAGACATGCTCTCCGTGCAGACCAATCAAACTGTGCTAAAGTAATAAGTATTCAACATTTTTTTGAATCCCCTTTAAGTCCCTCAGGGTCTGCAAAAAACCTAAAATACCTGGATAAGGTGTATGATGCCAAATGCCTGTGACATTCAATGCAGCTTCCTCAACAGCACTAAAGTTGTTAGCAAATGAAAACTTTATAGCGTCCGTTATAGCTTTGTCCATCCCAGGATGGATTGGCACAAAACATACGATTTAAAACAATTCTTCTACGGTTCTGCCAAATTCCGTGCAGATCTATCACATAGTATCAACGTTATCAACAAAGTAACATCATTTTAGCCCGCTTTAACTGCCCCTTTCCCCCTTGAAGCATCTGCACAAATTTGAAACTAACAAGTAGGCTAAACACGCTTTTCCACATTTTGTAGAGATTCATCAAACTGTGCCAATGTTGTTACAAATTCAATAATCTTTTGATTCCACCTTTAAATCTGATCCCTTCACCACTCCAGGTGGAATATGGATGAAAATTAAAATACCTGCACTGGGTGTAATTTGCTAAGTGCCTGCCACGTTTTTATGCAGATTCATCAAGCAGTGCCAAAGTTATAAGCAAATGTTTTTTTATTGAGCCCTAAAACACTGATCGGCTGATTGTTTAAAAAACTTGACAACCCAATAGAAAACTTATTTCCAAATGTCTGACAAATTTAGTGCAGCTTAATCTTATAGTGCCAAATGTACAAGTTTGTGGGTATGCTAAATAACTCTACTTACTTCTTAGTAACTAAAGAAAAAGCAAAGTTTTCTGTTAAAGTTATAGGTATAATACTAGCAGCCCGTCCCAACGTTGTCCGGGTATGAATTGCTGCTGGCCAGTAGTATATTGTTTTGTAGGATTTAGTTTTGATAGCATTTCTTGTCTGTGACAGGCATGTGAAACGCTCCGATTCACAGTGCACTGCTGATGCACTTAAGAGTGCGCGTTCAGTAGTGTGTGAACTCGAGTTTCCCTACTTTATTTTTCCTTGCAATATTATATAGCGTAAACTCGACAACATGGCATGAGCACAATTTACATTACAGAAGAACACATTCATTTGTGGTAGGCACGGGGAGACAAAGCGATTTGCCTGGAATCACAGGATGTTGAGCTGATGCCAAGATTCGAACGTAGCTCCCCAGCTCTAAAGTTAACAATTCTAGAACTTGTGGCGGGAGATGTGTCTAAAAGTGTATGTCGGTGCTGGCCATCAATGAGAGAGACCTGTGCATTTTTCAAATGGGTGGTGAAAAAATAGGAGTATGTTGCTGGAGATGTGGGCCGCCGTGCCACCAATGTACTTATCGGGGGATGGTAAACACCCATTATTCCGCAGCTCCGCATACTTTCATTACGAAAGTACCATGACTGCGCAATGCCATTATAACGCATGGCATTACATTTGATATGCTTTTACCACGCATACATTAACAACGAAATTCGTTGTAAATGCGTGAATGGTAAAAGCATGGTTTTATTTTAATGTTTGGATAAGGTAAGTATGGATATAGGGGTATATGTTTTGGGGTACTGAGGTATATGTTTTGGGGTGTTTGTGTATTTTAAGGGTTCAGATATAATTTTGGGTTATGGCGTACAGGGGTAGTGTTAGGGTTTAGGGATAGGTATGGGTTTTGGGGTACAGGGGTATTTTTAGGGTTCAGGGCTAGGTTTGGGTTTTGGGGTACAGGGGTATTTTTAGGGTTCAGGGCTAGGTTTGGATTTTGGGGGTTTGGGGTATTTTAGGGTTCAGGGGTAGGTTTGGGTTATGGGCTACAGGGTTATTTTTAGGGTTCAGGGCTAGGTTTGGGTTTTGGGGTACAGGGACATTTTTAGTGTTCAGGGGTAGGTTTGGGTTTTGGGGTACAGGTTATATTTATAGGGTTAAGATGGGTTAGTGTTTAAGGGTGTTGGGGTATTTTAAAGAGTAAGGGTGGGTTATGATTATGGGGGCAGGGGTATTTAAAGGGAGCAGGGTGGGATTAGCACACAATATGAGACATGGCAAGAAGGGCGGAACGTACCACACGCCCCCAGCATTTGTCACGCCCCCAGCACACGCCCACAACACAACGCAGACACGCCCGCAAAGGACTACTTTGCTGGCACGGTTCTTTGTACCTTTTAAATGTATATGGTGGGCGCCTGCATAGCCTATGTCCTTCTGCTGCAACTGCCCTTTCCAACGCCGTATTGGGTGTTGTGATTGGTGCTGTGGTTCCTGAGATTACCCGCCTCAAAGGTTTGGGCTCTCTCTTTATTATATTAGTATGGATGGATGAGAAGACTTCAACACCTAAAAAAAGCATGAAGTCTCAAAAGTGGCATATCCACGCTGTTTTGAGCATAAAATAACGTACTATAAAAACATAAAATTCTCCTCAAAAAAACTTTGGTTGAATGGCCGTTTTAGTAACAATCTATAACACAAAAGCCATTGAAATATACCAGTTATGGTAAACTGTGTAACATATCTCTACCAATGCACTGCTCATGGCATTACACATGGCCCGATGAATATATGGGAGAGCTTTGTCGGCTTCCAGTATACCAGCGGAACCAGCGGAGCTGGAGTAGGTCTGCTGACTTTGTGCGCAGATGTCCAAGTAAGTACAAGGGCCAGCTTTACAAGTTCTTTTGGTAAAATACAGACGAGATTACTACCCATACCGGGGCTCTATGTGGGAACTAATGCTGATTCCACGAGTGGCGCACTGGTTCTGTTGTATGCTAAGAAACCTACCATTGTCACCAATTCTTAGCCATGACTCTTCACGGGGAGATTTGTGTGGCTATGTTGGGGGCAGGAGTAGTCTCACCAATAGACCGGAGGTGTACTGTGTGCTCAACATTTTTATCGCTATATAGCCATGATGGTATTGTATCCGCTGAGACTGTTCCAACATACTAGGTGGGTGAGATTTCCCGGTTGGCACCTCAGGGTTACGCCTGGGTGTGGTTCACTGTGGGATCACACAAACTAGAGTGTTATGGGGGAAACATGAAAAACGCGCTATAATAGCATCAACTGACAATATTGGTGTACTCAACCTCGAGTGCCTAAGCACCCCACAGTGTCATTTACTTTATAGAACTTGACAATGTCTTTGTCTCTCTCGCCTATTCAAGGACACTGTACTATTCAGTGTTTGAGCTCGCCGGCCACTGATGTAACACCTCCCTGACCCAGACTGGGTGAGTTCCTTTAACGTTAGGTGCAACTGTATTCCACACATCATGCTCCTTTGTTATCATAGTTTTTAATCCGTTTGCTACTCCTTATCACTTTGTGCATGGTCACTAACACTCAGTGTGATGCATGCCTTTTTATCACAATTTTAATTAGAACACCAAGCACATATAGTAGGTTTATACAATGTCTTGATGTACCTCTACACATATTGTTCTACAGGTTGACGTCATAGATCTGCAGGTACCACTTTTTAGGGTGCGGTATGGGTGGTCACTTTATTATTTAATTGTGTACCACTACCAAAGAGTGTGGATAGATCTTGATTTGGTCCTGAAGAATTGCCTTCTAATTGAAATATTGGCAAGAAACATATTGACCCTAAATGTGCACAGCCCTATGACCTTATAACAGGGGTGTGCGACTTTCACGTTTTTAGCCAGGAGAGTGGCCACGATCATTGAAGTAGTTTTGGGTGGACCACTTCCTTCAGTTTTAATCTCACTTTTACACTCACCACATCTACATTCACTAGCGCCCGCACACGCACGGCACCTTACGGCAAAGGAAATAAAGATCTCCGCCAAGAGGCCCCATCAAGGGCGCCAATCGGGTACTGCAGCGCCACCCCGATAAGGAGGAGACCCGATGATGAAGCAAGACATCCCACTGTTGGAGTGTGTGTGAGGGTCTTCTTTCCAAAAGGAGGAAATTTCATCCTGCTCCTAATGTGATACCCACGACACACTAACCACACGTCTACCTATAGTGTTCACTAGGAACTGCATAGCCTTCTGCTTCACATTACACATGATGTCACATATTTTCAGAACCCCGTTCAGAGGGCCACGTGACAAGCAGAAACTATTGGGTCCAACTGTGGGGGCTGAGGCCTTTTACTCCTGATGTCCTGAGGCCCTACCTACTATGAGTCCTCAGGAACTGGGAAGTAGACACATGGGTGTGAACAAAGGCTCACAACTCAAAATACTTTCAGCAGCAGAATTACATGATTTACGATTGTCCAGTCAATTTACTTTTTTTATGAAAAAGGACTATTCCTATACTAAAACAAAGTAAAATATCGAATTCACAAACAATACAGATAGTCCCCGGAGGTCGAGGCTCTGTGTTTTAACAGGCAGGTTTCTGATTCCCTCCCCCCTCTCACTAGCGATTGTTCCCCATTCACTATAGGGACATTCAGGTGAAGCACCACTAGTAGCACAAATCTCAGGAGTCCCACTGACTCTTATTAAAGTCAAAAGTGTTCCAGTGCTGAAGTGCTAGATGGCAGTCCAGTTCCCCTGGGGTCATCTGGCCAGTAAATCGGCCTTCGCCACACCAGTAGGACCCGCTTGGTGTCCTAGAGCACCTCACATGCGGTGCTTCGGAGGCAGCTGCCGGGGTGTCCTCGAGGCTCCTCCGATGCTGGTAAGTTTCCTGGTATCTTTCCCACAAGTGTTGCAGACAGGAAATGCAACACTCCTGCCGCTGGTCCTCAGTCAGGGTTTGGCCTTCATAGGTCACCACTGAGGCCTCCTCCTCATGATGATGGTTACGACCATACCCTACTCCTTACCTTGTCCCGATGGCTACCCTTGTCATACAGGATCACTGTCTTCACTCTTTACAGGGAAACAGCCCAATCACCAATGCAGCAGTCTTCACAGCAACTCCACCTCCAATACGGGGTTGCTGACTTCACTCAACAAAAGGGCAAAGGCCCAATCGGCATGGCAGCAGCCTTCACAGTGGCACCACTTGGGATATGGGGTTGATGACTTCAAACCTGCACATGTGCAGCAATCATATCGATGCAACAAATTTCATGACTGACTTCACGGCGGTTCTTCCCTGGTATACAGGGGTCGGCAAATTCGAGCTGCACATGGGAAACGACCCGATGGGTGCAGCAGCTGTCTCCTCACACCTCCAACCGCCAGGATCCTCCACTGGACCTCGCTCCCTCCAATACTCTCCTCTTCCTTACAGGGCACAGCAGAGTTCATGAGAGTGACTAGAAGTTCACACCTGGATTTCAGTCACAGTGATATATATATCAAAAGGATGCCCCAGGGCCTCAGGCCTACTCTTTATGAATCTCTTTTCAGCCCCATATCCTTCCTGGGATGTCCTCAGGCCCATTTCCAGTGACATCTCTCTGAAAAATCCACATATCTGTATGGAGTATTTACTCTACTTTTTCAAATTCCTTCAGTTAGCCCTGGGTGTCTCAAAATAGAACCCCGATTCTTAAATGTGTTGTACCATTCACAGACACATGGACACCCAGCACATGTATACAACACACATGCACATCTCCCATGTACTGTACCATTCACAGGCACACATATACCAAGCACATGTATTTAACACACACACACTTACATAGCACAGCAACATACCTGTATAGTACCATTCATAGTCACACATACACCCAGCAAATATATAACACACCAAACCTATGTAGGCCAATGGCGAGTTAAGCACACAGGAGCCGACCTTTACATGAGTGAGCCTGTCATGCTCACTCCAGTGGCACACTTAAAAGACCTGTTCACTCCTCCTGATCACTACACTATATGCAGCCACCACAGCACTCGTGCTGCTTAACTCCTGCCAAAAGCAGTACCTTTCACCACTATGAGGGTAGCATTTTGGGAGCCCTTCCAGGACCATAAAGATAACAATCTGTGAGACAGGACTGTATCATGACGTGCCTGCATGATCCGTGTTCACCATGACAACAAAAATCAGCATTAGGTATCCAGACATCATCATCAGGCGTGCAAGTCCATCACTGTGCAAGGTACTGTTTCATTCCAACACTTAAAAGATCACAAATGACATTTCCAATAGATCACAGTTTGCATCATGAATGCCATCATACTTGACCTCATTGACGGCACCACTAAATTATTGTTCTTTTGCACTTCTGTAACATGAAGGTGGCAATAATCCTCTCTTTATATATGTGTTAATTGGCAGGACATTTGGAAGTTGAAAGTGGCACTTCAGCCTTCCAACTGCAAATAATGTGTCAGGACACATATTGATAATGTAATTACGGAAATCACCATTTTTTATATTCACACAAACACACATGCACAAAAACACACACCACACACACACAGAAGACATAATGGCATCAATGATTAGATCAACTGATGACATTAAATATTGCTTCTGCATTGACGTAAATGAGGACATCACTGAAGCCACAAATTACTAATATGCATAACTATTTGCTACCCATTACAAACAGTATTGTTGAGCTATGTATCTATTGCGAGAACATCTATATATTAGTAGTGATAAAGTAGCCTTCCAAATATTAGTAAAGCCAAAAAGGATATTTATTAGTAGTGTGTGCATTTGTATATTCAAATAGCATTACAAATTAAGGTATCACTGAGGACATTCTATTATATTAGTCCCTCATTCAGGGTTTATGGCATCAGTGAAACTACAAATGATTGCTCTTTTCCACTGTGGGAAAACATCATTGTTTCTAAAGGAATCTGTTGCAGAAACACCTGCCTGTTTAAGGTGGGACTGCAATTTTTCTGTGAAAAGTTAATGATGAGATCCAATATTTCTAGTGAGTTACCTTGCAGCATCCTTTATTACTTATGTAGACAGATGTAATCAGAAATGGTATGGCCAATGACCTCATTGGTGACATTACATTCCTCATCACCAGTCACATCACCGCTGACATCACTGAAACCACATACTGTAGCTCTATTCCACATTTTTTTAGTGGCATGAGACACGTTTCTGTATGTATTCATTGCAGGCTCATCTGTAAGTTGAAACTGGTACTGAAGTCTTTCAACCACAACTAACATACACGTATAGGAGGACATGTACTATGTGCACGTGTAACCAAAGCAGCCTTAATTTTCTATGTATTCTAGTTAAAGGGGTGACTTGTGCCGTGGTCCCTCGAGGGAGATATGATTCTGTGTGACCTTTAGCTGACCCAGCAGGAAATAAGTTCCATAACTGTAGTGGCCAATCATTCTGGTGGAGAAGTGTGGCTCACTGGTTAGAGGAGGCAGACCTGGAAGCAGAGGTCAGCCCGGGACCAGGGTTCAATTCCTGGCTCGGCGGGGTCTTGAGTCCTAATATGTCCATGGACTTGACAATTCTCGCTCCGGTGCCTACTCAATTCACGGTTTCACACTCTGCGACTCTGGACAATAGCTTGCTTAATCTCCACAACGCCCCCTCGCGGCGGGATGCCTGGCTTTCACCTTGCGGATACCCTGCCGGGGTTATCTCACAGGGGAATACCAGGACGGGTTCCCTAAGCAAGCGCTTAGAAACCGAGGGTGATTTGCGCTATATAAATTCATGTACATTTACATTCTCTTACTCACAAGGCCAGAGGAGATCCAGCCAAAGTTGGCAACAGTTGCACCCAGCTACTTACCATTTTGATCAGTTGATGAAAATTGAAGTAGTGCAGGCACATCCTGGAGGAGGAGGCAGCAGTGGCTGTGTCATTGTTCGCAGATTCACGTTCAGTCCTCCTCACACCTTGCTTTCCAGCAGAACGTTTTACCAAATACTTTTTTTCTTTTTTTTAATATCACGGTCTACCTCGGCGTGATCCGATTCCCTTCTGAGCCGCAGGCTTCTATTCTTTCAGGGGAAACTGAAACTGTGGAGCTGAAGCTTAACTTGTTAAAGTGGGACTTTGGCCTAGATGACAGCGAAGAAGCTCCACAGAAAGAAGAAGCCGGGACAGATGGCCTGTTAAGTTTGCAAGCTGGTGGTCCTCAGAGAGACCCAGAGAGCCAGCTAAGATCAGAAAACTCAAGGATACAGGAGTTTGGTCCTGGCCAACGTCTGTTGCCTATAAAGAAGAGACTGCTGCATCAGGAAATGGTGAACTCTGTGAGATCAAGAAGTGGGCGGAATTACATTTTTCTGATTAAGAGGCACAATGGCTACCAAGTTACAACTAGAGGAAAAGGCAGATGAAATGTTATCTCTGTACTGAGGGTTAAATTAGTAATACTCTCTGTTCATGTCATATGTACTACAAAACACACATCTACACATGCATATGCTTGAGAATAGGAGGCAGTTTATATTTATTGGTCAGTTCTGCTTACAAGAAAAATCCCTGAGCTACGGGGTTCCACCTGGCCCCGCATGAAGTCCGACCCTTGTTAATGTCTAATCTCCTTTTATAATTCTTATTGACTCTTTTGGTATCGTGTCTACATCATGTGCTGATGATACCCAATTGATCTTGTCATTATGGAAGAGCTCTTTTGGCTCTGAGCTCAATTTAAAAAACTTTTCGAAGTATCATCTGCTGGATGGAGCTTAATTCACTTAAATGTAATACTGACAACAAGGAGATACTTTTATTTGGCCATTTATTTTCTCCTCGGCTGGAGTGGCCTGACAATATTTCACCCCCCCCCCCCCCCCCCCTTCCAGTTAAAGTGGATCACAATCTCGGTGTTACATTTGATTGCTCACTTTCCTTTCATTCTCAAGTCGGATCTGCCTTTGGTACCTGCTTCCCAATAAATCGATTTTTTGAATATCCTCCTCAGACGGCTAGGAAAACAGTAGTCCTGGCGCTTATTACTTCAAGATTGAACCACTGCAACAGTTTGAATTTAGGAATTACAATACACCTATTACATAAAGTTCAAGTGGTTCAAAATGCTGCAGTCAGATTCGTTCTGAAACTTCCACCCAATAGTTCAGTCTCTCAGGGACTAAGGAAGCTGCACTGGCTTCCAGTCACAAACTGATTTTTTTAAACAGATTCTGACCTTGGTCTTCAGATCCTTCCACTGTTTGGATCTCTCCACTCGTTTTAAACATTACAAGTCGTTAAGAACCTTAAGATCTTCTTACTTTAATGTATTAGACATTCCTGTTTTTAGGCGCAAAGCAAAAGGAGGCAATTATTGCTCCGTATTGGGGCCCAAAATTTGGAATCAGCTCCCTGTTCTACTTAGATTCACAGACAGTGAAATTGAATTTTGGAAACATATTTAGGCCTGGCTTTTTACTTTATTTGGCAGATGTCTGACCGACTGATTTCAATGTTCATTTCTATCCTCTCGGGTACTTAATGCTACATCCTTCTTTGTAGCTGTTGGTCAATTACTTTTGTTTCTGAGTTAGCGCCAGGATGCCCAGTTCCGAGTGCCAGTGCAGTTTATAAATACTTCCTATCATATCATATCATACATAGAACGGCTTCCATCCAGTCTTCTTTATCCAGTGGCGGCTGATAAAATTGAATAGGGAGGGGGCAGGTGGGCCAGTGGGCCACATACGCACACATATACACTCACACCCTTGCGTTCACTTGCACACACAAGCACATACACACATGCTCAAATACACATAAACTCATACATATATACACATGCATGTACCAAACGTTAGAAAACGTTAAGTTTACCAGCTGCAGCACCTCTGGAGGGAAGTCTTGGAAATACCAGAAGGGTTGGGATTGCCGTCTTCTCTAACTTGCTGACCTGAGAAGAAGTGGCAGTCCCTACCTCATCACAGAGTGGGACAGGGACAGTGAAAGTTTCACGTCTAGCCTATTGCACCTGCCCATGCTTGTTTGCATCTTGACTTCAATTTAAAGATAGTGTAATACAGTATAATAGAAGAAACAACAGAGGAATTTTTCAATTAAAAAAAAGGCTCAGTTCCCAAGCAATGTGGCCCTCTATGAACATTCAGGACGGTCCATGCCTTTAGTATTGGTGGCTTGCTGATTTCTGTCTGCACCTTTTCCTCCTATGATACAGAACGTACAAGGAACTACATACAGAGGTACAAGAAGGAAGAGACCATAAAGTTGCAATGGGCACTTTAAATTAGAGAGTAAATACATTGGATGAGTAGTGTGAGAAATGTACAGTCCGTCTAAATGGTGTTTCATCTGAATAATCATGATTTATTGTCTATGATAGGACTCACACTGATGAGTGGATTTCGATTTCAACTAGCTCTTAAGTCTTTCTCAAACATGTTATAATTGGTCATTGAGTATCTTCAAATTTGGTGTTAATCTGCATTAAAGTGCATTAAACTAATCGCTTCTTGTCAGAACTAGGCATTATCCACTAGTAGCAAACAGAAAGAATGTGTCTTAAGGTAAAGGTAGTATTATACATTTAGTTCATTTATGGCCAGGACACCTTTACAAAATGAGTTTGGGTGTGTGCAGTGTTTAGTCAGATTATCAGGAAGGTATCCTTTCCTTGCAGATGTGTGAAGGTTGCTCTGTGTGGGCCAGACACTCCCATGCGGTAGCAGACGGGCATCTGAGGCTGAATGTGAGACAGCAATTTCCCTCTCTTTCACTTAGCTCCTAATAAAGACTGGGGCAGGTAGTCAGGTGCAAGGGTTTGCATCACACTTATGACTCCCAGGTATGTGGAAACTGGGCCTGGATCTCTTATGAATGCTATTCTCCTTGTCTCCATTGCTGATGTTCATTTTAAAAGCCAGGGATGGAGATGGGTGGCTTGATACAAAAGCCGCAAAGAGCAGGCTTTAGCAAGTGCTCAGAATGGAAAGGAAAGCCTTCAGCCAATTGTGCACCTAGTCTCTCTGTCCCAGATTACCGCCTTCAACTATGTGCAGATGTTTTCTGGAGAGGACATGGCGTTTGTCCAGGCTTTGCACCAAGTTCTTGAACCTGTGCAAGCCACCTCTATTCAGAGTCAGGTTTTGGAACAGGGAACGTTCCCTGTCCCCAGAAGCCGATAGCTACAGCCCTCAGACGTCCCCAGAAGCTGATACATACAGTCTTCAGACATGCCAAGTGGTATGTGGACACAAGGTGTCACCTCCTTTGGCCACGCCATACATCTAATCACCCTAGTGACAAAGCCCACAGAGCACAGCCTTCAGCCTCGCCCACAGGACTTTGAGTGCAGAGCATTGTCTTTGTACAAGTCCTGTTCCTACTGCCATTACTTTCAACTGTGCCTAGTGAGGTCTAGGCAGAGGGCATGGAACTAAATCCAACATTGTCAGCAAACAGCTGAAGATGGATGGTAAAGTAAGTTGAACATCTGTCATCTCTTGAAAAAGGAGGAAATTAGAGCCTCTTAAGAGGGATAGCAGGCATGCAAACATAAGCTTACCAGAGGTTTCCACAAGGGTGTCAAAAGCAGCACCTATGATGCTGGCATGCTGGGACAACATATAAACAGAGATGTACATGGGAGAACCCGCCTCAACCTTCTATCAATTAGATGCCAGGCTATACTCCAGAGTCACGTCCAGAAAGGAAAAAGATTACCCCATGAAGTTCTGTTGACATAGGGATCTTCATAGGCAGTTAACCTCAACTTACGTGTAGCATGCCAGCCATTCCAGCAGTAGGCACATTCGCCCTGGCAACAGTCAATATAATGGCACTTGATGTTGTTGTCCTGAGGAAGCCTTTACTCACAGGCCGAAACGCATCGACACCTGATCATAGAAGCACAATAGCATACTCATAGGAACATAAGAATACAACTGAAGGATATTATATGACCTCTTTTTTTGGACGCTCAAGCAATTTCAGGATTGGTTGCTATGCGACCAATAGGTTGGACCACACATTGAAAAAAAAGAAAAGTGGACAACCTGGCATCAAGTAACTGAGGATAGAGAGTAATTGGACTTTTTATAACCAGATCAATAGTTTGATTGATTTAAAAAATATTTTCAATAATGTATTATAAAACGTACTGCGTACATATGATATGTATAGAGGCTAAATTGCTTTGATGGATGGATGGGAAGGGATGTGTGAAGCATTAACTTAAGTAATACTCTCGGTTTAATACACTGCATGTTCAATAAGATGGCATAATTAATGACTGAATAATTTAGCAATTTGTCCCTACAGAGAACCGCTCTTTTGCAGGGGTAATCTAAACCTTTGCATAAAATGTGCGTCGATGATTCTACCTCAGCGCAGCAAATGTCACAAATTAGATTCCACCCAGTTTCCTTCATGCCTGATCTAAAATACAATAAATGAATAAACGAAATCAAAGCTTTTGATAAAAGCTTGGTGGAATGGCATAAGTATATTTTCTACACCTTATCATGAACATCTGACAGATAGTCAGCTAGACATGCTTTTTTCCACGGCATATTCTAAGAGGTATCTCCATGAATCAAGTATACTATTTATGTCCCCGGTGTCTTCTTTGCAACAATGTGCTTTTATCTATTGCTCTTTCAAGTAACTTTTCATCATTTCTCTCCTATCCCTGCCTGCCTCGTGTCTCTGCACTGAAGACTATTTGCCCAGCAGGTCGCATACTCCCCAGATCAGTGATGTGAATAGATGGAGATATATTAACCCCTCATTAAGGTTTGAGGTAGAATATTTCTTTGATATTGGAGCTTCATATTTAAAATCAAGATATGCCACTCTTTTTAGTCATTTCTATGTGGAGGTTGGAAGTTTATCAATATTTCTAGTGTAGCAGTTTGTGTTCATACCTCTGGATAGACACAAGAGGTCCATGTGGGATCTGTAAGATGTCCACTATATTAGAGTATAAGTACCCGGTACAAATACTCACAATACCCTTTACAGTCATCATCTCGGTAGATGCTAGAACACTTGAAGAGGATTACATGATAAATACGATGTGCTATGGAAGTTTGTTTAAAGGTGTCAGAGCCAAGCAAGTTCCCTGTATAAAACATCGTTGATGCTAAATGTGGGGGGCAGTTGCTATGTGGATAGCGTCAGCTAGTGGGGATGTTCCATGGTTCCACGATAGTGTTGTGGGTAATTTTAATTTGGTGTACTTCTTTAGCAACCCGGCAATCCTGGCTTTAGAGATCCCACACTGCAAAGGCAGTTATTCATTTTTCTATCCATCCAAGCTCTCTCACGCACCTGGTTTGATCCTTCCGAGAGAAAAGAACATTGAACCATTCATCCATCTACACACCCAATCATTCACCTTTGCATGTACTCATTCATCCACAAAACCACACACAGACACACATATAGACAAGTATTTTTCAATGATAAAGACCTTCCACTTATATAAAATAAAAAAGGCAGGCCTATTTTATTACCCTTGCTCCCTTAAAAAGAACATGCAGTTGGACCTTGTGTTCAAAATCTTAATCAGGTCAGAATGTCTGCTAAAATATTTCTCAATGGAAACAGGGAGAGTTGACTTCAGAACTGTTAAGTTCTTTTCAGGACATGTTTATTCTGTAAACTTTGTTTTCCCTTTCATTTATACTGCTGTAAGGGTTATGCAGGCCGCCCTGTTCGTTTAGTCAAACTTTTATTTTATAATGCTCTGCTAACTAGGTCATATTAATAAAAAAAAAATCAGCCAAAGTAAATCAATGTAAGCTAATGAACAATGACAATGTGCGAACTCGCCCTTAAAATATTTGTTATTTATTATGGCTTTATGAACCAAAGCCAACATCACACCCATGCAATGCAGCCAACTGAGCACAGATGACCAGTGGATAAAGTTCTACTGAATCCCTCTTCTTGGTTTTCCAAACATAAGGAGAATTTCAAGCAGGCATTAATCTAAAAAGCAAAATAATTTATTAAGACTGGGCCTTCTTAAATCCTTGTGTGCACACTTTCCTTCAAAACACCCTTTGGTTTCATGTGGCAGGTCTCCATGTTCAACGAGTATTTGTGAAAATTCTAGCAACTTTTGCATGGAGCTTGTGCTAAGAGAAAATAATGGCTTACCCCTTTTCGGGTGAATAACCTATCCGCTATCATTCATTTTCAAAGGATGTATAGGTTACACAGAAACCATACAAACAGCCAGAGTCTGATAATGTCATGTTCAACCATGACATGTCATCTCTGCTGCATAGTAGCCTCTGACCTTCAAGGTTGTAGTCTTTAATATATATGAAGTTTTGATATCCCTCCTGGGATTCTGAGGTCCAAGCTGCAGTCTTTTTTTCTATTTCCTGCAGTGATGTTTTAACAAAAGAGCATTTGAGGGCACAGGAGTTCCCCTGTCTCTTGTTTCAAGCTGCACCTAAGCACACTTTCCACTCCAGATCATGGGCAGCCAGGCTCTGTGTACTGTCGATTCAATTATCCCACCTAAACGCCCTCCCTTCCCAATGATGATAGTTGATCCCAAGTCACTTGCTCAAAAGTCTCCCTTGGGCTCCATTGACTCCTCTGGTCCTGACAACAGACACAAATCAGCTTGGATGGGCCACTTCTCAAAGGTCCCTTTCCAACAGAATGCATGGTCTTGGTTTTGCCTAATTCCATTGCTAGTTCTCCTGACAACTCAAAGTATCTAGATGATCTGTTAGGCAAGAGGAGCCGCCATCAGCTGTTCATCAATCTAGTCTGCATCTTTACAACTCAAATAAGTGCAATAGTACCAATACAGTTACAATGGATTTAAATGAGATCAATACACCCCAAGTCTACCCAGTGCTTCAGGCGAAGGGAGCAATAATTTCCACTTTGACAAAAATTGCAGCTCTCTTGGAAAACCATTGGTACAACAAACAGCACTGTTGAAGGATGTAAAAGAGAAGTCTGAATCGACATCCAACATAATGAATTCTTTGCTAAAGTTACAACAGTCTGTAACCAATATGGAGAATTACACTGGCAATTTGTCTCTTTTGTTCGAGATGCTATATTATCTTCAGCTTCTCCCCGGCAAATTGAGTCATAGCCCATTTATTATTTCTACAATTCCACAACCTTATTCAGTGAATTGTGGAGCCATTGTATATTCGGCTACCCACGCATGTCCGATTGATGCTACAGATAATGATTCAATTTATATAACAGAAGTCAAGTTAACTTCAGGGTCTGAGCCACCTAACAATATCATGAAAACCGAATCGCAAGAAGTTTTTATCAAACTCCATTGTAAACAATTCAGCAGCTGTGGTTCCTATCCAAGAGTCCAATGGTGAGGATTTCCAAACATATATAAGTAAATGCCGTCTGAAAAAAGTGAAGAAGCTGAATAAAAAAGTAAAATAGTGTGACGCAGGCTCTTACTAGTCATTCAGGTTCATCCCAATCAGGCAGCACTGGCAATTTATTCCAATTATTTGTCAAAAGGCATGCCCGGCATACTACGAGCTCTGGAGATATCAACATTGAATCAGGCACCACAAAGATGACCAGACATATCTTTGAGTCCAGTTGGAACAATAACCAGTAATACTTCGCCGCCCGGGCCAAACAAGGAAGTGCCTTCTTCTCTAACAATGATCTATCCTCAGACTTCATTGTCAAGGTCAGATCTTCCTTTTGAAGGCTCATATTTTGTCAAAGCAATCGCTGAGAAGTTTGCCATACTTGCAAAAGCCCTCTTCAAGAATACAAACTCCCAGTCTCCTCCAATTAAAGTCAAATATCCTGCGACATCTCAAGCAAATCCAATCTCATGAACAGGCTTACTAAAAGAATTTCTGAATTTAAATACACCAACTGCCCATTTGGTGAAGCATCATGCTCTCGTCTCAAATAATGGCAGGGGGGGAATTTTGCTAATCCCACAAAACATATGTTCCCAGGATCTTCTGCCTTTGATAACCTTATTCTTGACTTCATCCAAAATTTTGTTTCAGAAGGTCACTTTGAGGTCTTAAATTATCAGCATATACTGGAGATCTTATCACAGTTTTAAAACATCAAGGATTTATCCTCGTCAGACCTTTTGCAAAATTAAGTTCATCCACAGCCCCACCGCCTATGTGGAAGCAAACCATACAACCTGATCAGCAGCGGTAATTGCGGAAATTATTTGGGCAAGGAAATCGGATCTAGCTGACTCTGGCACAATTCTTAGAAGACCATCCAACGTAAAATATCCACAGATATTGCGACAATCTTCTTACAGGCATAAACCCTCCGAATCTCATTCAACCAATTCTAACTAGAAAAATGATGTTAAAATTTCAACAAAATAAAACAATCTGTTTATTAGTATCAGTAAGAGCCTAGAGCAAGATTGACAGGGCAGTTGTCAATTCCACCTGACCAATATACAACAACTCAGCCGTTAGTAGCATGTACCCAGCCACAATGAAATAGGATTCCAAGCTGACATCCATCTGCAGCTGTGTTCCTTGAAAGTTGATGGGAATTGACTGCCACATAGAATCTAGTGGCAGTAATTTGATAACATTCCTTTCTGCACCTCACATAATTTGTTTACAAGAGCCCTGGAAGCCGATACCATTTAGGCTTATAAATGATCTCTCATTAAGTTTTAGCCAAAAACAGCACTTTAGGGCATCCAAGCGGAGGTCTTTTGATGCTAATAGGCAAACTCATCAAGCTGGTCTCTAATAGGATAGAATCTAATTCTTATTATTTTTTTAGGTGTTATAAGTGGGCACAAAAAGGGCAATCAACTTTTAATTCTGAAAAAAATCCTTGATGCTGCCAGTGCTAGAAGAACTCAAAAATATTCTAGAATAGTATCAATCAAACCCAGTAATAATCACAGGTGACTTTAATGACAACCTTTCTTTTCTATTAACGTTTTTCAACATTTTCTTCAAAAATTCATATCTCAAGTGGATTTGACTTTAATACACCGGTTCAAGAGCCTGGCTCCGAATAAATGGGATACTGTCAAAATAATTCCCCATAATAGCAGGCAACCAAAATGGTGCAAGGTTTAAACGGCAAGTCATAAGAATCAGAAGTCAAGAATCAAAACACGCATGCTCTGTTGAAAGCGTGTGGGAGATGTGGCGTATGTGAGAGACATGAAAATTGATGAAAGGCTTGACAGTATAAGAGACAGACACTACTGAGTATGAGAGTAGTCCTAGAACCACATGAGATTGGAGGAGGCTCACACAAGAGTGGCATAAGTATTTTTGCAGTATTGAAAAAATAACTCTAGGGCAGGTAAGGGGAGTTATAGTACTGACAAAGCATAGACTGAATTGAGAGGAAGAAACTTTAGATTCTTAAGTATGCTGGAGGAAAAGAAGGGTCAACACGGAATTTAATCAGCTCTCAAGTCACTGAGAAAGCTACTGTGTTTACAGGCGGCAAACAAGAAAGGAAAGAAACAGTGGGACAGTCAACTGTAAAAGAAGATCTCTGCATGTCGTTTATTCATATTTTCTGGAGCCAGGATTCACCCTTTAAGAATGACTGGATCGGAGGATGACTGTACAAATCAAAAACAGAAGCCATAGACCCAAAGAACCATTTACTGCAGTGGATCTCAACCCTAGATTAAAACCGAGGGCCTTCTTCAGAGTTTGCGGAACGGGATATCCCACCACGGTTCAACAGAGTCCCATCCACCAAACTCTAAATGAGGGAATAAGATGGGTCAATTCAGGAAATATTCGTACACAATTAGTCCAAACAGAAAGGAGTGTCCCTTTTTTAAGTTTTACTAACAGGGAGCTGGATGTTTCAAGATGGATTCAAAAGGGCATTTTACAGTGCGTATAAGAGTGCTCCTCTAGTTCTCTTTTACGTACTCTTACCAGCATTTGTGATTTTGCCGCTTTGAGTCGTAAAAGGTGCAATGCTATATGTAACTAAACATAAACAAATCTTGGGCCCGATTTACAGAAGGAACTTAAGACTAAATCCTAAACTTACTACTATTTGGAATTCACAGAATGCACTTACTACTTTCGGGATTCACAGAGTGAACTTACTACTTTCGGGATTCACAGAATTAACTTACTACTTTCGGTATTCACAGAATAGATTTAAGACTACTAACTTTACGTCCGCACTCGAGCCGGAAATTCCGGCCCAGAGGTGGAGCTTGCGGCTTGGAGGCGGAGCTTCCGGCTCAGAGGTGGGGATTTAGCCATTGCTGAAATCTCCATTTCTAGGCCGCAAGCTCTGCCTCCGGGCCGGAAGCTCCGCCTCCGGGCTGCAAGCTCCGCCCCCAAACCAGAAGCTCCGCCTCCGGGCCAGAAACTCCACCTCCGGGCCGGAATTTCCGGCCCGAGTGTGGACGTAAAGTTAGTAGTCTTAAATCTATTCTGTGAATCCCGAAAGTAGTAAGTTCACTCTGTGAATCCCGAAAGTAGTAAGTGCATTCTGTGAATGCCAAATAGTAGTAAGTTTAGGATTTAGTCTTAAGTTCATTCTGTGAATCGGGCCCCTTGTGTGTGAGGGGAAGGACACATGAAAGGAAAGGAAGCCCGCAACCAAGAAAGAAGATCCAATCTTATTAAATCAACCACAGTCCTGTAAACTGCGGCAAGTAATCTACAGAGCATTCCTATTACTCTTCAATGGAGAATAAAAGATGCATAACTGACCTTCGGGTGTCTCTAAGAATCTCATATCTTTCCAACTTACAGCTACTATTTGTATTGCTATTGCTCTGTTTGGATTCATTTTTGTCTCCTCAAGGGGGGCCAAAATGAACTCTATGCTTTAGAAATTAGTTCAACATAAAACACTTGAAAAATACAACACCACTTACTAAATCAAATATTGCATCTCAACAAATACATTTTCAAGTGGCTGGGGACTCAGTGAACTAATGCATCCACTCCTAAAAACCTGAGTTTGACCTCATGATCACTAGTTCAAATCCTAGTGAGTCTACCCAGCCTTTCATTCTTTCAAGGTCGATAAAATGAATGCCACTGAATTGAGTAACAATAAGTTTGTTTTATCTAGCACCAAGATGCCCGAGGGGTGAACGTTTGCTTTACAAACATACACATTATGTCATGAGAAAATTACAGAGGTGACACATAACCTATTATTGTCTCTGATTACAAATGTTTAAACAGCAGTGTTATTTAAAGCAGTATATATCGATATATATATATATATATGCTCAAAGGTTGCCCACCTGGTTGGGAAGCACTTTAGGACCAGCGATGCCTCTTGGACTGAGCAGCTCTTGTGTTGCGGCCTGACGTGTTTCGCTTAATTGCTTTCTCAAAGGCCGATTCCTTCAGTTCTCCAGCGGCTTGCGCAGACATTAAAATCACTACTGCCGACTTGTTTCGTCAATTTCTCGCACTGTTTTGTGGGGCATGTAGTGTTCATGCTGTGCTCATTAAACCTTGTATAGGTGCCAGGAGACTTCAGTTCTCTGATGCATGCCCTGTATGGGCCACAGGGGCTGGAAAGTCTTTATTTTGGGTGCCAGTCCTTCCGCAGTAAACCGGGCAGATTCCCGACTCGGCGGCCCGCAAACGTTAATGCGGTAGTGCTCCCCCGCGGCAGGGCTGCCGCGTGTAAATGTATGCTCAAAGGTTGCCCACCTGGTTGGAAGCACGAGTCAGGAATCTGACCGGTTCACTGCGAAAGGACTGGCACCCGAAATAAAGACTTTCCAGCCCCTGTGGCCCATACAGGGCATGCATCAGAGAACTGAAGTCTCCTGGCACCTATACAGGGTTTAATGAGCACAGCATGAACACTACATGAAATTGACGAATCAAGTCGGCAGTAGTGATTTTAATGTCTGCGCAAGCCGCTGGAGAACTGAAGGAATCGGCCATTGAGAAAGCAATTAAGCGAAATGCGTCAGGCCGCAACACAAGAGCTGCTAAGTCCAAGAGGCATCGCTGGTCCTAAAGTGCTTCCCAACCAGGTGGGCAACATTTGAGCATATATATATATGCTCCCCACAATTGTAGAACAGACCAGCACTCATGTTAGTTCAATCCAATTACAGATTTATTGGCGAAAAATTACACTAAACGGCAGAGGTTAGGTGGGAGTTCATTTTTGCGAAATCTGTTTTGGCTAGGAAAGCTCTTCCCTTGACTTTACGTAATATTCAAGACTCAGTGATCTTCAAAAAAAAGTGTAAAACTTTCCTATTTGAATAGTGTCTTGGTTAGCGGATCCTTTTTCTGAGCGCGCGCCGGGACACTCTTCTGAGTAGCTGTGGGCGATATATAAATGGAGTTAACTTAACTTAACTTAAACAAACGCGTTCCTGAAATCCTGCCTTTGTCAATGTCAGCGACCCATGTTGCCTTGGCAACATTTAAACACATGATAGCTCATTGATTAAAGAACAGACAAACAGTGATTAAACTACTATGGGGGCCATCTTGGAGAGTGTTTCGTTATTCACACAATTCATTCAAATAGAGCACTATGCATGTATTGCAATAGAATCTGTATGATAGCTCTTATCAAAATAAGGCAATTCATTATAACTACGTCATATATACATATTTACAGTATTTACACACATCATTGTCGTAACCAGTTGCTCATTGTTTTACACTAAAACATCACGCCCTGGATGGACCAAGCGAGCTGTAAGTGTTACTAAAATGCTTCGAAACCATTATATATTAATGCGCTTACCCCTTCAAACTGGTACTGTGTTTAACTGTTTAGTCACACCCTGTATTTTATATATATAAGTTCTATCGAATTTCTTTTTTTTCAATTGATGGTAAACATGAACATTTGTGGTCTGCTATCTTGTGAGGATTGCTTGCATCAGTGTTTTTGACTGTTTATATTTGCATCACCTTGTTACAAACTAGCAGTGTCACTGTGTTTAGAGAATAAAATGCTGCAAAAACGGTAAGCAGCATAGGGTACCTTCCAACGTTTGAAGGAGTGAGCACAAAATTCAACATCCCAGTATAAACATCAGTGTGCCTTGAAGGCTGGGTGTTGCTCTACGTAGAATTTCATTCATCGCTCTTGGAAGTTGGAGGCTTTCATGCTTGTATGATAAGGCTCTTTCTCAGTATTTTTCAACTGTTGATACATACACAGTAATTATGGGCAGATTTACCAATACTTTGCACTGCTGCATGGTCTGCAAAGTGACACAATTTGGCTAAACTATTGGTAGGATATTTACTTTTGCACTGGGAAAGTGCTTTGCTCCAATTTCCGTGAATGCTAGGTGGCACTTCCTGCGCACTACCCATTGACGAAAAGTACTATCTGCTAAAATTGTTAGACTGGATTTTGCTTTTCAATCAAAAGAAGCATTAGATGGAAAAGTGAGGCATCAAGGGTGCCCTCCACTCAACATCAATACCACATACAAAAGCCCTTGTCGCGCATCACACGTCAAGACAGAGGTTTTTATGGGTCCCACTCCTCCCTTACAAGAGAGGGAGGTACTAGTTTTACAGAGGAGAAGTGTGGCTCAGTGGTTAGAGGCGGCAGACCCGGAAGCTGAGATCGGCCCGGGACCAGGGTTCAATTCCCAACGCAGCAGGGTCTTGGGTCAAATGTTCAGCGGACTCGATAATTCTCGCCTCGGCGCCTACTCTAACCTTGGGCTCCACTCTGCAACTCTGGGCAATAGCTTGCTTAATCTTCACAACGGCCCCTTCAACGCCGGGGATGCCTGGTCTCACCTTGGGGGTGCCCAGGAGGGACCATCTCACAGGGAAAGCCAGGACAGGTTCCCCAGCGGTATACAGCGCCAGGACACTCCGAGATGGAGTAACAGTGCGCTTTACAAGTATACTTCATTCATTCATTCATTCTAGTACCTGCATATCAACTGGCCGAATCTGTGTGGATTTTTTAAGAGATTAAAACAGGTCCCCTGCATTATGCTGAATCCTACCAGTGTAGGTAAAGTAAACAAGTATATATAGGAAGTGCCTCACATAAGCAGCCACAAAAGAGCGATTGGAAGGTTCTCGACAACTTGCTCACTCTCTCATCAGCACTTCTCTATAATAGGGAACGGAACCAGCACCCAAAACATGTGTAGAAGAATATTATGTGTGTGTATAACCTAAAAACTACTATTTGTGTATGGTACACATCTGAAATTAATTCTTATGGATCCCTGTAAAGGGAGGAGAACTTCTTCCACACAAGCACAGAAGAATTTAAAATAGTTACAGAAAGGCACACTGCATCCGTCTTTAATTTGTAGTGCCCGCACTCATGATTAAAAACCATACCCTGTCTAGACGATTTTAAGCTGAACGACTGACATGTTTCATTGCCACTTCACTTTTTGGCAAATTCATCAGGGCACGGGGACCCCATTCCACCCATGAAGTGTAACGGACCACTCGGCTACCAGGGGGAGCCTGTTAGCCGCATGCCTATCAACAGACTGCAGGCAGGAGACAGGAAACAGATTTAGGGACCAATACTCAGTTGCCACCGGGCTCGGCGTTTTCGCGTCTGAGCAACCCGAATGGGCTTTGTGTCAACAACAATACCTCTTTAAGCCATGCATAATGTTGGAGAAATCTTTTTATATGTCCTAACATTTCCCACACTGCCTGTGTGCTGCACTGTAAAGCATGCATCCAATGCATGAAATATGTAAAGTTTGTCTAGGCATAAGATTTTGGACTGGAAAGGTACCCTTTCAGTATAAAACCTATGCTAGACATGACTTCAGTATGGGGCAAAGGTGGGTGTGTGATGCTAGAAAGCCTATTGGTTGTTGCACTGCACTGCGCTATATTTTAGTAAACCTGCCCCTTAGAGGGTTGCAATTTTTTTTATCACTATAAAAGTTAGCAAATTTGCCAATGTATGATTTCACGAGAGTTGTGTAGATTCACAGTTTCAGTTTATCTTTGTCTTCGCAAGGTTTCTCCATAAATTTCAAGTATTCACTGCGGTAAAACCCAGCCAAGGACCTCATTACGAGTCGGATGGTGTTTTCCGACCTGTGCATAAACCCTTGTTTAAGCACGGGTCAGAATTACGAGTTGGAAGGGATTTAATGTATCCAATAATAATCGGATGTGTTAAGTACCTCAACCTTCATTACATTTCGGCATGTCAAACCTGCTGAAATTTAAGGGAGAAAGGCATACAGTATTTTTACCATATCATGAAAAGTTTGTAGCATTAAGCACCAAAATCTGCATGTTACTCCCTAAAAACTCATATTAGGTGCTATTTATCGAACCCTATAAATAACATACTCTGTGGTATCTTAAATTATCAAGTAAGATAAATAGCCCCTATGCTCGTAATCGGGGCCCAAGATGGAAAGACTTTTACTCTGTAATTTTTCAATTTGTAGAGTTTTTTAAGCACAATGCCAAATTGATGCAGTATTTTTCACTGCAAATATACATTTTGCAACAAAGGATGTCACAAAAGTCATTCTTTTTACACCAATGGGCAAAGAGTTCCACTTTGCCCCTTTCTTAAATAGCTACGTTTTCCATAAAACTTCTGGCAAAGTGTGGTGCTTCCATACTTTCAGACTCAACGGCAAGCTTACCTTTGTCTGAGGATTACCATCGACAGCATGGCAGCGGCTTTTCTTGTCAGTCGACTGATTTGAATCTGCTTGTTAACCATTGTAAGCAGCTTTCGTGCGAAAAGATTTGTTGACTATGCCAAGGTTTTTTAATTGAATGTTGAATTTTGTAGGAACGTGGCGCAGTTGATGCCGCATTAGTGACTTCAAAGGCGACTACCTGCTGTGAATCCTGCGGCTGAGTTGTGTGTGGCCGGCAGGTCATTCTCTCACATACAGCAAGTTGCAGAAGATCACAAGGGCTTCCCCAGCTGTCACAGTCACAGAGTTCTTAAATGGTCACAACAAATTATACTTTTTGGGGAGTATCAGTGAAAACACTTTTTTCAAATGTAATTAAAATATTTGGAGTTGAAGACGGGCGTAGGAAAATTCAACTTTTTTTCTGGTGGCCACATTTTTTCAGACTGGATTAATTGGTGTAATTGACTATGAGCACTGAGAGTCTGGGAGCAAAAGTACAGGCCACACCCCTTCAATGGAGTATGAAAGCTGCAGAAATGACCTTCAGGGATCATTTAGAAACTCATCTCTATCCAACTGCCAAATGTTCTTTATTCCTGTTGTTATTGCTGGTTTTGGGTAAGTTCTTGCCACACCAAGGTTGTGAAATTATTGTAACATAAAAGAACACTTGAAAAATGCAACTCCACTTTCAAAATTGGATTTTGTATCTATATGAACAAACCTGACAATGTGAGAAAATTCCAAAAGTCATACATTACTTAATGTTGCATCTTATTAGAACTATTTATTTTGAAGCCTGTTGAATATGTTCTGAAATATCTCTGTTAAATAAAACTGTGGTTTTATATGCAAGTTCCTGCTTGATTGTTAGTCTCTCTGCAAGTTGCAGAATTCATGACAGAAGAGCACAAGGACTTAACCGGATGTCATTTCCCAGAAGATTTCATTTTTGTTGCGATTTGTTATAAAAAACGCTGTCTAATATTCTGTACTCGAATGCGATTAACATAAGTGTTTCGAGTCCAAGATGGATGTAGGAAAGCGCATCTTTTTGTCTGGTAGAATTATTTCAGACTGGATGTTCTGGTCAAATTGACCTTGAGCACTTAAAATGCTAACTAGTGCATGTGCTCTCTCTTTGACACACGGTAAAAGTTCTGAATTCTAATTCACACACACCTATGTCATGGAAAGTGGTGTCGAGGTCAGATGTGCGCCTTTCAAAGCAAGTCTTGCACACTGACATTGAAGGCCTCCATTGCTATAGCCAACGCTGCAGCCAGCACATGTCAAACGGAATCGAAATTTGCCTAGCTTACGTAACGGTAAGTTTCAATTCTATTAAGGACACGGAGGCGAGGATTATGCTATATCTTCCTTCGCTTTATTAACATAAAGAAACCACAGCAGCTTAGGAAAAGATATAATACGAACAAAAAATGCTTTAAACATAAAGCATTGACGTAATGTTCAACAAAAAATCAACAACAACTCCCAAGAGTCTCTTTGCGTATAATAATAGTCCATAGTCCTTTGTCTCTGTCCATCAACACTATATAACCGGACTTCCCATCATCTTCCTCCTCTTTCTTCGCGCAGATCACGCTTAAGCCTCATTGGTCCTGTTTAGCACCGTCGTTGCCTGTCAAAAAAGGAACAGCATCAGCGAGGTGGCCCAGGAAAATGCGACAACAAGGCGAGGAGCATTCAGTGAACAACACAGTACTGACAACGTAAAGGAAAACGCTTTACTTACTGCCATACGGGTGGGTAGAGACACCACTGTAGTCCGGGTGGGATAATCATCGCCTCCGTGTCCTTAATAGAATTGAAACTTACCGTTACGTAAGCTAGGCAAATTTCGATTCTATGTCAGGACCGGAGGCTTCAGATTATGCTAGTTTAAAGCTTACTTACCACCAACTGAGCTAAATCCACCACCGGCTTAAAATAAAACCTCTTGAAGGTGGAATCCGAGGACCAGTCCGCCGCTCGCATAAGGTCCTCCAGACGAGCACCCACCGAGAATGCCTTAGAGGCCATGGCCCCCCTGGCGGAGTGTGCTCCAAAGAGAGAAGTATTGATGCCCGCTTCGTGCATGACCCACCGCACCCACCGAGCAATAGTGGGGGAGGAGACAGCTCTGTGTGGCTTCCGCAGGGCAATCAACAACTGACGCTCGCCCGGAGGGCGCAGATCCAAGGTCAGGTCCTCATATGCTTTGAGGCATTGCACGACACACAACTTAGGAGTGTCAGTAAAAGCTGGATAAGAAATGGAACGCGACGACGTCTTAGTGCGTCGGCCCACCGTAAAAGTAACCCCATCCGGGGAAAAAATGCGTGCAGAAACATCCAGCGCGCGCACGTCCGAGACGCGCCTACAAGAGACCAGACATAACAACATGGCTAATGTCGCCGAGAGCTCCTTAAGAGACAGATAAGAATTCGCTGGCCACGACAGGAACAGATTCAGAACCAAATTGACGTCCCAAAGGACGGAGTACCTGGGTTCTGGCGGCAGAGCGAGGCGAACCGCTCGCAGAAGCCGGCACACAAAAGGGTGTTCCCCTACCGGATGGCCATCGATGTTATCATGGCCCGCAGATATCGCCGACCGGATAGCATTGATCGTCCTATACGCTAAACCCTTGTCGGCCAAATGAGCCAGGAAATTCAGCACGGGAACAAGGCCGGCGACCATGGGATCCAAATCCCTTCGTAAACACCAACGCATCCACTTAAGCCAAGCGGATCTGTAACGCTTCGTCGTACTATCGGCCCATGCTTTGGAGAGCAAGTGCGCAGCTGACCCCGAAAGGCCCGGGAGCGTCCAGCGTCTCCTGAGAGCCTCCACGCCACGAGGCGGAGAGTGTTCTGCATGACGAGAGGGTGAGGTTCCTGATCCGGGCTCGTCAGGAGCAGAGGAAACAGGGGGAGTAGGATTGGAAAATCCCAAGAAAGTTCCAGAAGAACCGGAAACCATACTTGAGACCTCCACAGCGGTGTAACCAACACCAGTTCCGCACCCTGGCGGCGTATTTGAGCCGCCGTTCGCATGATCATGGAGAACGGGGGAAACGCAAACGGCTGTTCCCGACTCCAATCCTGCAAGAACGCGTCCGTGGCCTCCGCCAGAGGGTCCGGCCTCCAGCTGTAGAACCGCGGCAGCTGGTGGTCGAGACGGGACGCGAAGAGGTCCACCGAGAAGGGGCCCCAAAGGGAGTGTAGCCACCGGAAGACTCCCGGATCCAGTTTCCACTGGCTGGCATCCCTGAGATGTCGAGAGTGCCAATCCGCTACTTGATTGGATTGGCCTGGCAGATACTCCGCCGTCACCGCAATGTGACGAGACAGGCAATAATCCCAGAAGTCTTTCGCTAAGTCCGCCAAAGCGCGGGACCGAGGACCTCCCAGGTGGTTCACATATCGGACCGCCGAAATATTGTCCATCCGTAGCAGGACACAAGCCTTGACCGAATCTTTGGTCCAACAGCGAACCGCGAAGGAGCCCGCAAGGAGCTCCAAACAATTGATATGCAATTGTTGTTCTTCTGACGACCAGGCGCCGCCGGTGGAAAAATCCCCGCACCGGGCGCCCCAGCCCGACCTGCTGGCGTCGGATTCTATGATCAAGTCTGGAGCCGACCCGAAGATCGCTCGCCCATTCCATGCCTCCATGTGAGACAGCCACCATGACATCTCCTCCTTCACTTCGTCCGTGAGGGGAACCCACTGATCGTAACACATCCCACGGCGCAAGTGCTGCGCCTTCAGGCGCTGAAGAGCCCTGTAGTGCAGCGGGCCTGGGAAAATCGCCTGGATGGAGGACGATAGAAGACCCACCACCTTGGCGACATGGCGCAGTGACGTACGATCCCTCGCGATCGTCTGCCGAAGCAGGTGTCGAATCTTTGCGACCTTCCGACCCGGTAGGCTCAAGACCGCCTGTACCGAGTCCACCACGAAACCTAAAAAGGTGATCTGCTGAGTGGGAACCAAGACCGACTTGGAGCCGTTGATGACAAACCCCAGTCTCTGAAGCAGGCCGACAGCTTGACGCAGCTGTCCTGCCAGTACCTCTGGGCACTGCCCCATGAGGAGGATGTCGTCTAAGTATACTATCATACGGACCCCTTGACTTCTGAGAAACTCCACTACCGGGTGGAGGACCTTCGTGAAGCACCACGGGGCCGAAGAAAGGCCGAACGGCAGGGCGGTGAATTCGAACACCTTGCCGTCCCACAGGAATTGTAGGAAACGACGATGAGGGGGGTGGATGGGAACGACCAAGTAGGCATCCTTGAGATCCAGTCGCACCATCCAATCCCGAGGGAGGAGCACGTCCCGAAGGAGGTGGATCCCCTCCATCTTGAAGTGACGGTAGACCAACCACCCATTGAATTCCTTGAGATTGATCACAGGCCTCTTGCCCCCATCCGTCTTGTCTACCAGGAAGACGTTGCTGAGGAACCCATGTGGGTGGCGCGTTGATAGACGGATGGCTCCCTTGCGCAGCAAGTCCGAGACTTCCCCGTCTATCAATCGCGCGTCGGATTCTGAGAAAACCATCGGGCGCGGGGGCCTCACCTGAGTTGGTTGGTCGTGAAACTCTATATGGAAACCTCTGACAGTTTGCAAAACCCAAGCATCGGCAGTGAGCAATTCCCACTCCCCGTAAAAGCTTGCCAGCCGCCCCCCAATCGGAACTTGATCCAAGCAAAGTACACTTACCGGGGGCATTTCCTTGTCCGGAGTTCTTCTTGAACCCTCTGCCACCATAGCGCTGTCCCCTCGTGGGGTAGAAATTGGTGTAGTTGGCCGAGGTCTGGTACTGACCTCTTCCGGAGCCCTGTCCACGGTTGTTGGTCTGCTGACCACGGCCGATCGCGCGGCCCCTGCCGCGACCGGCCCCTCCAGAAAAACGCTGGTGGAACACCCTCTTGATGCTGGACTGGTCCTTGTCCAACGACGTGAACGTATTCACGAACTTTCCCAGCTCGCGGATGAAAGGCTCACCGAAAAGGCCACCCTGGGCCACGGCACCTGCCTCCGACGAGGCCAGGTCCCCCAGCTTCGGATCCAGCTTGATAAGGAGCGAACGCCGCCTCTCCGTGGATAGGGCACAGTTGGCGTTGCCCAAAAAGACGATCACCCTCTGGGCCCAGTTGGAGAGCACCTCCGGTGAAATGGCGGTGCCATTTGCTCGGGCCTCCTCCGCCATATCAAGGATCTTCGTGGCGGGCCCGACCGCATCCAACAGCTTGTCCTGGCAGGCCCGCCAGGACCGGTCGATCCCCTTCCTGGGGTCCTTCATGAATTTCGCCAGGAAGGTGGCCATCTTGGGGTCCAATTCTGGCGTCATGGCCACTTTCCCCTCCAGAGTAGGCCGAGGGCATTCCCCGCGCAGGCAACCCCTCGCCTCCTTCTCCAGGGGCTTGCGCAGCCTGCCCGCGACAAACTTCGCCACCGTCTCCCCCGGGGCCCAGGCCGCGGATCGGGGGTGGACGATCTCGTCCGGGTCCAGCATGCCCGACTCGTCTCGGGGCATCTCCTTTCCTGAAGGCGTCGGGAGCCAAGAACGGGTCGACTCCCCGTCGTCATCCGTGTCCGGAGAGTCGTAGATCGGGGAGGCGGGCGCCGTCGACAGGTCGCCCGAAGTGCCAGGGCCTACCAAGGGCGTCGGAGGCACCGCCGTCGCCTTGGCCAGGAAGGCGTCTCGAAGACGCTCGAAAGCGCCCTTATCCACGCCATGGGCCTCCGATGAGGGCCCTTCACCCCGGGGTCTCTTCGGAGCGGGCGGCAACCCGCCGGACGTCCCCGGGAGTTCGGGGGACGGAGGCACCTGCGTCGCTGCCAGCTTCGCACCTTCCTCCACGATGCGGGCCGAAAGGCGGTCCTCCATGGGTCCTACCACCTCCGTCACACAACGATAGATGGAGTTGTCCACCGCCTGGTAAAACTCGTCATCCTGCAAGTAGGGGCAGGCCTCCTCCTCGTACTCCCCTTGCATCTCGGAACCAAGGGGCAAATGCGGGGCACCCAAGAGGGCGGCAACCGAGAAAGTTCTCGAATGTGGGCAGGCCCAGCGGCTGCGATCACGTTTTGGGCCAGCTGACGTGGCAGGTGGGCTGCACCAACCCCCAAGCGCGCAGACCCTCCTCGCCGGGACCGGGTCTACGTACCCCTCAAGCGCGCTAGGCCACACACGGGTAAAGAGGTGCACAGATCTCGCCCGAAGGCGATTCACGCGGTCAAAACCGCTGTACAGACCCCAGAGGGCGTCAAAATTGTGAAAGTACAGACCCGGATCACCAGGTGTCAGAGGGGTACGCGAGGGTCGGCCCCTGCGCAAGCAGACCCCACGGCGTGGCTCCTCGCACTGCGGAGGCGCGCCGGAGGGTCGGCGAGGCGACAGGCCGCCCCCTTGCGGTCGATGTACACACCGCACACAAGTGGGAATAAAGTCGCGTAGGAACGACAGAACGTTCCCGCAACCGGGGACTCTGAAAGGGAATAAACCATGCAAGGAGTCCCCAAAGACCGCACACAAGACAATCAATCACAATAAGAGAAGACAAAATAGAAAAGCACTTATCTGGCTGCGGGAGCAGCGAAGAAAGAGGAGGAAGATGATGGGAAGTCCGGTTATATAGTGTTGATGGACAGAGACAAAGGACTATGGACTATTATTATACGCAAAGAGACTCTTGGGAGTTGTTGTTGATTTTTTGTTGAACATTACGTCAATGCTTTATGTTTAAAGCATTTTTTGTTCGTATTATATCTTTTCCTAAGCTGCTGTGGTTTCTTTATGTTAATAAAGCGAAGGAAGATATAGCATAATCTGAAGCCTCCGGTCCTGACATAGAATCATTTCTGAAATATGGAAACGCCTTATTTTCATAAACGCTAAATCCCTCATAAGTAGTGCCATGGAGCTTATAAGGCCTCCTTGCATAATGTGTAAATAGTGAAATGAAATTAGCATCCCTCTACAGTAACAGCTCTCAAATCCAATCTTACTGTACAGATTCAGTAGCTCCTTCCCATTGTCAAGGCCTGCTTAAAAATACAAAGTCATATTTACATACGTTGCCATTTGTAAGGATTAGGAAAACCACCCTCATAATGTTTTAATATGTATCTAAAATCAGAATCGTTGGTGAACGTGGGATTTTGATAAATATACAACAAAGACGGTGGGCATCTCTGCCTGAGCATGCACAGTCACCACGCTGTTTCTGGTCGGTTCCCTCCGTTTTAGAGTCAGAAATTAAAATATTGCTGCTCAGCTGATTACTTGAAGTAGCTTAAACAGAAGAAGGCGCAGAGAGCCTGCTGGTAAACTCCAGCAGCAATCAAAGGGAAGTTAATTACAGGACATCCAACACAAGCTACCTAGGAATGTGAGAGGATAGGACGGCACATGTAGGCAGAAAGAAACTGACAGGCACACTGATGGGCTCCTAGGTAAGTTTGTCTTTGAAGAAGGCATGTCCTACAGATAGCATGGCACCATAAATTTAGGTGGTCTGGACCAAGCCCCTCTAAAGGTTGCTGGGTCCTCCGCACACTTGTCCTGCGGTCCTGCCATTTTAAAAAGACCAGACAAGATGTATTCTGGGATTGTTGCGATAATAATAACCAGTGTGCACTATATGACACATTCATAGATATTTCTGTGCACATCTGGATTTGCAAAAGAACATGAACCTATTACTGTGTGCGCCTGAAGAGAGGATTGAGGTTTGGCCTGCTTTCCCCTCTTACTCAAATTTTGGAAGTGCTTCTCGTGGGTCAGAACAGATGGTCTCCTGTAGTCCTAGGGTGACAAAGGGCATGTAAAGAAGAACCACCAGGCCAATGGTAAGTGGGCTAGAGTCCTGGCTGAAAAAAGTGGGTGAGCTTGAACCCTATTTTTTATCTGTGCCCTGGTAGTTTGGAAGTTTTACCTTGCAGTTTGACAACTTTGGAAGGGACGATGAGAAAAATATTCAGGAACCTGGGATTTGGGAGCACTAAAATGAATCCGCCTGTAATTTACTGTCTCTGAGCTCCTAACCTATGGAGGCTTGGCAACTGTTTTTAGTTTTGTAACTGTTTTTGGTGCAAGAGTGGTCTCTAGTAGTCGCCTCTGGTAATGCACGCAGCTTAACACTGACTTTTTAATTCCCTTCGTTCCTATTAACATTTTTCAACATTTTCTTCAAAAATTCACACCTCAAGTGGATTTGACTTTAATACACCGGTTCACGAGCCTGGCTCCGAATAAATGGGATACTGTCAAAAGAATTCCCCATATAGAGAGTCACACGACAAGGGTGCCCGCTATCCTCAATGCCTTTTGCCCTGGTAATAGAGGCCCTCACTGAGTTGATCCAGGTAGATGCTCAGGTATGGGGCTGGAAATGGGGTGATTCCTGGGAAGATCGGATATCACTATATGCGGACAATATCCTACTATATGTTGCAAACTCAGAGTTATTCCTGAAAAGGCTTAGCAACATTTACCGAGTATTTTGGCCCCTTTCAGGCGTGGGAATTATGTAGGACAAATCACTGATTTTCGTGATATGGCGTTGGAGGATGAGGGACCCCTTCCATTCCCTCTGCAGGTGGCTCCGCACCACTTTAAATACTTAGGCATCTGGGTGTCCAAACTGGAATGAACACACTATAAACTTTAATCTGGCCCACTTCTTAAGGGGTTGGAAAATGAGGTTCAGCACTGGAGATTGCTGCCATTATCCCTTCTTGGGAGGGCAGCAATCCTTAAAATGATCACTCTCCCAGATTTACTTACATTTTATAGAACAGCCCATATGCGATTCCAGACACTTTTTTCCGAACTTTTAGTAGGCTGCTGTGACTCCTGCTGTGGGGAAACGGCTTCTCGGGTATCTCCTCACTCTCAAAGATTGGTATTCAAAGGTGGCATTGCGTTGGCCAATATCTGCAAATACTACAACGCAGTAGAGATCCAGATAGTGAATGGGTGAGCATTTGCCCCATTAGACGATCAGGCATTCCATGTGGATAAAGAGAAACTTGGGTCGAAAGGATACTTATGTATAAAGGGGATGGGGTACGAGACTCATTCCTATAACCCCCCCTGTGGGTAGGGACACAACTAGCCCCAGTGACAGCACTACTGGGCTTGAAACAGTGGGACATAATTGGCCTTTCCACGTTAGATGATTTGTGGGATGCAAATGGAATGGTGCCATTTGAATATTTGAAGACGGAAGACGTGCTGCATCCAATGCAGATTTTTAAACATTTGCAACTACGACATGCCTTAAAATCGGCAGTCCCATGGGGGAGGAAACAAAAAAGCAGTCCCCGGGAAACTTGACTCCTAAATGGGCATATGACATCCAAAGCCATATCCCTTACATATGCCACGCCAACGAGGAAGACACTGGGTGACCTGTCCTGACTACGAGCCCAATGATGTGGGGGAGCGGACTGGAGATGTCTGGAGGGATGCCTTATAGTTTCCCAGGGAAGGATCTATAAATGCTAGCTTTCACTTTATCCAGCATAAAATCTAACATAGGATATATTATACCCAAACACTTCTTCACAAAATCAATCGATCTCAAGACGACTTGTGCCTTAAGAGGCTGTGGACAGCGAGGAACTGTTATGGGAATGTCCTAAACTTGCCCTGTTTTGAAATGTGGAGACACGCCGACTCATGGACGCCACATGTGTCCTAATAGATCTGTGAGCCCCCCTTGCACTGTTAGGTGTCTGGATGGAATCGGATGCAACGATTAACACCAAACTGCTAAATAATCTGGGGAGTACAGAGCGTAAAAGAGGGTTGCCCAAAAATGGGCCAGTAACCTATGCCCATGTTTATGAGCGTGGATGGCAGGAATGGACATATGTGGGATAAGGGAAAGAGCTGTTTATAAGGGTCTGGAATGGCTGCATAAATACAAAACAAATTGGGAAGATGGGGCATATAAGTGGAGGCCAGATCACATAGCAAATGGCTAACACAGAGGGATGCCCTGTGGGGGTGTGTATCACTTACAACGCAACTTTTACGTCGTAATGCTGTTACAACGCAGCTATTACAACGCAGGATCCATTACATCGGATGCCATTACAACGCATGGCATTACATAGCAGATGGTATTACAACGCATACCATTACATCGTAAGTATATATATTTTTTTAATTTTATTTTATATTATATAATTGATTTAATTATTATTAATTATAAATAAAAATAAATAAAAATATTTATTTATGTTTTTAAATATTATAAATTAAATTTATTAATTTAAGTAATTTTTTAAATAAGTATGAGTATAGGAGTATATGTTTTGGGGTACTGAGGTATATGTTTTGGGGTGTTTGGGTATTTTTAGGTTTTAGGGCAGGGTTTGGGTTTTGGGGTACAGGGGTGTTTTTAGATTTTAGGGCAGGGTTTGGGGTTTGGGGTACAGGGGTGTTTTTAGATTTTAGGGCAGGGTTTGGGTTTTGGGGTACAGGGGTGTTTTTAGGTTTTAGGGCAGGGTTTGGGTTTTGGGGTACAGGGGTGTTTTTAGGTTTTAGGGCAGGGTTTGGGTTTTGGGGTACACGGGTGTTTTTAGGTTTTAGGGCAGGGTTTGGGTTTTGGGGTACAGGGGTGTTTTTAGGTTTTAGGGCAGGGTTTGGGTTTTGGGGTACAGGGGTGTTTTTAGGTTTTAGGGCAGGGTTTGGGTTTTGGGGTACAGGGGTGTTTTTAGGTTTTAGGGCAGGGTTTGGGTTTTGGGGTACAGGGGTGTTTTTAGGTTTTAGGGCAGGGTTTGGGTTTTGGGGTACAGGGGTGTTTTTAGGTTTTAGGGCAGGGTTTGGGTTTTGGGGTACAGGGGTGTTTTTAGGTTTTAGGGCAGGGTTTGGGTTTTGGGGTACAGGGGTGTTTTTAGGTTTTAGGGCAAGGTTTGGGTTTTGGGGTACAGGGGTGTTTTTAGGTTTTAGGGCAGGGTTTGGGTTTTGGGGTACAGGGGTGTTTTTAGGTTTTAGGGCAGGGTTTGGGTTTTGGGGTACAGGGGTGTTTTTAGGTTTTAGGGCAGGGTTTGGGTTTTGGGGTACAGGGGTGTTTTTAGGTTTTAGGGCAGGGTTTGGGTTTTGGGGTACAGGGGTTTGTGTTTTGGGTTAATTAAATTATATTTACCATTTTTAAATTAATTAAAATATATTTAATAAATTAAATTAATTTTATTTCATTAATTACATTTTTAAATTAAATTAATTTAATTAAATAAATTATTTCAATTAATTTAATTTAATATCAATTATAAAAATATGTACATTAAGTTAATTTTATTATTTTAATTAAATTAAATTATTTCCATTTTTTATTAAAATTACATTTATTAAATAGATATTAGTTTATTAAATTAAATTAATGGCTATTTTAAAATGTATTTTATTTAAATTAATTAAATTAAATTAATTAAATTAACTTAATAACATTTTTTAAAAAAGGTATACTTACCTATACTTACGATGTAATGCCATGCGTTGTAATACCATCTGCTATGTAATGCCATGCGTTGTAATGGCATCCGATGTAATGGATCCTGCGTTGTAAAAATTCCGTTGTAACGGAATGCGATGTAAAAATCCGCGTTGTACTGACACCAATCCCCTGTGGGACCTAACGCACCTTTTGTGATTGGACATAAGGGCCCCTCTGAGACATTGCTCAGCTCACCGAGCACTTGTGGACCAATAGTATCAAAGTCGATGACTGTCGTGTACCACAGGGTAGGATGGGACGGTGGGGTGGAGGTGGTGAGGGTAGGGCATCATATTTCCCCACTGTGGCGGAACAGAACGTTGATTAAACCTGTTTAAGCTATTACTTTAAAAGAACAATACAAATGTTCTCGAAAAAAGATCCATACCTCCTGACTTCCTTATCCAATGTTTGGAATTTTGGTGTTTCTCTTACTCGTATATTTTTCTTTTACTAAATTAAGATGGGTACTTTACTAACTTGGTTTCCTGACCCTGTTATTTTGGTGCTGCTTCAATACTTTATATGCATTTGACTAACAAGAGCCTCTTGCTTTGTGCTGCAGTCCAGGTGTAAGCTCATGTTTTCCCTTTGAAACTATATGTGCCTAACAGATACTATTAACTCTGCGGGAGTTCATGCCCTTCCAAATGTTTGTTAAGAGTACAATTCAGCTGTGCTTGATAACAAAGAACAGTGCTTAAACGGGATCGGAAATATGCTTGCACTGTACTCAACTGGACCAGTATGTATGTTAAAATACCAGTCTTTGAGACAGTGAGACATGGCCAGTTCTTGGACCATCACATTTTTGGGACTATAACTAAACGTCAGCTAAATGTATCTCTCCCGAGCCCCAGTCCTGAGGCAGAGCCACATGTCTTCAGGATACTGTACCATGAATTAACTTCAAAGTCCTGCCATGTCTTTCAATTAAGATCTCATTACATGTAACCAACAAAATTCTGTTATTTACTTCAACCGGTAAATACCAATGTTGCAGGGTGCAGTTACCAAGCGTGGAAATAAACACTTATTTCGAATTTTGCACATCGGAATATGGCATAACCCAGAAGGTGTTTTTTTAGCACTGATTACAGCATGTTTCACCTTTTCTCTGGCTATTTTCCTTGGACAATCATCAGGCCCTTTCTTGCAAAATATATTTATTGTAAATTAAACATTGTATTATTTACTGCACAACTCAGAATCCTGGTTCACACGCATACTCTTGCCAGTACATGGTTTGGAATGGCCTTGCACTTCAGATTAACCACCAAACTAAAGAAGTGCAGGTAACGCCCTGTGGCAACTCTCAGCCATAGGCTAGCAAATTATTAGGCATACACCATCTTAATTTAGGGTGGAATTCTACTATTAGAATACTGGAATGTTGAGCACTCCATTGAAGATAATGATGTAGGTAAGGTCCCCCAAAGGGCCAGTATACACCTTCTGCTCCAGAATGTTTGTTTTTCTGCTCTTCTTTTTAAATCATAACATTATATTCTCAGTGGCTGAAATGTTCTAATAGCCTTTATAACCCTTCTGCTTCAGGCTATAATGGCTGTTAAAGGCCCTCATCCTTGTCTGTGGCCCAGTTCTATAATTTAACTCATTTTCAGGGCCTTTACCAACTGTTATTGGGCTTAGTTATTATGATGTATTTTATTAGCCATGAACAGAACCTGAAAAACTGTAACTGGTATTTATGTAAATGCAGCAAACAGATTTTTTTCTTTTGACTAAGGGCCTTTTTACGAGTTTGGCGGTCTTCGCCTGGGACTGCCAACGCAGTGATCCCAGGAAGAGCACCAAGCACGTGGTGCACCCGCCCTCCGGATCATCAGTTTACACCAGGGCGGGTGGGCGGTGCTGCCGCGGTCTCACAGTGAGGGTATGTTAGGCTCACAGGAGGGCCTTAAAAGCATACTGCTGATAGAGACTGCAGCACATTCATGCACGGTGTGGCATGCACCATTTCATGTAGACAACAAAGAGGAAACTGGGCTGTTCCTAAAGGAAAGGAAGAGGGGGTCACTAAGGTGCTAGGGGTAGTACTCGAAAGAGAGCTCACCCTGGGTATCCAATATGTTGGATATAATGGCCTCACACACCCTTGCGAGTGTCATGCTTCATCATAGGCAATGCTCCTCGTTGGGCAGGCGGTGCAATGCCCAACGGGCACACCTCAAAGAGGGGCTCTTTATAGGAGATCTTTTATCCAATTGCCTATGGGTGAAGTGTGGGTGAGGGGCCAGGACAGAGTAGATGGTGTGGGTGAAGATAAAATGAGGCACAAGGTACCGGAAAACAATTTTATTCTGGCGGTCCTCTGCCGCAAGTAAAATCAAGGGTAGTCTGTTTTCGCTGGAACTTAGGTTTCCAGAAACGATACAGTTCTACGAGGTGAAGGGTGTGGTCAACATGTTTCTCGCTTCAAGCTCATTGGCTGCGATTCTTCAGGACCTAATGAAACTTACTATCTACAAAAACATGACCTGTAAAAGTATCAGTTTGCAAACAGCACACATGTTGTACTACCTGTTCAACACCTGCTCTTGCCTAAATTGGGAGACAAAAGAGATCGATACCACAGGTAAGTGACAATCTGTGATTCCTATAGTGACCGTGAACACACTGTGATATTGTGACATACTAGTGATAGGTGTAGCTAGTATGTGACTAAAAGCCAAAGTGGCAAATCCAAGGTTGGATATATAAAAACAATAAGTTGCACCATCAATCATCTTAGGTAAAGAGTTAAAAACAGGAGGAGCAAGTTACTCACCTAATGGTTAGAGTAAAAGGTGTCAATAGTACCCAGTAGGTCTGACATCAGGGGAGAAGCCATAGAGATTGAGGCTAGGGAGAGGGGGGTTAAATGTCAGAGGGTGTTGTTAGGATATGGGACAGCCTCTCATATAGCGCCCTCAACATTCGTGTTAATCACTTGCTTATTGAATAGCAGATTATCGGTGGGGGTCGTAAGGTTTGCATGTTGATAAAACCCCAAGTGGCCGGGTTCAGTAAGGAGATAAAACCTCAATCAACTTGAAGTGTAGCTAAAGGTCTGAGAGGTACCCAATGTGGTAACTCTGCCAATGCGGTCGTCTAAGCATAGACTTGTTGTTAAAAATGCCAGCATAACAGACGAAATCATGCCAAACGCTGTATGGACCTGCTCAAAGGACTGAGCCGGGTCGTTAAGCAATACAGTCTCAAAAGGCAGAAAGAGCCAACCGGAAGGTCTATACAAGGTCTATACCAGGTCTATATCAAGATTATTGCCATGCCCACTCTTTTGAAAAAGTTGTCCCTTGTTGTTACTATCCTGCGTTGTGAGGCCGGACCCTCGTGTAAAATTACATGCCATGGGTTAAATTAAACCACTTGACACTAATGGTCGTGCCCCTTCAGGTATGTGTAATAATACAAGTTGGAAACAGTGTGTTACACAAGCGCTTGCGGCGTGGTTCGCCCACACGGTAACACCCAGTCCGTCAACATATAAAAACCAAGGGATGGGAAATGTAATGCGGCTTATTTGTAGTGTACGCACAACCAAGCATGGAGTCCAAACAATCAAATCAATGCACTGTGGGGTATCTAAGGTAGCCCAACGGGTGTCGCTTAAAGCCGGTTGACTTACTTTCTGCTGCCTGAGTCTGCGACGATCATGCCTACCCATCTCTACCGGGTCCGGATAGTGAAAAGCCGGTCTCGCCATAGAGGTTAAGTAGAGCGGTGGGCGTGGCTCCCCAACCGGGAAGGACTGGTGCCGGTGGGTCATGTGGTAATGCAAGTCAATGCGGCGGCCATGATGGAGTGGAGGGGGTAAAGTTCATTGCGGATGTTGAGGAAAATGAATTTTTATGGTCAATTGTGTCCCCTATCGTAGACCCCAACGGCTCCATGTACGTGTTTTCTAGTACATGTAAAGTTCCCTCCACAACCAGCTATGAAGACGCAAATACATTTGCGTCCAACGTTAACATGTCCTCTTTCAGATCCACCATGAATGGGTCCGATATTCAGTTCCCAAGTGTGCCTTGCCAACGTCTTTACATGGTGCACTTTCACGTTTTTATAGCCATGGCGAGTTGGGCCTTGTTTTCTGCCATTCAAGCTTTCTCCTGCCTTCTGTCTCTGGAAACCGCAGCCTGGACTCGCATCTGTACCCATGACCTTTCACTTACTCCCTGCGCGGCTAGCGGTGCCTGGCTCAGCCTGCCGGCCTGCCAAGACTGTATTCAGCCTTCAAGTTATCTGCTCCGCTCCTCGAAAAATACATTCCTGTCTAGTAGTTTTAGGTAAACATCCTTCCCAGCTGCAGAGCAAAGGGCCCGGCCTTTCTGTCTCCATGCAAATAATTCATAGCCTCTGTTACCATGGTAGGCCCATGGCCCCATGCTTTACACTTAGACACGCAGTCACATATGCACGCATTAGCAGTCAGTATAGAATAGCCTCTGCCCGAGAGACCTTTCCTTCTAGATAATACAGTTCCTCAAACACAAGATATTAGATATGATTTGGGATTAGGTTGTTCTGACACTCCAGACTTCTGTCTCCACATGTAGGGCTAAATGTCAAGTCCCCTTCACCCTCCAGTTGCACGTCAATCATACGTCATGCTGCTGCGCGCGCATCTCTGCCACATGTTTCTGCTGACTCTGCAGGATCCTTCTAGGGATCCACCCACTTATGACACCTTTATGTGACGTTTCTAGCACACACCTCCGTGTACGCCCTAGTGCACGCCTATTGTTACGTATTTCTGTTCTTATCTCGTTTCTCTCAGCTGTTACGCCTTCTACATTCAATGTTACTGTATGAAATGACTATATATTTGATTTACTGACAATAATTCATTGTACATGTCCATTGCCATTCCTGCCCTGAACCCTCATGGCGAGGGGCTTCTGTACCTGGTTCGAACCAATTCCTTTTTAAGGAATAAAACCCCTTTTAAACCTCAGATACCACGGATTCTGCCTTCTTATTTTACTGAGTTATTCTTATTGAACTTTACCGTATAAATTCCGCATAGGTAATTAAAATTTACCACATAATTTGGCGCCCGAATAGGAACCCCTCCCCCACCCCACGCGCCGGAGGTGCGTTGCAGGCCTGGCCCCCTGCCACAGCGCTGACGGACAACTACGCGTACCCGCAGGATTTCCTGTATCTCCCTCAGGCCAACGGAGGTGACTGAGGCTGCGATCGACACCCAGACGAGGCGGTGAGGAGTGCGGAGGATCCCGACCAGAGCCTAGCTGAGAGAGCAAAGTCCGAGGTATCCGGAGGCCCACCAGTTCCGAAGTTCCGAAGTGCTTACGTCACGAGTCGAGTCCAGTCGAGTCCAGTCCAGTATCGAGTTTCCGAGGCCTTCTGTTCCGTGCTTCCCGGTGAGTACCGTTGCTGGGGACGCATCTAGACGAGCGCAATAATTTGTGCCGGTCAAGACGGGTTTGGGTACGCAGACCCGGTCTGCACTGTTGTAGCGGTGTATCTGTACTATTTAGCAGTATATCCAGGATGATATCAGCTAGTTTTATTCTAATCATTATTGTTCGTTCTGAAATGTTTTAGTATGTATTAATGTCGTGGTATGAATGATTGTTCGATCTGTATTATTGTGTTTTACTGTATTGGTTGTGTTCAAAGTCGAGTAAATAGCAAGTCCAGAGTAGCACGGCTGAAACATGCCGCTGTTCTCTAAACTAAAACAGATAGGAACTAGAAAAGGGATTCTAGAAGAAGCAGTGCCTGTTCCACCCAGGGACACTCCAGGGCACTTTATGTACCACAAGCACGGCTTAGATGCTGTATTATATCTCGATTTGTGGGTAGACTATACTAAGGATCTAGCGGGAAATCAAAGATGGCCCGCTAGCGGGACATGGGATGCCGAGTGCATCATGAGAGTAGAAGAAGCATTATGGAAAAAGAAAGCCAGACAGTCACAGAAGGACGCCATTGAACTATGGCGTAAAGAATCGCACAGGCGCACAGAGGAAGCACTCAAGAAAGCTGAGAAACATAAAGAGGATTCAGAAAAAGTCCAAGAAAATGCACTAGTAGAGGAGGGAATACGAATAAAAACAGAACAAGTAGACCGACAACGAAACACTCTTATGAACGGTATGTATCCTCTACTGACCGAGGGTGTACCTAAGGCCATTCCGGAAATACCGAAGGATCTGCCCCCTCCACTGCTCCCGACTAAAGTACATCACAAGACAACAAAAGACGTATTCCTTTCTTCCTATCTAGACGACGTAGCTCCCGCATATGTAAATAGACGTGTTCAAGCACTACCCGCTGATGGTACCCCACCCCGACATAACGCACTCCCACCTCCGCAACGAACTCCTTCTCCCGTTCCACTTCCTGCACCTGTTCTCCCAACCCTTCCTGCACCTATTCTTCCGACCCTCCACCCAACAAATCCTTTTGGACCTGGCACCTCGGGAGGTGCGACAGGAGGTTTTCAAACGCCACCACAAGCACATAGAATGACCTATAGGGATTTAGCGCAACAACGTACACCTCAAGCACCCGATTATGACATACTTAAAGAACGTCTCGCAGACTGTAGATATGACCCAGTACCCGGTAAAGACGACAGAATGATGCTTGCATCAGTACGTTTACGACGGGTTACAAACTTTTTATTGTTACTACCAGGAATGGTTGATCATCTAGACAGAATATATCATTTTGTTCAAACAGGGGAAGGCCCTGAAAGTATTGGCAAGGCCATGGCTTACCAGAAAGTTGACACTCAAGGCAAGATATTACGGTTTTTCATAAACTGCCTAATAAGAGAACAAGACAGGCCTGGTGTGGACCCGGAAGAAATGAGAGCACTTAATAAATGGGGTCAGAATATAGCCGATGGAAAACATGATAAACCGAATAGCATAAACAGTATGTATAAAAGGATCCGTAAGGCAGTAGAACTAATACACGAAAGAAGTCAGAATGCACCAGAAATAGATTAAGATAAGAATGAATTTTCAGAGGAGGAGGAACAGCAAGAAACGGCCACGGGCCAATCACAATTACCAGCCAAAGAAATGATAGCATATGTAGGTAAGGGACGGACCTATAATTCAATGCGTCCGGTACGTCCGGAAAGTAAAAGAATCTTTCAAGCTGCCATGTCAAATCCAAAGACCCCTGAACATCTATTTCAGGCCGCCGATAGAATACTTCAAGAACGCATGGGGTACCATGTACTAAATTCCATGGATGAGCAAGAACTGGCCAGGTCAGCCGTACAATGGACTGACGATTCTGATAAATATAGTGATGATGGTTTAGTGCAGACCTTTTTAAACCTTTCCCCTGACGAACAGAAATTAGCTGGTATCTATATGGTTCAGCATCTCATTACATTATTCAAAGGCCAACATTCCGATCCAGGTCCCTTGCCTGATATTTTAATAGAACTACTCTCACCACAGTGGAGAGGTCTAGGTACCGACTTGATTAAAGTAATTCTAGAACATCGACGTAGGTATAATACTTTTCTGGATACACGTTTTGTTTCAGCTCCACCCATAGATAGGAAAATGTATTACATAGACAGACAGAACCCCTTGCGAGAAGTGCATCCAGTCCAAAATGTTGATAATTCCTTCAGACGCGTGTTTGTGTACACGCCCATAACAAAAATGGAACTGTTAGAAATGAAAAAATTAGTGCCCAGTCACGACAAAGACCCAGCAGGTTTCCACCGCGAAATCAAAGATATGTTACTCATGGGGGATTACACCTATCCTGACATTATGAAAATATTAAAAGTGTTAATGCCTGCCGGTATTTACGAGAAACTCAAAGAAAAAGATTGGGAGGTAGGAGAACAAAAGATAGATTGGGCTGCATTAGAAGACGAAGACAAGACTCGTACCCCAGGAACAGGGCTCGGGGACAAATCTAAAGCATTACCAGGATTGTTAGTGCAAGTATTGCCACGTTTATTAGCAACTAAAAAGGAGGACTGGGATGCAATCTCAGCCTGTAAACAGAAACCCGATGAAGACACTAGTGATTTTTATTCCCGATTTGAGAAATGTTTTGGTTTTAATAGTGGCCTGAAAGCGAGTAGCGAGTCATATCCACATCTCTTCGTAACAAAGCTAGTTGAAAATTCCCTGCCCCAGGTTAAGAATCGTGTACAGAAAGTCGAGAGCACATGGCAAGCAAATACGCCTTCACAAATGTTACAAATGTTACAGTACCACCAGAATAGAATTAGAGAGGAACAAGAACACGAACAGAGACGCATGAAAGACACCAAAATGAAAATGTTAGTTGCTCAGTCAGTTCCAGCTGACGGTCAGAAAAAGGGCACGACACAGTCAAACAATTCAGCAGCTCCCGTTAAAGGGACATGCAACTATTGTAAACAGCCAGGTCACTATATAAACGATTGTGCAGTTTTGAAACATAATATACTTACAGGAAAAACTAAAGAGAGACCGCGTCCTCCTAGACAGGACCAGGTCCAACAACAAGTACCACAGAATATCCAGCCTATGCAAGCCGCACAACAGACAGTACAGACAGTAGCGGTACCACAGCCCCAACCGATTGCTGCAACTCAACACGCATCGCAGAAGATGTACCAGTATGCCCAGACCGATTATCCTGATTATCAGCGTTACACATGAAACAGCCTAGAGAGGGAAGTTGGCTTGCCTCTTATTGAGGTTCCTGTAGATCAAGAGGGTCCTTATGTACACAGTCAAGTATTAGGGAAAGACAGAAAGTTTTTAATTGATACAGGGGCAAGCCGAACAACGATAAGTCATGACGAGGTCCCAGGGGCACCCCTCTCACGCTCACAGAATGTTTCCCTTGGTTTTTCAGGCAAGCCTATTATTAATGAAGTATCGCAACCACTTCCCCTTGCAGTTGGTCCGTTAACACGTACTACAGATTTATTGCTCACGAAGTCATGTCCAGAAAACCTGTTAGGTATTAAGACTCTGAAAGCTCTAGGAGCTGTTATTTGCTGTTCTCCGGAAGGAGTACGGTTGTTTCTACGTGACTTTAAAGGTCACTATGTGTTGAGAGATATTGATCCCCGATTACAGAATGTACCTGCACATTTATGGGCGCAAGGCCCCACTGATGTAGGTTGTATGCACATTACACCAAACCGAGTCACACTCAAGCCAGGTGTTGTTTTACCACGAATTCGACAATACAAGTTACCCCCAGATGCTGTAGTGGCTTTACTGAGAATAATTGAAGAGCTCATTGCACAAGGAGTGGTCGTGGAAACTAACTCGAATTTATGTAATTCTCCTATCATTCCGATTCTTAAACGTACAGATCCCAATGCACCACCAGTTTACCGATTGGTTATTGATTTGCGCGAATTGAATAAATGCATAGTACCGCAGTACCCTGTGGTCCCAGATATCTCATCTCTATTGACTGCTATTGATTCTGAAGCAACGTTCTTTACTGTTATTGATCTGAAGAACGCCTTCTTTAGTGTCCCTATCGATCCGGAAAGCCAATACCTTTTTGGATTCTGTTTAAATGGACGTAGCTTCAAATTTGCACGCGCACCTCAAGGATTCACAGAAAGCCCCAGCATCTATAGCCAAGCATTGAAAAGACAACTCGACAGTGTCCACATGCCTGAAAACACTGCGCTGCTCCAGTATGTCGATGACCTACTGATTACCGCCCGAAGTGAACCTGAATGTGAACTAGCGTCACTGACGGTTTTACACTTCCTGGCTGACAAGGGGCATAAGGTATCCCCTTCGAAGCTACAATTCTGTGTTCAGCAAGTGGTGTACCTTGGGCACTTGCTGTCCAAATGGGGGAGACAGCTAACGCCTGATCGCATCCGGTTAATTGCAGGCATGTTACCACCCAAGACACAAAAGGAGGTGCAGGCTTTTATAGGCCTCACTTCTTACTGCAGACAATGGATTCCTCAGTATACATTTCTAGCCAAACCACTCATTCAGTTAACAACACAGGAGGCAGCGTCTTCGACTGTCCTCCCTTGGACTCAGGAACATACACAAGCTTTTGATGACTTAAAGAAAGCCTTATGTCAAGCACCAGTTTTAGCAACACCATGTTACAGTAAGCCTTTTACACTTTTTGTCACAGAACGTGAAGGTACTGCATTGTCGGTCCTCACTCAAGACCAAGCGGGTTCACACAAACCGTGTGCCTACTTTTCTAGTACATTGGATCCAGTAGCCCAGGCTCTGCCTGCGTGCTTGAAATCAGTTGCAGCAACAGCTCTAGCAATCAGACAAAGTGATTCAATAGTGTTAGGACATCCATTGACAGTACAAGTTCCACACTCCGTGGAAGTTCTTTTAAATCGTACACAGACTCAACACTTGACTATAGCAAGATTGACAGGTTATGAATTGACATTGTTTCAGCCACACATAGAAATCAGACGTTGTAACACATTAAATCCTGCCACACTTTTGCCATTAACTGAAATAGACCCATTGGCACATGATTGTATTGAAGTCATTACTATCACGACGAAACCTAGACAAGACTTGACAGACACTGCACTACCAGATCCAGACCTGACACTCTATGTAGATGGTTCATGCATGAGAACAAGTACAGGAGAATTAGTGGCCGCCTACGCAGTCACCACAGAAACTGAAGTCATAGAAACAAGTTGTATTGACACCCTGTCAGCACAAGCAGCAGAGCTCATTGCTCTGACACAAGCCTGTATTCAAGCTAAGAACAAGAGAGTTAACATATACACAGATTCCCGTTATGCATTCGGAGTTGTACATGACTTCGGTGTCCTCTGGCGAGAGAGAGGTTTTTTGACTTCTCACAGTGCCAAGATACAACACGGTCCCCTCATTCAAACTCTGTTAGACGCAATACATCTACCTACAGCAATATCCATCATGAAGTGCAAGGCACATACAAAAGTTACCGATACTATTTCCCAGGGTAATGACCTGGCAGACCGAACCGCAAAACATACAGCTCAGAATCAGATTCACACCACTGACTTGACAAAGACAATAGTTGGGACACCGACACATTGCATGACAGTTAAGGATCCCGCCCTAGATGTAATTGACATACAGACACATGCTACTCCAGACGAAATCAAGAAATGGACTGAACTAGGAGGGATCCAGACAGATCAGGGATGGATGACGAAGGGAAAATCCACATGGTTTCTCCCCGACTCTATGGTTCAAGTTATCATTAATACAGTACACAGTCCAGCGCATCTAGGAGAAAAAGCTATGTTAGACAGTATTCAACACCTCTGGTTCAATAAACACTTACGAGCAGCAGTCAAACAGAAAGTGCGTACTTGCATGATTTGTTGTCAGTTCAACCCAGGTAAAGGCGTTCCCGTGGAACAAGGTGGTTTTCATCTTCCCGATCACCCTTTTGAAGTCCTCCAGATGGATTATATCCAGATGGAACGTTGTCGAGGTTTTAAATATGTCCTCGTAGTTGTATGTGCACTCTCCCGTTGGACAGAAGCATATCCAGTCCCAGATTACACTGCCCCGACCACTGCCAAGCAGCTGGTTCGTGAATTCTTCCCTCGATATGGTTTGCCCCGTGTCGTATACTCAGACAACGGTCAGCCATTCTCGTCCGAGCTTATGAAGCAGGTATCACTCCTGCTTGGCTACCAATGGAAGTTCCACTGTGTACGACATCCCGAAGCAGCAGGTCTCGTAGAGAGACACAATCAGACCCTGAAAATACGTCTTGCCAAAATCTGCAGGGAGAAGGGTGTCGACTGGATCGTAGCTTTGCCAGTCGCCCTTTTCTATATGAGAATGGTCGCGCATTCCAGAACAGGGCTATCCCCGTACGAGGTGGTCTTCGGGAGGCCACCAAATATGTGGGGGACGCCTTTGCCTAGAAAAATCACTGATGTTGATTGTAATATGTTGACAGATTACCTTGCATCCTTGATGTCTGCACTACAATCATGTCGTTCACAGGTAGCTGCAGCCTTTCCCGACAACACCGAGGTGAAACCACACGACGTCGCTCCAGGAGACACTGTGCTTGTAAGAAACTTCGACAGGAGGAGCCCGCTGGAGCCCCGCTGGCAGGCGCCGAAGTTGGTTCTTCTCACCACCCGGACAGCAGTCAAAGTCGAAGGCCGGAAAGGGTGGCTCCACTCGAGCCACATAAAGAAATTCCAGGCATTGCCAGAGACTGACTCACCCTCCCCCTCTAAGGACTGTCCAGATTCTAGTGACTCTAAACTTCCCCTGATAGAGAAAACTCCACAGCAGATATATAAAGAAAAACTGAGGTCTAGCAAGTCAGACAGTTTAATTGTTTAAGTCCTCCCCTAGGTGAATCGGTTGAACGAGTTTCTGACATGTATCCCCTAGACCCCAATAGAGAGAGAGATAGACAGAAACAGCTCAAGAAACGTGAATATTGCAAATCTCTCCGCAGCCATTGCATTGTGACTTTATTGATTATGTTTTTTCTGAGTCTTATGATTATTGCTGCAAGTGTGCTTTTACATATATATTATCCTATATTCAAGCGTGCACAGTCTCCCTTCAACGTCACTGCCGAGCATTCTTTTAGCGAACTGCCCCCGCATGAGTTATCTTACCGACTTGCGCTGCGCAACAATACATTTATCAGTATGTTACATCATTCCCATCAGACCAGCAATGCTACTGATTGTTGGATATGTGGCTGACTCCCTCCCTACCAGAAATACAAAGGAGTGCTGCCTCTTTTTCCGTACCCATTCACACACAATGGATCCTGTGGTGCATGGTTTAGTCTGATTAATTCCTTGAATTCCGATTCTGTAGTTTACCAGGGTAACTGGGTATGGGGAAACCTGAACACTGTTTTACATAAGGTATGTTTCCCTGACAAGGAGGGTCTCCCCAAAAGGACAGGAACTGATCTAGAAAACGAAGTATATGGACTAGGTAACTTTACACTTAACCTCATGATTCTCAGTGTGGAATCCGAAACAGTACCAGTCTTGCCCGCCATGTCCGTACTTCCAGTCAAAGGTGAATTATGTGTCAGAAAGATTGGTTCAGTACACCTGGGTCATAGTAGATGTACTACTGTGGTCGAATTCAGTGATAAGGGCAAGTCTACGTTTAAAGCTTCACGTCATTCCTACTTCATTTGTGGTCATACCGCATATATACGCTTACCTCTAGACTGGGATGGCACCTGTTACATTGCATTCCTTCTGCCACCTGTTTTTCTAGCCCCTCCTGACTATCATAGGAACACTCATCTAGTACACAATAGACCGCAGAGAGATCTCCCGATTGTCGACTATACTGAAACGGCATGGGAGCAATACACAGATTTCAATAAAGGTTTCTTCCCCTATTTAGGTGCTGTCTTTAATAGTAAACTGATACGAAAATTAACTAGAACCCTTGAAGCTGTAGTGAATGAAACTACTTCTGCCTTGGGCAACTTAACAGAGGAGCAGTCTGCAATGCGGATTGTTGTTCTTCAGAACCGTCTTGTCCTTGACGTCATCCTGGCCGATAGGGGCGGAGCCTGTAAGGTCATCGGGTCGAGCTGCTGTGTTTTCATTCCAGAAAACGTGCCATCAGTATATAAAGCCATTACCCGTCTTCATAAGATTGCAAGTCTGATTCACCAGAATCCAGGCACCTGGACTTGGTCCAGTTGGTTCTGGACCACGTTGTCAGCCTGGGGATGGAAAGTCCTATCCTTCCTAGGTATAGCCCTTCTCATAGTATTCAGTTGTTGCCTATGTCTGCAATGTGGGCCAGCGATATGCGGCTTGTGCGCCACATCATGTATTCCTCATTCAAGTGCTCCGTCAAAACGTCGTAAGAAGAAAGAAGAGCAAATGATGTTACATGAACAGATTGATAGATTTTTTTTATTTTTTTTTATTTTTGAAAACCTTTATTCGTGCATATAAAAAGAACAAATACGGGCCTACAACCGTCAGGCCGGCCACGACACGGTTAAGCACTGGTACAAACATTACGCCCCCTTAGCATCAACGGTCAACAATAGCAACGATTTATGGATATTACACTGGAGAGACCCGTGACACCAGGGGATAGGAGAAATGAAGGTTAATTTTAAAGTTTTTATGTAGTTTCATCAGGAAAAAAGTCAGTGAAGAATAAGAACCAAGGAGATTCGAGTCCGCACGGTATCTTCACAACACGGGAGAGCGGCAACATTATGTAACAACAATGGAAAGTAAATCCCAGGCAGTAAGGCGGTGCAATTCAATAACAGGATAGTCACATCAGCAATTACGCACCCCTTCAGTGCCGCCCCCACTCTGTCAACCCCACACCCGGAGTTAGGAAAGGTCTATAGCAAAGTGACAGACATTGATTAGATAATACAATTTACGTTTTTTTGTAAACAAAAACCTAGAATGAAACAGTATATTAAGTCCACTTGTGTACAGAAACCAATGAGCAAAATAATTTCTGATAGAGCTTTATTGTTTATTGTTGTTGACTATTTTTCTTTTGTTTTCTACTGTTTTTTTTAATATATATAGTTTTTATAAGTGATTATGTGTTTAAATTTTATATAGTCTTGAATTAAAAAATACAAAAGAGAAAATACAAAATCAATAGACATGAAACATATATACAGTGATGAAGGCAAAGCGGTAGACACCACTACGCGCGTTTCGGCTCTTGAGCCTTCTTCAGGTGACCGTCTATTGTTAGAGTTTCAAAGAGTCCAGGACTCACAGTTAGGTGTGGCGTGGATATAAAAGGTCAGTCGGTAAAGGCAGCTTCTTAAGATCTTGAGATGTGGAACGATGTAGTCCTATAGCTTGTCATATGATGTTATGACATCAGAGAAAATGAGGTGGTAGAACAGTATAGTGGAGGTAGCTTAGATTCAGATAGTTATTTGTGTTGACATTTGTAGAACCTCCACGAGTATAACTTCCAGTGAGTAGATGGTAAGGTGATGAGAGCAATAGTGAAGGAAACGAGTATTTATCTCCACAAGTTGATAAAATATCCGGAGGCGAGCAATAATGATGTATAATTGTTAGCACGAATATTTTGTATCCACCTAAAGATAAAGTAGAAAAGATGTCCCAGGAGCGGAAAATACTATGGAGGATGATCTGGTCATAGCATCGCCCGTGAGGTTTGATGAAAATAGTGACGCTCCTGGTAGAAAAGGACTGGTAGCAATACTCGACCGCCAAAAGACCACACACCGGTATGCTAGAATGCAAGCATTCTAGCATACCGGTGTGTGGTCTATGGCGATGCTATGACCAGATCATCCTCCATAGTATTTTCCGCTCCTGGGACATCTTTTCTACTTTATCTTTAGGTGGATACAAAATATTCGTGCTAACAATTATACATCATTATTGCTCGCCTCCGGATATTTTATCAACTTGTGGAGATAAATACTCGTTTCCTTCACTATTGCTCTCATCACCTTACCATCTACTCACTGGAAGTTATACTCGTGGAGGTTCTACAAATGTCAACACAAATAACTATCTGAATCTAAGCTACCTCCACTATACTGTTCTACCACCTCATTTTCTCTGATGTCATAACATCATATGACAAGCTATAGGACTACATCGTTCCACATCTCAAGATCTTAAGAAGCTGCCTTTACCGACTGACCTTTTATATCCACGCCACACCTAACTGTGAGTCCTGGACTCTTTGAAACTCTAACAATAGACGGTCACCTGAAGAAGGCTCAAGAGCCGAAACGCGCGTAGTGGTGTCTACCGCTTTGCCTTCATCACTGTATATATGTTTCATGTCTATTGATTTTGTATTTTCTCTTTTGTATTTTTTAATTCAAGACTATATAAAATTTAAACACATAATCACTTATAAAAACTATATATATTAAAAAAAACAGTAGAAAACAAAAGAAAAATAGTCAACAACAATAAACAATAAAGCTCTATCAGAAATTATTTTGCTCATTGGTTTCTGTACACAAGTGGACTTAATATACTGTTTCATTCTAGGTTTTTGTTTACAAAAAAACGTAAATTGTATTATCTAATCAATGTCTGTCACTTTGCTATAGACCTTTCCTAACTCTGTTTCTTCCCTATGTATAGCAAGTGCTACTATATTATATAGGGGTCCCCTTTTTCCAAATATTAACCCCACACCCGGACCCAGAATCGAAGCAAGGAAAGCGCAGAAACATAAAAGGAGAGAAAGGCCCATAGAACTAATTAGAAATAGTAAATTACCCCCCCACCCTACACCAATGCGGAGGCTACGGCCTGCCCCCCCCCCAGCATAGTGCCTGTCGCCCTTTAAAACCCGAAATATAGAAAAGAGAGGAGAGCGAGAGTAGAATAAAGAGAAGATAGAAAAACGTTTGAAGATTGTAAAGAAAGTGTTCACACTTGAGACATAGGGAGTGAGAAAAGAACAAGCTAATCTACTTCTCCCAGGAAAATCGCGAGGAGGGCCAATTCTACACGCTCCCGGTCCCACCAGCCACCAATATACCTTCCTCCTACAAAACATCAGTACATTAGCAAATGGCAATACAAATACAGTTGGAGAAAGTCATTACACGGCGTGCGCATGAAGCATATACAATACTGTTCCAACCCCTTCCCCGCCAGCCCGTGAGTCGATGGCAAGCAGAAGCAGCCTAGCCCTGACCCGATCGTGGAGGCAACCCTGCATACACTCCCCTGGGAAAACCCATCACCTCAGACATAAAGAGACAAAATGGCCGCATGGAAGAAGAAAGACTACTAGGAGCGCAAAATGGCCGTCTATAGTCACCACAAAGTCCTTTGTCCACATGTCATAGGTCCGCCGGGGTATCTGGAGAAGATTGGTGCCACATGGAAAGAAGCGAAGGCCACGGAGAAGAAGCCATTGAGGGGGCCAGAGGTTGCGTTGTCGGTTCCCGAGTCAATAGCGATGGCGAAGGCAACAATGAGTCAGGCTCCGGAGGAGTGAGAAACAAAGTAGCACAAGCGGGTCTGGCGGGCGGCCGGCCGCGGGCGCCGATGGAATCAGTAGCAAGCACACAGTCACTGCAATCACAGGGAAACACTGTATCGCCGCAAGACGGCAGGGGCAAATCCAATCCTGTCTGGAAGCAGACATCGCACTCCTGTCCCGGACGGGACACCATTTTATCAAAGTGTGCACCCAATACTTGGAAACTACTGCGCATAGCTAGGCGAAAGTCACACAGGGCGGCCAGAATGGACTCACATGACGGTGGTGGCTGCAGCTCCTCTGTCTCCGCATCCCAATAAGGTGCATGCGAGCTGGTACACGGCTCAGGCAGGGTGGCACAGTCCGTGGGCAGAAATGGGTGTCCTCCATTGTGCCACGGGTCTTTCAACAAAGCCATGGTTCCGATGATCCGGTACAGGAGACGGGGCAGATGCGGCACAAGCGAGCGCCAGTCCAGGTCTCCGATGCCACCAGGGTTGCATTCAATCAAATACCCGTCGCCTGGAGCCGTCTCGTGTCAGGCTGGACGCTGGGACAGGGAAGCAGGCAGCTTACATCGGGTCCGGCTGCTGAGCGACCCACGTAGCACACACTCGGCTCTGCAGAAAGGGTCCGCACCTCCGAAGCATCCCGCCCCAGCGAGCTCGTTCCAAGCTCAGCTTACGATAGATCGCGGCAGGCAGACCAGTCAGGACCGCGTCTCATGGAAACGGCGCCGCTTGCAAGTCCTCGGCGCTACACGGGTAACCCGGCCGCCATTTCTCCACCGAGGTCCGGTGACGAGCGGCAGTGCAGACGAGGGTCCAGGGCCGCCAACAGCCCTACAAGTATCTCCGACCCCCGGGCAGGCTGAGAGCTCGGGGGAATACGGGCGGAATCAGCGCATCTTCCCAAACGTTCCGCCGCCAGAATCAATCAGGATAGTAAACAGGATGACGGTGCGGGGCTCAAGGGCTGGTGGAGCCGGGAGCCTACACGTCTGCTCCGATCGCCATCTTGGCTCCTCCCCCCAGATTGATAGATTGATGAGGATTGATATATCATGAAGGGTCCGTAGGGGACAAGGAGGGAATGAGGAAAATGAATTTTTATGGTCAATTGTGTCCCCTATCGTAGACCCCAACGGCTCCATGTACGTGTTTTCTAGTACATGTAAAGTTCCCTCCACAACCAGCTATGAAGACGCAAATACATTTGCGTCCAACGTTAACATGTCCTCTTTCAGATCCACCATGAATGGGTCCGATATTCAGTTCCCAAGTGTGCCTTGCCAACGTCTTTACATGGTGCACTTTCACGTTTTTATAGCCATGGCAAGTTGGGCCTTGTTTTCTGCCATTCAAGCTTCCTCCTGCCTTCTGTCTCTGGAAACCGCAGCCTGGACTCGCATCTGTACCCATGACCTTTCACTTACTCCCTGCGCGGCTAGCGGTGCCTGGCTCAGCCTGCCGGCCTGCCAAGACTGTATTCAGCCTTCAAGTTATCTGCTCCGCTCCTCGAAAAATACATTCCTGTCTAGTAGTTTTAGGTAAACATCCTTCCCAGCTGCAGAGCAAAGGGCCCGGCCTTTCTGTCTCCATGCAAATAATTCATAGCCTCTGTTACCATGGTAGGCCCATGGCCCCATGCTTTACACTTAGACACGCAGTCACATATGCACGCATTAGCAGTCAGTATAGAATAGCCTCTGCCCGAGAGACCTTTCCTTCTAGATAATACAGTTCCTCAAACACAAGATATTAGATATGATTTGGGATTAGGTTGTTCTGACACTCCAGACTTCTGTCTCCACATGTAGGGCTAAATGTCAAGTCCCCTTCACCCTCCAGTTGCACGTCAATCATACGTCATGCTGCTGCGCGCGCATCTCTGCCACATGTTTCTGCTGACTCTGCAGGATCCTTCTAGGGATCCACCCACTTATGACACCTTTATGTGACGTTTCTAGCACACACCTCCGTGTACGCCCTAGTGCACGCCTATTGTTACGTATTTCTGTTCTTATCTCGTTTCTCTCAGCTGTTACGCCTTCTACATTCAATGTTACTGTATGAAATGACTATATATTTGATTTACTGACAATAATTCATTGTACATGTCCATTGCCATTCCTGCCCTGAACCCTCATGGCGAGGGGCTTCTGTACCTGGTTCGAACCAATTCCTTTTTAAGGAATAAAACCCCTTTTAAACCTCAGATACCACGGATTCTGCCTTCTTATTTTACTGAGTTATTCTTATTGAACTTTACCGCATAAATTCCGCATAGGTAATTAAAATTTACCACAATGTAGGGATCTATGTATCTGAAAGTAAACCCAAATGTAAGGTGTCTCGACGATCATCATTTACAACCAAACGAGTGTTGTGATGATTGACATTAGTGAAAGACAAAAGTCTGTGTGAAAGGCGTGATAAAGTTAGATTTCTCAAATGGGAATAATCTAAAGGTTGCGCTCATATAGAGATGTATCTGCCTAGGTAATACCGAGGTCGGTATGTATGCATATCAAATGTATGGTAACTTAGGTACTTTGGTAACCAAGGCTGGAAGTGAAAGTAGGGCAGAGTGATTAGTCCCTTGAAGTTGCTTAATGCCAGGTATGAATGCTGAAATGGAGTAACCAAAACAATCCACTGATAAAAGTAATTGCCCTGGAGTGTTAATGTAGCGAACAGGGTAGACAGACCTTATATATTACTATTTCAATTTGGTAACCGGTGTACAGAAGGGGGGGTTGTGGATTATTCAGACCGGTAGCCGCAAGTGGTGGGGTAATATGCTGTGTAGTCATATGCAGGTGATAGTCAAGGGTGGTTGGACAACCAATCGTAGTAGATATGCCCTAAACCCATTGATTAATGCTGGCAGGGTATTAGGCCAAGGGGAGGGTGGCGGGGGGTGGCCGTCTAGTATCTTGGAGATTCCATCATGGTGTTGTATTCACAGAGCAGTCCATGGAATGTCCTCGTTAAGAACCCGGATGTCAGTGGCCAAACGGTGTATCCACCTCTGTTCATTCAGGAATAAATTGTGTTTAGATTTGTCTGAGGTGGCTTCAAGAACTAGCCACGAAAGAGAGTCTGCCTTGTGGTTCTGAACTACATGGTGCCTACACATCTTGGTGTTTGTTTTCTTGCAACGGAAGTTGCTTCTGTGCTCCGAGATGCAGGTTTTTATGGGACGGGAGGTCATACCCACATATTGCAGACCACATGGGAATCTCAGCATATATATGCAGTATGGAGTATTGCAATTGGTGTGCCCCCGTAGTTCCCACGTGAAGGTATCCGTCAGGAGAATCGTCTTATGTATTGACGTGAACGGGCACGCACTGCAGGAACCACATGGGTAGTGGCCCCGTACAGGTGGTAACTGCCACAGAGTGGTTTGTCTGTTTGTCTCTACTTTTTGGGTCTCGTGTGGATCAAGATATCTTTCATGTTCCTAGACCTCTTAAAAGCAAATCTGGGTAATATAAGGTTCAGACTGCCCGTGTTGAGGATCTGCCAGTGTCGTTTGATGATTTTCTTTATCTCGTTGGAAGCTGGCAAGAAGGTAGTTACACAGGTTATGAGGTCTGTGTCCTGCACCATTTCATGCATGACACTGTGCAGGAACAAAGGTGCAATTCCAGGGAGGTACAACATGTGCCCACCCACATGCACCCCCTTGGCAAGATTCGGCTGGGGGCCTTTTCCCCACCCTTTTCATGGTGGGGTCCCCACCATGAAATTAGTGGTGAAAATTTAGGTTGTAATATATTTAGCGGTGCTGGCATCGGCACTGCCAGCATATTCAGGCCCTTTGAAGAATGCTACTACAGCGGGATCCTTGATCCTGGTGTAGGTAGTGGTCCCACCGGCATACTCGGAATAGATGGACGGGTGGTGGTGGTTGGATCGCCACTGCGAGTATGGCGGTCCCAGGTTTGCCGTACTGGTAATAAGGCCCTAAGTTCCTCATTGTGCTGACACCAAATTATAGTGACTAATTGCTTTGAGCAGTGTTTTGGAAAATCTGGTGGTTGAAAATGCGCAGGGTTGTTTAAAAAAAATATCACCGAACCTACCATATAAGTTGCAATAGATGCTTCGCTCTATGATCCTAAAAAATGTCCTAATGCAATAATGTTATTTACTATTTTGATCAGGGAAAACTAATAAACTGGCATCTTTGCAGAGGGGGATGGTGCAGGGGGAAGTCGCGTACCTCATCTTATTTCAATGCTGAGGTTGGTTGCTTACTCTACTTAGGAGCCATGGCTTAGAAGTTCAGACTGGACTATTCATTTTACATAGATCCAAAAATGAGTTGCATATGCCTGGACCTTGTTCCACCTTGGTCCGTGTGTAGTGGCACACTCAGACAAAAAGCTGCGATGATAGGTGCCACTGAGCAATTTGAATGAGTGGAATTCATGTAAACATGCCACTCATTTCGTTTTGCTCTTACCAGGGAGTTGCCCTAAATGCAATAGGAATGCCCAGGCACAGAGGGCCGGCCCTGGCATTAATGCCACACGTGGAAATAAATTGATGGGAAAGCACAAGAAACTACCCGGTTGTTGAGATCATTAGTAACGAACTTCGTTATTATTTTTCTTCCAACTCAGACATGTCTAAATCTGTTCTTTTGCTTGGAGAAGTAGAACTCTTTACTGCTTTCTATCTAATTATTTCACATTTATAGCTAACAACATCCAAGGGAGAAAATCCAGCTGACTGTTTTTGAAACTGTGCTAAATAGAACATTATACATAACACTGACTAATTGGCTAAGGAGGGAGATACAAGATGTGTAAAGTTTTACAGGGTAACTGTAAGAAGCTGGTTCTGTATATACTCTACCAAAGCAAGGCATAGTGTGCACAGAGTCCAGTGGATCCCCAGAGGCTTACAGAGGCTTAAACAGTTAATACTAAAAGCTCTATTTGTGTTAGTGCGGTCGAGCAGTTAGGCTTATCAGAAGGGTGTGTTAAGCATGTTATGTACACACTCAGGCAAGAAATGATTGCACACACTCAAAGACTGTATCCAGACCAACAGTTTTGTATAAAAAGTTATTTACTCATTTTATTTCTAGATCCAAGAAGTACTCAGTTGCACATAAGTAACAGTTTTCAAAGTAGTAATGCTTTTCAATATGTAGTAGGAATAGTTTTGCAAGGCAGTAGAAATGCTTTGCAGTAATCAAAAGACTTTAGGGATATCAATTTAGAACAGTCGAACTTTGCAAAGGGATGAGAAAGGCAATGCAATCCTTGGGGAGGAAAACAAAGTTATGCATTAATAGATAAGTGCACAACTTACTCTTCTAGTCTTCTAGTCTTCAAGGATTTAGACCAACACTGTGCAGGGTTAAGTGTAAGGTAGTTACCACACCACCAGTGGCACTGGGGTGTCCAGGTGCAGAGGTCACTGAGCCCAATTTTAATCAATGGAGACTGGGAGCACCCTAAGGGGTGGGGAATTCATTATCTACTCATGGCAGTCGATACTGGCAATGATATTTACCCTCACGGTCAGCGGAGAGCAATGTGGATGAATAGGATTCAATAAACCACCAACATTGTTGCCGTCAAAGTAATCATGGCAGTCAGCAAGTTACTGTAGATCGCATCGAGGCACCACCAACCCAACAGTTGAGGGATGGAGATGCGCAGGTTATAGAGGAGTTCGGCTTTCGTCGGTCTGCACCAAAACACCAAAACACACGCAATGGCAGTGTGCATGGATTTAGAGAGGGTCTCTGGGGGTGGCACAATACATGCTGCAGCCCTTAGAGACCCTCTCTGGTGACAAGGCCGTTGGTACCACTGGTATCCTTTACATAAGATTTATATGTGGTATAAGGTACAGTTTTGGGAAAGAACACACAAACTGGGAACCTGATTGGCAGAGATCCAGTGCACACTCAGTCAAAGTGCATCAGATATCAGACCAAAAGTGGGGGTTAATCATGCAAAAAGGGGCACTTTCCTACAGTACCTTCACCATAATATATGCACAGCGGGTGTAGCTTGCCGACGTGATATTTTGTCATAATCTAGCTCAGTTTGTGTGTAATACATTCTATTACATCCATTGTGTGCAGTCTGTTGCTCTGATGCACAGCCTACTATTATGTGGAGACATAAACAGCCTATCTCAGCTAAGGTAATTGGTATTGAAAGAGGACTAGTTCATCAAGCTGCACCGGGAGGTACACTGTGGGGACAAGAACTCCTTCATAAGACATTTGGGCCACCAGGTCAGGCCATTTTTACGGCAACAGTCCCATTGCTTGAAAATCCTATTCCATACAGGCTAGCTCTGGTGAAGAAAATACAGAGCTGTAGCCAGATGTCCAGATGTTAACATTAGACCATTGTTCCATTCAAAATGTTTATACTACCCCTCGTCTTACTACTGGGGTCCCCTTGTTGTCTATACATACTCTACGTGCAGTGGCTGCACTGCAAGGGTCTCCACTACTCTAGTGGTTTTTCCTATTTATTATTTATTTGTTATTGTTTCTGTTCAGTCATTTTCATTTAATAAGCCATTCTGGCTTATACCTTCCCCGCCTCCCCTTCCTCCCCCCCCCCCCAAGGATGTCCATACCAGTGGTTCCCACCTGCACAGAAGACTATATTTACAAAATTGTAAGTGGCCCTTCTCTGTTTCAAACCTCAGCTCCATCAGTGGCGCCAACTAATGCATCTACAGACAAAATAACAACTTTAGAACACCTTAAAAAGAAGCACATTCGCACTGAACTGCATGCCCACATGCTTACTGAATATTTAAAAGCGGATATAATACCCTTAGGCCTACAGGTATGCAACACTCCAGCAATCTTCCTGCAAGACCCTAAATTTAAGAATGGTTTCGCTCACATTGTTACAACGTGCTCATGCAATTGGATGGTTCTAGGCATAGACACTGCTCTAGAACACAGCAAGAAAGAACTTGAGAAAATACTAGAATTAGAAAAAGCAATTCTGGAATTAGACAGCCTGTTAGATGCTAAAGCTGTCCTTGACAAATTAGAAAAGACCATCTCTGACTTCCACAAGTTGGAACACCACAAAAAAGCAACTAAGGTAACAAGAGACATTAAAAACTATAGCAAGGAGCAGACTTACTCCTACGTCAGAGACGACTACTTCACAAGTCCCCAAAACGCTCAAAGACAACAGGCAGGCACCTGGGGTAGATTTAAAAACAAACAGTCGGTAACTTTTTCCGATTCCTCTGCACACTCAGACACCTCGGACCCAGGTCCTGGACCCAGCTCGGCCCCCAACAACCTTCATTTTTTAGGGAGAGGCCAGCCATTTCAACCTGAGAGAGAGAGGGGGAGACCACGACAAAAATTCTATCAATGGGGTTACCAATATTAAATATTATTGGGATAGAGGATACTTGTTCCTCTCCCAATACAGAACAGATCCCCATTTTCAACCTATCCAGCCATCAACTATCTTCCACAGAAATCTCCCTGCTTAGTAAAGGACTGTCTTTTGTCTTTTTTTTTTATCCCTACTGAAAAACCTGATTGGTTTAACATACAGACAGAGAGTTTCCAATTTTTTAGGAAAATAAGACTCAAATCCTTTTTTCTCAATAAAGAGTCAACGCCCAACTATGACACCACAGGACTGCGCCCTAGATCTAACTTTAACCCACCCACAGGTTCTCTACCCCGAGAAGTAGTCTCCTTTGAGAATGTAGTCCTTAAAGACCTGGAAAAGTTTAAAAAAACAGCACAACTTTATCCCTTACAACATCAGCTTAGAAGAGAAGAAGTGTCTCCTCAGATTCAAAAACAAAGACAACATCATCATCAAGCCCTGTGACAAAGGTGGGGGAATTACGATTCAAGATAAAACCATGTATGACAACGAGATCATACGCCAACTGAGGAACACTACTCACTATGAACTACTACGACATAATCCCCTTGCTGAGTTAGAAAATAGAATCCAGCCAACTACCAAAGCAGCTGAAGAACTAGGCTACATTAGCCACAATGAATTCCTTTACCTCAATAAACGAAACCCAAGGACATCAGTGCTATATACACTGCCCAAGGTTCCTAAAATCCTAGAAAATCCCCTGGGTAGACCCATCCTTTCAGGATGTGGTTCCATCCTCAAACCACTGGGAAGATACGTGGATTTCCTTATACATGACCTGGTACAAGACACAATAGCCTATGTAATGGACACCACACACTTTATCAACTTGGTGGAACAAGACAAATATGACCCCACATGCGACCTCTTGGTCACATTGGACATAGAATCCCTTTATACCAACATTCCGCAGGACAGGGTTACCAGAGTCGTTGAGACCCCCTCAACAACAGGCCCAGACCACACAAAGTCCCCACTGAGTTCATCATCTCTCTCTTGGAGATAGCCTTGACGAAATACTATTTGATGTTGAATGATAAGTTTTATAAACAGTGTAAGGGAACTTCCATGGGGGCAGTTTTTGTCCCTAATTTGGCTATACTATTTGTGGACGACATTGAGAAAGTATTTGTCAAAATCAAGAGCTGGCATCGATATATTGATGATGTGTTCATGATCTGGCAAGGGACTACGACTGAACTAGACCTCTTTAGCCCCTGGCTCAATAGCTGCCAGCCTGACCTTACGTTTACCTATAACTCAAGCAACGTACAGATAAACTATTTAGATGTCAATGTCAACACCGCTGAGGCAGGGCTCTATACTACCCAATACAGGAAGCCCACAGAACGCAACACCCTGCTACACTACAAAAGTGCCCACGCAAGAGCACTCAGGGACGGCCTTCCCTTTGGACAATTCTTAAGGATTCGCAGAAACTGTAAGCTCAAAGAAGATTACCTAAGGAAAGCTGACATGCTATGTAAAAAACTTATCATTAGAGGCTACCCCAGACGCCTTGTGAAAATATCCATGAAAAGGGCATGGTACTCACATAGGGAACTCTTACTGGAACATAAGCCAAAAAGACCATGTCATGCAATGCTTGCATTACTACGATCTGCCCTGCCAGTAACAAAATAACTAAACTGATTAAAAAACATCGGCCCCTCCTAACCTCAATCAACATTACCAATGAAGCTCCTTTGTTTTCCTTCAAACAAGGGCGCAACATTAAGGATCATTTGGTTAGAGCACAAAAACCATCACACAAAGACAATACTCTGCAGTCATGTTGAGGTCTCCCACCAGTAGTGGGCCATTTCAAATGTGGAAACTGTGCTGCATGTCCTCTCGCTAAAAACACGAAAGTATTTGAATGTGGCACCGTCACACACAAACTGAATTTCTTTTCTAACTGCAATTTGTCTAATGTAATCTACTGCATCCAATGTCCCTGTAACCTCATCTATATTGGCTAGACCACCCAAAAGGTAAAAGCAAGAATACGCCCACATAAAAGCAGAATACTCTGTCAAGTCATCACTGCACCGCTTGTCAAGCACTTCATGGACAAAGGGCACTCAGAACAAGACCTCAGCTGGCAAGTTATCGACATTGTTCGTCCACACAACAGAGGTGGTGACCCTCAAACTATCCTCAACAGGCTTGAGTGCAAATGGATGTTTAATTGTCGCTCCATTGAAAACGGACTTAAAACGCTCGACGAATAGAACATGATTCTGTAATAGCCGGCTAGTTGCTATAGTCCGATTATACCTGACATGGCTGTACCTTTTTTTATTGTATATATTTGCCTTCCTTAACTATTCATACCACTGACTATTCCCACTTGGAGATTCTACCTTGGCAACCAACTGGCTTCTTACAGTTTAATAGATGCTTTACTTATAACCTCTCATGACTATTCTGTCTCCTTGCACTCATCCTACATGGATACGTTAGGATGGTGCAATAACCTGTTTGCTGATATAGCCTAACTCACTGTATATAATATGCCTGTACATTGTTTTTACCTTGTATATATTTGTTGACCCTCTCTATACGTTCATTTCGGACTATTTTTGCCTTCTCCTCAGGTTCCCAAAACAGTCTTCTTCCTTCCGAGCTGCTTTATTCATACTTTCTCTATCCCCTCGCACTCATCCAACATGGCTGCCGCCATAGTTTGCCTTCTCTTGCCGGCTCTTAAGATTCAACTCCCAGTTCCCTGACTTAATCGGTACTGCCCTGTAAGTATGCTTCAGGTTTTTCTTCTTCCCCATAACGTCTCCCTCACGCTCAGGCCCTCACCCCATTATTCGTTCAATTACAGGTACTGTGGCACTTAGTCGACGACAAGTCCCTCTACCGCCCGCACCCTGCGTCCCCTTGCGGTAATTCAAGTAAGTTCTCTTTTCCGTTGCTGACCTGTGTAATTGCCAGACATAGCCACCCTGATTCTCTTCTTGACATTTTTCTTTCCTTTATCTAGATAATTTTACGGCCATCCTGCCTCAATTGTAGTCCTGCGTTACTCACGCCTTTCATGTTCCATTACAGGTCTGTTCCTCTGTAATACACCGCCCAATTTTGCTTTACATAGTGCAGGACTCACAGCGCACGCCTCCTGGCATATAATAGGTAGCCCTTCTTAACAACTGTCGCTTTACTTGGCGTTCTTCTACCACCTTGCCTAACACTGTTTGATCCACTCCTTGAATCCAGTTCTGTTTTTTTCGAAACCTCCGTGACTTAGCTCTGACCTTCTCAACTCCTACTCAGATCAAGAGACTAGCCAGCACTTGTACTCATTTCCTATATCAGTGACCTAATTACTATGTCACCCTGACTCAGCCGTTTATAAGTCAGTACCTTTTCTCTTCACATTTACTGCCCTTCCTTCATTGTTTGCACTAATCTATTTACAGATTCCACAATTGTTACAATTGTTGTACAACTCTTTACATCGACTGTCCTTCGCTTATTGTTTGCGCTAATCTAACTACAGATTTCGTATACTATTGCAATTGTTCTACAACTAGGAACATATGGTTATTCCATTGTTTTCTCCTCCTGTAGATTCTACCTGCTCAGACTCTAGTCCTAATGATGATCTTTAACTAATAAGCTCGAAACGCCGTTGACCTCACAAAAAAACTCCTCCACTGTAATTGATTAGATTGGAGTTTTTCTGTTGTCAATGCGATGTAAATTTGAAATGTCACTATGCACCTTTTCACTTCACAGACTTTCACTTTTTGTGTGAGCACCAGAACTACTACTGTAAATAACTGAATGATACTCCATTAAATGCTGTCAATAACTGTGATGTCATTCCAAAAACCTTATGTCCCAGCATACATTGCTTATCGAGTCCCAATTGGACTCCCTGTGAAAGTGTTCCTTCTGATTAAAACTAAGATCATTAATTAGTAGCCTAGGCTACCCGAGGACCCTAAGGCCTCCCATAGACCATTGTTCCTTTCAAAACGTATTATGTGAATCTGAGCACATGACAATCTTCCGACAGTGGCGTGATGCTATGTCGTTAGGACTCCTACAGAGATATATCAAAGACGAAACCCCAAAGGAGGGGCTATGCTAGTTGATTTTTGCTTCTTGATGCGTGCCATTCTGATTTTTCCTACTTGAGACCAGAACGCAATTCTGATCGTTTTTTGATGATTTTGAAACCTATTTGGCTTTTTTAATTTGGACTGCTTTGCAAATGTCAGTAGCTGATGGACTGAAACCCTTCTTTGCCGAACCATTACGTTTGCCTTATTTCTTTTGTGCCATACTAATAGACTTTAAATCTGAAACTCTTCCCTTTTTTCTTTAGTATCATGAGCTGTTAGATAAATAAACTATCCTTCTGCCTTTGATGTAGTGGGACTCTGTAACTCTGTAAATTGATTTATACTATAATCATTATTTGAAGCTTGGCCTAAATATTTGCTATTACATTGCAAACTGTGTTAATTTTAACTGGATTACTTAAAAGACTGGGTATTGTCATGCATTTGGAATCTCTAATACAATAATCAAATTAATTTAATATCTGTCTGAGTCTATTGTTGAGTCTTGTTGGTTCTACCATTGAAACTGTGTTATTGTCCAATGGTTTAAATGCATTGTAAAGAGAATCAGCTAGCTTTTACCGGATATCAGGTTGTGCTTCTTTTATGCTGAGTGGCCACAGCAGAATTTCTGGTTTCCATAAATCTAGTCCTACTTAACTTCTATAGGTGGTTGGGTCATCCTATTGCAATTCTTTATTTCTACATCATGATTTTGAAAGTGGTGTACTGATTTCAAATTTGTAAGTTAGATGTCAATTAATTTATGGTCGGTCCTCATTGGACAGCCAACATGGTTTTTGGTCACCCTAATTTCAAACCCTCCTATCAGCAGAGAAAGATTCCTCAGATGATCATTATCTCTGTGGTAAATGGAAATTTTGCAGATTGTCTAATCGTAAAGGGCCCAGCAAAGTTAGATAGTAAGGCGAGTAAACATACAATACATTTTTGACCATGCTTGCGCTGCCACAAGTGTCTGTACCAAGGCTGGACTGAGAATCCCGCAATCAGCCCTGCCAAAACTATTCAAACCAGCCCCACTTTGGTTCATGTTAGTGAATAGAGTGAGCTAGCCTGTCTCTGTGGGTTGTATGTGGGTGTGTAATGCATACATGTCAATAGACCTGATTCACGTGGGAGACTCCCAATTTTTTAAGCCAAAAATGGGTTACTTTTGGCTGTCTCTCATCTGAAATTGCCTCTGCTTCAATAGAAGTAAATGGGAGAAATATATTCTTCCGATTAGTTATTTTTAAATCTCTCACTTTCCTCGTCTAAAATGTTGGCATGTACGGTAACAGCTCCATATGGTGGAAAATAAAACACATTTGTTCAAACATTTTAGCTGAACACTTTCAGGTTAGGATCACAGCAACCCATCCAGGCCTAAGAACGGATCCTTCTCTACCTTGCAGCCCTCAAGGGAAATGCCAGAGTGAATAAGTGACAGGTCCAGCCCTGCTCTGCACCATTTCGCTGATGCCTGAGGAAGTAATTATGAACGTAGGATTGGAAGGGTAGAGAGAAATTACAGTTCAGCACACACTCTTCCCTACAAATAATACTAAACCATGAAGTGTGCAGTTCCGTGTTAAGAGTCTGAACTACCACATTCAGTGCCTAGGCCTGTGGAGGTCATATGAAGCATCTTCCTGTTGAAGCACAATCCCTTACCCACTAAATGGAGGCATGTTTCGTCACTGGGCTGAGCTCCTTGTTGGGCTGGCACTGCAAAGCCCAACACGCCCTAAAAGGGGCTTTTGCTGCATATCTTATTATGATGTCTCCAGGTCTATAATCATAAGACCTAGTCTACCCCAGAATACTTGTAAAGGAGGAAAGAGTTAGACTGGTCTAGGTACTGGTGATTAAAATTAACTAAAAGTCCTGTGTTGACTTAATTTATTTATGGGATCTGTATTAATGATTAAAAACAACTGGAATATCCGGGATAATAATGCTCCTTTTATTCTCAAATCCGTGGTCAACATATTTCTTTCCCTAAGTATGTCCTAACCTGGATCAATGGCAATTCATCAGGACCTATAACGTGACCGTAGCTACTTGTGGTGGGTATTCAGTTGAGCATATTGATGTGCTCCCACCTGTGATTGACCAGATGTCAGTGCCAGAAAACAAGAATGTTTTTAATGCAACTTACAGCACTTACTACTCATTCAGATATGTAAGTCAGGAGTTCAAATGGCCCTAATTGTGAAGTAATCGAGCTCCTTGGGACTTCGTGGAATACAAACTACCTAATGGTTATATGTTCCAGCAGTACCTGTTGTGGTAAGCCTTCCCTCTACCACGATCCCGGAAATCAACACGAAGATGCTTCATATGACCTCCACAGGCCTTGCAACTGAATGTGGTAGCCAGACCCTTACCCTGGAACTGCACACTTTATAAACATATTGTGTAATATATTTACTATGTAAGGGTCTGCTGCTTTTGGGAACACTGAGGTCCCTATCACATATGAGTGAAGTTCTCACTGGTATTCCTGCATCTGGAAGTAATATTACCAGAAGTACCAGTAATTCTAGGTCCCAGGAATGCCATACTGGGATTTACCGGATGTGGAGGAACCCGACTGGCCACAGAACCAGTTTAAAAAAGTTGCATAAGACTTTGGCTGCAGCAGTTTGATGATTATGGAGACTCAAATACTGCTGTTAGTAACTACAATCCACCTATCTTAAACACTATGTGGGCGACTATTATCAGCATGAGAGTATCGTGAAAAAAACTGCAACGTGTTGAAACTATAATGAGCTTCATTTTGAACTCTACAGCAACGCATTTTGTTTGTGGTCCGTCGATAATGTGAATACTACAGTGATTGGTTAAGGGCTGCTAGAGAACACTGAGTTAGAAGAGCCACTCTGAAGCACTTCAGATTGATTAAATTCCAAAATATGGTTCCAAGGGTAGACGCAATTGAATTTGAATTTAAAAATATTTATTGAGCGCTCGTACACCAAGCGGTTTCATGGCGCTGTAGAGGAAAATGATACCTGAGTGAGAGGGTGATGCGGCTTAGATTTTAAAAACCTGTGCAAACAAATTGGTTTTCAGGGTGCTCAGGAACTCCAGGTACGAGGGTGTTGATCTCATTTGGAAAGGTAGAAACTAAAACTAAAACTCAGGAATATTCTACACTCACTTCAATATTACAGAGTGCTGTGATCACTGCATCCTGAAGAAGTGTAGGCTATACAATGTATTCCTCTTCCTGGTACTAAAGTACAGAGGCAGCCAGAGTCACTAGGATAGGCCCCACATTCTCAAGTCTACAATAAATTAGAAGAGGGACCAGAATGGCGGTGCGATGCAACCCAAACTGAAGTATCCAATAATATTTATTGCTTCTAGTAATAGTACACAAACGTTACAGACTGCCAATTCTTTGAACTGAGAATTGACCAAGATAATAAACGCTTTGTGTCCTGATGAACATTAGAATGGTAGTGATGCTGACATGGAAAAGTAAGCTTGAATCATCAGTTTATTCTAATTTGGCTGCCAAGCATAGGATTGAGCCTGAGAGTTAGCAATGAGAGTTATTCAGCTTCTCACAGTCCATTTTGTTTTGTGTTATGCAACCGTAAATCTGAATTTGAGAGACATTTAAGGAAGTTACTTTACAGCCCAATGGGAAATAATAAAGATGGTTTTACAAGGATCCTAAAAATGCAAATATAGAAGAGAGGCAGAGCCTAGCATTATGTTTCACAAATCTAATGAAATTATTACATTATGCCTCCCTTGCCTGGTATGTATAGGACTTGATCTTACTATCTAGAAAACCTACTCGATTGCAGAGTCTCTTAACAAGCTTACGATGAATAATCAGGTCAATGTCTTAGTAATAAACAAATCTAAAAGAATGCTTATTTTCATACAACAACGTACCCGCATTTTCCAGGTGGATTGATAATTTCAAACTTTAGGTTTTGACAGACGACATATATGCATTTAATTTGAGACAACATTTCATTGGCAAAAACATTTAACAAACATCTAGGAAACTGATGCCCCACTGTGCAATGCTGACTGAAACGATTTGTTACAGAATATAGGGGCAGAACTTGGGGATGATTTGCACTTGAGGAAAATAAATCTTATCGTAATCACTTACTAATTTGCTGTCTTTCTTGGCAGTTCAAACCATGTTATCTGAACCAATTATCTTTGTAGGCTGTGTGGCAATTTACTAATCAAAGAAACATTCGACTTGACAACCCCCTCTTCATTAGCAGATAAATGAGCACTACTTTATTTAATATGTGTTAGAGCTGACATACTTTGGGTGGTATTCCCATACGCTTGTTGCCTTCACCCCCGTTTCTTATTATTGTCAGTAGAACTCTGTGCACTTTACCCCTCCTAACCAGTGGTAAAGTGCTTGTGCTCGCTCCCTTAAACATAGTAAAATTGGCATATACCTAATTGGCACATTTAATTTACTTATACGTTTCTATTAAATGTTACAACATGTACCCAGGGCCTGTAAATTAAATGCTACTATGGGACTGCAACACTCATTGCGCCATCCACTAAAGTAGCACTGCTAAACGTGTCTCAGGCCTGCCACGGCACCCAGTAGTGCGGTTTAAACTGCCATGTTTTGACCTGACAAAATAAACCTTTTGCCAGGCCTAAACCTTTCTTGTTAATACTTATAAGTCATCCCTACCATAGGCCCTAACTACTCATAGAACAGGGTGCATGTTATTTAAAAAGTAAGACATAAGTGTTTATGTTCCCCGTATCCTGACAGTGAAAAAAATCCTAAAGTCGTTTTTTACTGTTGTAAGGCTATCTCTCCCATTGACTAACACTGAGTTGCCTTATTATCCTTAATAAGTGATAGATTCAGTTTGGGAACAAATAGAAAAATGCTTCTTCCACTCAGTTGAGTTGTTACTTAAAAACCTCTTCATGGTAAAGTCAGACTTCAAGTTACTATATGCAAAATGCCACTTTTAGAAATGTGGAATTTTTTCTGCCTAAACCAAATGTGCCTTGCTTCCTCATTCAGGCTCACATGACTGTAAATGGTTTCCCAGTGGTGTTTTGTCTATTTCTACCAGACATGGGGACAAAATGGCCTTTTGGTGTGGGGCCGGGTGTTCCTATCCTAAGCAGGATGTCAGGGGTGTATTAAGCCTTCCTGAGATTCAAAGGTATTCTCAGGGATGCCAACCCCGCCCATAACGCTACTGACAAAATGCAGCTCACGCCAAGGCTTGCCTGCCCTTTGTTACCAAACTGAGGAAAAGGAGAAGGTTAGACAAATGGTACATCCCCCACCAAAAAGATGTGTATAAGAACAGCATATTCTGAATCTCTCATAAGAACACTTCTAGACTTGTAGAAGATTCAGGACTGCCCTACTGTCTGAAGAAGGAAGACTGGACCTGCTTTCCTTGATCGTAGGCGCCCCAGAAGTGACTACAAGGCTCAGTTGGCTGACCTCCTGTTTGAGCTACAGGGACACTTCTAGACCCCAAAGGCCTCTCCTGCAACTGCCCTTCTGACCAGCACCAACTGGACCTCCTTAAGCCCTGCTGCTGTCCTCTGCTGGATGGGGCCCTCCAGGTCTGAGACCCTTGGCTTGCATCAGAGAGTACTCCTCCTGCCCCAAAACTACAAAACTTGAGTTCCTGCTGAAGATCCAAAGGTGTTTGGGCTGTTTCTATTGTTAAAGGGCTCCTCATGTCACCTGACCATCATTCATGATGCCTGTAGGAGCGAATCTCCAGCGGCCGCCTGATCTTCACCTCAGCTCCAAGAACCAGCACGAAATACCAACTGCTCACGATACCCAGCATGCTTTTCACGATGACGATAGTCTCCTTGCATCGACTACCAACGTAAAGCTCCACAGCAGCTCTTCATATGGAACAGGACTCAGAGAAGGTGAAACTATACACTGAGATGAACCTAAACCCTTTATCCGGCCCATACTCCACAGGTCAGCCTGAATTTGTGACTTTGACCAAGTCCAGCACCAGATAACCGCAATTGGTACTTTCTGCTTTTTGGCGCTATTTTCACTAGAAGATTTTTTTTTAATTATAAGTCTACTGATTGGAGTTTTGACATTTGTGGTGTGATTTTAGTTATTAAAATTATTTTTATTTTTTTTAATTGGTTTGGGATTTTTCTTGTGTTGTGTTTTCACTTAAGGACTGATTGAGTGCGGCACAAATACTTTACACATTGCCCCTAAGTTGAAAGTCTGGCTACATTTGTGCCAAGCTCCCAGTGGGTTAAACGCAGGTTTATTTAGTGACTTTTGTGGTACACCCTGACAAGGATTGTGTTTATTATTTGAGTAGGGCTTCCTCCCGTCTCAACTAATAACTCAATTACTAACAATATGCAAATGGGCAACCAATTTAGACAAATCAGCAATGTTAAGGAAGTGGACTTTCTAAGAGTACTTTGTGAAAACATCACCAGAATGCAAGCTGTGATCCCAAGACTAATCACTTCTCCTGAAAGAAAATTAAAGAAACATTCCTCCGAAAAAGATATTAAAACAACCAAGTGTTTACAAAATTAAGAAAGAAATGGAAGTCAACTTAGAGTGTCTTCTACTATTAACATTATATGTTTAGATAATCATACTTATACTTCAACTTAATGGCTTCAAAACTAACGTAATTCTTAATGTTTCAGCTTCCATGACTACCTCTTTTTGCAGTTTCGAGGTTGATCATCACAAAAAATGATCTCAAATGGTGTTTATTGTTACGGATTTAAAACAATGTATTAGTTGTGCCTTTGCCTTTTTTTGATGATGAAAGAAAAAAAATGTATGACTGATATGTAGCAAGGCAGGTTGCAAAATACTCATTGGAAAAGTCAAATTTGGAATCCACAGTGTCAGTAAAAGGTTTTTAAGAGGAATGGTTATATTTATGCCCTTGGGTGCTCCGAAACGTAAAGACTATTTCCTCATAGAGCGACTAAAGCTTCTCCTGTTTTAATTAGATGCAGGAGTACTCAGTTATTATTCAACTAAGTTAGGTCTGTAAGTGGTTATCAAATACTATAAAACACGCCCTAAATTAATGATAGTTTCTGTATTCAAGGATTGAATTTTACAGTCAGCGTCATTAACTTCATTTTAATTTCCATAATTATAAGGGTGGCATATGCGTAAGGATTTTCTTTTATTGACACATACCAAAACACAAGGTATTGTAAATAAAACCCTTTTTCATCGTACCGGACATTAATGTTGCTTAAAATGCATTTGTACATTTGTATTCTAACTTCAAACTATTTTTACTTGTGCTATATCTGAAATATATTATAATTTGTTATATCATCTATACAATAAAATATGTTGTTACTTCCTATCTGGGTGAACAGTTGTTATCTTTCAGATACTCCCATCTACTATCATCTCACAAACCTTCTAACATCTGACTGTATCAACCAAGGTGCAATTTGAATAGTTCCAGCCATTGGTATCTGTTTTCACTTTAGGACTGATTGAGTGCTGCACAAATACTTTACACATTGCCCCTAAGTTGGTTGTGCAAAGCGCCAGCCATGCTGCCCGCCGCAGCCCCCACTTGGATAGAATACAATACACCAGGGAACAACTATTTACTATAGGTAAAAGGGACAAAGGAGGGGCTCCTCCGCCACCCACTGCTGTGGATCAATGTAAGAATTCACTTAAGTGTGGTTTGATTAACTGTAGATCCTTGAGCAAACATTATCACAAGATTTCCACCATGTTAGAATTCATGAAGCTGGATGCCCTCTTCCTAACTGAAACCTGGACCACCTCAGACTCGCTGGTGCATCTTGGTCTTGCCTGCCCTGCTGGTTACAAAATATTTCATAAGCCGCGGATACCGGGTAGAGGAGGAGGGGTTGGGGTAATCTTTAAGGAGGAATGGAATTTTGCACCTCTACAGATAGATGAGGTTGCGGGGATCGAAATACTGGGCTTCTCACTACAGGAGACTAAAGGTAGAATCCTCACAGGTATACTTTGCTATAGACTCTCGGGGGCGGATACCCAGTACCAGGCTTTACTCAACTCTATCACAAATCTGAGTCTAACCCATGCACGTATGTTGGTACTGGGAGATTTTGATCTTTGGGATAACGGAAGCCTAGATAGCCACCTAAGGGATTGAAGGCACACCTGTGAGAATATTGGGATTCACCAAATGGTAATGCAACCATCTCATACAGGAGGACATATTTTGGACCTCCTGTTTGCAAATTAGGTAGAGACGGAGGTGGTCGGCATTGTTCCTCAGAGCTGGACTGACCACTTCCTGATTCACTTTCTAATTAAGCTACCTAGCTCAGTGGATAAAAACAACCAGACATCGATCTCTCGGAAGGGTAGGGAATGGAACAAGGTGGTAAAAAATTGGGTACAAATGCCGTTTCAGGGTCAGTTGTCATTCTCCTCCTCCTCCTCGGTAGATGAAAACTATCAGATCTACTGTAAGGCGGTGGGGAAACTCTTGATGTAGTGGCCCCATTAAGACATCTAAAACTCAGGAAAAACATCTCTGCTCCCTGGTATAATGATGAATTGAAACAGCTGCGAGGAGCACGTAAAAGAGCAGAGAGAAAATGGAGGAGGGCCTACTGGGATTCTGATAAAGAAGTGCTGAAACGTGCTCAGACCCGATATAAGGAATCGATTGCTAAGGCTAAAGCAGAATATTATGCTGAAGCCATTCTCCAAGCCCCCAATAGCACCAAAGCCCTCTTCAAGATCGCCAGGGAGCTTTCAAGCCCTGCCTCTGCAAGCAATAAGGTAGTGGCATCACAGGAACTCTGTAGTGAAATTGCTTCCTTTTTTAGGGACAAAATTACCGACATTGTCGGTAAACTCCAACCCGAAGGCCCAGATGCCTGACATCGTCTCCCAGAGGACCACCTCACTGGACATCTTTAATGCCCCTTTGGAGGATTCATTTAACCTGCTTCAGGCTCCCCCTTAGACCCGTTTCCTCATCAAATCTGGAAGATCCTGGGCAAAGAAACCTTCCATGGGCGTTGGAGGATTTGCTGTCAGTCACTGGAGGAAGAGGTGGTTTCTGAGGTCTGGAAACAAGCAGTTGTAACACCCTTGTTGAAAAAACCATCCCTGGACCCCACGGATCCAGCAAATTTTAGACCCATCTCCCTATTGCCCTATCCGGTTAAAATCCTGGAGAAGGTTGTCAGCAAAAGATTGTGATGCCATCTTGAGGACAACTTTTTGCTGAATAGAGATCAATTTGGCTTCCGCCCGGGACACGGGACAGAGACGGCGCTGGTAATGGCTACAGACAATCTGCGAATGCGTGCTGACAATGGTAACTCCTCGGTCTTTGTATTATTGGACATGTCAGCCGCATTTGATACGGTGAGCCGGGTCATGCTGGTTGAGAGACTGGAAAGCATGGGGATTAAAGGTCGAGCCTTGCAGTGGCTACGATCGTATTTGTCAGGAAGACATCAAGCTGCCTCGTTAACACTGTTTATCTCTGACATGTCCCCAGTGCATCATGGGGTGCCACAGGGCTCGGCAATGAGCCCAATTTTGTTTAACATCTATCTACGCCCTCTCTTCCCCCTTATTAAGTCCTTTGGGGTAGACCTGGTCAACTATGCGGATGACACTCAACTGATATTCTCCCTGGATGGGAAACAAGCGGTGTCTATGGACACCTTCCAGGAGTGTGTGTGTCAAACTGCAAGTTGGCTCAGGAAAAACTCCCTACAGCTGAATGGGGGAAAGACTGAGGGGGTCTACTGTCCAGCTACCAGAGTGTCATGACATCTGCCAATAGAATTTAAACTCATTCCAGAGAATGAACCTTTGGTTCCGGCTAAAGTGGTATGTAATCTGGGAGTTATGGTTGATGAAAATCTTCAAATGGACACATAAGCCGATAAAACTGCCAGTGTGTGCTTTTCTCTGATGCGTGTATTGCGTAAGATCCTTCGTTTACTCCCAGAAGACTCTCGACCGCTCGTGGTGAGAGGTGTAATATTGAGTAGGTTGGATTATTGTAACTCCCTATATTTGGGAGCACCACTATACATTGTACAAAGGCTACAGAGGGTGCAGACAGGGGCAGCAAAGCTGGCGCTTAACAGACAACGTGGGTCCTCTATGACATTGGTGTTAAAAGATCTCCATTGGCTGCCCATTAAGGAAATAATTAATTTTAAATCTCTCTGTATTGTGTATAAGGCAGCACATGGACAGGGTCCCATCCCTGTGCAGGAAATGTTTACTTGGTATAACCCAAGGAGGCAGCTCCGATCGTCAAATACTAATCTGATTACAACCACCAGATTTAAGAAATCCCGGAAGGGAGTCAGAGCGTTCGGAATACTTGCCTCACACATCTGGAATGGGCTGCCTCTGACTCTTAGGCAGGAAAGTTAATTGACAGGGTTTAGGAAGAGCCTGAAAACTTGGGTCTTTCCAAGGATTACCTTTTAGCTTTTCGGACAGTGACAGTTGAGCTTGCTGTGTTGACGTTACTTCTAACCAAGCGCCAGGATACCCGTAGGGTGGCAGTTTTGCGCTATATAAATTCTCATTCCATTCCATCTAAATAGAACATGGACAAATCCCAGTCACCTATAATCCAATTAATCCAATCTATCAAGGTAAGACATTTCTGTTTACTCTTATCCTTGCCAATTACCAAGCTTTACTCAAGAAATTCTACTCTTTTTTATTTTCGCATAGAAATAACTTCAGTTGTCTCAGTAGCCTGATAAAAGCACAAATACATAAATAAAAAATACATACATCTAACCATGCAATGATGGACTCTACATCAACCCTCTTAGTCTATTAGACTGATCAAATGTCCTTCACATTTTCAATCCAACCACCAGCGCAGCCCTCTTTAGCTATTGGTGCTTTTGGACTGAGAGTGATGGCATTTTGCCTGAGCACATGCACACATCCACCTAAAAATATGTGGGTCCTTGGTTAGGTGGTGATTCAGTTTTGACTGCTTTATAAATTATACTAATAAAATGTGTGGCTTGTTGTTTAAAAAACCTTCAGTAGTAAGAGCGATGCATTGATGAATGGCAGAGGCGCATAGTCAGTCATTATATCCATCTGGGAGGATCTAAAACTCACAGAATTACCTCCCTACTGCTCCTCAACCTTTCAGCGACATTTAAAACTGTTCAACACCACACGCTACTACAAAGACTACATCATCTCGGAATACATGAAAATGCCCTAAAGTGGACTGCCTCTTACCTCAGACACAGAGTATGGTTTCCTACCATCTTTCACATGAGCTCCTCACACCCAATAATGTGGCGTCCCTCAGGGGTCCCTCAGTGGTTCATCTATTATTCAACATTTACCTAACCCTCTGGCCAGACCTGATTAAATCCTTCAACCTCACCTGTTACAACTATGACGATGACACGCAAATCCTTCAAATATTTATGGCCCAGAAGACCTCTACATCTCAAATCTTGACGACTGAATTTGCAGCATAAATAGGATGATGATGAGTAACCACCTAAATCTCAAAACCGCAAAGACAGAAGTCATGATGAGCGGACAATGGCAAAAATACCAGCCTACCGCCGTATGGCCCAAGAAACTTGTAGTCTCTCCAACAATATCAAGAGATATCAAAAACCTAGAGGTAATCATGGATTCAGACCTATCTTTGATACCATGTGTCAACAAAGTAACAAATAATGTCTCCTACACAATAAAACACTGTGTTGCATGCCCCAAACCTTGAATACCAAAACACAAACTACAAGCTATCTTCACACTGATAATATCAAAGCTTGGCTATGCCAGCAGCCTATTCCTTGGTGATCCAGTTTAATCAAACAAAAACACAACAAATTCAAAATGCTGCTGCAAACCTCCTCTCTGCCTTCACCCAAGAGAACACATGACTCCAATCCTGCAATCGTTCCACTGTCCACAAAGCCTCCCAAGGGAAAGGACCACTATATCTACAAGTTCAATTCAAGCAATACTAAGAAAACAGGATACTATGCTCCCGACTTACACCACGAATCATTACACCACATTACTATAAGAAATTCTTAGGAGGCACTTCTTTATCAGTGCAAACTGCCAAGCTCAGGAACTCGCTGCCAGACAAGATTCAAAGAATTGAAGAGCATATACACTTCGGAAGACATTTGTACAAGTATCTCTTCAGTGGTTTTTTGCGGTGGGCCACTCCGAGTAGCAGTGTCTGGAAACTAGCAAGAAATTGTCTTTGAAATATAAATTGTGTTTTATAATTATCTCACTGTGCACACGTCAATTCCCTCATCGCGTATTTGAGTCACATTACACTTCGGAAGACAGTTGAATACAAGGAAATTTCCAAGACAGCTACATCATCCCACAACCCAGGGAGAGAATGTATAATGCACCTTCATGTACGACCACAGTTTACAGTCCACAGATTTGAAACAGTCCATCCAGCACACTACTTTCTACATCCATGTGAGTTATAGAGATCTGATCTATGGTTAGTCTGGGCATTACATAGTAACACCAATTCATATATAACCCTTCTGGCCAACTCCTATATTAATACAATACTATCAGCAGACAGGCTGCACAATTTCCCTTATATTGCTTAATCCTCTTACACTTGAATGTGACATGTCTTCTACAGGTCTTGTCCCCCAGTACTACGCCCGCCCATAAACCAACTGAACAGGCGTAGAATAACTGAAAATTGATAAAAAAAATGTTAATTGATACTTGTATAGCGCACTACTCAACCGCAAGGGTCTCAAGGCGCTTGTGCGAATACCGCTGTGGAACCCATCCTGGCTTTCCCTGTGAGGCGTCCACTCCTGGGCACCCCCAAGGTGGAGGCCAGGCATCCTTAGCGTTGTGGGGGCCTTTGTGGAGATTAAGCAAGCTATTGCCCAGAGTTGCAGAGTGGGACTCCATGATTGGAATAGGCACAGAGGCGAGAATTATCAGGTCCGTGGAATTTTTGAGCCCAAGACCCACCAAGGCGGGGAATTGAACCCTGGTCCCGGACTAGACCTCTGCATCAGGGTCTGTCACCGAACTACTGACCAATCGGAGACCTCTCATCTAGTCGACCACTGCAGGTCTCAACTAGCGACAGTCTATGAACTCTTCTTTGCATCTGACAATGACAATTAGATATAGAACAATAGTAAGAGAGTCCAGATCACTAGATCTTCCATCATATCGCTCTCCAAACTATGCCTGCTCAGGATCCTAAACTTTGAAATAAAATATCTGGAGTTGGACAACCCAGTGCAGTAACCAGACAAGTAGACTACGATGATGAAAAATACCTTAAACTGGCCTGCAGAGCTGCTCAACCCTGCCAGTTCTCCGAAAACCATAAGCTGCGTGTCCATCTCTCACATCTTTTTCTAGGGGGGACCCGGGGAGAGCCGTGTGCGAGCCGGTCTCTCCCGGGGTAGGTTCGCGCAAGTCGATGGCCACGGCAGGTGGGGGTGTTGATTAGTGAGGGCCAGGTGGGGGAATTAGGGCCAGCGCATGGCAAGGGAGCATTGCGCACTAGGGAGGCGGGCGGCGAGGTTCGTTTTTGTCTCACCCACCCTTCCCCCTTTTTTCTTTAGGCCTTTTTGTTTTTCCAGTGCTTACGTGCTGGTTTAGTTAGGTTTTTTTATTTTTGCCACTTTAAGACAGGTTGTTTTTTCTTTTTGGGCAGATTTTAGTGGGGGGTGGGCAGCCTGGAGCGGGTTGGTCCATCCTCAATAGGCAGTTGTAGGAAAGGAAGGGGTATACATAAGAGTTAGGGGCTTCTGGTTTGGTTAGGGTTAACTTGGTGGGGGGTTTATCAGTGGGTAGGAATGATCTGTTAGGCTGAGAGCAGTTTGAATTAGTAATTAAATAAATAAATAAAGAAGTGGTTTGATGTGTTGTTTATAACCTGTCTTAATAAAGTGGCCTTTCTTGCTGACTAAGAAGTTGTGGACAGTGACTTTATTGCACGAAGCGCTACGTCCCATTACACAATAACCGCTTGTCAATGGTTATCATGCATGACATGGTACAACTTCCCACATTGGATCAAAAACAAAGACAACATCCCTCCAACCACGTACCCTACTCAGCTTAGCATGCTGCCCATGCAGGCAAGCACTTAAATGCCGCACATAGGGGTACTTTGGGGCACATGCATCAATATTGCATTTTGCGATTCCTTAATTGCGAAAAATAAGGAATTGCAATTAAGGAATTGCAAAATGCAATGCATCAAAAAATCGCTAAAAAAATAGCAATGCCCTAAAATTCCTTAATTGCGATTCTCTAATTGAGAATCGCAATTAAGGAATACCAACCCATTCATTCCTATGGGCCTAGAGGCCCATCTGAATGAATGGGAATGACATTCTTAATTTGCGATTCACCATTAGAAATTCGCAAATTAAGAATGCAATTTCAAGGGTGCAGGGGTGTCCAAAGGACACCCTGCTGCACCCCTGAAATCAGCTTAGAAGTACATTTTGCACACTCACATGCCCCGAGGGCATGTGTGTGTGTAAAATGGAACTTTGAAAAATGCACTTTTGTGCATTTTTCAAAGTTTTCGCAAATTACCATGAAGGTCAACTTCATGGTAATTTGCACCTCTTATTTGTGAATTCGCAAATTTTAAAAGTTTGATGCATTGCATTTAAGGAATCTCAATTTGAGATTCCTTAAATGCAATCGCAATTTAAGAAATCGCAATTTTGCGATTTCTTAAATTGTGAGAACAACAAAATGCATAATGCATCCCAAAAATGGAAATTGCATTCGCAAACGGCCGATTTTTGCGATTGGCACCGTTTGCGAATGCAATTCCCTTTGATGCATGTGGACATTTGCCTTATTTAAATGTTGCAATACAATACATCTATCTGCGAGGAACCATTTGTACTGCTTTATTAAAATATTATATCACGGGTGATTTATTTATTTGTATTTAAAGTGTCTATTGCAAGTGTACAGCTCTCGTGGTTATGTAGCTGTAAGTTTTCTTTTTTTGTTTGTTTTTATGTTAGTGACACCCTTTTGGTATAAAAAATTGCATCCATTTACCAAGTCCATACGTACTTGCTTTGGTAATGCGTGTTTACACTTGAACAACGTTGGTAGCACACATTTGAAACTCATACAGTGTGAAACAAAAAAATCTAAATATATCTGAAATGGTTTAGAAATGTTCGCTAGGTGTTAAGTAATTATCAACAAGCCAGCATGCTTTTGGGCATGTATCACTTGCACGTCAGATAAGGAGCCCCCTCTCAACGCTTTACAGGGGATAATTTCATATCTCGTGTTTCATTGCCGCCCGGAGACTTTTAAAGCAAACGCATTACACTATACGTCCCGAGCTCACTTTTGCTATCTCGTTGCAGCCCTGGTGCTAACGCGTGAGGGAATGTGCCCGGGACCTGGCAGCCGGGGCCAGCCAGCGCTGGGTACATGGAGAATAATCTCACAACAAAACACAACAGGCAGTCGGAGGGAAACTTTGTTGATATATTGTTTCCTGGAATCAATCAAGTGAATTCCGAACACGCAGACTCAGCAATACAATAACTATTAAACATGCAAACAGGTTTGCCGGTCTGTCACGTGCAGATAGAGTTCATACAGCCTGTTGAGGAATGTAGGTAGTGTGCGTGAATTGTAATTGTTGCGCAAACACCAGCTAAGCGCATGGAGGTTTCACTTTCGCGTCAAGGCCCCTCTCTGCCCATTCAGCCCGCCCGGCACTGACGGCTGGGCGCCTTGTATGGACGCAGGATAGCAGCAACTGCACACAGCGCCTCGATTCCCGGGGTGCAGCGCAGCGTGGGCACACACGAGCGCACAGTGTGAGGAACCCCAGGGGCCCGGGTAGCGGCGGCTGCACAGGTTTAGGGGCGGAGGTGCCCTGAACACGGCCAGAAACTCTCAAGTCAGATTGGACGAGGGCGGCGCATCTTACCTGCTCCTCAGCCGGGTCCCGGGGCTGGGCACCGAGCTCAGCGGGCAGAGGGTGCGGGCACGGCGGGCGCGGTGTGAGCCTGTCCGAGACTCACGGCCCGAACGCTGCAGCACTGCTGCGCTTCCGGTCTCAAGTGCACCACATTCTTCCTGGTTGACTGTATCCCAATAAACCAGAGACAGAAATAGCACCACCTACCACACGCTGCAGAGTACTTCACGGAGCACGCTGGTCTAACTCACCACACCTGCCAGCGCAGCGGGGTTACATGAGAAATTCAATGAGAAGCGTGCAAAGTGAGGTCAGTCCGTGTCAAGTAGGGAGTGAACCCCATACTCTGCCAGGTGACCCGAATGCTATAGCGAGGGGCAAACTGTGCACCGCGTGCGACATTCTGTGACTGGGCAGGAAAATATTAAGATGATTGCCACTCCTAAAATGACGGGTATTTATTTCATGGCAGGTAAAGGTCATTTTTTGCTTATTAAAGGGCGTGCCATGAGCAATCGAGGGCATACGCACTAGTCGAAATTAACAATAGTGCAGCAGGTACAGTGCCACCGGGGCCCACTGCACCCAGCTTATGGTCATTTGCTATCCATTGCACGGGTTAGCCCGTCCCAATTCTCTGGGTTACGGAATGGGTTCATCATGGCGCCCTTGCTACGCCACTAAGTGTAGAGGTGGGTTGCTTGCCCAGCCGTTGTAAATCCATGCTGTACTGCGTAGAGGGCCTGCCTTGCCGCGCGAGGGCAGCACCTTGCGCAAATAAGAGGCCTTCCATGGCAAGAGAATTGCCTAAGTTTGGAGGGGCCCTTGCCAGTAGCAAGTCATATGAGCCTCAGTCTTCACAAAGGCCAGATGCAGTGTAAGGCTCGCGAAACACGCAATCTATGGGAAAATACATTGTATGACCACGTCTTCACATGCTTTAAGCATGCACAGACCACACCAGAAATCATTTTACATGAGTGTCAACGAGTCAGTGCCAGGCACCCTGGGTTTCCACTCTTGAACCCTGAAAAGGGAGTGAGTACAAGTCTTAAAAGGACAAGTGGTGCTTGGTATAATATATAATTAGGTCGACTTCATTGTTTCAGCCTAACATATAGGCCATACGTTCGACATCACACAATTCAAGTTTAAAATTACAGGAAAACAGCACATAAATCCGCATTTTGTAAATCGCAAACTACTCACCGTTAAAAGTCTCAGGACGCTGGGGGCCGTTGTGGAAATTAATTGAGCTATTGCCCAGAGTCACTGCTGGTGCTGAGCTGAGACCAGAGCCGTGAGCCCTCTTTTCCGAAGTCAGCTGCCCTGGACGCTGCGCCACACCTCTCCACACTGAAAACATTTCATCATCATACATATAGGAAATGCAAAAATTGCTTCAGCCCCCTTCCCCTTCCCGAAGTCTGCTCATTATTAAAAAGTGAAAATCTGATTCCTAATCTACAATTAGATTTTAAAGTGTTAATATTTGACTCCGTTGCATAAAACATACTACCCAATACGCGGCCATCCTAACCTGCCGCCTGCAAACAGAGAAAAACTCATGATCGATCCTTTGTCAGGTAAAAACTTTTCTTAGGGGCACTTAACATAAACACAACAATACAGGCCAATAAAGTGCAAGTGCTACTGAAATCATGGCATGCAATATTAATAATAAAAAGCAGAGCAGTAATAATGTGTAAATACTAGTTCCACGAAAGGCCCCATCTCATAAACACAGAACAAGATATAAATAAACGGTACTAGCTGCCAATTTTTGTGAACTCATAAAGTGCAATATCATATTCGAAAGGACGATAACTATAGTTGTTTTTACCATGTTCCTACTATTGGCAGAAACTAGGGGTCTAGTGGCCATCCACGCTTCACATATATATGAAGCAACCTGATTAAAAATAGCGCAAGCAAGGGCCAAAGCGTCCTTGCAGTATCAGATGTTGTGAATAAGAAAAAGGGGGCGGAGATAATGTCTTATAATTTTCACGGTAAAGGAGCAAAGCAACATAAAATGTGTGGCCGATTCAGCACCCCCAGCTACAGATGGGCGGGCTACTTTCTTCATTTTTCCAGGTGCTGTTAAACAGTTTCACTGGTAAGATTCCTGTTCTAAATCTAACCTACAGAGCTCTTGTTATTTCTGGGTTGGGCTTTTTCAGATATGGTTCAAATGCAGAAAAAGGTTAAAAAACTTGAATCGTGCAGGCATTTTCACTTTCAGGTGGGTAATGTTACGGCCAGATTCATCAAGCTTAATTGCACTCTCAAAGGGCCAGATTCTGAGAATCTGGCCCTTTGCGAGTGCAATTTTTGCATTTGGGATTCATCATCCCAAATGCAACAAGCACTGGCGTTGCCAATAGGTCTCACAGTAGGAAAGTTGGAGCTATTACAATTGCAAATAACAATGCCTTTTATTTTGCATGTTAAAAACATAAAGGGCTTTGTCATTTAAAAAACCAATATCTCCAACTTTCCTACTGCGAGACCTATTGTGCACTGCACAGTGTGTGTGAAAGTGGCACTGCGTGGCTGAGTGGCGTTGCGTGGCTGAGTGGCGTTGCGTGGCTGAGTGGCGTTGCGTGGCTGAGTGGCGTTGCGTGGCTGCGTGGCGTTGCGTAGTTGCGTGGCGTTGCGTAGTTGCGTGGCGTTGCATAGTTGCGTGGCGTTGCGTAGTTGCGTGGCGTTGCGTATTTGCGTGGCGTTGCGTAGTTGCGTGGCGTTGCGTTGCGTAGTTGCGTAGTTGAGTGGCATTGCGTAGTTGAGTGGCGTTGCGTGGCGTTGCGTAGTTGAGTGGCGTTGCGTAGTTGAGTGGCGTTGCGTAGTTGAGTGGCGTTGCGTAGTTGCGTGGCGTTGCGTTGTTGCGTGGCGTTGCGTAGTTGCGTGGCGTTGCGTAGTTGCGTGGCGTTGCGTAGTTGCGTGGCGTTGCGTAGTTGCGTAGTTGAGTGGCGTTGCGTAGTTGAGTGGCGTTGCGTAGTTGAGTGGCGTTGCGTAGTTGCGTGGCGTTGCGTAGTTGCGTGGCGTTGCGTAGTTGCGTAGTTGAGTGGCGTTGCGTAGTTGAGTGGCGTTGCATAGTTGAGTGGCGTTGCGTAGTTGCATGGCGTTGCATAGTTGAGTGGCGTTGCGTAGTTGCATGGCGTTGCGTTGTTGCGTGGCGTTGCGTAGTTGCGTGGCGTTGCGTAGTTGAGTGGCGTTGCGTAGTTGAGTGGCGTTGCGTAGTTGAGTGGCGTTGCGTAGTTGAGTGGCGTTGCGTAGTTGGGTGGCATTGCGTGGTTGAGTGGCGTTGCGTGGTTGAGTGGCGTTGCGTGGTTGAGTGGCGTTGCGTGTGTGAGTGGCGTTGCGTGTGTGAGTGGCGTTGCGTGTGTGAGTGACGTTGCGTGTGTGAGTGGCGTTGCATGTGTGCGTAGTTGAGTGGCGTTGCGTGGTTGAGTGGCGTTGCATGTGTGAGTGGCGTTGCATGTGTGAGTGGCGTTGCATGTGTGAGTGGCGTTGCATGTGTGAGTGGCGTTGCATGTGTGAGTGGCGTTGCGTAGATGAGTGGCGTTGCGTAGATGAGTGGCGTTGCATAGATGAGTGGCGTTGCGTAGTTGAGTGGCGTTGCGTAGTTGCGTGGCGTTGCGTAGTTGCGTGGCGTTGCGTAGTTGCGTGGCGTTGCGTAGTTGAGTAGCATTGCGTAGTTGAGTGGCGTTGCATAGTTGAGTGGCGTTGCGTAGTTGAGTGGCGTTGCATAGTTGAGTGGCATTGCGTAGTTGCGTTGCGTAGTTGCATTGCGCTGCGTAGTTGCATGGCGTTGCATGTGTGAGTGGCGTTGCATGTGTGCGTAGTTGAGTGGCGTTGCATGTGTGAGTGGCGTTGCGTGGTTGAGTGGCGTTGCATGGTTGAGTGGCGTTGCGTGGTTGAGTGGCATTGCATGTGTGAGTGGCGTTGCATGTGTGTGTGGCGTTGCATGTGTGAGTGGCGTTGCATGTGTGAGTGGCGTTGCATGTGTGAGTGGTGTTGCATGTGTGAGTGGCGTTGCATGTGTGAGTGGCGTTGCATGTGTGAGTAGTTGCGTGGCGTTGCGTAGTTGCGTGGCGTTGCGTAGTTGCGTGGCGTTGCGTAGTTGAGTGGCGTTGCGTAGTTGAGTGGCGTTGCGTAGTTGAGTGGCGTTGCGTAGTTGAGTGGCGTTGCATGTGTGAGTGGCGTTGCATGTGTGCGTAGTTGAGTGGCGTTGCGTAGTTGAGTGGCGTTGCATGTGTGAGTGGCGTTGCATGTGTGAGTGGCGTTGCATGTGTGAGTGGCGTTGCATGTGTGAGTGGCGTTGCATGTGTGAGTGGCGTTGCATGTGTGAGTGGCGTTGCATGTGTGAGTGGCGTTGCGTAGATGAGTGGCGTTGCGTAGATGAGTGGCGTTGCGTAGATGAGTGGCGTTGCGTAGTTGAGTGGCGTTGCGTAGTTGAGTGGCGTTGCGTAGTTGAGTGGCGTTGCGTAGTTGCGTGGCGTTGCGTAGTTGCGTGGCGTTGCGTAGCTGCGTGGCGTTGCGTAGTTGAGTGGCGTTGCGTAGTTGAGTGGCGTTGCGTAGTTGAGTGGCGTTGCGTAGTTGCGTGGCGTTGCGTAGTTGCGTGGCGTTGCGTGGTTGAGTGGCGTTGCGTGGTTGAGTGGCGTTGCATGTGTGAGTGGCGTTGCATGTGTGCGTAGTTGAGTGGCGTTGCGTAGTTGAGTGACGTTGCGTGTGTGAGTGACGTTGCGTGTGTGAGTGGCGTTGCATGTGTGAGTGGCGTTGCATGTGTGAGTGGCGTTGCATGTGTGAGTGGCGTTGCATGTGTGGGTGGCGTTGCATGTGTGAGTGGCGTTGCATGTGTGAGTGGCGTTGCGTGTGTGAGTGGCGTTGCATGTGTGAGTGGTGTTGCATGTGTGAGTGGCATTGCATGTGTGAGTGGCGTTGCGTAGATGAGTGGCGTTGCGTAGATAAGTGGCGTTGCGTAGATGAGTGGCGTTGCGTAGATGAGTGGCGTTGCGTAGATGAGTGGCGTTGCGTAGTTGAGTGGCGTTGCGTAGATGAGTGGCGTTGCGTAGATGAGTGGCGTTGCGTAGTTGAGTGGCGTTGCGTAGATGAGTGGCGTTGCGTAGATGAGTGGCGTTGCGTAGATGAGTGGCGTTGCGTAGATGAGTGGCGTTGCGTAGTTGCGTGGCGTTGCGTAGTTGCGTAGTTGAGTGGCGTTGCGTAGTTGAGTGGCGTTGTGTGGCGTTGCATAGTTGAGTGGCGTTGCGTAGTTGAGTGGCGTTGCGTAGTTGAGTGGCGTTACGTAGTTGAGTGGCGTTGCGTAGTTGCGTGGCGTTGCGTAGTTGAGTGGCGTTGCGTAGTTGCGTGGCGTTGCGTAGTTGCGTGGCGTTGCGTAGTTGCGTGGTGTTGCGTAGTTGCGTGGCGTTGCGTAGTTGCGTAGTTGAGTGGCGTTGCGTAGTTGAGTGGCGTTGCATGGCGTTGCGTAGTTGAGTGGCGTTGCGTAGTTGAGTGGCGTTGCGTAGTTGAGTGGCGTTGCGTAGTTGAGTGGCGTTGCGTAGTTGAGTGGCATTGCGTAGTTGAGTGGCGTTGCGTAGTTGCATGGCGTTGCGTAGTTGCATGGCGTTGCGTAGTTGCGTGGCGTTGCGTAGTTGAGTGGCGTTGCGTAGTTGAGTGGCGTTGCGTAGTTGAGTGGCGTTGCGTAGTTGAGTGGCGTTGCGTGGTTGAGTGGCGTTGCGTGGTTGAGTGGCGTTGCGTGGTTGAGTGGCGTTGCGTGTGTGAGTGGCGTTGCGTGTGTGAGTGGCGTTGCGTGTGTGAGTGACGTTGCGTGTGTGAGTGGCGTTGCATGTGTGCGTAGTTGAGTGGCGTTGCGTGGTTGAGTGGCGTTGCATGTGTGAGTGGCGTTGCATGTGTGAGTGGCATTGCATGTGTGAGTGGCGTTGCATGTGTGAGTGGCGTTGCATGTGTGAGTGGCGTTGCATGTGTGAGTGGCGTTGCGTAGATGAGTGGCGTTGCGTAGATGAGTGGCGTTGCATAGATGAGTGGCGTTGCGTAGTTGAGTGGCGTTGCGTAGTTGCGTGGCGTTGCGTAGTTGCGTGGCGTTGCGTAGTTGCGTGGCGTTGCGTAGTTGAGTAGCATTGCGTAGTTGAGTGGCGTTGCATAGTTGAGTGGCGTTGCGTAGTTGAGTGGCGTTGCATAGTTGAGTGGCATTGCGTAGTTGCGTTGCGTAGTTGCATTGCGTTGCGTAGTTGCATGGCGTTGCATGTGTGAGTGGCGTTGCATGTGTGCGTAGTTGAGTGGCGTTGCATGTGTGAGTGGCGTTGCGTGGTTGAGTGGCGTTGCATGGTTGAGTGGCGTTGCGTGGTTGAGTGGCGTTGCATGTGTGAGTGGCGTTGCATGTGTGAGTGGCGTTGCATGTGTGAGTGGCGTTGCATGTGTGAGTGGCGTTGCATGTGTGAGTAGTTGCGTGGCGTTGCGTAGTTGCGTGGCGTTGCGTAGTTGCGTGGCGTTGCGTAGTTGAGTGGCGTTGCGTAGTTGAGTGGCGTTGCGTAGTTGAGTGGCGTTGCGTAGTTGAGTGGCGTTGCATGTGTGAGTGGCGTTGCATGTGTGCGTAGTTGAGTGGCGTTGCGTAGTTGAGTGGCGTTGCATGTGTGAGTGGCGTTGCATGTGTGAGTGGCGTTGCATGTGTGAGTGGCGTTGCATGTGTGAGTGGCGTTGCATGTGTGAGTGGCGTTGCATGTGTGAGTGGCGTTGCATGTGTGAGTGGTGTTGCATGTGTGAGTGGCGTTGCATGTGTGAGTGGCGTTGCATGTGTGAGTGGCGTTGCATGTGTGAGTGGCGTTGCGTAGATGAGTGGCGTTGCGTAGATGAGTGGCGTTGCGTAGATGAGTGGCGTTGCGTAGATGAGTGGCGTTGCGTAGTTGAGTGGCGTTGCGTAGTTGAGTGGCGTTGCGTAGTTGAGTGGCGTTGCGTAGTTGCGTGGCGTTGCGTAGTTGCGTGGCGTTGCGTAGTTGAGTGGCGTTGCGTAGTTGAGTGGCGTTGCGTAGTTGAGTGGCGTTGCGTAGTTGCGTGGCGTTGCGTAGTTGCGTGGCGTTGCGTGGTTGAGTGGTGTTGCGTGGTTGAGTGGCGTTGCATGTGTGAGTGGCGTTGCATGTGTGCGTAGTTGAGTGGCGTTGCGTAGTTGAGTGACGTTGCGTGTGTGAGTGACGTTGCGTGTGTGAGTGGCGTTGCATGTGTGAGTGGCGTTGCATGTGTGAGTGGCGTTGCATGTGTGAGTGACGTTGCATGTGTGGGTGGCGTTGCATGTGTGAGTGGCGTTGCATGTGTGAATGGCGTTGCGTGTGTGAGTGGCGTTGCATGTGTGAGTGGCGTTGCATGTGTGAGTGGCATTGCATGTGTGAGTGGCGTTGCGTAGATGAGTGGCGTTGCGTAGATGAGTGGCGTTGCGTAGATGAGTGGCGTTGCGTAGATGAGTGGTGTTGCGTAGATGAGTGGCGTTGCGTAGATGAGTGGCGTTGCGTAGTTGAGTGGCGTTGCGTAGATGAGTGGCGTTGCGTAGATGAGTGGCGTTGCGTAGATGAGTGGCGTTGCGTAGATGAGTGGCGTTGCGTAGATGAGTGGCGTTGCGTAGTTGAGTGGCGTAGCGTAGTTGCATGGCGTTGCGTAGTTGCGTGGCGTTGCGTAGTTGCGTGGCGTTGCGTAGTTGAGTGGCGTTGCGTAGTTGAGTGGCGTTGCGTAGTTGAGTGGCGTTGCGTAGTTGAGTGGCATTGCGTAGTTGAGTGGCGTTGCATGGCGTTGCGTAGTTGAGTGGCGTTGCATAGTTGAGTGGCGTTGCGTAGTTGAGTGGCGTTGCGTAGTTGCGTGGCGTTGCGTAGTTGCGTGGCGTTACGTGGCGTTGCGTAGTTGCGTGTAGTTGCGTGGCGTTGCGTAGTTGCGTGGCGTTGCGTAGTTGAGTGGCGTTGCGTAGTTGAGTGGCGTTGCGTAGTTGAGTGGCGTTGCGTAGTTGCGTGGCGTTGCGTAGTTGAGTGGCGTTGCGTGGCGTTGCGTAGTTGCGTGGCGTTGCGTAGTTGCGTGGCGTTGCGTAGTTGCGTGGCGTTGCGTAGTTGAGTGGCGTTGCGTAGTTGAGTAGCGTTGCGTAGTTGAGTGGCGTTGCGTAGTTGAGTGGCGTTGCGTAGTTGAGTGGCGTTGCGTAGCGTAGTTGCGTGGCGTTGCGTAGTTGATTGGCGTTGCGTAGTTGAGTGGCGTTGCGTAGTTGAGTGGCGTTGCGTAGTTGCGTGGCGTTGCGTAGTTGAGTGGCGTTGCGTAGTTGAGTGGCGTTGCGTGGCGTTGTGTAGTTGCGTGGCGTTGCGTAGTTGCGTGGCGTTGCGTAGTTGAGTGGCGTTGCGTAGTTGAGTAGCGTTGCGTAGTTGAGTGGCGTTGCGTAGTTGAGTGGCGTTGCGTAGTTGAGTGGCGTTGCGTAGCGTAGTTGCGTGGCGTTGCGTAGTTGCGTGGCGTTGCGTAGTTGCGTGGCGTTGCGTAGTTGCGTGGCGTTGCGTAGTTGCGTGGCGTTGCGTAGTTGAGTGGCGTTGCGTAGTTGCGTGGCATTGCGTAGTTGAGTGGCGTTGCATGGCGTTGCGTAGTTGAGTGGCGTTGCGTAGTTGAGTGGCATTGCGTAGTTGAGTGGCGTTGCGTAGTTGCGTGGCGTTGCGTAGTTGCGTGGCGTTGCGTAGTTGCGTGGCGTTGCGTAGTTGCGTGTAGTTGCGTGGCATTGCGTAGTTGAGTGGCGTTGCGTAGTTGAGTGGCGTTGCGTAGTTGAGTGGCGTTGCATAGTTGAGTGGCGTTGCGTGGCGTTGCGTAGTTGCGTGGCGTTGCGTAGTTGCGTGGCGTTGCGTAGTTGCGTGGCGTTGCGTAGTTGCGTGGCGTTGCGTAGTTGCGTGGCATTGCGTAGTTGCGTGGCATTGCGTAGTTGCGTAGCGTTGCGTAGTTGAGTAGCATTGCGTAGTTGAGTGGCGTTGCGTAGTTGAGTGGCGTTGCGTAGTTGAGTGGCGTTGCGTAGTTGCATAGCGTTGCGTGGTTGAGTGGCGTTGCATGTGTGCGTAGTTGAGTGGCGTTGCGTAGTTGAGTGATGTTGCGTGGTTGAGTGGCGTTGCACGTGTGAGTGGCGTTGCGTAGTTGAGTGGCGTTGCGTAGTTGAGTGGCGTTGCGTAGTTGAGTGGCGTTGCGTAGTTGAGTGGCGTGCGTAGTTGAGTGGCGTTGCGTAGTTGAGTGGCGTTGCGTAGTTGCGTGGCGTTGCGTAGTTGCGTGGCGTAGTTGAGTGGCGTTGCGTGGTTGAGTGGCGTTGCATGTGTGAGTGGCGTTGCATGTGTGAGTGGCGTTGCCGTGGCGTTGCGTAGTTGCGTGGTGTAGTTGCGTGGTTGAGTGGCGTTGCATGTGTGAGTGGCGTTGCATGTGTGAGTGGCGTTGCATGTGAGTGGCGTTGCATGTGTGTGTGAGTGGCGTTGCATGTGTGTGTGAGTGGCATTGCATGGTTGAGTGGCGTTGCATGGTTGAGTGGCGTTGCATGGTTGAGTGGCGTTGCGTGGTTGAGTGGCGTTGCGTGGTTGAGTGGCGTTGCGTGGTTGCGTGGCGTTGCGTGGTTGCGTGGCGTTGCATGTGTCAGAGGCTAAATGTAGCACAGGGAGACCTTCAGCGGTAAGACAATCAAAAACAACTTTGAAAACATTTCACAGTATGAAGAGATCAAACTCATGAACGAGCGTGATACACCTCAGCTAAAAATCATGATAAATAACAACACACATTAGAAGTGAAACTGCAAGTACAGAAGGACCAGCTTTGCTTGTTTAAAACTCCCACTTCAGGCAGATGAGTGTAATGTGTAAAGCGTCTTGTGCACATGAGCAGATCGGAGTCTGGAAGCAAATACAAAGAAGAGGAATGACTGAGGCGCATTGGTGTGAAGCACATCAAAGGGCTTCTCCTCCCCTAATTAGGTGAGGAGAAGCCGTTCCGGGAAACTGAAAGTACGGCCGGCCTGCGGCCGGCCATGAATAATTAGGGGAGGAGAAGCCCTTTGATGTGCTGGGCTGGCTGGCCCTGAATGCGCGTGCATGTTATCACGTGGTTCACGTGAACAGCATGAAAACCGCGGGGCTGAAAGCCCTTTGGTTTGAAGCTGTTTTCGCCACATGAATTCTCGCTCCGCTCGATGCGCTTGCGCACATCGATAGGTCGCGAGACCTAAAAATCGCTTATAAAGAATTCGCACATTTGAGAGGAATTGCATTTAAGGAATCCCTACTTGAGATTCCTTAAATGCAATTCATGAACCATTTTAAAATTGCGAAATCGAAATTTTGGGCCGCTATTTACCGCAAGGTCAAACCTCGTGGTAAATAGCGAAAACTTAGAAAAATGCATTTAAATGCATTTTTCTAAGTTGCATGTTACACACACACATGTCCTTTGGACATGTGTGTGCGCAACACCAATGTAGATCACATTTCAGGGGTGCTACAGGGTGTCCTTTGGACACCCCTGGCACCCTTGAAATCGCACTCCTTATTTGCGATTAGCAAATTGCTAATCGCAAATAAGGAATAACTCCCCATTCCCTTATTTGCGATTAGCAATTTGCTAATCGCAAATAAGGAATGTGTAGGAATCGCAATTTATTTAGCGATTCCTACATGAATCCCGTTTTGCAATTCCTTAATAGCGATTCCTAAATAATCGCTATTAAGGACTCGCAAAACTGGACTATGATGAATCTGGCTGATAGTCACAAAACGTATCTTATTCCAGCTGCCCACTAGCTGAAGTCAGACTCTCTGAAGTGAACCAAAACTCTGAGCAGGTTATGGAGCTCAGGCTAGATAGGTGTACCAAGGTAGCTTGGCTGACATGATGCGTATGACCATAGTTCATACAGGGTTTTCTAATATTTGCTCAATTCCAGCATGGTTCATATTCCTGTCCAATATAATAAGAAGGGTAGGAGAGATGCATACTGCTCATCAGAATCAAGGCCCAACTCAAGCCTGAGGGCACCATTGGGGTTTCATGGGCCAAGATGAAGGAACAACGTAAACAAAGTTCACAGATCTTAATAGGCCTTTGGCTTGCTGTGGTAGTATAATAGAAAGTGTTCAACTGTGTCACTTTCTTAAAAGAAGTGGTATCACATGTCTATCATCCTTCCTCTTTAATGGGAACGGATCTATTTTACAGTCATAGCTGAAGTACCAATTACGATGGAAATACAGACGCATATTACCCAGTGGTGGTCACCACTGGTTAGTTCTAGATAGGTCAGATGTTCCATAGGAAAAGTGTTTTTATGTTGCTACCAACTTTGGCACTGTTGACAAAGCTCTACAAAACTTTCCAAAAAGGTGCTACTTTTTGACTAGTTTGTGCTTAGAAAGTTTTGGGGTGATCCATCAGGCGGGGCCCTAGAAAAAAGTGGGTAACAAAATGCAAAATCCCCATGCATTTTTCATAAAGGCCTTTAAAAAGGGCTACAGCAAAAACTCCTGAATGGAATTACGCCAAATATGGAGGAAGCTATATCTTGGTCCACAGATTATGCTTTTTGTGATTTGGTGTAAATCCGGTCAGTAGTTTTTGAAAAATTAGGCATTCAAAATAATTGTAAATCTGGAAAGTTTAAAATAAAAGCGCTCTGATTTGCCATGGGAGCATTTTTTTCCCTTGGGCCATCTCGCTCCCATGCAAGCCAGACTGCAGGAGAAAGCACTCTGGCTGCCAGCAACATGAGAAAAATATTGCTGGCAGCCATTACAGGACTTGGGGACTCAGTCCCCTGTCCTGAACATGTTAGAAACAAATATTATGTGGAGGCAGGGTAGGAATGCCTTGGCCACAAAGGCCCCAGGAAGGAGACCCAGAGGACCCCCACCCTAACCCCTCAGGCCAAAAACAAAAACAAATGACAAAAATTGCTGCAATTCAGCGGAATTCGAAAAATAAAATGGTGGCTGGGGCCGCATTGTTTAAATATAGGCTCCGGGGAGTCCACCTCCAGGGCTGTATTTAATAACAGGAGTAGGGTCCGAAATCATGAAAAAAGGGGAGCGGGCACACTGCCCCCTCCCCAAGCAATTAAAGGGCCTAGGGAGCCACAGTTTGCATAGAAGCAAGCAAATAGTGGCTCCCTGGGGCCTGGACGGCCACTGTCCCAACGCTCCAGAAGCCCTGGGGACCCCATCCTTGAGCACTGATTTCTTTAAAACATTCCAGCTCACCCACTCAAGGCTCTTCAGTCCGGCATTAGCGCCATCTTGGGTGAGGGGATTAGAGGCTACTCGCCCCTTTCTCAGTGCCATTTTAGAGTGCGCTCTAGTGTCGGGCTGACTGCACTTGCTTGCCTATTTAAGACAGGCAATGCAAGCGCGCAGCGTGCACATGCAGTGGGCGCGCCGGTGGTGCTCCATAGGCAAGCCCGTCCGAACTCCGGACACGCTCAGCGCCAACCACGCTGCCTGTTTCGACAGAGAACAAAGTCGAACGATATACTCCAGGGAACAGCTGCTTAATATTGGTAAGTGGGAGGTTAAAGAACATCATCATTTTTAGCATGCTACGGGCCATGACAAAAAGGCCTTCAACTGCGGACTGATCAATAGCAGATCGTTAGTTAAACACCACCTGGAGGTGTCTGTCATGATAGAAGACATGGATCTGGATGTCCTATTTATAACAGAGACTTGGACTAGTGCCGACTCTGTTGTAGAAATGGGACTCGCCTTCCCAGAAGGTTATAAAATCTTTCACAAACCGAGGGCTGCGGGTAGAGGAGGAGGGGTGGGAGTGATTTTTTTTTAAACTCTTTTTATTATGAAATAAACAGAACAAAAGAAAAAAATAAGATCTCAGGTGAATGCAATCAATTTACAACAGTTCAGTTCATTTGGCACTGTACAGGATCAAGTAGTTAATAAAAGGAAAACATCTGGATCATGGGGATTCCTGTGTTGCAATATCTGGATCTCTAACCAATGGGTCTTCTGCATTGTTAATTAATTTTCGATATATCAGGGAGATACTCTTGTCTGGGATATGACCATCAAGGACCCGGTCCTCCAGAGAAGACGCCTCGGAGAGTTCCGTGCCCTCAGGAATATGAGCTAATAACGAGTGCCTCACCTGCAAATATCGAAAGTATTCGTTTTGGTGGAGACGGTATTGGTTTGCAAGTGAGTCAAAAGTATGTATCAAATTTTTCCCCCACACATCCTTAATCTGAGTTATTCCAATGAGGTCTCATTTATCAAACCCTTTGGATTTCCATAAGATACCCAGTTTTTCGGAATTAAGCATTGGAGTGGCCAATGTAAGTCTGCCCTCCCAGCCCAAACTTTTGGTGGCAATGTGTCACACCCGTATGTAGTGTGCCGTTGGGCCCGTAAGGGGGAACCTTCCCGGTCTAGAATACAATGCTCTGTCTATCCTGCCACCCGGGGCCTGACCTCTATCCATAGCATAGCCTGGATCTCCGGGAACTCCATATACAGCGTGGTTCAAAGCCGCAAAATGTGACGCCCAATAATACCTCCGCAAGTCAGGCAGCCCTCTACCACCGTCAAACCAGGAGCGCGTCAATTTGTTAAAAGCTATACGAGCCCCACCATCCCACAGGAGGCACCGCTGAAGGGCCTCTATCTCTCTGAAATAAGCCGCTGGTACGGGGTCCATTGCATTCTGTAAGGCATATAAGAAACGTGGCAGTGCCATCATTTTAAACAGGGTTGCTCTGCCAAGCAAAGATAGTGGGAGAGTCCGCCAGCGCTCCACATCCCCCCGGCACCGAGTCAAAGGAGATAAAAGAGAATTATCATAGCGCAGTTTCGGATCGAGCAAGACATAAATTCCCAAGTATTTAAAAACATCTTTTCTATACGGATGGGGCATGTATGTGGGATCTCCAAGAGATCTCCAGCAAGAACATAAAGTACTGATTTGTTCCAATTTATAGCTAGACCGGAGTATCTCCCGAATATAGTAAGCACATCTAAAAAATACCGGAAGGACGTCTTAGGTTTAGTAAGATAGAGCAAAACATCGTCTACATATAACAATATATTGTCCTCCCATTCCGGCGTCCAGCGCAGTTGAAGAACCGGGCTTTTAGAACCCAGCGGCGCCAGGGGCACGCCCAAAGTCGTCGGATTCACCTGTCTTGGTTTACAGAGACACAGAATACTTCTGGGTGGCATCAGAGACCAAGTTTATTAGCTGCAGCCAGTAACAGTGATCCTAAAAATACAGCATGGAAGTATTTCAGGAGACTGCTCAAATTTGTAGAGCAAGACATCTCTTTTTATACACAATATTCACATTTTACGAGTATACACTCCCACTGCGCCAAAAGTTAACCAATGAAATACATTCTCAAACAAAGTATCACATGACGAAAAGCTCAGTTTGTAATGTCCCAACCCAAAGTTAATTATTGGGAATGTCCCAAATCCAATTTCCACAAGCAGGACAAACCCATAATTGAAAGGCACAATGCATGTAATAAAGAACATAGAAAAGGAAACAATGTCATAGTGAGCAAGATAAAGCATGTGTAAGGAGACTAAAAGTTAACGATGTCCTGAACAATGATTGGTAATCTCAGACATAGATCAAACCAGGGAAATTGACTCGGCAGGGTCAATTTCAGGCGAAGGAATCAGGTTCTTGCAATTCACCTCGAAGTCAAGAAAGACCCTGTTAATGTGTAAGAATACGTGAAGGCCAGGTTGCTTCGTTCGTTCGACCACATTTGTCGGCCTGCGTGATGGCAAGACAAAATGGAGGCCTAAACAAAATGGAACCCATGTTCGAAACAAAATCTCTAAATACATAGCGAACTCGCTAGCTAACGTGACAAATTCACTCCACATTAGCCGCATTTGCTAAATACGGTCCGACATTACCAAAATCGTGACGGAACCTTGACCTTTCGTAACAAGGCCCATTTTCACAGAACCACAGATCCTCCTTTTGCCATTGCGTAGGCAATAACCTAAACTCACGTTAATCTGAATCTAGGTCTATCATCATCAGACCATATAAGTGTTGCTGGAGCATCATCCTATTACTCTCTACTTCTCTCTTCGGAACAGGTCTCCGCACACACATCTTAGCACAAAGACCACAAACGGTGGGAGCACACTGGATGCAAACACAAGAGAAGAGAATAGCTAGAGCCATACCAAGAAAAATCAGAACTTTCCATCCCCATTTAGACAACAAATCCCAAAACCATCCAATCAACGACCAGTTCCCTTTGTCTACATGAATAGACTCAGAAACCTTATGCAATCTGGAAATAGCTTGGTACACTGTCGGGGCATTATCTGGTATGTAAACGCAACAACTAGATTGGATCAATTTGCATACCCCTCCACCATCTGCAAGTATAACATCTAGCGCAACACGATTCTGCAATGTCATAACACGATCAGCCTGTAGCTCTACCGTAATATTACTGAGAGCACCTGCAGTTTAATTTATAGTGGCCTCAACCACTCTCGTAAGCTGTCGTATGTGTCTGCTATTGGCCATAGGACCCCAAAGGGGTAGGAAACCCTTGAAAAAAACTCCTACTTCCTGTGCTGCGGTATCTTCCTGATCAAAGACACCTCTAACATATCTTGTTCTGTGGTAATCCATGGAAGCCGTCTACGTAGGAGGAAGCAAAAACGCTACATAACATGTGCTTCAAAAATCAGGTGGCAACCATGTGTAGGCTCTGTCATGACATACAAAATATGTACCTTTAGCTGGCACAAACGGAGGAGAAGTCTGGGATGCATAAACGTAGGCTTGAGCACATACACTCTCACCTAACTGAGCTTTCGGATTTCGACCATTACCACGCAAACAAAAGTGGTCTCGATGGGGTACGATCCAAATCGGGGGAGACCTCTTTCGTCTCTCCTTCTCCGTCAAACTAGTACTATACCCAGTGACATTCCAACCAATATATGCCTGTGCTTCATCCTTAGGGATAGCATTGTATGCATCGATATCTCTGATCATATCTACTATTCCCTTTATCAAAGCACTATTGCTCGGGTTGTCTCTCATGGATCGCATAGGGTATACCTCATTCGCATAGATGAACATGGTCTGCAAAGCCCATACAGACCCATTAGGAGAAAAAGGCAAAACCAGATATGGCATACCTCTATCCGTCGTATGGGGCATAAGACCACATACCCAGCAATTTGTGGTATTTACTACCAACTGATGCTGATGCAACAGCTGTATAAATGAGTTATTTACAAATTCCGATCTTCGTGTCTGTTCATGTTCAGGCAACGTATAGAATTTGTGCAAGAAAGCATAGGTTGGATGTTGGGTGCAGAAATCAGTGGTGTAGCATATACAATCCAACCCACACAAGCCAATCTAATACTCAAGAACACAAAAGAGCACAAAAACATTTGGTACAAACCAATGTACCTAATCTCATTTTAAAATTAATTTTCTCAACAACTCTATCTTTTACAAAAGACTCCATCCTCTAACCGTGCTGTTCGCGGCAGTTGTTTCTTTTCACTCAAGTGTGCGTCTGTAAGTCCAGGGAACGCCCTAGAATAAACCAGAACCGCTGACCTTGCGTCCACACTGCTCACAACCTTGAGTCTTTATACCGCGACCCTACAGCTGAACCCGGATGGTGGTTCGAAAAAGAAAAACACAAAAAAAGTCTCTTGTCTGATAGAGTATAGTTCACTCAAGAATATCAGCAAACACTTGTAACCTTTTATTTGTCCAATCTGCTTTGCAGATTATAGCGCTCTTTGCCAGAAACTGTCTGATCCCGAAATAATGTCTCTGGATTTGTAGTGTCAAGTCTCATCGACGTAGGCACAGCTTCTTGCAAAACCTCTTCATCCTCACGTTCAGACTGAGTCCATGTCAAATGCGCATCACTGAAAGGAACAAAATTCACTATTCTCTCGCTTTCTGATTCGGGAATGCCATCAGCAATGAATTGATCATACGGCAAAGGAAGTGGAAGCTTCTTGGTGTGGGTGGCATGCACCCAGTTTTTCTTCCCGGAGACTTTGACGGCCGTCCGAGTCGTTAGAAGAGTCTGGTAAGGACTAGTCCACCTTGGCTCGAGATTCTTCGTCCGTTGAAAATTCCGAACAAATATCCAATCCCCAGGTTGGATGGAGTGCCCTGCATCCACAGAAGCTGAAGGTAAAGTATCATACACCTGTTGGTGAAGAACATGCAATTTAGCAGTCAGATCATGTAAGTAGTCAACCAACATAGGGTACTCAGAGTCGCTGTATTTCTTTGGCCGCGGCACACCCCAAACATTTGCCGGACGACCAAACACAACTTCATACGGACTAAGTCCCATATGAGAATGCACTGTCGTCCTCGTTGACAAAAGTGCCAACGGCAAGGCATCGGGCCATGCTACGCCAGAGCTCGCTTGTATCTTAGCCAACTTCAACTTAAGGGTGCCATTGTAGCATTCAACCAAACCAACTGACTGGGGGTGATTCGCAGCATGAAACTTCTGCCTTATTCCCAAACCTGCACACACTTTCTTCATAATCTGACTCACAAATTCACTTCCGTTGTCACTAAATACCATTCTCGGCAATCCAAACCTAGGGAAAAACTCCTTCAGTAAAACTTTAGCTGTAGATAAGGCAGTATTATCCTTTAGAGGGTAAGCCTCTACCCATCTTGAAAAGGCACAAACAACCACAAGGACATACTTTAGGTTGTTGCATCTCTCCATATGAATAAAGTCCAACTGTAGAACCTCAAACGGATACGTCGGAGGAGCAAAATGGCCTGCTGGAGTTGGAATTCCCTTAGCAGGATTGTGCATCAAACAAACCATACAATTATTCACCAGATTCTCAGCACATTTCAGAATTCCAGCATTCTGCCATACTGGGGCCAACAACTTACATATCCCTTTCACACTGATGTGAGCCAATCCATGTGCCATCGTAACCACTGGAAGCACATACGCATCAGGCAACAACCATCGCTGGTGTTCTGACAACTCAATCCAACACCCAGTCGAGTCCAACATTCCCGTACTCTCTCTCCACATACTCAATTCTTTCTCAGTAGCTTCAGCCTGAATCGATTTCACACTCTCTATTGTATCTTCACACATTCCTCTATCCGGAACCCATCTCGCAGGGCCTGCAACATACATTCGACTCATCACATCTTTCGCCGTTTCTCTCGCTACTTCATCCGTGAATGCATTACCACGACCAACATCATCCGTAGCCTTCTTATGTGCACTGCATTTCACAATCCCAACTTGTGTCGGCAACGTAAGTGACTCAAGAAGTTCATTCACCAACTGCCCATGCTGAATCTTCGTACCATGGGAAGTAAGAAATCTGCGTTCTCTCCACAAACGTCCAAAGCTATGGGCAACACCAAACGCATATTGGCTATCGGTATACACAGTCACTCTCTTTCCTTTCGACAACATACATGCTCTCGTAAGTGCAATAAATTCTGCTGCTTGAGCTGAATTCTGTGGAATACGTGCAGCTTCAACAATCGTGTGCAAAGTCGTAACCGCATACGCTGCAGTCGTATCTCCATTCGGAAGCTTGAAGCATGAACCGTCTACCCATAAGGTACCATCAGAATTCGAAAGAGGAGTATCTTTAAGATCAATTTTACCCTTCGTTTCTTCCTCTGTCCTAAGAAAGCAATCATGCTGTTCTTGAACATCTGCCTCTACAGAAATCGGCAACAACGTAGCTGGATTCAACGTGTTGCATCGCTTTATGTGCACATGACTTGCCAAAAGCGTCAACTCATAACCTGACAGACGTGCACTAGTAAGGTGCTGTGTCTTAGTCTTATTCAATAAAGTATCCACTGCATGTGGGACCATCACAATCAACGTATTATCCAATACCAGACCAGCAGACTGTCGGATAGAAACAGCCGCTGCCACTGTAGCTCTTAAACAACTCAGCAACACCTTAGCTACCGGATCTAAAGTAGCCGAAAAATACGCACATGGGCATTGCTTGTCTCCAAACTGCTGTGTCAACACTGACAACGCACATCCTTCTCTCTCGTGCACATACAACGTAAAAGGCTTACTGTAGTCGGGGTACCCAACACCGGAGCCGAACACAATGCATCACGCAATTCAGAAAAACTCTTCTAACATTCGTCAGACCAAGGAAGAGGATTCGGAGTATCCTTAAGAGTAAGTGCCAACAGAGGTTTTGCCAATAACGAAAAATTCGGAATCCACTGTCTACAATACGAGGTGATACCCAAGAAAGCAAGCACTTCTCTCTGTGTAGATGGTACAGCCATTTGCGCAATCGCTTGTATACGCTCTGGGGTCAATCGTCTTCCCTCCTTCGACAAGAGATGACCTAAGTAGGTCACTTCTTGGTGACAATATTGCAACTTCGAAAGCGACACTTTATGATGGAGGTCAGACAAAAGGCGTAACAAAGGAAGCGTAGCTTCTTTACAAATGTCTTCATCATCAGCAGCAACCAACAAATCATCCACGTATTGGATAAGAGTCGCACCAGAAGTCAAAACAAAAGAATCAAGCTGAGTCTTTAAAGCTTGACTATAGATTGATGGACTCTCACAATAACCTTGAGGAGAACGCTTAAACCGGAAGCTTCGGCCTCCTAAAGAGGAGCCAAAAATATCTCTACTCTCTTCAGCAATAGGAATACTAAAGAAAGCGTTCTTCAGATCTATCACAGAAAACCAGGCAGCCGAAGCTGGAATCATAGTCAATAAAGCAGTAATGTCCGGGACAACAGGAAGAAATCAGACACACTTTCATCTTTCTTCTGCTTACACGCTGCTAACTTATCCCAATTCACTCGCATAGCAGGCATCAAAGTCTTCATTAAATTAATAATCCTTCCAGGGAGTTCCGTAACTAAAGGCTCAGGTTTAGCCCCTTCACCTTGACGACCATCTGCAGCAGTAATATTAGCCCACGTTTCTCCTAATTCTACTGCATGATCCTCGTGACGGATCTTCACCCACAAGGGTTGAGGGACTACATTCCCCAACACCATATCTATATTAGCTAGATTCATCACACACGCATCCACTGTCTGGGACTACTCCTTATAATACCCTGCAGGATTCTTACGGGGTCAGGTAGAGTCTGCTTAAGAGCCAGAACCTCAGCTCTCTTCCACGGAACATGCACCCAAACATGTGGAAATGAGCCAGTACACCCTGAATACCCTGATTAAGATTAGCCACAACTTCCTCTCTCCATACAGGAGGAACTTCTCTCATGGGATACTGCTTCACTTTTCTCCTAACAGAAGGATCAGCTTCAAACAACGACTGAGAAGGAAGTCTCCACCTAAATGCAAGAAGCGTCTCTACTGCTTCTTCAACATCGGGACCCACTATCGTCTCTTTAGCAAAGTCAGACTGAACATTAAGTAACTCCGATGGAATCGGACCCATTTTAACATCGTCCCACTCTTCACGAAGAAAAGTACACATAACATCAAAAACATACCTTTGCTTTGGCGCTTCCCACTGTAGAAAAACATCCATAACCACTTGCAGATCATACCTGGAAGCATTCAAAACCCATCTACGAGCAAGGAGATTTAACACTGCCCGCTCCTCGAAACTCGGGAGCTGACTACGTGTTTGTGTCCGCACCGAAACTGGGGTCATATTAAGTGACCCAAAAAGAGGAGACAAAAGGCTAGTGACAGTTTCAACCATTCGTTGTCGAGTACAAGGAGAAGAAGTCGACACAAGAACAGGAGACAAAGTATTCTGAGACAACAAAGACATAGGGTCAGTAGAAAGAGAAGTTAAAGGCAAAGGAATAGAAGGCAAAGGAGTAGAAGGAAAAGGAGTTTGAGGCAAAGCTGGCGGCCCTAGAGAAGGCTGCGCCAGAGGTGGGAGAACCAACTGTGGAAGAACCGGTGGCTGAACAACAGCAGGAGGCACAACAACTGGAGGTTGCACAACTGGGGGTTGCGGAAGTGCCGTAGCACTCTGCATATAAGGGGGTGGTGAACTCAACAAATGCAACATCAAAGGATCCTTTTCAGGGTCCTTAGTCACATTCGGGACAGGAGGTGGCAAAGCCGGATAACACTTATCAATGGCCATGCAACGCTGTCTATCTGACACCTCAATCGCATGATCTTCTTCATCTTCTTTAAACTGCCTAGCAGCTTGCATTATCGACATATTCTTATCTTTCCTATCTCTTTTAGCTTGCTTAATTTCTCTCTGTTTGGCTTCCTTACGCCAGAGGCGGAAAGAGTCAAACATCGCCGGCCGGGCTTTCTTCCTAAATAGTGCAACTTCCAAATTATCTAAAACATCTGACTCGAAACTACCATGTTGTGGCCATTTTAAGACACCATCTTTACGTGTATAGCGGACCCATACTTCATTATACGTAATGGGACCCACTCCATGCTTTGAATAGAGCTCATAAGTCGGAGTTCCAACCGGAGGTATCGGACACGAGTCCTCCAATCGGGAATCCCTGTTGCAACTACAACAAAACAAATTCCTAAGTTTGCTAAGACCAGGCATCTTCGCTCACTAATCTAGCTTCAAACTTCAAGGGGTTATCTAACACGATACACTCGCAAATGTACGAGCTCCTCGGCTTTGGTATTTGCAAAAACCAAATCAAAGAACCCAAGAAACAAAACCAAGTCGTAGCGACCCACTTATACTTAACCAAAATGTCTTGTCACGCCACCAGAAGACTGTCTATCGTCTTGCTCTACAAATCTTCACAAAAGGGTCCAAGACAGGGCGACAATCAGGGCAGCATGGAATGTCCCAAATCCAATTTCCACAAGCAGGACAAACCCATAATTGAAAGGCACAATGCATGTAATAAAGAACATAGAAAAGGAAACAATGTCTGATAGTGAGCAAGATAAAGCATGTGTAAGGAGACTAAAAGTTAACGATGTCCTGAACAAAGATTGGTAATCTCAGACAACGATCAAACCAGGGAAATTGACTCGGCAGGGTCAGTTTCAGGCGAAGGATTCAGGTTCTTGCAATTCACCTCGAAGTCAAGAAAGACCCTGTTAATGTGTAGGAATACGTGAAGGCCAGGTTGCTTTGTTCGTTCGACCACATTTGTCGGCCTGCGTGATGGCAAGACAAAATGGAGGCCTAAACAAAATGGAACCCATGTTCGAAACAAAATCTCCAAATACATAGCGAACTCGCTAGCTAACGTGACGAATTCACTCCACATTAGCCGCATTCGCTAAATACGGTCCGACATCACCAAAATCTTGACGGAACCTTGACCTTTCGTAACGAGGCCCATTTTCACAGAACCACACAATCCGCGTATAGTGATGTCCCAGCGAACCCACGCCGCTAATGGTTCCATTGCCAAAGCATAGAGTAGCGCCGACAGAGGGCGCCCTTGCCTGGTACCTCTTCCGAGGGAGAAGTCTCGGGATTTGCAGTTGTTAACCACTACCCTCGCCAGCGGCTTAGTATACAGTAAGCGCACCCAGTTTACAAACTCTTCACCAAAGCTCAGCTTGGTCAAAACTGCGAATAGATACGGCCATTCCTCTCTATCGAATGCCATAGTGGCATCCAAGGACACCAGAACCGCCGGCTCCCTTGCTTAGAAGCCCCTCCAAGTACTCCATGCAGCCGATGCAGATTCAGCGCTGTGCTGCGCCGCGGCATAAAACCGGATTGATCCGGATGGATCAAGGTTGTTATAACCTTCACTAATCTGGTTGCAAGGAGCTTGGCCAGGACCTTGGGCTCTACATTGAGGAGCGATATGGGCCTGTAAGAGGAGCAACACGTCTTAGGTTTAGCTTGTTTATGAATAACAGCTATATTGGCCACTCTCTGATCATATGGGAGATATCCTCTCTCTCGACTCTCGAAAAACATGGCGCGGAGATATGGTGCTACTCTATTGGCATTCAACTTATATAGCTCGATAGGTATTCCGTTCGGACCTGAGGCCTTGCCGGAGTTAACTTGCCGTATAACCTGCGCGACCTCATCATCCGTAATAGCAGAGTCAAGAAAGCTCTTATCCTCGTCAGAAAGGCTTGGCATGTGATAGAGGGGCCCTTTTCATCAACCCTGGTAGCTTGAAGGCCCTACCTGGCCCTGCTAGAGTAAATCTGAAAATATGCTTGAAATCCCACAATTTTTGCTATGTATAATCAGCAAATGGGATCCCACAGATTCCCTGAATTTCAGGTTTATGGGCCCGAGCGAAAGGCAAAAGGTCACACCTTATGTTAGCAAAATCCACTGGGCCTAAATCATTTTTAAAACGTGCCTTTCTAGTGTGCAGAACACAGCGAGGTAACTTGAGCAACTCTGGAAAAGTACAGTAGCCTTTCACAAGCGCCATTTCAAGACACCCCACTCTTACACGTACACGAGACTCAGCTGGTGCAGAGGCAGATTGACACATTTCAGGGACTTTCCACTGAAACACGTAAGTTCCGCTCGCACATATATTTTTAGAAATGTACAGGACAAGAAGTCTTTGTTTATGTTCTGTGGTCAAGCATGGCCAACCAACCATTGGGACACCTGACCGCCCCCACTGTCCTAGGACAATGCGGTCAAAGCCACCTGCGTCAGAAAAAGCGTCAGAACAGTGTTAGTTCTGCATTTTTCAGGTATATTAGATTCAGCCCGTCAAATCTGAAGCCAGAGCTCTGCTGATGTGACCCTTTCATGCAAGCTCTCCGGCTAGCCGATTGTCTGACTTGGGACTTCAAATCCTCTCTCTCAGGTGGTAGACTTCCTAAGCCAGATAATACTTTTGTCTTTTTATATCTCTGTCCTTGCTCTGTATTTTCCATTCACACCCAATTCCTTGCATTTTTAGGTTCCCTTAAACTATTAGGCCCTGCTGGGATAGTCTCCATAGTTAAGGTGCTTCTAGGCACTAGACTTTATAAAGTGTTCTGCTTTCCCTAACTAATTTCTATTGTGCCTTTTAAAAGATCCCAGTCCTTTTTTGCACCTTGGATCTCTTTGGAATGTTAAACTTGCATGGGTAATTCTCTTCAGAAAAGCACCTTTGTAGGCGCTATGTTTTCTTTGAATGTATTCTGAGCCTTTTTGAATCGCCTACTGATTTCAATTATACCGTTTTACAGGTCCTCATTCCAGCCTGTTTTCTAGGCTCTTGCACATAATGAATGTGAACTTGCGTTTTGTTTTAACCCTGACAGATTAAAGTCAGACTTTCAAACATTTCATTGCTCAGGCTGATCAATTAATAAATGCATTTTCTGATGTACTTAAGACTTAACAAATAAAATGCCACTTCAAATGTGATCTTTGTCATCTCATATCATTGTTCCTTGTTCCTCAGTGAAGTGTGCGTCGGTGACCTGTGACCACGGCTCAAGACCACAGCAGGGTGGTTTGTGGCTTGTGACCCCACCCTAAAGGGGCTTCCTTTCTCCCTCTGTCACATGACAATATCTTTGATCATATCTCTATTGTCTTGTTCCGTGAAATCATTCCCTGCCTCATAAATCCCCTGATAATACTCTCCGAATTCGTCTGCCACCGCCTGTGGGTCTTTAATCAAACCTCGCTCTTGACTATCCAATTCAGGAACTAATCTAGACGCTCGCTCCCCCTTCTCAAGCCATGCAATCAGTTTCCCGGCCTTATCGCCATGCTCATATATACGGCTCTGTGTCGCATTATGTTGCGCCACGGCGCTCTCGCTGGCGAAAGCTCTATATTCTTCCTCCCGGAGCCTCAGTAGGTGGAGGTCTGCCGCTGTAGGTGATTCTGTGACCTGCCTCTCTAGACGTGTGACCTCCACCTCCTTGCTGGTAATCGCCGCCAGTTCTTCCCTTTTCCGCCTCGAAACAATAGACAACACTTCGCCCCTCACAACTGTTTTATAAGCTTCCCAAAGTGATCTGGCAGATTCCACCAATCCCTCGTTCTCTAGGAAGTACCTATCTGCCACCTTAAGAATTTCTTTTCTTATCTTAGGGTCCTTCAATCGCCACGCCCCAATGGGAGCCACTCTGCCTGCTGCTGGAAGTTCAAACGTGAGACAAAGCCATAGCGGGGAGTGGTCCGATATACATCTCCCCAAGTATCTGACCTCTACAATCGAAGGTGCTGCTGCCGCTGGAATTAAAACGTAGTCAAGGCGGGACAGAGACTTATGCGCGGCCGATACATGGGAGTACTATACGGATCTTGGGTTGCGCGCACGCCAGCTATCAATCAATCCCAAAGTACATAGGAACTCCGAAAGCCATCTCTGTGATTGCGCCAGCACCCGGGGCCGACTGCGGTCTAATTCACCATCAAGCACTGCATTAAAGTCACCACCCAGTACTAGCCCACCCAGGGGAAGCGCAAAGAATATATTACTCAAGTTTCAAAACATTTCAGACTGAAGGGCAGGCGGCACATATACGGACAGAAGAGTAAACGTGCGTCCCCCCAGCTGGCCTGTAACGCCGGCATATCTACCCCGCTGGTCAGTCCAAGTCTTCTGTACTGAGAAGGGGAGGGAGATTTTAATCAGAATACCCACCCCCCTGGAACTGGATGTGAAACCCGCATGCACCACCATTTTGTATCCCCCTCTGTGTAAAGCCATGCATTTGTTACCAATTAGGTGGGTTTCCTGTAACAATACTACATCCGGGGAGTGTCTCCTAATGAGTTGATTAACCATCCCTCTCTTGATCTTATCTCTTAAGCCATTCACGTTCCAGCTCAGCACATTTATCCCCGATCCTTTTTTTTCACGTGCCTTCGAACCCATACTTGAGAAAGATCAAAACTGGATAGTCACCTGAGTCAAAAAAATTCACAGACATACACAACTCAAACCAAAACAAAAACTCAATCTCTCCAGCAAACACATATCCCCTCACCACCTTCGCACCTCCCCCCTCCCTGCACCCCTGCATAAGGACAGCGCCCAACTCCAACTCGCAGTGTGGCCGTCGCCCTACCCCAACAAGTTAACTAAAGATTATACGAGGAGGAACTCAGACCCCGGCCCCTACACCCCCTCCAAATATGACCACCCGAATCACAGTCATGTATAAGTTCCATTTGAAAACCCTTCTCCCTCTGCGACATTTGCGGATCAGTTAAATCCCGTCTCACTGTTACTCTGCAGCCTCCTCCGGTCTTTCCTCAGATTGAGGCCATGTGGTGCTGTCCAACCAGTCCGATGCCACATCCGGATGATCAAAATACCATGCTCTCCCACCCACCTCCACCCGAAGCTTCGCTGGAAAAATCATTGAGTAGCGCAGTCCCTTTTCCCTCAGTCTCCTTTTAACAGGAAGAAAGCTCTGTCTTTCCCATTGTACCGCCTGGGTGAAGTCTGGAAAGAAGGACAAAGTCGTGTTCTCAAAGCGAAGCCGGTCCGCTGAACATGCCACCTGAAGAATCACATCTCTGTCCCTGTAGTTCAGCACTCTAGCTATCATAGGGCGAGGAGGCGTCCCGGGCCTCGGCTGGCCACAGGGTACTCTGTGGGCCCGCTCAATCGAGAAAAAGTTACTGAGGCCCTTCGGTTTTAAGTGATTCAGCACAATGTTCTCTACAAATAGGTCTGGGGCCTGTTCCTCCGATTTCTCCAGTATTCCAAGAATTCGGATATTATTCCTCCTATTACGCCCTTCATACTCATCCAGCTTCCGACGCCTTTCCTCAGGGGCCGCTTGCAAGGCTCGGACCTCCCGTTGCATCTCCGCCATGTCGTCCACTAGGCTGGACGTCTTAATGTCTAGCAATTTAACGTTTTCGCTCGTCTTGGCATGATCAGCTCGCAATAAGTTAAACTCTAGTTTCACTGCGTCCAACTTATTGTCCAATGCGTCCATTTTTTCCACCATAGAAGTCTGTACTTTGTTGATAGCAGCCATGACATCGGCGAACGTGGATTCCACTGCCTCTCCCAAGGAGTCTCCCTCAAGTGACGGAGACTTCCTTCGTTCCACTGGAGAACCCTTGGCCTGTGCATATCTGTCCATCTTATTGGATTGTACAGTCTTCAACCCTCTTCCACCCCGCGAGGGGGGCTTTTCGTTGTCCGGTTTCGACGCCATGAGCGGGATCGTAATGGCCGCTGCTTCCGTGTTTCGAAGCAGGACTTCACAACTTGGACTTTGTATCACACCTCAATCGTGCATACAATATACATCCTGTGTCTGTGGTGCAGCGTCGGTCGACTCCGATGTAGCAGCTTTCCAATGGGCGATAGGGAGATCCACGCTCGTACCGAGCCGGAGCTTCCGGTGTCGCAGGCCGCTGTTGTTGCATTAACATCCTGCTCAGAGGCACACCACAGCTCCCGGACTCCGAAGGCGTCAAGCCCGAATCTTCCGATGTCGCTCCGGAGGGGTAGAAACGTCCGTTTTCGTCCCAATTTTCAGCTACTATTATCTTTTCGACTCAACCGTCGAAGTTCACTTTTGGTTGGCAGGATCAAGACAGGATAGACTTAAAGGAGGAGCGGGCTCTACGGAGCTAAGGTCTCACGCGGCCATATTGGTCCCGCGCGTAGCTCCTCCCCCGGGAGTGATTTTTAAGGAGAAGTGAAATTTTGCGCCATTAAAGATAGTTGATGTCATAGGGATCGAACTCCTGGGTTTTTCGCTACAAAAGGGCAAAGTTAGGCTATTCACAGGAATGGTCTGTTATAGACCCCCAGGACAAGATATCCAATACCAAGTACTTTTGGACACCATTACCAACCTGACCCTAACCCATTCCAGTATGATTCTACTGGGAGACTTTAATTTATGGGATAACGGGAGTTTAGGCAGTCACCTGAGAAATTTGAGGCACACATGCGTGAATCTTAACCTACAACAATTGGTACAACAACCTACTCATCAAGGGTGGCATGCTCTAGACCTCTTGTTCGCCAATCAGACCGAGACTGAAGTGATAAATATACTGCCACAAAGTTGGACTGATTTAATCCACTTTAACATCAAGATGCCCAGATTAGAGGGTAATAATAATCGCCCAGCGACATACCGGAAAGGAGAGTGGGCGAAATACGGAAAAATAGCACCCATCCAATCTTCCCAAACCTAAATCTCTTTGCCTCCACCATCACCGTAGAGGAAAACTATCAAGTATATTGTAACCTCATAATTCACACTCTGGACTTGCTAATCCCGGTAAAAAGACTCAAAAATAGGAACAAAACCTCAGCGCCCTGGTACAATGAAGAATTGAAACTACTACGAGTGTCATGCAAGAAAGCTGAGAGGAAATGGAGAAAGAATTACTTGGAGCTAGATATGAAAGAACTGAAATTAGTACAGGCTAAATATAAGGAGTCTGTCTTAAAGTCTAAAGCAGACTTTTATGCTAACTCTATTTTACGAGGGCCCAATAGCACTAAAGCTCTTTTTTTAATATCTTCAGGGACCTCTCTACCCCGACCTGTACGAGCAACATGGTGGCTGCATCGCAGAAACTCTGTGATGAGATTGCCTTTCACTTTAAAGTTAAAATTGCCAAAATTGTTGGAGATTTCCATCCTAACAATACTGGTGATCAGGATAATGTCCAGAAGCTGGATGTAGAACCGCGGGTGAATACCTCCCTGGAAAATTTTCAATCCCTCACTGAGGACTCTTTTAACAACCTGGTTCATAGTGTGTCCATGGGCTCCCCTCTCGACCCCCTTCCACACAGAATCTGCAAAAAATCTGGTCAAGATACCCTCCCCTGGCTGCGACAGATTTGTAACCAATCCTTGGAAGAAGAAATGGTTCAGGAGATGTGGAAGCAGGCAGTAGTGACACCCCTGCTTAAGAAGCACTCATTGGACCCTACAATTCCTGCAAATTTTAGACCTACCTCCCTTCTGCCATATCGATTAAAATCTTAGTAAGACTCTATCCTGCTATCTGGAGGATAACCATTTGCTGGAATGGGACCAATTTGGGTTCCGCTCAGGTCACGGCACAGAGACTGCCCTGGCAACCGTGTTGGACAACTTACGAATGGAAGCCGACAATGGGAATGCTACTGTTTTAGTGCTACTTATGTGTCGGCCTCATTCGACACGGTGAGCCATACAGTACTGGTGGAGAGACTGGAGAAGATAGTGGTGAAAGGACGGGCCCTACGGTGGCTACAGTCCTATCTATTAGGAAGACAACTGGGGGTGACTATGGCTCCGTTCACTTCTAGCAAATATCCAGTAATCCATGGGGTACCGCAGGGCTCTGCGATTAGCCCTATTCTTTTTAATATCTATCTACGGCCCCTGTTCTGCATTATTACATTGTTTGGAATCGACCTGGTCAACTACGCAGACGATACTCAACTGTTTTTTTCCCTGGAAGGAAAACACGCAGTATCCATGGCTACGTTCCACGAGTGTATGCGTCAGACTGCTGGTTGGCTCAGGAAAAATTCTCTACAATTTAATGGGGGGAAAACAGAAGTGGTGCACTGCTCCTCTGCTAGAATGTCTCAGCATACTGGAGTTTAGGCTCACTTCCGAGGAGGAACCTTTATTTCCAGTCAGCACGATGCACAATCTGAGGGATATGGTGAACTGCAATCTCCAAATGGAGTCGTAGGCCAACAAAATCGCAAGCGTGTGCTTGTCTCTGACGCGCATGATACGGCAGATTCTCACGCTACTACCAAAGGACTTGCGCTCCTTTGTAGTGAGGAACATAGTGCTGAGTAGGTTGGACAACTCCCTGTATTTGGGAGCACCACAATACATCTTTCAGGGGTTGCAGAGAGTCCATGCCATGGCATCAGAGTTGACGCTAAATAGGCAACGCAGGTCCTCTACTACTCTGGCCTTGAGAGATCTCCACTGGTTGCCTATTAAGGAAAGGGTCCGCTTTAAATCACTCTGTATGGTTTACAGAGCAGTACACGATTTGGGCCCAGTCCCACTGCAGGAGAAGTTTACCTGGTACAATCCCAAGAGGCAGATCCGCTCCTCCAGCGCAAATCTGATAACGATTGCCAGAATTAAGCGCTCTAGGATGGGGGGGAGGGCTTATAGTGTGGCTGCCGCACATCTATGGAACGAGCTACCCGAGAGCAACAGACAAGTCAACTCCCTGACCGAGTTCAGAAAGAATCTGAAAACTTGGCTCTTTCCTAAGGATTGATCACCAATTCCCTGATACTCGGTCTGCTCATATGACGGTCATACTTAAGTCTAAGCGGAAGTATACCTGTGGGGTGGCAGTTTGCACTATACAAGGACCTTTTACAATTACAATTACAATTAATAAAGGGGAGGGACCCTGCACATCCCCCCTCCCCAAGCAATTATTTTCCCTGGGTAGCCCACCTCTGGGGCAGAAATGCTCAAAAAAGTCTGGAGGGGCACACAAACCCCCCCACTCGTGCCTTTAAAAGGCCTTTGGAGCCCATCCCATACGGGCGCTATTTCAAATTTAAGGGGAGGAGGCAGTGCAGCCTCTCTTCCTGAGGCTTCTGTGGCCCCAGGGACTATGGGAGAGTGAGTGGAGTGACGCCTGACAATACTCCATGCAGACGTGACAGGAAAGTCAGCTGTCCCAGGCCAGCTGCAAACCCGCCATCTTCATCTCACAATACGGGGGGACATAGCCTACCCCTCCTTAGTCTCCTCAGGCCAGAGCAGGATTGACTATCCCCTCACAGAAGTTAGTGCTGATGCCTCAAAGGCTGCTGCACATTGGCCTATGCCATGCTCTGCCAAGCGAGAGACGCACGGAAGCAAGTGTGGAACAGTCCATGCCAGATCAAGGGCACACGCTGCCAAGCATGTGGCATGCAACGCCGAGCGATGACTCTTTCTTTCACAAATAAGAGCATTCTGTGCCAGTTAATGGGCATAGCCTACGGGAGGGCCGTGCCACTCCAAACAGAGGAGCTGCTGTGTCAAGTGAGGTGGATCGGTGCCAGGGCCCAGTTTGCCTGCAGTCCTCACCTCCTTGCATAACAGAATAATGAACCGGAAACCCGCCCACTCTAAGGGGTTGGCTCTGTGAAAAGGACATGTGCAGCTGCTGTGCCACCGCATGTTTTTGTACTTGTCAAAGGAATATGCAAGGCTTTAAGTGGGCCGGGTCTCACTGGGTCTGAGCAAAGGCAGTTTTTTAAAGGGGGCCTCGAAACAGGTCCATATCGGGCTCTGTTTTGTGCCCTGGCACAGGCGGTCCGTTTTTGTCGTGACTGCAGGACAGCAGGCACATCGATGTACGCCTGCTCACTTCTCACTAGTGGAGAAGTCACAGCATGACGACATGCCAAGTGAGTGTTGTAGGGGAAGGGAAATCCTTTAAAGAGAGTCATTTTCTATCTCGATTTCCCTTCTCTTTTTGAAACTCAGGAGCTGCAACACTGTTGTGGTGTCACCAGGGCTTTAAGTGGAAGCTCTCTCAATATTATATACAAGCTATAGTTGCTGCTTATTTATCTTATGCAGCCATTGACAAAGCCTATAGTCCTGGCTTGTTGTAGGTATGATGCTGCTTGTTGTATCATACATCTGGATGCAATGACAGAAACAGCAAAATACAAGTGTGGCAGCATACTATGCGAAGCACAGATTTTTAGGTTGAGTGTTTTTATGCCATGCCCTTACATTGGCCACGCCCCTTTGAGAGACCCAATATCCCCCCCAGTTTTTTATGCCACTTACAGCCCTGGGAATATGTAACCCATTTCCCCAAAAAGTTTAAACAAAATCCATCTCTACAAGGTCCCGGTTTCTGGTGCACACACAACGTCACCGAATCCCCCTGAAGGTCCCCATTTTGCAAAAAGAGATTGAAAAGCATATTCTTAGAAGCAATGGCATGCCAGCCGGGCTATCCCAGCCTTCAGGACCAATCACCTTCAAGCAGTGCATACCGTCCATACATCGAGTTCAAACTGTCCACTCCAAAGATCGAGCTTTGTCAACTCTCTGGACAGTTCACGACCCCCAGGGCACCACAAAACACAACAACTGAACCAAACAAGTGAACTGCGTGCCAGGAACCAATGAAGAGCATGGTATTCACAAGCGAGAGGGATGCCATGGGCAAGTGTGTGACATGCGTTGACAGGTGAGGATCATACTGTATCCAGGAGATGTGTATTGTGCAAGGTGAGAGGCCTGCCAACAACCCATGAAGGGCAATCCATGTAAAGTGATGGACATGCTGACATAATGCCTGCCTTGAAAACACTCTTCCAAAATAAACGGCATTGATCCAATTATGGAATCATGGGTGGGTTGGGGTGGGGGGGGGCAATATCAATACTTTTCAGAAGAGAAACCCACACTAAACATCAATCCTTGAAAATACTTTACACGAAGGATTCACTAAAACTGTACATATACCTTATTTTATGAAGAGAACAAACTCTGTTTGGGCGGAAAAGTCCTCTGCATGGTAATGGTCCTGCACCCCTGCCCTGAGTGCCCAACTGTGCTGATATCTGGAGCCCTAAAGTTGATTTTAGTTGACATAGGCAACAAGCAAACAAGGATCAGGTGTGTGAGCCATGACATAAGCCTATCTCACGGGTTGAATTCTTGTTGCAATGAGAGGGGTGCCCAAAGCACTACCCTCATAATGATGGAAGGCATCTGCCTTCACTAAGAGTGAAGCATCAGGAGTGGCTTGGTGGCAGAATACCGTGTAGTGCTGGTGAATTCTGAAAGTGGTGGTGTGCAAAAAACATTCATTTTTCTGAGGGAGAGCAAAAGTAATAAAAGGGAGGGAGGTCTCCCCTAGAGAATTATTTTTTAATGGAGTAAATGTTCGTTTCTTTTACTGTGTATTGTGAAACTAGCTCAAGTCTAAAATGCATCGTATTTTATTACCAATTTATGTGTTGGATTGGTTCTCTCTGTGACATCAACCATGTTCTTGCAATATCCGGCCCTTCTTCTATTTCCGCCCATGCCAAATACTAGAAACTAAACCAAGTCAAAGAACCCTTGAGGTCCACTGGGAGGACCCTCCGTGCCCAGTCACTGGTTCCCTCTTGGTAGCCTGCGCACAATGTAAACGTGACGAGTTCTTAGGTCTGTGTGCAAATAGTGAGCTCATTGAGGCCAAGATTTTGTTTTTGCATTTCTGGGACTTGTAATCCTGATATTGTTGCCATTGGATAATTAGGACTACAAATTCCAGAATGCTTTTCAGAGCATTCTGGAATCACTGGGCGGAAGAGCCATAGTGGCCGAACGGGCTAGGGTTGTCGATCTCAAATCTGGGGAACTGGGTTGGAGTCTCTGCATTGACGCTCAACATCCTGTGAATCCTAACAAAAATGAATGTGCCCTTGTGTAACGTAGGTGGTGCTCATGCAAAGTGGTCTGTTACCTTCGGGTCAAGCTTCCGCTATATAAAACTCGGAAAAAAAAAACAAAAGCATGATACTGGAAAAAGAGCGAGAACTGCACTGATATGCGCAGTGTATTTATTAGAGATCAGGGGTATACCTTACCTTAAAATCTATGGAGAGCTGTCATGGAGCAGGAGCAGGTGTATCTAGGGTGCTGTGTTCCTGGGCCCGCTGTATTTATCTGAATGAAGTGACGACAGGCTAAATGTCTGTTCTCTCTGTTGAGACTGGCCTGCAATGTCACCATATTCCGTGGATTCAGTATGTCAAAGTACCCTAGACAAACTGGATAATCCACAGCTGTTCTCTAACCCTGAACAAATCACTGACCTAGATGTGGTGCGGGTCAGGGAGGCTTTTTGAATTGAATCACATAAATCAAGATGTAATAGTATGATGGCTAAAAAATCCGGGGCACGCTATCTTATGCTAAAAAATCTGAGCAATATAGAAATGTACCTGACTGTAGATATGCCTAATTTGCATAGACATTTGCTATTTTACGTTCGCTTTGATTTGTTTCCTCAGCTGCTAATAGGATGGCATAGACCCTCAGGACTGCCTATTCGTTCTTGTGATATGGCTAGTGCATTTGATACTTTACCAATAGTTTTTATATGCCACAAGTATGTATCCCTTCAACAGAAGTATACCCGCCTTTTTTTTCTTAATAAGAATTCTAAACAAGTTTGACCGCCTTTGCTATATTTGCAACTTTTATCTAATGTTAAGGATTTTTTTAAATGTATCACGGTTTTTAGCTGGGTTTTTTTCATTCTGAGAGGACATCATTTAGGGAAAGTGTTTTTTTAAATTGCAAGTCTAAAAATGCCACATTTAGAAGTTGTTATTTTCTTACTTTAAACATTATGTGTCTCAGCCTGTCAGGATGACAGTGGAGCTGTTTGTACATTCACTCTAGACCAGGGGTCTCCAAACCGGTCCTGGAGGGCCGGATCCAAGCCAGGTTTTTAAAATTACTACATGTATTTCAATGGGGATATCCCAAAAATCTGGCATGGATCCGGCCCTCCAGGACCGGTTTGGAGACCCCTGCTCTAGACAGTCATACAAAGGGAGCTGAGATGTGCCCTGCATATCCTGATGGCCCACCACCAGTAGAGTGGTGGGATGAGATGACACTGACACCTTAAAAAGGCTGGGCCTGTCCTCATACAAAGAAGTCTCCATCCCCTGGTGTGTGTCTGGAGCCAGGGCATGTAAAAGCAGGGTCTTATGCGCTACAAAGACTTGAGAACACTTCTGGGTTGAGAACATTCTGTCAGGAAGAAGAGCTGGATAGCTGTCAGGAGGAACTGCCACTTTGCGGTTTGCTTTACTGTGTTGGTCTGCTGCTTGCTGCTTCTGTCCTGGAAGGTAAAGGACTGGACTTTGCTTTCTACATCCTGCTTCTAAGGTTGTCCAAGGGCTTGGGTTGAGATTGTCTCTTGCTAGGAAGTTTCAGGGCCATCAACAATTTCATCTGCAATCACTAGGCCCTTCTGCTGACGAGTCCTACTGTTGTAAATTGGCAGCGACCGGAGTTAGCATTTAGCTGAAGCCATCTTGTATTCGGCAGCCATCTTGTCTGCCATGTGCTCACTGTGTGCTCTGTCCTACCTTGCTGTTGTTTACTCTTGCACTTTGCTTATAGACAGACTATATTTAGGCTCCGCTACTCTGCTCATGCGCAGAGGAGACTGTGACTGTCCAAACACCTGTTCCAGTCTGTAAATGCCAGGTTATTCTTACCGGAGTCAGCAAGCTGCTAGCTCCACCCTACTGTTGACTGTGCATTTCTATATGACCTTTTTTGTATGTAACCCTTCTCTTCTGTACTTGTAGCGCCTTCTTTTGAGCCCCTGTGTGGGTATAAAAGGACCATGCTCCTTCTGTTCAGTGTGCTACTTCATACACTACCAAAGGGTGTTGTGTGAATGTAGTTCCACCTCACGAGGTTAATAAAACTTTGTTTTATATTCCAGTTTCTGTGCCAACTTCTATCCTATTGGTCTGAGGACTTTGTGCAGAGAAGGGCGAACCCCTAGCACTGGTAGGCCTAGCTGAGGCCCACCCCAACAAATTGGCGTCCAACCAGTGGGGCTTATCGGCGACTCGGATGCCCGAAGGAGTGGTCGAAACGAAGGATTGGAATGTCGCCCGAGGAGACCCGCGTCTTGGCAAACACTGCGTTTTTTCCTCTCTTTCTGATCTGACCCTCCAGGTGGTGCTGGTCCTCGACTGAGATCTCTTCTGTTGATTCCCCGTGCAGTGACCATTTGGTCGATTTAAGAACTTGGCAGTTGGAATCTGGACACCAAGGGATTGGTAAGGGTCGTTTTGATGCAACACTTGCTGTTGGCTTGATACCAGGGATTGGTAAGATCGTTTTAAGCAACTTACTGTTGGTTTTGGAATTTGTATTGGCAAATTTTGGAATCTGTGAGTGAGAATATATAAATTGCAATTTATATAGGCAGGTAATGAGAATTTTCTCTATTTTGACTAAGATTTGAGCGGTGCACCATACAAGCGTACTTTAACCCCTTCCGTGCGGGGCTGTTTCCCCCGCTGTGCTGGGGGCGGGGGAGGGCGTACAGCTCATGACGAGGTCAGCTCGTCATGAGCTACAGCGCTCCGGTGCTCATGACGAGCTGAGCTCGTCATGGCCACACCCATTCCAATGGAACGCTCAGCACAGCAGGGGAATCAGCCCAGCATGCGAACGTTCCACGTAACGGGCGAGGTCATGACGAGCTGACCTCGTCATGAGCACTCAAAGGGTTAAGCGCTACTTTGTGTATAACACTGCATATTCTGCACTATTTTTCGCATGCCTGTTTCTAACACACTTCGTAGGATGTGTTGCTTTTACAGCGGTACCAGTTTGGGACTTGATGAAGCACAACCGCCACCCCCCCCCCGAGGGGACGCCTAATAGGGACATGTATATTAAGTATGGTATGTCTTCTATAATGTACAGCATGTTATGGAATAAATATACTAGTAAGGATCCTGAATTGCATTGGCCTATGCATGGGTCATTTGATTGACGAAAGATTCAGTATGTGGAACAATGTATGTTTCAGCGAAAGGCTAGGCAAGGTATGTTTGACTGTGTACGAATGTGGGAGAAAGAAGTGCATGAACGAATGAAGCATGATCAAGCCTTGATCGAAAAAGAACAGCGAAAGAGCACTCTTGCACAAGCATTAGAAATGAAAAATAAAGAAATGAAAGAACTAAAAGAGAGAGAGGATAGGGAGCGTCATTTGCAGGTAACTGGCCAATATGCTGTTCGACGACCCCTCTATCCTATCCCTAATAAACGCAAGATGATTTCTTGTTATTAGATCGTTCGCCGCCTCCGCATGTTCTCCCTTCTGCTCTTCATGAGTCAGATGAGGACTCTGCTTCAGAGCAAGAGAAAGCACGGGAAACTCGTTCTATATTAACAGCCGAACGTGCGGCTGATCTTAGATCCGCTGCTCGCAAAGCTGTTCGTAGTACTGTTCCTGCTTCTGAACTTATAGATAACATGAAAGGTTGACAGGAAAGGGAGCAGATATATTTCACTGAGGTATTTGCAGCAGAAGTCATTGAGCGGTTTAGGAAATATTTTGAGGAATTAGAGGGTGATGATATAGCAAATGATTGTAAGCAAATGTGTGATGGTCTTCTTCACTTCTCTCAGGTGGCTGATTCAATTAGACGTTTGGTTAAACTGCGTGCTGAAGTAGTCCGTTTGCTAGACGAGAAAAATGCAGCAGAGGCAACTGCACAAACATATCAGACCGGTGTAGCACAGGCTTCTATCTTCGGAACAGATAAGACTATGATAGTTCATGCAAAACCTAGGTGGGAAGTCGCACCTTTGCATGTTCCTCCTAGAGGTGACAGAACAAGTGATAATAAGGATTCCGCTGATGCAAAGGGTTATTTTATTTATACTTGGGTTTACACTCCTTGGAATAGAGCGAATATTATGCTCCTTAAAACTGCATTGCCTGATCCGCTTTTTATGAGGAAGTTGAGGTAGCCGTTGAGGGAGCCTGATATTGACATGTTTTCCGATTTCATATTACCCCTTGATATGTGGAGAACTGTTCGTAAAGTTGATGATCGTGCGACTTTTGACGCGCTTTGGAAAGAATTGGAACAAATGGATGTAGAAAGGAAACCCGCACAGAAGCCATGTCAGCTAATTTTAGATCTTCCCGCAGCCATATTAGTTACGTTAAAGACGATAATTGCCCCTAAAAAGATAGACTGGACTGTGTTAGCATCTTGCAAGCAAAAATCTGATGAATCGGTTTCTGACTTCTTTAAACGCTTTGAGGAGGCATTCCACGATTTTAGTGGCCAGTCATTGACAGATGACACGGGCAGGCATCTGTTTGTTGATAAATATGTCGCCAACATGTTGCCAGGAATAGCTAGTCGCCTAAATGCCAGTGAGAGTTCATGGACTACCTCTTCTCCGGTTCCTCTTTTGACTATGGCTCAGTATTATGAACGACAGGAGTTAGAAGCTAAGGGCAATGAGGATAGGAAGATTAGAGAGTTAAAAACGTAGGTTATGTTGGCTCAGGCTTATGGTCCCTCTTCTAGAGGTAATGATAGAGGTGGAAGTGGGGCTTATGGTCTGTCTTTTACCCTGTATACTCGTTCGACTTTGTCTGCTGATCAGTGTGCTCACTGCCGGAAATTTGGGCATTGGGCTGCTGATTGTCCGGCATTGCGTGCTCAGCAGTATCCACGTGGACAAGGACAAATGAGAAATTGTCAGGATATTCAGGGACTAGTGGAAGCACGGATGATCGTGCTAGGATTGATGCTATTTTATGAATTGAAATAAACATTAAACTTTGAATAAATTCAACGTCTCTTTGCATATACAAAATCTTTACATCAGATTCTATCTATAAACAACGTATTTCTTGTAATTGCAGAAAACCCAATGCATTTCGGGACTTCTTCGTCGTCCCTTCGTCAGGGGTAACGTTTCTATATTCTATTCACATTAATCGTGTACTTGATCCCTTTTTTGTTGGTTACATCAAGTGCTCTCGTGTATTCCCTGCTTAGTAGCACGCCGCACTCCATAGAGGGGTGCGAAGACCCCTATAATGAAGCATGACACCATGGGCCCTTTTGGTGTATGAGGGGTATTTAAACAACACAATGTGGTTCCCACCAAAGTAGGATCCACATCACCATCTGAGATTGTCCATTGGGTTTTCACTTAATGCCTTGTTGGTGTTTATAAAAAAAAAGTGCGCCGCTCTGACTCTTACGCCTATGGCCTGGTCCGACTGGGACGCCATGGAAAGCGATACCTCGCTGCTTGAATCTGGACACCTCATCAACACTGCTCCACACTAAGGAACCAAGGAACCTCCCCGGCAACCGCAGAGTCACCTCACTTGTAGCAGTAAAGAACTGATGCATCACCTCCCCTGCCTGGCAGTAAGGAACTGCCGCATTACATTGCCTGCAACAGTAAGGAACCAACGCCACACCTGCCTTTGCGATGCATCAGCTCCTCTGTGTTTTGCATTGTTTATATTTTTCCCGACACCTCCAGGTTCCATAAACCCTTACATCTGTTTATCACTACTCACTCCTAAAACCCAAAATTATAATTACCATCCTTTACCACTACCCACCCCTAAACCCTATAACCATAGCACACTTATTCATTTATATTCATGTATATGTGCCACATGTAGAACTCTAACATCTTATCTAATTTGTGTTATGCAGTTGTCAAAACCCCTTTTAGGGGGCCATGTGGCACGCAGGGTCTAGTGGACCCAAACACAGCTGTTGAGGCTTTTCTACTCCTGATGTCCCAGGGCCCGGCCTACTATGGATTCTGAGCAACTGGGCCAAATATCACTTCTGCACTTGACTCTCAGTGGTAGACATGGTCCAGTACTCCAAGACCCATACCATAATTTACTACTACCCATCTCTAAACCCTAAAATTATCCTTACCATTTTTTACCCCTAAACCCTCACCCTTACCACCATTTACCACTACCCACTCCGAAAACCTAAAATTACACTTACCATCCTTTATCACTACACGCCATTAAACCCTGTAACCATAGCATGGTTATTGATGTATATTCATGTATATATTTGTAGCCCAAAAACATACAAGTTGTTTAATAGCAATCTTTAAAAATGAAAAATGTTTTTTTAATATGCCAGATGCATAACTCTAATCCAATTTGCATTATGTGTTTGTCAGAACCCCTTTCAGAGGGCCATGTGGCACACAGGGGCTACGGGGCTCAACCACAAAGGCTGCGGCCTGTTACTTCTGATAGCCCAGCCTACTATGGATACTGAGCAACTGGGCCAAGTACCCCTTCTCAGTGGTAGATGTAGTCGAGCAATCCAAGGCTCTCTTGGGGGGCAGGTGTTGATACAGATTGCTCAACAGCAGCAATAAATCATTGTCAAGCCAAATATTCACTTTTATGAAAGTAAAGAAGTATTTTGTTTTCTACTGCTAGCCACATAAAGGAAGAATACGACGTTCACAAATAATTACACAATCCTCCCCTGACTTCAGGGCTGCAATGTCTCTCTGCTAAATCTCAGTCCCACTCTCTCCTCACGTTAGTAATCTTTGTTATTCCCCATTCACAACTGGTAACATCCAGGGTATGGCCCACTAGTAGTAAGAGTCTCAAAACGAGTCCACTTCGACTCTCATTTAAAGCCTTAAGTATTCCATCACACATGAGCTCAAGTTAGCAGCAAGTTTCGCTGGGACCGTGATGCCCGAATCAAGTCTTACCCACTCAGCAGAAGCGAAGCATTCAGAGTCCTGGAGTGCACCTCTGGAGTGCGCCCCGTCCGCGTGTGATCGTAGCAGCTACCGTCCAAGTCAGGTGAGTCGGAGGATGTGGACTCAGCGGCTGCACTCAGTGGGCGCAGGCTCTATCTCTTGTGGTTGCACTCCTGAAGCAAGCTGAGGTTTTCTACAACTTTTCTTGCAGGGTAAGTGTTCATAAGCTTCCAATAGGGGGGATGGCTTGACGAGCCTGGTCTTTGTCCTACTTGGTGACAGTGCTCCTCACTCATCCAACGAGTTCGAACCAGTCACAATCCTTGTTGCTTCGGGAGACTTACAGGTCATTATCGCTTGTTGTCCATTGGCTCCGACCTAGTCAACATGGCAAAGTTATCAACAGCAGCCTTTCCTGGCATACAGTGTTGCTGCACAGCTGCCTCACATGGCTTCGGCCCTTACTGCACAGCAGCCTTTAACAACTGCAGCCTGTTCCTGCATATGGGGTAACCGCACCACTACCGCATTGCAATCCTAGTATAGCAGCCCTCTCCTGACATACCGGGGGCGCCCACTATGGTCCTGCACATGGGCAATGACCCTCTTGGTGCATCATCTGTTTCCTCACACCTCACACAGGGTGTGCATTCAACAGGGATCCCCACAGGACCTTGCTCCCTCCAACACTCTCCTCTTCCTTACAGGGCACACTGATCTTGGCAAACAGGTAGACGCAGGTACTTTAGGCTCTAGGTCAGGTGGTCTTGGATTCCCTGGATGATGTTCCCTCACCCAGCAGGGAGACTAGAATAACATGGCCCCCAGTCCTGGTCACAGAAAGTCTTGCAGAGCTTCCCCTCCTCACACAGCCTATTTGGCTGCTTGGCAGATGACAACTCCCTTTCAAATAATCCAGTTCCAGACCCTTAATGTGATTTAGGGTCTGAGTCTTTGACATTTTATGTTGGAGTTCATAACCCCTCTGTTCATGCTTCCTCTTTGAAAAGCTGTCTGTCACAGCAGGGATGTCTCTGAAGCTGATCACAGGCCATGGGAGTGACTAGAGTTCACTCCTGGATGTCAGTCACAGTGATATGTGCATCAAAAAAGTAGTCCAGGCTCCCGGCCCTACTATTTATGATTCACTTTTCAACTCCATTACCTTCCAGAGATGTGCTCAGACCACTTCCTTGTGAAATCCCACTGAATCAAAGAGCACCATTTGAAGTGTACAGGGGAGGCCTGGGCCTCCCCTTCCCAGTGTGTGTCCCACCCAGCTTGCAGGAATGCAGCAATCCACAAACCAGTCAGGGGGCTCTCTCTACCTCCGCATTTCACCATGCAGGCCTAGTCTCCCAACATGGAATAAAGGGCTGGTGTTAGAAATGGGTTTTTTGGTTGTCTAGGGCAGTGTTTCCCAAACTGTGGTCCACGGACCACCAGGGGTCTGTGACACATTCCCAGGGGGTCCCCAGGCAGCAGTTTTAAAAGCACTTCAAAGTTCCTTCTATAATTAGCAGTTTTTAAGCAACAATAAATGGGTCAAGATATTACAGTGATTAATGTATCTGCTAGAGAGAGGAGAGGTTTGTCTAGTGACAGCTTTGAGTTATCTAATGCAGCACAGAGGGTTAATATGCCTACTGCAAAGAACGTGTACCATGAATTTTATAAAAAGCAGTATTTTATGTGCCTAGGTGAGTGGGTTACTGCTTTTGTCACAGAGATTCTTTTGTTACTGTGCAGTTCATAAGTGACAACCGTAATCTAGCACAGTGACCTGTAAACTTTCATCAAAGTGGTGCTTGCAAACTGCATGGTGCAGGTTAGTAGCTTTATGTTTTTTCCCAGTCTTTCATTATCCTGATGCTGGTAAAAAAAATTACTTGGATGTAAATACATGTTTATTGTTAAAGTCAATGCTAACCACGGTGTTGTGTTCTGAATCACAAGTTTGTGCTTCACCAGACCAAGCACTCTTTAAAAATGCTTACCTGTATGAATGACATGTGAATCCTACACCGTATAGTCCCCTTTGCCTTATGTAACATTTTGTTTACACTGATTTACACATATGATTCATTGTCTCTATAAGTGTGTGATGTAAAGTGCTCTGACATCCTACAATGGTACAAGAGATGCAATAAAACAAATGAAATACATGTGACAACCTAGGCTATGGAGAGATGAGAGACACTGTTGGAGGGTGATAATAAGGGAACCATTGAAGAACCCAACAAAGATTGTAGTATCCTGGTGCATAGTAAGAACTTTGTTTACTTTTCGTTAGAAGCGAATACAATTCAAACTATAATGATAAATGTGTTTTAGACTGCACCATTGTTTCCTAAATTTCTTAGGGGGACAGCCTCCCAAAGCCTCCTTTGTAGTAGTCAGGTTCACTCACTGCACTTGGTGTGCATTGTATGGGGACTGGTCTGAAAACATTTGCCAGGGCTGCTTTGGGTTTCCAGTCTTGCCCTGGCAGGAGCAGGAGCCTCGTACTGCGAAATAAAACCAACCATTTAAAAGTTAGTCACAGAGATGCAGCACCAACCTACCCATTCAAATGTTTTTATTTTTGCAAATTCTTTCAATATAAAATACACAGGGGGATATTTACAACAGAAGTGGCAGAGCGTGTTGTTAGACTCCTTGGCTTAATGACACGCTCCGCCATTTCAGAAACGCAGGACTGCACCATATTTACAAGAATATGGTACAGCCCTGCGTTTTCTCCTGCGCTGGCGCTACACTTAGCAGTGTAACGCAACATAGGCACTCTTGCACCATAGTGCAAGGGTTTCTGCGTGCAGGGGAAGATTGTTTATGTACAGGATCGTCCCGCTTCCTGCACATAAACAATCTTGAAATGCAGTTTTGTCACTTCTATGTGTGCTGCTCAATGCAGCACACATGGAAGTTATAAAATGCCATTTTTTTAAAGATTGTTTATGTGCAGGAAGGGTCACCTTCCTGAACATAAACAATCCAACGCGTTTTGCTTTTTCCATGTGTGCTGCACAAGGCAGCACACATGGAAAAAGCAAAAACGAGGAGAAATAAAGCATTTCTCCTTGTTTAGCCAAGTTAAGACCTGGTTTCCCGTGGTCTTAATTTTGGCGCTGCCTCCTACTTACGCTGCCATTGTAAATAGGGGGCTGCGTCACAATCAATGGGTGTTGCGGTGGAACACCCACCGCAACACCCACTTTCACACTAAGCATTGCATGAAAGGGGGCCTTATTTACAAGGCAGTGTTAAGCCATGTTAAGTGGCTTAACACTGCCTTGTATATAAGGCGTAGCCCTTATCGCCACAGGATCGTCACAAAAAGTGACGTTCCCATGGCGAAAGGGGCTTGTAGATATGCCCCTAAAATCCTTAGTAATTTGGATATTTGTTTTGTGTGCACATGTGTGCTTATTTTTTTGAATTACTGTTTTTTTGTTTGAAATTTAAATCATACAAATTGCTTGTGGGTCCCTGGCTTCCAGGGGTGACTCAATGGGGGTCCCCAGGAGTCAAAAGTTTGGGAACTAATGGCCTAGGGTATGCACTTAAGCCAGGCAGAACCCACCACTCTAGTAAGGGTAAGTAAGTTACACACCTAAGATAACCTCTGCTACATTGAGGTTAGGGTGTGTCACCCCCTGTTTGTATTGCTGCCCGTAGTTTTACTTTACTGAGTTCATTTAGATATTTTTTTTTTGCCACGCGTGCGTGGAATGGCTCTGGCAAAGGGTTTCCCTTGATGACTACTGCAGCAGGCGAATGTGGGGGGGGGCGTGACTGGGAGCTTTGATGATTGACAGGCTCCTTGGGGTGAAGGACGCATGTTTGGACAGGTGCCTTGGTCATCTAGCGCGACATGAGCAGCTAAGCAAACCCTCGCCTACCAGTGCACAATGAGCGCGGGGATTATTGCCACAGCCCCAAATCTCTTATGGCAGCGCCTAACCAAGCCAATCATTGCAATCATTGCCTCTCATGCTATTTCCTAACCTAAACCGCAAGGGAGCAATGCCTAGATTGGCTCAGGCATCCCAGAGGTTGACACTGAGGGCTGAGCTGCCTTTGCCTGCTTTCAATCAGTGTATTTGCACTATGACCCAAAGCCGGTGCCATCCTCCTGCATCGCTGTCATCCTGCAGCAGGTGTGGGCAGGTAATGTAATGTAATACTTGTATAGCGCACTACTCACCCGCAAGGGTCTCAAGGCGCTTGTACGAATACCGCTGTGGAACCCATCCTGGCTTTCCCTGTGAGGCGTCCACTCCTGGGCACCCCCAAGGTGGAGGCCAGGCATCCTTAGCATTGTGGGGGTCGTTGTGGAGATTAAGCAGGCTATTGCCAAGAGTTGCAGAGTGGGACTCCATGATTGGAATAGGCACCGAGGCGAGAATTATCAGGTACGGGGAGATGGAGCCCATGGCCCGCCGAGGCGGGGACTTGAACCCTGGTCCCGGGCTAGACCTCTGCATCAGGGTCTGCCGCTCTAACCATTGAGCCACACTTCTCCAGGTGGAGAAGAGACTAATGGTCCACCGACGGGCTCTCACACCTGCAGGTCTCCTCTCAAATTTGGGCTCTCTTACCCATGCAGGCCTCCTCTCACATGCGGCCCGTGCCCGTAGACCCCTACAGTCCTTGACTGTCTCGCTCTCCACTTACCACCAGCCCCCCAGGCTGCGGCTTTCCTGAGGGGTTCCTACACCATGGGCTGTTCCGCACAGCCTGCCCAGGTCAGCAAAGACCTCAAGTTCAGCATCAACCGCATCCTGTCTGCAGAGTTCGACCCCAAAGTGAGAGAAAGCAACACTCCGAGAGGTAAGCCCAGACACCCCCTCGAGCCTCACCATGTGAACTAGTTGCACTCGAGATAGTGATAGACAACCAAGAGAAAACTGATATGTTATCAAAGCATGGCACACCCTCCTCCGCGTGACGCTTTCCATGCATGGTATCTCTTTCCCCTCATACATCATGAGTTATAACCTAACATCTCCCCTTCCATAATACATCAACTGCTTGGTAACGAGAGCAGGCACTATTAAACAATTAGCGCATACCCACATTAACAGATCATTTAGGCAGAGTCTTTAAAATGTTAAATTAATAGAGGCTGTCCGCTGCATAGCAACGCGCCGCTCACTTGCCCAAGAGTCACTGGTAATGACATAGAATCGCTCGTTAACCTAGTTCTCCTTATGACGTGACTCTCTCGGTCATTTACCCACACTCCCTCCCTCCCTCTACCTGTCTGCCTCTTGCTCTGCCACGGGTCCTTTGTCATACATACCATGCTGCTTTGCATCCTGTTTAATGACACCAAGCCTGTCTGATGAGAAGCCTTTTGTACGTGAAATTCCTGTTATCAAAACAAGTCTACTTCGGTACCGGAAAGAAACAGTGACACGTGCAACTAAAAGTATATTTGTGTTTAAAGAGTCCTTTGGTTTTAAAAGATTAAAATGCTGCAGCGACATTTCTTTTCTCTGATTTTGAAAAGCAGAAGGAAAGGGTCTGTACTGCAAATACCTTCCCCTGTCTGTTCATAAGGGCACATGCATCAAACCATTTTGCGATCGCAAATAGTGCGAATCGCAAAATTCGCCTGTTTGCAATCGGAAAATGGCCTTTTAAGATGCATGGGGCACATGCATCAAACCATTTTGCGATCGCAAATAGTGCGAATCCCAAAATTCGTCAGTTTGCGATCGCAAAATGGCCTTTTAAGATGCATGTACCTTTTTTACCAATTCGCAATTGAGGAAATCGCAATTTTTTGCGATTCCCTTAATTGCAAATGCAGTTAGGGAATCACAAATTGCGATCCCCTAAATGCGAGGCATTGTGGAGTCGCAAATTGCGTTTTCGCAATTTAGAATTGCAAATTACCATCAACTTCAAGGTGATGGTAATTTGCAATTCCTTTGAAAAATGCAAATAAATGCATTTTTCAAAGTGCATTGTGCCTTACGGTGCACACACATGCCCTTAGGACATGTGTGTGCAACACAAGTGTCTACCTACCATTTTTGGGGGGGCTTCAGGGTGACCTTTTGGCCTCCTTGCAACCTTCAAATTTCATGGGCAATTTGCGAGTACTTATTGGTACTCGCAAATTGTGCATGCAACTTCCCATTCATCCCATGGGCTTGTAGGCCCATAGGAATGAATGGCAAGCCATTCCTTAATTGCGACTCGCAATTTGCGACTCACAATTAAGGAATGTTTAGTAATCGGTATTTTAATAGCGATTTCTACATGCATAGGCTTTTGCGAGTCCTTAATTGCGATTCCTTAATAATTGCAATTAAGGACTTGCAAAAGCCTATCTTGCCCCCAGTACGCTGTAAGCGTACTGTAAGCGTGAGAGTACTACTCTTTTGAAATGAGGTACAACTGTAAACAGTGATTAGCCAACACTGTCATTTCTGCATTATGCCAAAGCCCCCTTTCTGCACATGCCGAAATAGTGGGCCCTTGTCCCGAGGAGAGAAATAGTGGAATCAGGTGTTCAAATGTTCAAATGTAAGTTCCCAAACCAGAAAAAAGGCCCATTTTGTGCCCCTAGACAAACTCATGTGCACTGGGGGTCCAAGTATCTGCACAAAAATGTGAGCAATACGCAGGCTTTTCCGATGAAGGGGCCCACGCAGTCGTATATGTACATACTGGGCTACACGCATCAAAATGGTAAATTGTGAATACCACATTGGTCTACCTCATTAATATTAATGAAGTAGATCGCAATTTACGACCCCCCAGGAATCGGAAAAATCACGGTGATGGTGGCCTGTTAAGGTCAACAGACCACCATGTCGTGATTGCTTTTGAATTAAGCCATCTTTTTTTTTTTTTTTTGCAAAGCAGCCCGTTTCCCTTAAAGGAAAACAAGATGCTTTACAAAAAGTTAAATGAAAAGTTTTCTTTTCATTTTTCAAGACCAGGCAGTAGTCCGTGAGACCACTGCCTGCTCTTAAAAAGCTTTTGCACCCACCTATTCACAAAGTGGAAGCCATTTGCAAATGGGTTACCACCTACTTGAAGTGGGTGGTAATATGCCAATGTTTTGCGACCGCATTCACAGTCACAAAACATTCATGCATCCCATTAGTATTCGGTATTTGGAAGGGACGCTCTTAACACACCCCTCCCAAGTACCGAATCACAAGTCCATTTTTCAATTCTGTAACAGGTTACCGAATCGCAAATTGGGGGTTGCTGCAACCAAAAAGCATTTTTCCGTTTGCGAGGGCAAAAATGCTAGACTGGCGGGATGCTTAGCAGTGTATAGAAAATTGTGCTGTTTATAGGACCTTGAATTGTATTAAACTAACTGATATTTTAGCAGATCGTACAGGTATGAAAGCAGCAAAATAAAAACATGTGCTGCTAAAGCTCGTGAGACCCCTTCTTCAGCAGATGTGCAAGATGTAATTACTGGGCACCTTTAAACTTTCCATTGAATGGATTGACGTCACTGGGTGCATGTGTGGTAGAGGCAGTAAAAATGACAAGCCAACAGTGATTGAATTTCTATCACTGTTGGCTTTTCAATTTTCATTTATGTCATAGTGCAACCACACTGTGTATATTCTGTACTGTGTAGTATTGCTCTAATTAAGCGCACAACATTATGGCTGAGATACCCGCCACCCCCTCTCAACACAATCCCCAAGGATGGGAAACCGGAAACCGTTCTGAACTTTTGGAAGACGGGAGGGAGTGACCCTCCCGGCCGTATTTATTAAAATATGAAACAAAATTAAAACATTAAAATAACAGTTTCATATTATGTACAATTTCATTACCACATTGCGATGTTTGGCTAACCTTAACATATTCTCTAATACAAAGGTTCCCCTAGCCGAACTAACATCCTACAAAACATTTAACTTGAAATTTTGAAATTGTACATCCTAACGTTTAAGGGCCAACGGCAAGGTCGTAACCGGTGTCAAGATCCCTAAACCAGAAATATCCCCCTCACTTGTGAGGGGCGACCGCACAGAGGTGTACCTCAAGTGCAACTACCAATTTCCCTTGACTTGACGGGGGCCCCCAATAAACTCGACGCCACTTAAAGGTCGTCCGAGGACTCGTGTGAGGTATCTAGAAGGTAGCGTAGACCCCCCCCCAAACCTCACACAACTTACCACATCTGCCGTCGCAGATGTCCTGGCCCCGGGAAATTCTCCAGGAGGGGGCTGTAGCCCCTCCTACCCAGGAAGGGGCCTTGACCGCCTTTCCTTTCCTTTCGGCGGCCCATCCTTAGAAGGGACCGCCTCCCCGTTGAGGGGCCAATGGCCACCTCCCTCGAGCGCTCCCATCCGTAATGGGTGACGCCCACTCATAGGGATCTTCCAATTAGTGCTCACCGATCATGACCTTACCGCCCGACCAAAATAAATACGACAATTCTAAACTAAATGACTAATTTACTTAAAAGACAGTAACAACAACAACTTTATTAAAAGCATGCTTACTGATCAACACTAGAGCAGGATTACTTTATTTGCAAAACATACCACAAATTGACCATTCTTTATTGCATATTCAAAGTTATCACGATAATAATCCGAACCTGCAAACAAAATTAGAGTTACCACATCAAACTTTATTCAAAACCACTTGCTGTCCTCAGGGGCTGGTGGGTGGGAAAAAATTGGCTCTTCGTTCCGTCTCGAGCTCACGTGCAGCGAGGTGGTGCAGCTTCAGAGCACAGGAACAAGAGGATGCTTCCTTGGCTTGTTGCTCCTTTTATCCGTCTTCCGGGCGGGCGTAAACCCGCCCCTGCCTGCCCCAAGGGCGTGGCCGGCCACGTCAGTGTCTAGGCCAGCCCACTCCAGGGCGGGAAAAAGGCGCGCCCCGGCTACGCCGCTTCGGGCATACCAGCCGAGACTCGCCTCCCGCCCAAGATGGCTTCCCGGGGGGATCGTGGTACTCCGCCATACGTTCGGGGGGACCGAATGGTCGCCCCTTTCCATATGGCTGAGATACCCGCCACCCCCTCTCAACACAATCCCCAAGGATGGGAAACCGGAAACCGTTCTGAACTTTTGGAAGACGGGAGGGAGTGACCCTCCCGGCCGTATTTATTAAAATATGAAACAAAATTAAAACATTAAAATAACAGTTTCATATTATGTACAATTTCATTACCACATTGCTATGTTTGGCTAACCTTAACATATTCTCTAATACAAAGGTTCTCCTAGCCGAACTAACATCCTACAAAACATTTAACTTGAAATTTTGAAATTGTACATCCTAACGTTTAAGGGCCAACGGCAAGGTCGTAACCGGTGTCAAGATCCCTAAACCAGAAATATCCCCCTCACTTGTGAGGGGCGACCGCACAGAGGTGTACCTCAAGTGCAACTACCAATTTCCCTTGACTTGACGGGGGCCCCCAATAAACTCGACGCCACTTAAAGGTCGTCCGAGGACTCGTGTGAGGTATCTAGAAGGTAGCGTAGACCCCCCCCCAAACCCCACACAACTTACGACATCTGCCGTCGCAGATGTCCTGGCCCCGGGAAATTCTCCAGGAGGGGGCTGTAGCCCCTCCTACCCAGGAAGGGGCCTTGACCGCCTTTCCTTTCCTTTCGGCGGCCCATCCTTAGAAGGGACCGCCTCCCCGTTGAGGGGCCAATGGCCACCTCCCTCGAGCGCTCCCATCCGTAATGGGTGACGCCCACTCATAGGGATCTTCCAATTAGTGCTCACCGATCATGACCTTACCGCCACAGGCCGGATAGTTGACCGGCTATCCGGACCCCCCACAACACTCCTACCTAAAGGTCATGTCTTAAAGTCTTTAGCCAAGCTATCAAGTCTCCTATGAGTAACTCGTTCCCCACCCGGGACAAATGAACACCATCCCCCAAATACATACTGTCACCAGTAATACAACCATGCGAAATAGAATGCAGTGTATTGGAACGAAACAACCTACTCACTTTGTTATTAATTTTCCTCACTGAATGATTCAGAGCAGAAACAGAAATAGCCCCCCGCCATACTTTTTGTGGGATCATATGGGACCATGCAATTGTGCACCCTGGAACTCTCCTCGCTAACCAACTTACAGTGGAAAGCATCGCCTCAAGAAGAAGTCGTCTACCAGTGGTGACCAAATCATTGCCCCCTAGATGTACTATGACTATAGACGGCGGTGACCTCGTCCGCCCTAGCAAACCCTCGAAAAATGATTGAAACTGGTCAATACAGAGTCCGCCCCTTCCGTAGAAGGACACACTGTACCCGTATTCCCCAGCCACGTGAATCATGTCACCTGCTTTGAATACGTCCGCGGCACGCCTCACGTATGAGTGGCCCACGACCCACACCTCCTTTTTCACAGCCGGTGATGTCTGACCGCTGGCCCGGTGTTGGGTCGACTGCATAGTCCGCCCCGCCTCGTAGGCTTGCGCAACTGAAACCAAACAAAAACAAGAAGCGTGAGTACATCATTACAGCTTCACAACATGTGCAACCGCACATACCTTTTATAACAATTGGAGGACCAACGCCCCACACGTTTAACTTGTTCGACATTCAGACCCCTGGCTGTAGCCTCTGTAGCAGCCCCTATCCGAAAGGAATGGGTCCCAAACTCGCCCGGGTTCAAGCCCGCAGCGGCAATCGACATCGCAAGCACCCGCTGAAACTGAAACCTCGTCAGTGGGGTGGCGTCAGCGTGTCTCAACAAGGTCCCCCCCCATGATGCCACCCTTTGTGCTAAATATTCCTCTACACAACTCACAGGGCACATGGAGGACCCGGGAATCCTTTGTATGATTATGCAATCACCCATCGCGCCCTGATCGGTCTTGGACCTGACAAACGAGACAGTCATTGTCCCCCCTCTGACCTGAACGTGCTCTCGGCACAGTCCCCCCAGCACATCCTGCTTGTTCCTTGCCACTAGTTCGCTTACCCGCATAGCCCCATGGAATGCCAGCGTAAAAGCGGCTCGGAATAACACTGTTTCATACTGGGATGAACACGTTGCAGGGAGTATGGATAATAACAGGACCAACCTATCCAAACCTATCGGGCGCCTTTCATCTACTCTGCGACCCTCAAGGCGTTGCCACCCACGTAGCGCTTTTTGCACAACGAAAGACGCTGTCGGGTCCTGGATCCCATGAGCCCTAGCCACAAAGGAAATGGCGGCCCGATGCCTCTGGGCCGTAGCCACTGATTTGCCTGCCTGATGTAAAGACAGCAGGAACTTCACTACCAACTCCTCCTGGCCCCAAAACTCCCCTCTAGCAGCCCCCAAAAAGGCCCAATAGGAACGGAACGCCCCTTCATATGCCTTCCTCGTCCTGGGTGCTAAACTCTCTCCCACGAGGTTACGAAGTTCGGGGCACCGAGAGACCAGAGAGCTTCGGGAAAGGGTGCCGCCACCGGGTCCGCTGTGGGCAGAAAACCCCAGAAGGCCTGCATACGAAAACGAGAAAGCGCATCAGCCGCCTGGTTCAGTACCCCCGGGACATGTCTTGCCTTAAATAGCACATTCAATTGCATACACAGTAATACAATTTCCTTGAGCAATCTCAGAATCCATTTGCATCGTGCTGCCTGGCTATTGATACACTCAAACACGGTCATGTTATCAGACCAGAATACCACAGAGTGATCTCTGAACCCTTCGGGCCAAGTTCTCAGGGCCACCAGAATGGGGAAAAGTTCAAGGAAAGCAATGTTACTTGTCAGTCCACTATCATGCCACCATGACGGCCATTTTTGTGCTGACCACTGAGTGCCGAATATGGCACCAAAACCAATGCTCCCTGCCGAATCTGTCCACAGCCCCAGCTCCTCAGAGGACACCGCCGGTTTGTTCCAGACAATTCGACCATTGAAATCCGCCAGAAATGCCAACCAAATACGCATGTCCTGGCGAACCTCCGCCGAGAGCCTTGTGCGATGATGACCCTCCTTCAGGCCGACCATGGCTTGAGCGATCGAGCGGGAAAAGGGGCGGGCCATCGGTATTACTCTTAGGGCAAAATTCAACTGTCCCACCAATTGTTGTAATTGATGTAGCCTAACCTTAGACTCATTTATACACATTTGCAGGGATGCCCTGAATCTTAACACCTTGTCACCTGGTAAACGAAAACAACCTTCTTCGGAGTCAAGCTCGATCCCCAGAAACTCGAGGCAAGTCGAGGGACCCACAGTCTTACCTGGTGCCAATGGCACGCCAAACTGATTCATCAAGACACAAAATTCGGTCAAAGCCCGTCCACATTCCGGATCCCCGGCTGCCCCCAGAAACAAAAAGTCATCGAGATAATGCATAACATGTTGAAACCCCGTCTTCTTTGTGAAGACCCATTGCAGGAAACAACGGAACTTTTCAAAATAGGCACAAGATATAGAGCACCCCATCGGCATACACCTATCCATGTAATAGTGACCCTGAAACATGAAACCAAGGAGACGCTGATCGTCTGGATGTACCGGGAGCAACCGGAACGCTGACTCAATATCAGATTTTGCCATCAGCGCACCGGGCCCCAGGCGATTCAATATGGCTACGGCCTCATCGAAGGATGCGTACCGCACCGAACACACTTCCGGGTCTATCGCATCGTTCACGGAAAGACCACGTGGGGCTGATAAATTATGTATCAGCCGAAACTCACCCGGGTCCTTCTTGGGGACCACCCCTGAAGGGGAACAAACAAAGTTAGCAACTGGTGGCACTTTAAATGGACCGGCGACTCGACCTCGAGTAACCTCTTTCCCTATCTTTTCCTGTACCACGGTCGTATGCTGCAAGACCGATATCTGGTTTTTACATTTCGCTATACCCTGAAACTTCCCCACTGGGATGCGGAAACCATATGAGAACCCATCCCGCAACACCCCAGCGGAAGCGTGATCCGGGTATTCGCTGAGCCAGGGAATCATTGCCATGGTATCAATCGGAGTAGGTAAAGGCGCCCCTCGGACTATGTCAGACCTGTTTGGCGCCTCCTCTACCCCCGTTATCACCCGTTTTGGCTCTGCACATGGACTCAGGATGGGATGATTGCCCACACCCACCACATTCGTGTCTAAATTTGCATGACCCCTGGGGCCTGGTACATTTTCCCCTGTTAAAGTGCCAACAAATCCCCCTTTTTCCCGCGTTGCCGATTGGCCTCGAGTGGTTGTCATTACTCGTACCTGATCGAAAGGGCGTCCCAGCATATTGGCGGGAGGATTCCCCCACGCTACTCCCTATCAATGGCAACTTCAACATACCAGTATCTTCCATCTTGGACCAAGACACAGAATCATAACAATCCCAAGTTAAGTTTTTATCATGTTCTTTCGCTTTTCTGAAAATATTATCGTAACAGAACCATTGATTGCCCTCGTGTGATACAGAATACCCCATGATCCCTGACTGATAAATCGGCAATTCGGACAGCAACTCGGGCCTACGTTCACCCATGATGGATGTAAAAATCCCCCATGCTTTGCCCCAATTGCCAATGTTTTCATTTACCTTAAAGGCGGCCATCTTTGCGCGCCAAACACTCGGATGCATGAGCTCCTTCTGGCTCTTAACATGCTCCATCTCATAATGATCGGTAAGCAACGAGAAGATGTTTATATACTCCTCTGCCCATATCTTCTCTTTGATAGCCAGAGGGACATGTTGACCCAACTTTTCCCTTCGAGAGGGTGCAGACTCATCCCTCGCAATCGGCAATGGCCGCTTACCTGAACAGGAAGCTGTATCTGCGACTGGACCTGTCCCAGGTGGTTTCTCTACTGCCGCAGCCGGCGATGGTGCCTTTGTCGCTTCCCTTGTTTCACGCAGTTGCTTCATCAACACCTGCGCGTCGTCAGCCGTGGCGCCCTTGCTACCTTTACCCAACCACGCTGCTAATTGTGCTGCCAGCTCGGGCGGCATATCCTCCCCGGACACGGGGGTGACCACCACGGGAATCGGATTCCCTTCCTCCGGCACGGGAGTTGGTGCTTCGAGTGGGGTACAGGGAACCGGGATGTCTCCCCCAGCTGCTCCCCTTCTAGGCCTCTTGCCTTTTACTCCTGGAGCTGCTCCTGCCAAAGGACGTTTCGGCCCCCCTTCCTCGTCTTTATCCGCCATTCGCCTTTTTAGGTCGGTCACCTCTTTCATAAGAACACGCAGCATCTGGTCGGTAGTCATTCGCTTTCCCGCCTTCTTGGGCATTCTCCGACAGAGTATCTGCAAAACAAACAAGAAAGATTACAACGCTCAAAATTGGCTCTTCGTTCCGTCTCGAGCTCACGTGCAGCGAGGTGGTGCAGCTTCAGAGCACAGGAACAAGAGGATGCTTCCTTGGCTTGTTGCTCCTTTTATCCGTCTTCCGGGCGGGCGTAAACCCGCCCCTGCCTGCCCCAAGGGCGTGGCCGGACGCGTCAGTTTCTAGGCCAGCCCACTCCAGGGCGGGAAAAAGGCGCGCCCCGGCTACGCCGCTTCGGGCATACCAGCCGAGACTCGCCTCCCGCCCAAGATGGCTTCCCGGGGGGATCGTGGTACTCCGCCATACGTTCGGGGGGACCGAATGGTCGCCCCTTTCCAGTATTCACACCCATAAATTGGCGCAGTGCCTATTCGCTGCATGTTTGAATGTCTGCATCAAGTACTTGTGCTTCTCGTTATTTGGGTATTTCTCTAGAGCAGTCCTTGCTTTCTCAAATATGTTTGAAAATGCACCATTTGCCCACTCTTTTTACAAAATTTTATCAGGGGAAGAACCCACCAAGCCCCCCTTATGGCAGTCAAGCACTCGTCCAAATTAGAACGTTTACACCTCACCATTTTCATATGTCACCAGCCGCCTCTACTGTCAGTGATCATAGGATTAGTATCAACGATATTACAGAAGTCAGTCCACGAGTTTACAAGGATTTTTTGAGGGGTCATAACTCGAGAACAGCAGGTTGGAAATAACTCTCACCTGTTCAGGCAGAGTGGACACATTTCCTAGTGAAAATGTCAGACTGGTCTGTGGAGGCTACAATGGCAGAACAATGTGAGGGTCTTCCACTTCACACAGATGTGTAACCAAATCAGGTGCTTATCAGGTGCTTCCATGGTGATATAGGCAGTGACCATGGAAGGAACTGAGGGCCAAATTTACCAGTTTGTCACACAGCGCAGTGCAGCAACCATAAAGTCTGCTGCAAGAGGAGAGCGCCATATTTTCAGAAACATAGCACTCTCCTCCCCTCTCTCTAATGCCGGAACAGTAATGTGTGGCTGTGCGCCGTGGACATACCTTTGCACCATAGTGCAAGAGTGTCTCCATGAGTCTAGCATAGGTTTTGTACTGGTAGGATACACTTCCAGTATAAAATACTATGCTTAGACTAACTTTATACATGTTCTCACTTTGTATGTGTGCTGTACAGTGCAGCACACATTCAGATTCGGAAATTAAAGAAGAAAAAAAGCACTTCTCCTTCATAGCGCCCATGTGAAATGGCCGCTATTTTCTGACGCTAAACCTGGTCTCCTTTTTTTTAAGTAACTAGGGCTTAGCAACAGAAACCTAGGGTGGTTACATTGGAAGGCCCACGCACCACCCATCATATTCCCCCTTTGAGCTAAGTAATGCTAAGCAGTGCTATGTGCTGGAAAGTAAATAGGTGAAAAAGATTTAGCATTGTTTTGCTTCACTTTTGTGACACAAACATGGCATTAAATCTTAGTAAATAGACCCCCAAGTATCTTACAAATCTATTGGCTGTATGCTTCCCCATGTCACGTAATTTTCTCATTGTCCTGGTCTGTTTTGTTCTTACCCTCTTCCTATTCATTTTCCTCCGAGGTCTAGAGTTACATGGACTTCCCATTATCTCCTTCAGGATCCCTTGCTCAATCATTGAGTCAACCGCAGGAGTAATTCCAGCAATAGTATCTGGAGACAAATTATATTGTGGGATTCTTGGGAACTTTGCATTTAGTTTAACTGTAATTCGGACTGGGTGAACACCTTTGATCAGTCTAATGTCTTTACCTGTAAAATCCCAGACTTCAGGAAACACTGAATATCAGGAGATATCAGGAGGCCCTGGAATACATTAACACCAGAGGGCTTTAGGGATAAATACACTGAACCCAATTGGGTCGAATGTGGGGATAATGCTACCACCGCACTATGTAAATTCAATGAAGCTGTGACAGCAACCATAAATCACATTGTTCCTCTCAGAACATATAAACCCCGGCCTGCTCCAAAGCAAGAAGTTTGGTTCACTGACGACCTTAGACAGCTAAAGCTAACTGCGAGGAAGCTAGAAAAACGATGGAGGGTCACACGTAAGGCCGAGGATAAAGAAAATCATAGGATTTCTCTAAAGAGCTACCACAAAGCTATTCGGACTGCTCAGAAACAGCATCTAGCAGCCCAATTATCAGCAGCCGGCAAAAACGTGAAGGTTCTTTATCAAATCCTACAAACCTTTATCAAGCCCACTGCCTGTGAGACTGAGGGGATAGAATCCCAGGAACTTTGCGATAATATCTCCCAGTTCTTTATTAGGAAAATTGAAGGCATTTATGCTAAGATATTAGCCTCCAAAACCATCCCCAACAATATGGGAACAGCTGACTACATGGCTCAGTCACCCATTAGTACAGAAGAGAACAAGGTTAGTAAGCTTGTAGAATTCCCTCCATATCAATGGAGGAGACAATTGCTCTAATCACCCAAATAAAGAGCGGGTGCCCCTCAGATATCATCCCGGCACGCATCATGCCACTACTGATTGACGATCTGGGTGCTGGAATTCGGCAGGTAGTTAATCTGTCCCTGAGTACAGGGGAAGTCCCCCCGGACTGGAAGCGTGCCCTGGTGAGTCCACTGCGGAAAAACAATTCTACCCCTTGGACCGAATTGACAAACTTGAGACCGATCTCTCTTCTCCCTTTCCTAGGGAAGCTCACTGAGAAGTTTGTCAACCGGCACTTGTCAAAATACATCGAAAGTGCTGGGGGGCTAGATCCCTCCCAATCTGGGTTCAGGCCTAGGCACAGCACTGAGACCGCCTTGCTGTCCGTCGCTGACGATCTTCATATGCTACAGGATAAAGGATATTCCGTTATCCTGGTGCTTTTAGATCTGTCAGCGGCGTTTGACACTGTGTCACACGACATCATGACCTCCAGACTAGTTGACATCGGTCTGGAAGGCAAGGCGCTGGCCTGGCTAAGGAGTTTTTTCACCGAACATACTCAAAGAGTCATTCTGGGCCCATATCAGTCAGAGGAGGTGGAGATCTCCAAGGGGGTGCCACAGGGCTCTTGTTTGAGCCCAACGTTATTCAACATCTATGTGGCGCCCCTAGCCAACATCATGAGATCCCACGGGTTCATCCCTGTATCGTATGCGGACGATACCCAACTCCTCTTTTCGTTTAAAACGATGACACCTGAAGTACGAAACTCCTTTGCCCGGGGGATGAAAGAAGTGGCACACTGGATGGCAGCAAACTTCTTGCAGTGTAACGTCTCTAAGACTGAGGTGATGCTCTTTGGGGAAGCCAAACGCTTGTGGACTCCTGACTGGTGGCCTCAAGATCTAGGCCCAGTCCCCGAGCCCAAATTGGTCGTGAAAGATCTAGGAGTCAAACTGGATCAGGAGCTCGCCCTCAAACAACATGCTAATCAAGTGGTCGGCTCCTGTTTCCATGTTATTGGGCTTCTTCGGAAGGTATTCCCTCTGTTACCTGACACCACCAGAAGAACAACGGTCCAGTCACTCGTACTGAGTAGGCTGGATTATTGTAATGGTTTGCTGCTAGCCGCCAATGAGGGGATTATCGCTAGACTACAAGTTGTGCAAAACACTGCTGCCCGCCTTGTACTCAATGTCCCGGCCCGTACCCCTTCAAAACCCTTATTAGTCAAACTTCACTGGCTCTCAGTGAGACAGAGGGTGATGTTCAAAACTTGTTGCATCATTCACAAGTGCCTCACTGGTAAAGGTCCAGATTACCTGACCAAAGAACTCAATCCATACGTTCCCTCCAGATCTTTGAGATCAGGAGATCAAGAACTGTTATGTGTTCCCAGGTTCAGGAAGACTAGACAAGCGGGAAGGGCTCTATCAGTGGCCGGTCCAAAGCTATGGAATGAACTCCCCACTGTAATCAGATTATGCAAAGAACATCTTCCCTTTAGGAAAAAATTAAAAACTTTCCTCCTCAACTACTAACTCAACTGGCTAGGGAATTAAGTTATATGACTGGGCCCTTTTGCTCTCAGATGTTGCCAAAGGCGCGGAGATACTCCTCAGGGAGTCGATTCCTAGCGCGATACAAGTTTGCAAATAAATAAATAAATAAACTGTGTCTCTCATTTCAATGAACAAATCTTCACTCGTCAGGAGAGGATGCATCCCCACATCTGATTTCTGTTGGGCAAGTTTAAAAACAACATCCTCATCATTGGTGTGAAATTCAATTCCTCTGGGTGTGCAATAAATTGTATTTAAACACAGAGAAAGGGAAATTTTAATGTAGCCACACCTGGTCCCCTTATGATATATCAATAAACAATGAAAGAGTGATTCCAAATGATTGGTTTGAATAAGGCAAAATGAGTCACATATGTGTTTTAAAAGAACCCTCACTCACCAACCTAGTTGGTGACATGCTTCATCATAGTGTTCCCGATCCGAGAGACCGAATGCCTCTCAGGTGTGCTACAACGCCTGATTACAGCTGAGCCAGTTTTGTTGAAATGTGAAAGTGAGTGAACAGTACCACTGTGAGTATTAAAATTGCCTTTACTCCTCCTAACCAATTTTAATATTGGAAAAGTAAGGCCAGATTAAAAATGGCGAAAGTGGATGTTTCAATTGGTTAAATTGACCAGTAACATCCTAGAGTGAATACGTGGTTGTGGCCGGTCTACATGTTTCAGCCTTAAAATGCAAATTAGCGATGCTTTCGTCAGGATCAGGGTTGTCACAGGGGTATGCACATGCTAAGGTGCACCCTCTCCTGTGACACTTCTTACCGTAGACGTACAATTTTAGACATTCAGCGTAGTCTGAAAGGGAACGAAAACGAATTCTGAAAGAGAAAGCACATTGTGAAAACATTCATGACACATCTTTGGTTTCCACCTGAACTTGGTGAAAAGGTATGTGATTCAAACCTCATCCTACCATGCATGCTATTCAGAAGTGTTTATAACAGGCAGTCAAGCCTTTAGTGCCTATCGTGAAGGGCATGGAGTTAGCACTACAGTTCAATCGATAGTACCTTGCATGGACTATATTGATCCAAAGTACTGTGTGAGACTAAGCACATATTTAGTGCTTATTAGCAATACATTTACATTCCGTCAGCACACCGTGTTTTGCGGGTAGACGACTTTAAATAGCAATTTACTCTGTTTATATTAACAGGCGAGAGAATTACTTTAAGACTGGTTCTCAAATGAGTCATACTCACTACACCAAGACCAAACGCCCTCCCGGCACCTGGTTAAATTTCGATACAGGACCCCGTGGTTATGAGAGACCTTGAATCGGGTGTATTTAACCCGCTTTTGTGGAATTGGCAGGCATCCGCGTCAGCACGCAGGATGCGACAGCGCGGAACATCCGCGCCATTGCGTCTACGTGCAGCCGTGAGCGCCCTGGTTGGTTCAGCGTGTGTGTGGAGAGTGGAAAGCTAACCCTCATGAAAGGTGGCCTGTTTCAAAACTTTATTAGTTTTACACCTTCATGCCACACACGCATATCGAAAAAGAATAGAAATAGACAAATGGTTGTTAGATTAACCACATGTCAGTAAAGGAGGAAACCTAACCTTCTTGAATGGACGCCTGTTTCGAAACTTTATTGGTTTATGCACCAACACACTATATGAGCATAATGGAAAAGAAAAGGAATAGACACAGGGTTTGTTAGATCAACAACATGTGTGCCAATGTATATATTATGCGTACATGTAGTTAAGTTTTATCTAGACAGTACAGATACCTAGTAAACAGGAGTATCCAGGGTACAAATTACATCATATTGTCTCCTGTGAAAGCTTATAATGTATCTATTTGTGTCTTCTATAAGCCTTGGGCAGGCTAGTGTTTGACTACAAACCACAATAGAGTGGATGGTTGTGCTATCATACGTATGTGTCTCTTGTAACTACCCAACAGGGGGACAATATGAGTCCTAGTCAGTAGAATGTTAATAAAGTATCAACTCCTAGAAGCGATGTACGTCTATCTGGTTGGGAGTATGTACATCAATTCCTTACAGTGAAGAGGTGTCTTATTTTCGCATTACTGAGTTCCATGGAATATTGACGTTTAACCCAAGTTCGTATGTGGAAAGCCTGTAAATCCATTGCTGCTCTTTTTCAAAAAGTAGCTTAGGTGTATTTGTAATGGGTTTTATCTTTTCAATTATAGTTAGGGCTCCTGGTTTTCTGGTATTAATTTTTTTTATAATTTCCCTCTGTATTTATCCATAATTAATTTTTGCCCACATTATCGGTATTTATCCACATGTATGTTGTTTTTTTGGGGATAAATGAAGTTGCAAAATTATACATTTCTATATTTATTTAACTGATCGACAGGCACTCATACTTTGATGTCTGTCTCTTTTAGCTATTTCAGCTGCCAAATATTATATACAGAACATCCACAGGCAAGTCTTAGCATTATACTACAGACTTATGTTGACATATGGCTTATTTAATGAAATTGCATCCTGTTTTTTTTTTATTTCCCATGTTGTCCATCTGCTTAGCTGTAGGCCTATAATTCATGGAAGACAGCACAGAGTCACTTAAAAGAAGCTCAATTTTCTGTATTTTTCCACACTAAAACTAAAAGCATACAGAAAACACATTGTTTTCTGTCTGTAATTATCTTTAAAAATCCGTAAAAACGGAAAACCAGGAGCCTAAATTAAAGTCCATCTCAGGTCGTTGGTAGTGTGGTTATTTTAAAGAAAGTGTTCCATCATTCGGTGGTGTTCTTTTTACAATGGATATTAATTCTGTGTTTGCAAATACTCTGCTTCACCTTCCTACTTGTCATTCCCAAATATTTTAGGCCACATGGGCACATAATCAAATGTACCACGTTCATGGAATTACAGTTGGTGTGTGATCTCAGAGTCCAAGTTTTATTAGGTTCAAGGTCAAAAATCTTTGCAGGGGATGTCAAGTGGCAGACGCTGAGGTTCCCTCAGGGAAAATGACCGCTCACACTTGGGAGACCCCAGGCATTTAGAGCTGAGGGGTTTGGGTCAGAGTCTGTTTTTCTTGGGCGAGTAGATACCAGGGAATCCTTCAAACTCCTTGCTCTCTTAAATGAGAAGAGAGGTTTCCAATTTCCTGTGTTTGGTTTCTAAAATTTTCCAATGCCTGCTGATTGATTTCTTAACAGCATTAGACACTGTGCTGTAAGTGGTCACACAGGTCAGGGGGATCTGATTTGTGTGTTTAGGTTTATCCTGTAATGGTGCCTCACGAGGCTGATTTCGTAAAAGGCATGTCCTGATTCTTTCAGTTCTTGGGTTGTCCTGTCAATCTGTACACAATCAATCTCTTAAGGGGAATTTTTTGTCTTCATGTGATTTATTACCTGCTGGTATTTCTTCAATACCACTGGAGATGGTGCTCCTGTTCTGGTTCGGACTCAGGTCATTTCACTGCAACCTTACATTCAGCCCACAAATCCCCTGGAACTACAATCTCAAACAGAGTATCCAAATCAATCCACAAAACGTTTGACATCTTCACAAATCGTTCAAGTTGTCTATACCATTCCACTGGCTTTTCTCTCAGTTTTTGGAAATTATTTGTAAATAACAAAATATTTTGTCTGGTCCATGGTATATGTACATAACCTCCTCCAGGTACTTCTCTAATAGGGAGCATTTATACATCTCCTACACTATCATGAGAAACCTCAGTTGATGACAGCAGTCTAACTCACTTTGTTTTCCTCTTTTTTCGGCCATGTACCGTCCCATTTTTCACTTTCCTCCCATTTTCTGATTAACCCCTTTCCTGCGGCCCCGATTTTCCCGCAGTGCGGCACTTCCGCAAAACGGGCGGGGCCGCGTCGGCCATTGGCCGACGGCAGCACTGGGAAGGTAGTGCTGCCGCCGGCCAATGGCCGACGGCAGCAAGGAAGGGGTTAATAGCATTAGCTCTTTTATATGCAATTTCTTTCCTGGGGCTCTCATATTCTCACTGTCTTTGTCAGTAAAATCTAACCTGTAAGATTTTTGTAAAATCTTAAAAGTTTGAATATCTATACCATATTTCGGAGCCAATTCTACCAATCTCTAATGCGCCATTTTTGCTCGTCGTGTAATGTCTTTACATAGAAACAGTTCCTCCTCCTCTCTCCCAACCCACCTCCGCCTTACACAGAACCACCTCTCTTTCAGAAAACAACTAAAAACTTGGATATTCGATAAGTAAAAACATCTCCCTCCCCCAAGCGCCTTGAGACCCTTTGGGTGAGTAGTGCGCTATACAAATTTTGGAACTTGAACTTGAACTTGTAGACATCTAATCTTGAAGGGATAAGTGTTCCCTGAATCATTTCTTCTAAATCAACTTTTAATCGGCTCACATCTGTGGGTGCTCAATTTTCCTGAACTGAGGGGCATATGACCAAGGGGGGCGATAGGCAATTATCGCTGATTTAGCGGCCGTTTTCGGCCGCTAAGCGGCGATAATTCTATCACCCTATTTGCAAGCTGTCGCTAACTGATGTTAGCGACAGCTTTTAGGCAATAGCGAGCGGTTTGGGGCCCACTTTGCATGTCAGCGATGTGTATCGCTAATGACATGCAAAGTGGGCATACCCAACCAGTTAGCGACTGAAAGCATTCGCTAACGTCGCTATCGCCTATTAGCAAGGCGGGCGTAGCGTTGGAAATATTCACGATAAGGGCGAATATCTCCAAATACTAACACCTGCCCAGACGAGTTCTTAGCCATGTTATCCAATGGGAGGTGGATAACATGGCTAAGAGCATTTTGTCGCTAATGCGTGAATATCGCTGTATTCTCAGCGATATTCACGCATTTCGCCGCTATCGCTGGATATTTTAGCACAATGGAGAAAAACGCTGCTAATAGCATGTTTTCTCCACTAACATATCCAGCGATAGGCAGCGATAAAGAAATCATCGCTAAGCCTATTTAGCGATAAATATCGCGACTTGTTGGTAATATGCCGCTGAATTTTTAACTGAACTTGAACCTGTAATCAAATCTGAAGTAGTCGATTATTTAGAAACTTAAGTTTGCAGTGGAACTGAATTCATAGCTGAAACTAGAACGTAAGCTAGAACTATTGCTGAATTTTGATTATTCAGTGGCCTATATCATTTAAGCCATTCTTTAAATTGAAGAATAAACCCTGATTGCTTTCTCAAGTATTATTTAAATTTCTGTTAAGTACCTTATCCAACTTCTGCGTAATGGTCCATAGCTCTCCTATCCCTTCTTGGGTATTTCTCTTCGTCTTATCGATTAGCAAAATGCTCCCAGGTAACTAAAGCCTCAATAACAGTGGCTCTAACAGGATCTTTCATTTAGTACATTCTTTTCCTTAAATTTTCTAAAATCCTCACATTAAATGTTCCATAATGAGGGAACTGTAAAGTCTCCCCTTACTCTGTAAGTATATGCCAAAACTGTAATCCTTTGTCCAGCATGAAAGTATATCCTGGTGTACACTCATGTTGTGCTTCTACCTTTGCTTTGCAGATATGGTCTCATCTTTCTTTACTAATTTTTGCAATGACTTCAAAAATTTCATTTTTATTCAATTCTGGGGTCCTAAATGATTTCCGTAGATCCAGAAAACATAATTCTCCCGGAATCACTTGTTTGGCAACCTCAACCAATGGCAGCGCAACTCTTATGACATAGCCAACGAATCCCAGCGAGACTTTAGACCAACTGACCAATCAGCGCAGCACACTGTGACGTCAATCTTGCTCCTCATAGCAGCTCACCCTCCTTCATTATCTTCTCCTGCACATTTTCTCTAAGCAAAATGAAAATACAACGCAAGCAACAAATAAAACTGTCTGTTCCACTAAAGATATTCACTCTCACAAGGTAACTAAACTTTTCTATACCTTTTGCTTTAAATGAAATCTTGACTAGTAGGATTTCACCCTTAACCACATGGCTGCTAGGCGTTCCCCCCCCCCTGTGCTGGAAAATGCCATTTTAGTGGCACCATGACGAGCTCAGCTCGTCATCAGCACACGACACCCGTGGGTGATGACGAGCTGAGCTCGTCATCAGCATCGAAAGGGTTAATTGATATCAATATTCTCTGTGTAACTGAGATCAACCATACCATCTGTTTACCACTAACGCACAAAGAAAACTCTAGCCAAGGTGTTGTCGACGACGCCTAATGACCAACACCACAAAACAGCAGACAAATTACTCAGTCTCTTCTACACTAAGACAACCCATAGGTAAATATCTCGAGCTCTTGGACCACGAAAGACCTGTATACAAATTCACCTTTGCACAAAGCACCACAATCATACATGGACTTTAACCATGTGGACACCAACCACTTCACTCCACTTAACAACACACAGCCATTTCAAAAACCGCAATCTTAAGCAAAAGAATAGCCACGTGCATCCCTATTAATACTCACACTCCTTTATTGCTACACGTTGACTTTCTTATCCAGTGCGATACTCCATCACTGCTCCATGAATACTTTTTGCTGAACCAAAAATTGTGAACTCTTTGAACCTGGACAAAGGACTATTTTTGGCACCCTAAAATCTCACTTCACTAGGTAGAACCATAGCTCTACTACCAAAGTTTGGTTGCAGCACCAGCATAGTAAAATTTTATTGTACGCTTACTCCGCTTTCTATTCTAACAGTACTGGGCCCTTTACAATTAAACAACCTGATGCATTTCCATTTACCACAGAGGCAACAATCCTCTGATAAATCTTTCTCCACCGATAGGAGGGGTGAAAATTAGGGTGGCCAAAGGGCCATGTTAGCTGTCCAACGAGGACCATTAATTTACAGCTAACTCATAAATTTGAGATCAGATTGAGGTGCACCACTCTTAAGACCATGCTGTAAAAATAAATAATAGCAACAGTGTAGGAAGCTGGCTCTGTGTATACTATACCAAAAAGTGGTATAGTGTGCACAAAGTCCAGTGAGTCCCCAAAGGTATAGCAAAGGATAAAGTAGATAATACCTTACTCTCAATTTAGTGGTAGCTGGACTGAGCAGTTAAGCTTATCGGAGAGTAGTGTGAAGGCATGTGGTGTATATACTCATACAAGGGAGGAACACACACTCAATAACTAACCACAGGCCAATGTTTTGTAAAAATATTACTTAAGTTACTTTTATTTTAGAAACCAAGTTGAAGTCAGTTACAGGTAAGTACACTTTTCAATTATGCAATACTTTCAAGTTATTACTAGCAACATGTTTGTATAGAACCAATACAATACTTTACATGTGGATGTAATATGTTTAAATGTAGAAAAAGATAGTTTGTATTTAGGATCAACACTTAGCACAATACAGTGAGAGACCAATGCAATCCTATGGGCGGAAAGACTGGTGAGTAACTTACAGGTAAATACATGGTTTTCAGAATCAGTCTCCTGGGTTTTTCATCACTGGGCAAGGATTGGACTAAGTTAGGTACTGCACCACCAGTGGCCTTGGGGTGGCCAGGTGCAGATGTCACTGAGCCCAATGTTATTATATGAGGCTGGGGCACCTCTAGGAGGCACCATTTGCATGTACATACCTGGGGTTCAGTGACACAGGCCATGGGGGTTGAGGTCAGCACTGGAGCGGCCACCAAAGAACACAGAGACTGCACCACCAGCGGCAGAGGGGCGGCTGGGTGCAAAGTGCAAAGGAGGCATTAGGTGCTCTGTAGAAATCAATGGACATCCTCGGTTGAAGAAAACGGCTGCAGGTTTGAACCAGAAGGTTGGCTGAAGGAATCTCACAACTGGAAAGGTTAGTTGGATAGTGGGGGCATGCCGGGACACCATCAGCTTGGCATTCCTAAGCTTGAGGGCTGCGCTGCAGGGGTGTCTTTAGGTGTCGGTTTTTATCTCACCGGTTCCGGTTGCTACCAGGGAGACCCTCCAGCTTGAGGTCGCAGGCGTCATTGGGGAAGTTCAGGAGAGGCCGTACGATGCTGGATCCCAGGTCAGGATCAGAAGGGAGTCACTGGGTTGGTGGGCCACCTGCACTTGGGCACTGGGTGCAGAGTGGTGCAGGGGTCGCGGATTCGCCTGGATCCGGAGGCCTGAGGTTAGGTTCTCGCTAGGAAAAATCTGGTGTCCGTGGGAGAAAAGAGTCTTTGTTGAAGACAGCACAGGTCCACGGGATTCTTGGAGGTTGCTGGCTGCGGGCCACATAGGTTTTTTGGAGCAGGAATGCTGGAGGAGGAGTCAGGCCGGTAGACCTGGGGCCAAGTCATTCATCGTCTTCTTCACTGCTGCACAACTCATCGGCCCTTCTTCTTCATAGGTAGTCAACTCTGAGGATCAAGGTTCAGGGGGGTCCCTAAATACTTAATTTAGGGGCATTACAGGGAATGGCAGATGGTAGCCAATGGGCTACTTGCTTTTTGGATGACTACACCTTTAGAACGTCCCCTCCATTTTGGGAGGGGGCATCCCTCTAACCTGATTGAGTAGAATCCTTCATTCAAGATGGAAGATTTCCTAAGTTGGGGGTCATCTCTGTCCAGAGCAGCTTAGGGGTGGTCCTGGCAGAGAAAGGACATACCTCTCCTGACTAAAAATCTTCCCACCGACCTTGCCACTAAAAGTGGGGCTTGGTCAGGTGGGTGGGCATCTCCACTAACTGGAGAGGCCCTGGTTAGCATATCAAGGGTCAGAAAGCCTTTAAGGTTCACCACCCTGAATGCTGTTCCTGCTTGGAGGTTGGTGTGACTCATCTCCACCCCACGCAGCCTTTGTCCCTGACCCACAGGAGCACAAGGGCTCACACCTCAGGGGGTCAGAAACATGTCTGTGTGTGGCAGGCTGGTGCAGACCAGCCAGCTAGACACGAAGGAGTTGCTAATTTTTCAGGAGGCATCTCTAAGATGCCCTCTTAGTGCATTTTGTAATTAATCCAACACTGGCATCAGTGTGGGTTTATTATACTGATGAGATTGATATCAAGCCCTTTAGCATTCATTAAAACCATCATGGAGCTGTGGAGTTGCTAAAGACAAATGCCCAGCACATGTGCTCAACGTGGCTCCACTGCACTTACAATGTCTTTGAATATGCAAAGACACTGTAGGGGCACAGTGCTCATGCAGCTATGCCCTCACCTGTGTTAAAGTGCACCCTACCATAGGGCAGTGGACCTGCTAGTAGCTGAGTTACCTATGCTGCTGGCAGTGGTTGGTGGGCATGGCACACAGGGATGGTTGCCATGTCGGCTCTTAGGTTTTGTCTGCACCAAAACACGCAGTCTGCAATGGCAGTGTGTATATATTTGATGAGGGCTCGCTAAGGGTGGCACAATACATGCTACAGCCCTTAGAGACCCTCTCTGGTCACAAGGCGCTTGGCTTTGTACCAATGGTACCTTTTACAAGGGACTTGCATGTGTGCCAGAGGTGTGCCAACTGTGGAAACAAATGTACCGTTTTGGGAAAGAACACAGGCCCAGGGAACCTGATTTGCAGGGGCCCAAGGCATGCTCAGTCAAAGTGGGGGGAGGGGGGAGGGAGGAGGGGTTACTTCAACAGAACCCCTTTCCCCCCAGAACAACAGAAATCCTACAAATAGGACCCAACCTCCTGAAGAAGTTAAGTCAGACTAGAATTATGCAGACTAAAATCTCTGCAACAGCAAAACAGACCAAAAGAATACTTCATGTTCTGTAAAAGCTCTATGATTCTCCCTGGAACCCATTTAAATCATTTTGAAAATAACACAGTTTAAATGGAAGAATGGACAAGACGCAATAATAGACTCAAACAGATATTAGATTAATTTGGTTATTGTATTAAAGATTAAAATCCATAGCAATAACCAATATTTTGAGAATTTCAGTTAATAATATCAGAGCTTGCATTAAAGCACCAAACATTTAGACAAGGCTTTATTGGAAGGATAGTTCATTAGTCGAACAGCTCAAATCCTACAAAGAAGGGGAAAGGGTTCAGAATTAAAGTCCATTAATGGTGAGTCCATTACCATAGAACAAAAGAAATAATGGAAAATGAAATTGAAATGGTTCGGCAAAAAAGCTTTTAGTCCATCAGCTACTGACTGTAGCAACAGGAAAGCAGTCCAAAAGTAAGACGATAATTTTTAGTATTTTATTTTTTACTTTTGTGGAGTTTTATATAGCTCTAACTAGACCCGGAGGTATCAGTGTTCTTTACATGGGCACCAGTTAGGTTACATACGGACGCATTCATTTTTTGTTAGGCACAGGGAGATTCAGTGGTTTGCCCAGAATCACAGAATGTTGAGCGTCCCTGCCGAGACTCTGACCCGGTTCCCCAGCTCCGAAGTTGACCGCCCTAGCCGATAGGCCACATTCTCTCCCATCAAAAATCAATCAGCATTGCGTCCGGGTTTTAGAATAGGAAAATCAGAATGATGTTGAGTGTTGCTCCTTCTTTTGAGGTTTCCTCTTTTATAAAGTCTCTAACAAAGGTCCAGTGATGTAGCATCACACCACCATTAAAAGACTGTCATATGCTCAGATTCACATAATGTCATCTTGGACACTCTCAACAGTAGGATTCCTTCCCATGCTGGTCATGAGAAATGAAAGATTTGAAAGTCTATATAGGCCTAACATTGGTGGAAAAGAAATACAAAGTATCTGTCTATCATAGCAGCTGAAATCCTGTTCCCACCGGAATAATACACCGTGAACATTGAAGAAGCATTTAGGAATGTTAAAAGTTACACATGTACTGAACAAACAAAGCAACATTTCACTAGTTATAAAAGGACCATTGTATTAGGTCAAAGGAAAAGTCAACATTAAAGAAAAAACATTTTTGAAAAAAAACCTTTAAATTGGCATTATACATTTCAAATTAAATAAACTCTAAATCATGATCAAATATAATGTAATACAATCAATTAAAACAGGGAATATGTAGTACTAGACAGTATTACATGGAAATAGCTAACATTAGGAGTACCCTACTACCACAATTTTTCTCAATATTCACATAAGTATGTCATTTTTTAAATTTGTACTACAAAATTAGTTTTTCATTTTTCATAAACTATAGAATCTCCAGTATTAATATGCAAAATTTCAAGATCGTACCTAGTTTCTACACATTTTTGCACCAACTTTTCCAAATGGTGCATTGTAACAGAATGTATTAGAAACACTAGGCCACTTTATTAATATAACAATTTTCATCAGTAAATGCTAATTAACAACATGTTCACAAGTAATTGTCATTAGTGCAACTTGTTAATATGTATTAGTAGTACTTTGTATGTATGTTTTTTTCATCTTACATTTTAAAGCACGCTTTTACGGTGCTTCTACTATACTTGTTTCAGTTTTATGTGTCACTGAGTCTAACGTGTGCAAAGTGTACGTTTAGCTTTTTTGTGTCTTTAATCAGTAAATGTGTTGTGCATTATGATTTTCGAAATCTTACATCATCAGTAGCACTGTAAAACATTTCTCCAGGCCTGCCACAGCAGGTGTAGTTTTAAACTGCCATTTATACCAGGCAAAAGAAACATTTAGTCAGGTTTAAAACCTCATTTTTAATGGTTACAAGTCACCCCTAAGGTAGGCCTTAAAAGCCTGAGGGAGAGAGCATAGCATTTAAAATATAGGGCATGCATATTTAATGTTTTTTATGTCCTGGCAGTGAAAAACCTCCAAAGTTGTTTTTCACTGTTCCAAGGCTGGCTCTCCAATAGCTTAACACTGTTTTCACTATTACCTTTAATAAGTACGTAATTCAGTTTTGAAATAGCTAGAAAAATGGTTCAAGGACTCATTTTAATAGCATTTTAAAATCTAACTTAATGGTCAAGTCAGATTTTGTATTACTATTTTTGAAATTACAATTTTAGAAAGTTGTCATTTTCCTGCCTAAAACCAAAATGCTTTCCAATAAGTGTCCAGCTGTCATCAGACCCCTGATTTCCCCCTGTGGTGAGATTTGTATTGCTCCCAAACTGTGAAGATCCGACTTCCAGAAAAGTTTCAAAGGCAGGCCTTGACTTTTGAATTTGAGCCAGTCTAGCGCGACCAGATAACCACAAATGGCGGTATGTGCTTATTGGCGCTATTTTTTATTCAGACTTTACAAACTCATATCTATGGTTCTTCTAAATTCATCTTTGTTGCTTTGGTGCCATTTTTGTTTATTAGTTTATTAATATTCTTATTTTTCTAAATTGGTTTAGAATTTTTCTTGTTTGATTTTTTCATTTTATTACTGCATAAAATACATTATACATTGCCTCTACGTTAAGCCTGGCTGCTTTGCGCTAAAGTACTAGAGGGTTAAGCATAGGTTTACCTAGTGATGTTAGTGGTTCACCTAGACAAGGATTGTAATTATTATTTGAGGTTTCACCCTTCTCAGCTAATACGCTAATGTCTTACATAGATGCTTGTAGGATTTGTCAGGAAACATTTAGTTCTGTTTTCTTATTATTATATTTTACAGATAATGGAAAATGCATCCAATTACAACAAAGTTCTCATTCATTAAATGTAAGCATAGTATACAAAGCATAGCATTAGGATTTGTACAGTACATTGTAACAGTGACCCCTTTTAATGCAGTAGACCATGCATTAGAAATCATCGAGAATCGTGCAACCACTGTTTGGTTGCTTATTTTCAGCTATTGAAGGACCAAAGCAACAGACAAAAAAGAAAGATAACATCTATTTAGTTTATTTCTAAAATGAGGAAACTACTTTTAGCTGGTTATGAAGAGGCTCTAAGAGAAAAGGGGACTAAATCATGCAGTATGATATAATGTCAGTAACAGGATAAGTGTGCTTGCTGTGAGGAGTTGTGAGTGAAGTAGAGTTGGACTATGATGTCTCGGCAGTAGAGGGTGTAAACCCTATCTGAGGACAAACTGGGGAGAATTTCAACCGTGGATAACCACAAGTCGGGCCTATGTGACAATGGACTGCGCTGAGGAAGCAAGATGTAATGTCAGTAGGAGGAATATAGGTAGATGTTCAGCCGTGTGTGTCATCCGTGGCTTTGCTGTCTGGAGGCTGTCCAGTATTTTTCCCAATCTCTAGCTATTGGATAGTTGTGAAGGCCTTTGATCCCTACCTATGAAGGGCTTTTCTCTGGGCCCATTGCATGACCAATGATGTTGTTGTGGACTTTGATCACAAAATAACGCTTTTTAGTCCAAGAAGAGGCGCACATTTTAAAATCGGGAAACAGCTTTGCAGTTCTTCTGTCGGTTGAATAAACCCAAAGAGCATGCTTTCCAGGAGTGTAGTCATGCCAGTGCAGGTTGCTAAAACATGTGTAAGATTCTCCCCAAATAATAGTCATGTGGTATAAGTGCATAGTGTGAACAGGAGGCCATCGCTTCAGGAAAATGTTGTTTATCTTCGCAGGGGAAAGATAGGCTCTATGTAAAATTAAATAAATGAATCAGTTTAAATTTAATATTTTGAGAGACAGTGCACCGGTATGCAAATATCTTGGCCCACTCTTTCTCGCAGACCGACTTCCTAAATTCTCCTAAATACAGCTTCCCAAGTATCTCACAAATGTTGCACTTAACTCCGCAGTGCTCTATATATCTAGCTGACGCGTTGCCTCCCAGACCTCATCATGTATAATGTTTGTGTGGGTAAGTGAGTCTCTGGTTATAAATCTGAGATCGCCCACTTAGTTCTGAGCATGTGGAGGATTAGGCTGTATGTAAGATTTAAACAAGAATGGCCCTGCACTCAAATAAACAATAGGTAATTAGTAAAAGGATGTTAATGTCTATAGTCCATCACACAAAAATGATGTTGTATCTTCCCAAATGAAAAATGTTTGTCGGCGTTTTTGCTTTAGAAAACGGTTCCTTATATTCTTTTATTCCATAGAAATGCTTTAAAATCACTACACGTAATTGACAAGACAGCCAACACGTTTTGTCCCTCTTGGGACTTTTTCAGGGCTAAAATAAACACAAAACAAAAACTATTTACAGTCTATTTACACATAAAAACCATACAATATCAAATGAACCAGACAAGGTGTAAAGTCCTTTGCAAAAATTGGTTACAGATCTTTTTCATGTAGAGACTAACGTGCGTTTTGTCATTTGTGCTCATGGGAAGATAGTCTGTCAACAATAATATACAATGGTTTATTCTCATTGGTGCTTCATAATACAAATTGTTATGTTATGTTATGTTATTCTGAATTTGTAAAGCGCGCGGGCACCCAGAGGTTTCATGGCGCTAGTGGTGAGGAGAGATGACAAAACAGTTACCTAACCGGACGCTTGCTTTAATAACCAGGTCTTCAGTGCGCCCCTGAATTCCATGTTTCATTTCAATTCAATTCAATTACATGCTAACCAGTGAGTGTGGCTCACTGGTTAGAGGCGGCAGACCCGAGAGCAGAGGACGGCCCGGGACCAGGGCTCGATTCCCGGCGCGGCAGGTTTCTGGACCAGGGGCAGCGGGCTCGATAATTCTCTCGCCTCGGTGCCCACTCTGATCAGCGATCACACTCGGCAACTCTGGCCATTAGCTTTCCTCATCTTCACTAACGGCCCCACCAGACCGCCGGGGATGCCTGGTCTCACCCTGGAGATACCCATTAAGGGACCATCTCTCAGGGAAGCCAGGAAGGGTTTCGCAGCGGTCGAAGCGCCTTGGGACCCTCCGGGTAAGTAGTGCGCTATATAAATGCCTATGCATTTACATACATTTACATGAGATCAGTGCATCTCCTCAGTGACACGGGGAAAGAGTTCCAGACCTTTGGGGCCAAATGAGCGGATCGACACCCGCCAAGACGTTTCCTTTTGAAGGAGGGCAGAGTGAGGAGGGACAGATGGGCAGAGAGGAGATTGCGGGTCGGCTCATGCTTGATTATAAGGTTGTTAATAAACGTAGGGCTTTGCCAAGCAACCTACCTTGAATGTTACCCATTGGGCTATGGGTAGCCAGTGAAGAGTGGCCAGCAGTGGTTTCGCCGAACTCCTACCGTGGCTTTTGAAGATTAATCTGGCCGCCTGATTTTGCACGGTTTGCAAGCGTTTAGACAAAAACAGGGGAAGGCCTAAATAGATAGAGTTGGAAAAATCTAATCGGGAGAGGACCAAGGCGAGAACCACCTGAATGAGGGCAGGGTGTGTGAGTAGATGGGCAATTTTCTTAATCTTACGTAGCTGAAGAAAGCTGGACGAGATCACCGCTCCCACCTGGCTTTTCAGAGAGAGATCGGAGTTGATGGTGATCCCGAGGCTTTTCACAGAGAGAGAGGGAGACGGAGGAGATCCCATTGATGACGGCCAGAAATGAGGGCCCCAGCTGATCGAACTTTTACCCGGGAGTACCAGCTCGGTCTTCCCAGGGTTGAGTTTTAAGTGGTTCAGCTCCATCCACCCTTGAATGTGCAGCATGGTAGCCTGGAATTCATCGACGGAGTCTGTTGAGTCCAGTGGGAAAATTAGCTGCAGGTCGTCCGCATAGTTGTAGATTGTAACCCTCCTGTTTTTTTAAAGAGTGTAATAGGGGTTTCAAGTACAAATTGAACAGGAGGGGGGACAATGATGAGCCTTGCGGGACGCCACAGGTGGTGGGCAATTTGGGCGCTGTGAAGTTCCCGAGCTTAACTGCCTGGGATCGGTCGCTCAGGAAGGACTTCACCCAGCCGAGGGCCGAGCCTCGCAGGCCGGCTTGTTCGACAGGGTGTAATAAGATGGTGTGGTCCACCGTGTCGAACGCTGCCAACAGGTCCAGGAGCACCAAGGCCTGATGTATGCCCCTATCGGCATTAGACCTCATTGTGTCCAGGACAGCGAGGATCACTGCCTCGATTGAGTGCGCCTGGCGGAAGCCGGCTTGGTTGGGCTCCAGGTAGTCAGATGTTTCGATGAAGTTAGAAATGCAGCTAGCCACATGGGCTTCAAGAATCTTCGCACCAAAAGAGAGGAGGGATATGGACCGGTAGTTCGACAGGTTTGATGAATCAGCACCCGTTTTTTAATTAATGGGACCAACGTTGCGTTTTTAAACAAGTTGGGAACTATTCCCTGCGCTAGGGACTCATTCAAGAGAGGGAGTATGCCTAGCGGAAGTGCTGAATAAACTTCCTTCAGTACTTGAGGGGGGCAGGGGTCGTTGGGAGAACCGGACTTCACACGGTTCATCAGTTCTGCTAACCTTGATTGGTCTATCGGAGGGAAAGCCTCGAATTCGGACGGGTTTCTGCAGATGTCCTCTCTGTCCTCCGTGATAGAACTAATCGGGATGCTTTCTTTTATAATGGCAATCTTATTCTTGAAGAAGTTATTGAGCTGGTTGCACACCTTTTGGGTGGGGGTTTGAGAAGGGGAAGTTCTGGCATCATTACATAGGTCATTCACAACCCTGAATATTTCTCTGGATTTGTTTTGGGCATTCGAAATTTTTTGGGAAAAGAAAGCTGCCTTAGCAGATAGGATGGAGTTCTTGTAATTCCTGCGGGCAGTTGTATATGATGTTCTGTCCTCGTCTGAGTACCCGTGTCTCCATTTTCTCTCCGATTGACGCAATTCTAATTTTTGTTTTTTTAGATCTGCCGTAAACCACCTGTGGGCGTCCATGCGGCGGGCAAGTGAGAATTTGGTGAGTGGGACATGCTTGTTGCAGGCTGCCAAGAGCCAGTCAGTAAGATCTTTTTCCATAAGGTTAATGTCTGAGGAGGGTGCTGGGATAGAATTAGCCAAGGTGGACAGAAAATCTTGGTTGTTTAATGAACTCCATTTCCTAACTACCCCTCCGGCGGGAGCGGGGGCCTTTGTATGACTGTGAAGAGTGTCGGAGAATTGCAGTAAATGGTGATCGGACCATATGCAAGGGACATTGTATGACCAGATCTGGTCCAGAATATGTCCTTTTTCGTGAGTGGGGGTCAGGACTGATTGAGAAAAGTTCAAATGGGAGAGGAGCTCAAAGAGTTCCATGGCCTGAGGTCCTGCTTCCGGGTCCTTGTACAAGTAATTTAAGTCCCCAATCAACATTACCTTGTCATAGTTGACAGCTAAGCCAGCCATTTGCTCGCTCAGAGAGACCGGGAAGGTGGACATAGTTTTAGGTGGACGATAGATCAATACCAATACCATAGTTCCCTTGTCTGTGTCGGATTTAATTACAAGGTTTTCGGTATCTGGTAGATCCAGGGAGGGTAATGTGGTGAGCTTATGATCCTTGTGGATGATGGCGGCAACGCCACCCCCAGGCTTTCCTGGTTCTCTGTTTACTGATAGTATGTAGTAGTCTGCCGGGAGAGCTGCAAGGACATCCGGTAGAGAGTCCTCGGTCAGCCAAGTTTCGGTAATAAGTAGCATGTCAGGTCTATCAGACTTGAGCATTAAGAAGATATCTAGTTGATGTTTTACCATAGACCTAGGGCCTCATTTATGAAAAGTGACGCATCGCTGCGTGAAAACAGCGATGCGTCACTTTTCACTGCGCACTCCTTGCGACACCAATGATGCGTCATATTTAATGTATGACGCATCATGTTGCAAGGACTTACAGATACGTCAGTATTTCTGACGCATCTGTAAGCGCAAAAGTGACGCATTCCTGGAGTGTGTCACAAAAGTGACGCAACTCCGGCAATGCGTCCTTTCACATAGGGAAAGCCCCATGTGAAAGGGCTTGCGTCAGTCTTACGCCTGCTGTGAGGCAGGCGCAAGATTTTGACGCAACAGCGTCCTAAAAGTGATGCAGTGAAATCTCATAGATTTCACTGCGTCACTATTACGAGGCTTTTTGCGGGCGAACGCCCCCTCTGCATACATTATACCTGACGCAGGTATAATGTGGCGCAGGGGTTTAAAGAGTGACGCATCTACCTAGATGCGTCACTTTTTAAATATGGCGCAACAAGGCGCATTTTGTACGCCGCTGGTGCGTCACAAAAAGTGACGCACCAGCGGCGCAAAACTGACGCAGGGGCTCATAAATAAGCCCCCTAGTGTTTAGGTATAGGCAGCTGAGTGTAAGATCATTAGGCCTTGGAGTATTACTAGTAGAGTGAGAGCCTTGGGGAGTTGTATCAGAGGTGGCCAGGATTAACTGGGGACGGTATATGTTATTAGCCGTTAGGCAGGAGCGTGTTGCGGAGTCGAGGCAGGGAAGGCGAGAGTGTTGTAGAGAGCAGAGTTCAAGGGAGGTATAGCTGTAATTTTCCTCAGTCTGCCTAGTCCCTAGGCCCGACCTGGCGCGGGCGGGCACAGACGGGCTTGCCTTCGGCGCGCAAACGGCGTGCCTGCTGCGCTCGTCCGCTGCACGTCCTGGAAATGCACATAGTTATGGGGGGAAGGGGCGTGGCCTGGCGATAGTGGGCGTGGCCTGGGCGTGGCCCAGGGAGATGGCGGGACAGAGAAATGTGACCCGTGGCAGCGTTAAAATCCGCTGCGCGGGGAAGCCCAGATCGTGCCCTGTCAAAGATTCAATTCCCAGGGAGAGGGGAGTGGTGAGTAGAAACACACAGTATCACAAGTAAAATGGTTAAAATATATCGACATTCTAGGAGGGAGTACATAGTAAAACTAATTCTTACATGCACGCATTATCAGAAATCAACCAAACCATCCAAAGCATAACACAGTAATAATATGGCAATTAATTGATATTGAAAGCCAAAAATTCATTTATGGTAAGAATTTGACCCATGACAGAATAGTGGTCTGAAAAACACTAATTGATCTAACGTACCATGACATGTAAAAGATATATATCATATGTTCTTTGTGGTTAATCCTTATGTGAACGAACAAAATAGTAGTAAGACAAGTAAACCTGTGAGGGAATAAGACAAAAATGTATCCCTTCAGTAAAAGTACAGGTCAGACCATTCCGTTATTCCTTTCTTTGAGAAGGCAAAATCCAACAACAAAATCTAAGCCACAGTTCAAAAATATTTTTGCAAATATTATGTTCGCAAAATCCTATAAAGTTATATTTTTATATTCATTCTAAACTGTATTGCTTAAATATAAAAATTGAAAAGTGTATAGTTTACACTGTTAGTAAATCGAAGTTTTCGATGTTATTGACATGGAGATGTGATAGGAAAGGGAGAAGAAAATACAGGAAAAAGAAAAGGAACGACCTGGAGAGAGAGGGAGAATAGTCTAAGAGAAAGAGAAACATCGGATGACAGTAGAGACATCTATAGTTGGGAAAGGCAATTACCCCTTCAACTGTGCAACTTAATTTGGACATTTAATTTTTTCCAGAACAGTGATTTACTTCAAAATCATTATTTCTGCTTCAGCTTACCTGTGATATGGGCACCCTCAGTCACTTGTTGGGCTAGCACAGTTAAGGACTTCTAACAGGCCTGAGTGGCTGAAAAAGGGCTAGTTTCATGCCGAGCTTCATCGCGACCTCTACTTCTGCAGTAACAACATATCAGGATATGTGCTGTGACTTTTTGTTTGCACTAGTCATATGGGTGAAAGTCTTAGTTTTAAACGAATATGGACCAGGTGGCAGTGAACTGTGTAAATTCCGTGAAGGTGTTTCATTATTACCTCACTAAATATAATCATCCTTGCAAGGATGGAAGCCTTGGTCAACCACATCAGAATCGAAATCTGTGAACAGGAAACTGCACAAATGAATGCATATTATGTTAATTAACTCTTATGTGCTGTACTGCTTGAATTCGAAGCTTGTAGGCTCCATGTGGACCTCTGCAGATGGCAAATTAATTTGCTGCGTTATTGTATAGTGTTAACTCCTAACGTGCGGCTAACACATAGAATACGGTAGCAGGAATCTTAACCAGATAAGCGAATTCACCAGCATTCAAAACTGTGACCTGCAAATACTTCCACATCTCTCTGCAGCCAACACATTAATAGGTTGAAGCCAGTGTTTAAATTGTAAAAAACCCAAGTGCATGGTTACCCAACAATTTTCTTTAGAGCACCCTGTCAGTCTCCCTTTCTTCCACCACCCTGCACTTCTTGTCTCATTACCAGTGTTTTCCTATCTTTCTCGTTCTCCCCCATTCTTCCATTTCTGCCTTTCTTCCGCTTGCTTTGGGTCGTAGTGTCATGATGTAAAATAAGCCCTGGCCCCGAAAATTGAGTGCTGGCGTCCCCCACCTGTTACAACTAGCACTCATTAGGCGCCGACTGACAGGGGCTGTTGGGTGAATAATGGTGTGCACAAACAAATCATTATATTTAATAAATAGGAAAGAAAGCCTGGGCCGAGGAATGCAGTTCACTGAACTATTTCTTCACGGTGTACTTTAAAGCATTCTTTCGTTGTCACTGCTTTTTCACGTTTTCGTCATAATCTGAGGGCTCCTAAAGAAAAACGTTTGCCCGTTCCAGTCCAGCTGAAGACAATCAAAACTCGGAAAATATTTATGTGAAAAGGAATGGTTTGCTGAACAAATATGGTCTTTTCAGATATTTAAGAGATCAGCTCCCAAAGAAAGCTGAGCCTGTGTCCTCGAAGCCTGGTTGGTGCAAGATAAGGAGTTGAGAAGTGTTTGTCTGCTCGCTTCCTCCCCGGTCCTGTGATAATAAGTACCCTACCTTCCTCCTTCTCCTGGACTCGTCCTGGCGCTGTATGGCGCACCTGAACAGGGAGCACCCGAGGCGAATGGGAAGATGAACTGCAGAGTGCATGGAACCCGGAATAACTGGACAGCACAGTGTGCACTCCCTCAGTGTCCAGAGTCCAGTCAGTCAGTATGGGCAGTGCACTCAGAAAATGGGAAAGTCTGAACTGGAGCATTCGCACTGGCTTTGGAGAGCTCCTGCTGATACAGGGTGCTGGTGCCAGGGCTCAGCTCTGAGCCTACAGGCTCTAACCCCCTCTTTTAAATCTTGTCTTTGGGTGCGGTGGGGTCCCTGAGGCTTCCTGGCACTGCCCTTTGATGATGTGAGAAAGGATGGGGTGTCGCAGCTCTAGGTCCTGACTGAAATGTAGACCAGCAGGCAGTGACAGCCAGGCTTTTCCAGGCTGATGACCTCACAGGCATCAGGGCTGTGAGAGCCTCGGCCTGGCAAACAGTGATTGATGGCAGCCTGCCTGACCTTAGCTGCACATGCGCATGAGCGTAGAGATCCAGCAGAAGGAGCTAGTGAGGGATTTTGTTCTGAGTGGGATGGAGAGAGACGGGCAGATTTACTAGCACTTTTTTAAATCTCACTTTTTAAATGTAAGAAAACAAGGTAGAAATTAATCAGGACGAAGCCCTGGTGACATCGTCAACGAGCTGCTACTGTGAGAGACTAAAGAATTCCTGCTTTGAGGGATACAGGTGCTTAAAGGACTATGTTTGAGAGGAAATATCTCACACCCATGGAGATTTTCCCTGGTACCAATTGCACAAACATTAGCCAATGAGGACAGCATGGAGTATCTGATTGACTGTGCTGAAGTTGAGGTCAATGAAAGTCCGTTCATGATCGAAGTAGGAGTAAAAGAGAAGCAAGGTGCTGGATGCCATGATCAATGTAGGGGTAAAAGAGAAGCAAGGTGCCGGATGCCATGATCAGTGTAGGGGTAAAAGAGAAGCAAGGTGCCGGATGCCATGATCAATGTAGGGGTAAAAGAGAAGCAAGGTGCGTGATGCCATGATCAGTGTAGGGGTAAAAGGGAAGCAAGGTGCTGGATGCCATGATCAATGTAGGGGTAAAAGAGAAGCAAGGTGCTGGATGCCATGATCAATGTAGGGGTAAAAGAGAAGCAAGGTGCCGGATGCCATGATCAGTGTAGGGGTAAAAGAGAAGCAAGGTGCCGGATGCCATGATCAATGTAGGGGTAAAAGAGAAGCAAGGTGCCGGATGCCATGATCAGTGTAGGGGTAAAAGAGAAGCAAGGTGCCGGATGCCATGATCAGTGTAGGGGTAAAAGAGAAGCAAGGTGCCGGATGCCATGATCAGTGTAGGGGTAAAAGAGAAGCAAGGTGCCGGATGCCATGATCAGTGTAGGGGTAAAAGAGAAGCAAGGTGCCGGATGCCATGATCAGTGTAGGGGTAAAAGAGAAGCAAGGTGCCGGATGCCATGATCAGTGTAGGGGTAAAAGAGAAGCAAGGTGCCGGATGCCATGATCAGTGTAGGGGTAAAAGAGAAGCAAGGTGCCGGATGCCATGATCAATGTAGGGGTAAAAGAGAAGCAAGGTGCTGGATGCCATGATCAATGTAGGGGTAAAAGAGAAGCAAGGTGCTGGATGCCATGATCAATGTAGGGGTAAAAGAGAAGCAAGGTGCCGGATGCCATGATCAATGTAGGGGTAAAAGAGAAGCAAGGTGCCGGATGCCATGATCAGTGTAGGGGTAAAAGAGAAGCAAGGTGCCGGATGCCATGATCAGTGTAGGGGTAAAAGAGAAGCAAGGTGCCGGATGCCATGATCAGTGTAGGGGTAAAAGAGAAGCAAGGTGCTGGATGCCATGATCAATGTAGGGGTAAAAGAGAAGCAAGGTGCTGGATGCCATGATCAATGTAGGGGTAAAAGAGAAGCAAGGTGCCGGATGCCATGATCAATGTAGGGGTAAAAGAGAAGCAAGGTGCCGGATGCCATGATCAATGTAGGGGTAAAAGAGAAGCAAGGTGCCGGATGCCATGATCAATGTAGGGGTAAAAGAGAAGCAAGGTGCTGGATGCCATGATCAATGTAGGGGTAAAAGAGAAGCAAGGTGCGTGATGCCATGATCAATGTAGGGGTAAAAGAGAAGCAAGGTGCTGGATGCCATGATCAATGTAGGGGTAAAAGAGAAGCAAGGTGCCGGATGCCATGATCAATGTAGGGGTAAAAGAGAAGCAAGGTGCCGGATGCCATGATCAGTGTAGGGGTAAAAGAGAAGCAAGGTGCCGGATGCCATGATCAATGTAGGGGTAAAAGAGAAGCAAGGTGCCGGATGCCATGATCAATGTAGGGGTAAAAGAGAAGCAAGGTGCCGGATGCCATGATCAATGTAGGGGTAAAAGAGAAGCAAGGTGCCGGATGCCATGATCAATGTAGGGGTAAAAGAGAAGCAAGGTGCCGGATGCCATGATCAATGTAGGGGTAAAAGAGAAGCAAGGTGCCGGATGCCATGATCAATGTAGGGGTAAAAGAGAAGCAAGGTGCCGGATGCCATGATCAGTGTAGGGGTAAAAGAGAAGCAAGGTGCTGGATGCCATGATCAGTGTAGGGGTAAAAGAGAAGCAAGGTGCCGGATGCCATGATCAATGTAGGGGTAAAAGAGAAGCAAGGTGCCGGATGCCATGATCAATGTAGGGGTAAAAGAGAAGCAAGGTGCCGGATGCCATGATCAATGTAGGGGTAAAAGAGAAGCAAGGTGCCGGATGCCATGATCAATGTAGGGGTAAAAGAGAAGCAAGGTGCCGGATGCCATGATCAATGTAGGGGTAAAAGAGAAGCAAGGTGCCGGATGCCATGATCAATGTAGGGGTAAAAGAGAAGCAAGGTGCCGGATGCCATGATCAATGTAGGGGTAAAAGAGAAGCAAGGTGCCGGATGCCATGATCAATGTAGGGGTAAAAGAGAAGCAAGGTGCCGGATGCCATGATCAATGTAGGGGTAAAAGAGAAGCAAGGTGCCGGATGCCATGATCAATGTAGGGGTAAAAGAGAAGCAAGGTGCTGGATGCCATGATCAATGTAGGGGTAAAAGAGAAGCAAGGTGCTGGATGCCATGATCAATGTAGGGGTAAAAGAGAAGCAAGGTGCTGGATGCCATGATCAATTTAGGGGTAAAAGAGAAGCAAGGTGCCGGATGCCATAATCAATGTAGGGGTAAAAGAGAAGCAAGGTGCCGGATGCCATGATCAGTGTAGGGGTAAAAGAGAAGCAAGGTGCCGGATGCCATGATCAGTGTAGGGGTAAAAGAGAAGCAAGGTGCCGGATGCCATGATCAGTGTAGGGGTAAAAGAGAAGCAAGGTGCCGGATGCCATGATCAGTGTAGGGGTAAAAGAGAAGCAAGGTGCCGGATGCCATGATCAGTGTAGGGGTAAAAGAAAAGCAAGGTGCCGGATGCCATGATCAGTGTAGGGGTAAAAGAGAAGCAAGGTGCCGGATGCCATGATCAATGTAGGGGTAAAAGAGAAGCAAGGTGCCGGATGCCATGATCAGTGTAGGGGTAAAAGAGAAGCAAGGTGCCGGATGCCATGATCAGTGTAGGGGTAAAAGAGAAGCAAGGTGCCGGATGCCATGATCAGTGTAGGGGTAAAAGAGAAGCAAGGTGCCGGATGCCATGATCAGTGTAGGGGTAAAAGAGAAGCAAGGTGCCGGATGCCATGATCAGTGTAGGGGTAAAAGAGAAGCAAGGTGCTGGATGCCATGATCAGTGTAGGGGTAAAAGAGAAGCAAGGTGCCGGATGCCATGATCAGTGTAGGGGTAAAAGAGAAGCAAGGTGCCGGATGCCATGATCAGTGTAGGGGTAAAAGAGAAGCAAGGTGCCGGATGCCATGATCAGTGTAGGGGTAAAAGAGAAGCAAGGTGCCGGATGCCATGATCAGTGTAGGGGTAAAAGAGAAGCAAGGTGCCGGATGCCATGATCAGTGTAGGGGTAAAAGAAAAGCAAGGTGCTGGATGCCATGATCAGTGTAGGGGTAAAAGAGAAGCAAGGTGCTGGATACCATGATCAGTGTAGGGGTAAAAGAGAAGCAAGGTGCCGGATGCCATGATCAGTGTAGGGGTAAAAGAAAAGCAAGGTGCCGGATGCCATGATCAGTGTAGGGGTAAAAGAGAAGCAAGGTGCCGGATGCCATGATCAGTGTAGGGGTAAAAGAGAAGCAAGGTGCTGGATGCCATGATCAATGTAGGGGTAAAAGAGAAGCAAGGTGCCGGATGCCATGATCAGTGTAGGGGTAAAAGAGAAGCAAGGTGCCGGATGTCTTATTGGCAGTGAGTTGATTGTCCTTCTTTAGGAATAGGACCAGAAGACTACATGGTTTATTTCAAATCTGTTTATTAAACCAGGTTGAAGATATACATTCTTGTCAAGGAGCATAAGGTTAAATCCACGATCCATTTTAGATAGCACAGTACATCAACAACAACTTGTAACACAGAGTCAGTACCTTTCATCGCAAGTCCAATTCTACAACTGCAAGAAAAGCTGAACTGAAAATAGGGGCAATGTAATACAATCCTTACCAAAGCTGTTTCAGTACACTTCTCTTGTTAAGAAGAGTCAGAGGGGAATCCCTAGTAATACAAGAGTTATTTGGGGATCTGTCCTTATCCAAAAGATTGAGAAGTAACTGTCCAGCTATGTTTATATGATCCAATGCACATGTATTTTCCTCTAATCCTTCTGACTACATGGTTTGGAGATTATCACCTAAGCTGATTAGCACACAGGCTGTACATCAGTCTCAGGAAGAAACTAGGACCACTCTAGGCGTGCAGACACATGATCAGGTTAGTGAACGGATAATGGCAGACTCTGGAAGGCACAGGTCATGGTGCCCAGCAGCCCCTGCTCCAGATGGAGGTGGAGGATGAGGTATTCAGGTGTTAAAATCTAGATCAGTGCCAAGCTGCTGTGCTTGTTAGGTGCTGGAGCACCTTCTCTGGAGGAATTCCGCCAGGCACAGATTGAGTGCCTTAGACTTGTGGGGGCTTTAGATTGAAGCCAGGAGCAGGTCAGCAAATGAGTTGTTATAAGGCATTATGTTGGCTGGGTGAATTGATTGATATACAGTGAGCCTGTGAATCCTGAGCCAGGTACTAGCTAGAGGCAAGTAGCTCCCACAGTGCAGAGGAACTTCCAGTTGTCACTGGCCCATGAAGGGCCTTCAGCAGTACACTTGAAATCTTTAATCCATTAGCAAAGGACCTGGCGAGATACAGAGAGGTTCTCTAGAGCCTGTCCTACATGCCAACTGAGTGGTACCTTAGGAAGTGAAACCAATGCACCATCAATGCAACTATCAGTAGTAGATGTTCCATTCGAGCAGGTTGGCCCTGTTATTGTTGATTAGTTTGGCCCCTTCTGTGTCAGGCAATTATATGTTGGTGGGCTGGACATTCTACTAGGTATGCAGGGGTGTTAAGTCTGAGGACAAGACTGCTAGGATAGTAGGCACGGCACTCATAAGCATCTTTTCAAGTGCTGGGTATCCTAAGACTGTGATTTTTGACCAGTTAACAAACGTTATCTCCTTTGACAAGAGACAGATTATAGGAGCAAGCTGGTGTATTCTACCATTTCTCCTTGGCACACCAGCTACAGATCAATGATTTGGAGAAACACTTTAATAAGACATTTAAGAGATTGATGGGAACTTTGCCAGAGAACCTCTGGAGAAAGTAGGATCTTCTTCAGCGTGCCTTTTATTCACCTAGAGAGAAACTCCAATGAAAATGAGTTTGGTGTAGTCCCTTCAAACTTCCCTTTGGGCACCCAGTGCATGGCCCACTCACTATAGTCAGAGAAGGATAGCAAGAAGCTTCTGAGTTTTCCCAGTTGGATGGATTGGGCTAAGTGATTGGCCTTGGAAAGTTGATGGCATAGCACATAAGTAAGACAAAGAAACCTTCAGGCAAATTAATTGCAGATGAAGGAGTGGTGTGGCCAGAAAGAATTGCTGACTGGGTGGCATGAGCTGTTGGTTTTGAAATCAATTTGTTCAAGAGCTTTGGAGGACAAGTAGTTTGGGTCATACAAGATAGTGCAGAAGGTTTCTGAGATCAACTACTTGGTAGAAACAGATGCCGCAAAGGAAACAAAGAGGGCGTTTCATGTGAACTGGCTGATGCCGTACCACTGAATAAAGTTTACTGTGAACATTCTGGTAATGATGAAAGAGGTCGAGGAGGACAGTGAACCTGCTGAACAGTGATGTGAAGGAGGAGTCTGTAGAAGAGAAACACATTGACCCCAAACTGACTCCTAAACCGCAAGAAGTGTCCTAAGCGTTTCCATTGAAATGCCAAGGTCCAGAACTGTTTCTGTGACCTAGAGGGGCACTCCCAGAGTGTCCTTTATTTGCTTACGGTTTTTGCGAGTAGTTCCATCCAGAAATTCTTTTCGTGTTAGAAAGAAGTGTGGCTTACTGGTCCAACTTGGGTAATAGCTCTGCTCCAGGTCCTTGTACTGACATTAAGTGTACTATCCGTGTGTGCTGTGAGACCAAAGTTTGTGTCTGTGTGACAGCCTTTATCGCAGAGGTGAGGGGACATCTGGGAGTGCCTAGTGCTCAGTGCCTGTCTGTCTGCTGAGAGAGGGAAGAGAGTACTCAGCCCTGTAGAAGGAAACATTGTACAGGAGGAGAAGCCTACCCAGAGAACACTCAAAAGGAGATGACTGCCAAGTGGGAGTATCACAGTGACCAACCCATTTTGAGAGGTGGCATACTATCTCTGAGAGCGTGCATCTGATGCATCCTCCTGTGTGTGGCTCTGGTACTCCTGAGGATAAAAAGGTGTGTGGGATGTCCTGAGGACGATACCCACTGTATACTGTAGAGTATCAGGTGAAAATTCAACATCCTTACTTGACTTGTATCTCTGTGTTTGGCCTGGTCCTTCTTGTAGGGTAATTTCCAAACAATTTGCCGTCCTCCTGTTTTTTTCTGTCCCTCTTTTTGTTGGCTGTTGTACTCTGGGCACTTTATCACTGCTAACCAGTGCTAAAGTGCATGTGCTCTCTCCTTTTAAACATGGTATGATTGGTTTAGACTTGTTTGGCATATTTAATTTACTTGTAAGTCCCTTGTAAAGTGGTGTCCCATATACTCAGGGCTTGAAAAGTAAATGGTACTAGTAGGCCTACGCCACCCACAGAAGTAGCCTTTTAAACCCGTCTCAGGGCTGCCACAAGCAGGAAAAAGCATACGCAGTTTGCTGCCACATTCAACTTTGCATTTAAAGTTACTTGCCAAGCCTGAAACTCCCATTTTACTACATATAGGTCACCTCTAAGGTAGGCCCTAGGTAGCCCTATGGGAGGGGTGCTGTGTAGGTAAAAGGTCAGACATGTGCCTTCATTGTGTGGCATGTCCTGGTAGTGATAAACAGCCTATTTGGTTTCGCACTACTGTGAGGCCTACTACTCTCAAAGGCTAGCATTGGAAATTCCCTTATAGGTACTTAATGGTAATTCCTGATCTGAAAGGAGTAGGGTTACAATGTTTGGCATAGTGGTGATAAATCCTGTTTACTGGTGCAGGTGGATTTCTCATTGTTATCGTAGAAATGCACTTTTAGTAAGTAGGCATGTCTCTGTGCTTTCCAGCCTGACTCCAATCCACATCTGGGCCTGGGTGACAGCCATCATACTTGGAGGGTTGCGTGTAACAGGGTTAAATCTGCATACTGATATTCTTCCTGGGCTGGGAGAAAGGGAACCTGGCGCACTTACAATTGTATACGCTGTGTCCTGAACACACACAAATGGCTGATTTGCCCCTTACAATAGCCTGGTGCCAGGGCTGAGTTGAAAGGGGGTGTTGTGCACTTCTGAAGGTTCTTTTGAGGTTCCCCCTAGATCAAAGACATTTTAAGTATAAACACAGGGGCTCTGACCCCATGTTTTTAGCCACTATGTGGGACTTGTAACCAGATGCTGCTGGCTGTACAAGCTCATTACCCATTACGTGATGGCCACCTCAGTGAATACCGACTACCTGTCAGCATTCTTCCTCCCACTTTGAAATGATTTAGGAGTTCCCCGCAAGTTGGCTTATTTTGAAGCCTGAATTGCCTGGTTCTCCCCGGTGGTCCGCAAAGTGTGGTCCCCAGCTTGAAGCAATCTTAGCTTTTAGAAATACTGCAAATGACAGGCGAGCGGTGCCTTCACGCCTTGGACCCTATTTAGTTGGCCACCAGCATGAACGCCTAATGGAGCCGTGCCCAGTGATATTTTGTTCCTCTCACTCTATGTTCTTGGGCAGATGTATTCCACTGCTGAATGCTGTGATGGCAACATGGCTACAGGCCCGCTATCCTTCAATTGTCCTGAAGAGACCCACAGGTAAAAGGCTGAAATGCATCAACACTTTCTGTTGGCGGAGCCCTTCAAACTGTCCCCTGTAACTTTTTGTCCACATAAGGTATCCGCGTCAAATTTGCGCACTGAGGATTCTAAAGGTACCCAGGGTTTGTGGATTCCCATTGAGGGGACCCAGAAATTACCCAAAAGGCAGCTAATTTGCTTTTCTTTTTTAAACGGGAAAAAAGTGCTGCAGAAGAAAGCGTCTCATTCTTTCTCTGCAAATGTTATCAACAAAGAGTTTGTGGTGCTGAAATCATCACCATCTACCCAGCTTTCAGGGACAATCAGTCTTTTGTCAGAAAACCAAAGGTTTCTTTTCAGGTTTGGTATTTTACTGGGACATTACCTATTTTTACTATTTTTGGTGCTTTTAACCTCCTTCCAGTTAGTGTTAGAAATAGGTGTGAAAACAATAATGGATCCTGGAAAGCTATACATTTCTGAAAAGTAGACAAAATTCAGAATTTAGCAAGTGGTCATTTGTGTAGTTCCTTTAAGGTTTTCCTATAGAAACTAACAGTTAAAAGGAAAATGTATTGAAACTGAGTTGAAAACAACAGCCATTTGTGCCAAAGTTTTCACTAGTAACTTCTTCTAACTATGGCAGATTTCTACAATTTTGTATTATCCCAAGTCTCCCAATAAAAATGGTACCTCACTTACGTGGGTAGGCCTAGTGCCCGCAACAGGAAACGTCCCTAAACTCAACCCATTTTCTAATTGAAAACTAATCCTATTTACTCAATGTACTTAGCTGTGGATTTTGGATCCTAGCTCAACCAGCATGTGGGGAAACCTAGCAAACTGTACATTATGGAAAACTAGACATCCTGGGGAATCCAGGATGGGGTGACTTGTGAGGCTCTCACCAGGTGCTATTACCCAGAATCCCTTGCAAACCTCAAACTTTGTAAAAAAAAACATTTTCCTCACATTTCTGTAATGGAACGTTCTGGAATCTGAGGGGATCCACAAACTTCCACTTACCCAGCGTCCCCTCAAGTCTCCCGATTAAAATGGGACTTCACTTGTGTGATTAAACCTAGTGCCTGCAACAAGAAATGACCCAAAACGCAATATGGACACATCACATTTCCAGTGAAAACTGACCCTTTTTATTTTGCAATGTGTCTAGCTGTGGATTTTGGACCCTAGCTTAGCCAGCACCTGTGGAAACCTAGCAAATCTGTACATTTTTAAAAACTAGACATTCTGGGGAAACCTGGATGGGGTGACTTGTGTTGCTCTCACTAGGTTAAATTACCCAGAATCCCAATGGGGTTGCAAATCCTTGTGGATACGTTTTTGGATATCTGCAGGAGCAGGGGTTTAGAACTAAACGTTACTAAGACCAAATTCATGGTGTTTGGGAAAACTAAGGGTAAATTAAGAGAGGTCAGGATCGCACAGGAATCCGCAGAGCAGGTGAAAAGCTTCGATTATTTGGGCATAAGACTGAGTGATACATTGGGCTGGGAACAAAAGTTAGAAAAGAGCTATTGAACTCTTGTCTATCGGTCAAAATCAATATTGAGACACTTTAAGCAGTCCTATACTTGATCACTGACTTCAGCTCTTGAGTGTACAGACAAAAGCTCAGAGTGGTGCTTTGTACGGAGCAGAGATATGGGGGCATATTAATATTAATAAATTGACGATATCCAAAAATATCTTTGCCAGATCACTCGTTTCAGTTCCCATGACTACCCCCGTAATTGCAGTTTTTTGACCTTGGGTTCAAAAGAATCGGTGATATGGCATCGCTGAAACCTCTGTTGCACTGGCTGCGCTTGTGGACAACGCCGCAGCTTTCTGATCATTACAACTCCCTAAAGGAGGTTTTGAACATTAATGATGCCAAAAGTCTCCCCTGGTTTATGAATGTTGCTAGTTGGTTCACAACTCTTGGTATTGCAGAACTTTAGGAATATCCAGAGAAGGCAAATAGAGAGGATTGCTCAAAATTGAAGATCAGGTATTGGGCGGCCGTGGACGAACGTTATGTCACCAGGCCAGCAAATGGCCAACTAACTTCTCAGTTTTATGTGTCAAGACATGCCCCTCTCATGAGACCTTCCTCAATATAATTATGCCACCGCTTGCATAAAGCTTACATGTTAGATTTAGGTATGGTAACTTTCTACTACGGTTCCCTAGCGATCAGACTTTGGGACTATCCCATGAATCCTGTCCTGCATGTGCTAAAGCTTTAGAGACAGAAGAGCACATTCTTTTTTTCTGTACAAAATACCAAAAGATCCGTAGGAGATGGATACGACCAACCTGCTTAAACATCAGAGTTAGGCAATATCAGGTTGCCTACAGAATCCTAAAAACTGATACCACAGGACCAATAGTTTACGTGGTCAGTCGTTTCCTATTCTCGTTCTGGTTCACACGGGAAAAGCTCCTGTACATCGGTGGTGACGATTCTTAACACTAAAAATAAATCCCTATGACTCGAATTGATTTGCCGGCTTAAATAAATTGTACGCTGTAAGCAAAAACTTTTTATTACTGTTACCCTAGTATCGTGCTCCTTAATTGTATGCTATTTTATATGTCATTAGCAGCCCGTCCCGACCTTGTCCGGGAGCAATCAGGCTTCCCCGACTCCCGCCCGCCCCGACATTGTCCAGAAGCCCGGCCCCTGCCCGGCCCGTCCCCCGCCTGCCCCGACATTGTCCGTGGGTCCCCCTACCTCAGCCGCCGCTCCTCCCCCGCGCTCCTCAGTTTACTGCTCCGCCACTCCTTGCTCCTCATCGCCGCTGGTCACCGCTCCTCCCGCCTGTCCGCTGCTCATCACCTCACCGCTCCTCCGGCCTGTCCGCACCTCCTCACGTCATCGCTCCTCCCCCACGCCATATCCGCCGCTCCTCGTTGCGCTCCTGGACGCCGCTCCTCAACCGCGCTCCTGACGTGAGCACGCACGTCGCGGCCGGCGCTACTTCGGAGGGACTACTTTTTTTTCATGTACATATTTTAAAGAACTTTTTTAAAAAAATGTATATAGCCTATAACCATCTGCACACCTTGACGATTACAACGGTGTATCGGGTGTGTGGATTGGCGCTGTGGGCTCCGAGTTTACCTCCCTCAAAGCCTCAAAGTTCTTCCTTTATTATAGTAGTATAGATTAGTTGATAAATGTGTAGATAATTGTTTTAGAATTTTTACCTATGCACTTTTTAATGGATTTCAGACATGTCCGATGACTTTTTTAATTGTTTAAATATTGCTAAAAAACTAGTAATGTTTGTACTTGTATTTGTATACTTTGATGGTTTTAAACAAACCGAATAAAGTTATTCATTGTTACATATTACCCAGAATCCCTTACAAATCTCAAACTTTGTAAAAAAATTAAAAACATTTCCCAACATTTCTGTGATGGAAAGTTCTGGAATCTGCAGGGAGCCACAAACTTCTACACACCCAGCATTCCCCCAAGTCTCTCGATAAGAAAGATACCTCACTTGTGTGGGTAGGCTTCGTGCTGCGACATGAAACAGCCCTAAATGCAACATTGGGCACATAAAATTTTTCCTGTGAAAACAGATCCATTTTTCGCAATGTGCCTAGCTGTGGATTTTGGACCCTAGCTCAGCTGGCACCTGGGAAAACCAAGCAAACCTGTACATTTTTGAAAACTAGACATCCTAGAGAATCCAAGATGGGTGACTTGTGTGGATCTCACCAGGTTCTGTTACCCAGAATCTCTTGCAAACCTCAAACTTTGTGAAAAAAAACAATATATTTTCCTAACATTTCTATGAAGAAAAGTTCTGGAATCTGCGGGGAGTCACAAACTTCCACCACTCGTGTCTGCAACAGGAAATGACTCAAAATGCAATGTGGGCACTTCACATTTTTCCAGTTAAAACAGACCCTTTTTTCGCAATGTGTCTAGCTGTGGATTTTGGACCCTAGCTCATCCGGAACCTAGGGAAACCTAGCAAACCTGTATACATTTTTGAAAACTAGACATCCAGGGGAATCTGCAATTGGGTGACCTGTGTGGCTCTCACTAGGTTCTGTTACCCTGAATTCCTTGCAAACCTCAAACTTTGTAAAAAAAAAGAACAACCTCATTTTTCCAATGCAGAGTTAGCCTAAAAACGAATATTTGTTAGCGCTTAGAGCTCACTGCGCTATCTACTCAATCCCTATGATTTTACCCCTTACAAATCACAGGCCCTTGGCCACTCACACAAATGAGGTATCATTTTTATCAAGAGACCAAGGGAAAAGCTGGGTAGTCAAACATTTGTGCCAGTGCTGTGATCCCACAAAAAAATGTAGGGAAAAGTGTTTTTTTAGCTTAGTTATATGTTTGCAGGCAATTCTGGGTAGGAAAACATTGGGGTAGCCACGCATGACATACCTCCCTGGACTCCCCTGGCTATCTAGTTTTCAGAAATGTCTGGGTTAGGTAGGTTTCCCTAGATGGCCGCCGAGCCCGGGACCAAAAACGTAGATGCCTCCCCTTCAAAACCAGGATATTTTGTCATAGATAACTTTTGAAGTCTCCACAATAGGTTTTGGGCCCTTTCCTGCCATGGTTACTTGGCTCACCCACATAGGTGAGGAGTAATTTTTATCAGGAGACCTAGAGAAATGCTGGGTGGTAGGAAATTTGTATCAGCCCGGTGATTCCACAATTGTTCCACACAGAAATATGTCAAAATTGAGATTTATCAGCTAAATTTGAGGTTTGCAGGGGATTCTGGGTAGTAAAACGCTGGGGGATCCATGCAAGACAAAATCTCCCAGGACTCCCCTGGCTATCTAGTTTTCAGAAATGTCTGTATTAGGTAGGTTTCCCTTGATGTCCGCTGACCCAGGGACCAACAACTCGGGTGACTTCCTTGCAAAACCAGGTTGTGTTCTGATAGATCATTTTGATGTCTCCTCAATACATTTTGGGCTCTTTCTTGCCACAGGTACTTGGCCCACCCACAAAAGTGAGGTACCATTTTTATCGAGAGACCTGGAGGAACACTGGGTGGTAGGAAATGTGTTTCAGCCCAGTGATCTCACAATTTGTCCACACAGAGGTGTATGAAACTGAGATTTCTTTGGCTAAATTTGAGGTTTGCAGGGGATTCTGGGTGGGAAAACTTTAGGGGCTACACACAAGCCATAACCCTCCCTGGACTTCCCTGGCTGTCTAGTTTTCAGAAATAATAATAATAATAATAATAATAGTGAGTTTTGTATAGCGCGAACAGCTACCTCACGAGGAGATGTCCCGGCGCTGTGAGAACAAGATGTAATGATCGCGGAAGCAGGAAGAGGGTGGCATCTAGCATGGCTGGGCAAACAGCCAGGTTTTCAGCAAATGCTTGAAACAGACTTCGGATGGGGCCTGTTGAAGAGCATGGGGGAGCGAGTTCCATAGTGTCGCCACGTTGGCCGAGAAAGTTCGTCCTCCCAGTCGGGCTCTTTTTGCTCTGGGAACTGCAAGTCTGACATAGTTGTTGGATCTGAGGGAACGAGATTGAGTGTACCTTGGTAGTCGATTCTTCAGGTAATTTGGGCAGTTACCGTAAATTGATCTGAAGGCCAGAGTAAGTGCTTTAAATTTTATTCTACTTGCAACTGCTAGCCAATGAAGGGAGAGGAGATACGGAGAGACTTTGAAAGGAATCCTCCTTAAAAGTCTCGCAGCCGCATTTTGGACCAGTTGCAGTTGCTGTATAAGGTGCTTTGGTAGGCCCAGATACAGACTGTTAGCGTAATCCAGCCTAGATGTAACTGGAGCGTGGATTACAGTTTTACGGCAGCTAGCTGGTAGAAGTCGAAGGATCTTACGTAGATTCCTCAGCTTACTCATACAGCAGCCAGCAACTTGCTGGATGTGTGATGCAAAGGACAACTTGTCATCCCACCGCATCCCTAGATTTCTTGCTGAATGGCTGGGCGAGGGGGCTTGTCCCATCTCTGCCGGCCACCACAAGTTAGGTGGCGTAGGGGGGGCTTTGCCGAAGAAGATCACCTCTGTCTTACTAGCATTAAGTTTTAATTTATTAGTGTTCATCCAGCAGGCCACGTCTTGTAGGCACCCCTTAAAGCTCAGAAAGGATGCCTCTGACACTTCTGAATATGGGATATGTCTGGGTTAAATAGGTTTCACTAGATGGCCACCGAGCCCGGGACCAAAAACATAGGTGACTCCCTTGCAAAACCAGGTTGTTTTGTGATAGATAATTTTGATGTCGCCACAATCGATTTTGGACCCTTCCCTGCTGCGGATACTTGGCCCACCCACACAAGTGAGGTACCATTTTTATCAGGAGACTTGTGGAAATGCTGGTTAGTAGGACATTTGTGGTTTCCTTCTGAATCTGGAAAATTATGGCACAGTAATGCAAGGAAAATATGACTCTTCTGTTGCAACCCCTGTTTGGACGGTAGATGGACTGTCCATAGGGGGAGCGCCAGCACTTCCCCCATGGGTGGGTGCCATGATGGAATGGTTCGGACATGAGCACATGCCCACCATGGTTCATGACGGAACCGTTCCTTCATGAACATGGAAAGAGTTAATGTAATGTTATGTATATGTACGATTATGTGTTAATTTGTATGTTAATCCTAGGTATGAGGTCTGAGCGTACAAGTTATTGAGCTTGTTCCTAATTTAATGAATGAACCATGATTGGTGATAAATGGATGCATATACTGGTGACTAATTTGAGTATACACTGTCTTACATTTGTTGTTAGATCATTTTTCCCCACAGTATACCATTTTTTCTATTTTGCTTCTTCGCTACCCAGGTATAGTGGGGTTATTTGGGTACACCTCTATAGTATAATACTACTGCTGGCTCTCTATGCTGCACATTTCCAGAGGATGTCTATGCTGCCAGGAGGAACTGCCATTTGGACTACTTTGTTGTTCTCATCTGCTTGCCTACTTGGCTGCTTGAGAGACTGCCACTTTGCTGAAAAAACCAGTGTGCTGGCCTGCTGCCTGCTTCCCTCCTTTGGTGCCCCTTGAGCAGAACCCAATTGGAGGCCAAAACATAGGAGTATAAGGACTGGCCAAACAGAGAGGAGACACCCACAGAACCTCTGTCTGGTCAGTATTAAACTTCAAATCCTTAGAGTGAAGCCAAGAGGATACCGCGAACATAAGGTGATAGAATGCATCAAATGCCTCTGTCCTGTCCAAGGCAATGGACATTTCAGTTTCATCCTCATAATTCATACAAGTGGCACCAAACAACCTAATTAGAGTAGCCAATGGATGTATATAAGTATTACACAGTGTGGGGCTGAGTGCAGACCCTTGAGGAACCCCTTGACCCAGTGCTCTAAAAGATTACAAAAAAGGAATAAGATAGACAGCATGGTGCCTATCCTCTACATAAGATTTGAACCATTGTTGAGCTCCCTAGTCCTAGCAAGGGGAATTGAATGAAAAACTGTATTGAATGCTGCAGACATATACAAAAGAACTAAGGCTACTAGATCTGCCTGATCAGCTAACAGCCTCAGGTGATCTAAATATGCCAGTGAGACAGTTTTAGTACTGTGGGTTGCCTGGCTATACTGGCTGGAGGGTATAGTGGTATTACAGAAAGTCCGAAAACAAAGAGTTGACATACTTTTCCAGTATTTTACTCACAAAGGGAAAAAGTGAGATGGGACAGAAACTGGAAAGAACAGTCTGATCTGCATTCGGCTCTTTCAGCAGAGGGACATTTAATGCCCCTTTCCTCTCTGTTGGTATCCAAGCATTGATTAAATAATGATTACAGACTTCCAACAGAGGCTGTGCAAGAGCCGACTTTGCCATGTTACAAAAATTAGGGGAACTAGGATACAGGGTAGAGCCTGACCTGATAGTTACTATAATAGATATAAATTGTTGTTGAGAGTCTCATAGAGAGAAGGGCAGAAGTATGACACGGACAAATAAAGCCACTTCTAACTTAGATCCAGTGGACCACCAAGACAGCACAACCATTTCTCACTGAGAAAGCAGTTTCTTGCCTGATGCACAGGCAGTGGGTGTGCAGGGAGATGCCGGGAACCTAAGGCAGTGCTTCACCCTGAGAGATTGTCTGCCGGCTAGGCCGGAGTCCTGGATCATGGAACGGGACCTTCTCCTACCTTCTCTATTGAGTGCACAGAGGCATTAATACACCTTGTGCAGCAGCTCAAACAGCGGCCATCCTCAGAGGTGCATCCACGGTGGCAACTGCCGTGTTTCTCCCATGCACCTAGGGAACCCCTCAGCTTGCCACTGGGGTGAACACTCAGTCAGCACTTGCAGGAATCACATGAGTTCTTCCCTGAAGGCCTGAAGGGCACGGGTGTCCACCTGACAACTAGTCTCCCTCAGGACAATGTGCCATGCATTTCTCCTGCTTCCAACTAGTTACTCCTCAATGCACTTGCTGCTGGGTGGGCGATGAGTGTGGAGGTCACAGCACCCCATGAGTGAGTGCTTTAACGCCTACTGTTCCAGATATAGAGTGACGGACACATGGCCCCTACTGTTACAGCTCCTGTCTGCCGCAGTTCGGTCATTGATGGACACTGGGTCTGTTTTCTCAGCCCTGCTGATTTAGACCTCTCAGAGCACCCTGCATACTGAGGCTTTATGCCTGTGACTACCCTTGCCTCTGTCCTTCTGCGATATGGCCAAGCACTGGCGGCCCGCATCTCTTAGTGACTTTAAGGACTAGGACCATCATATATCTGTGGGTCCTATGCTGGCACTCCTTTGCGTCACTGCACCAAAGTGGGCCCACTAACTCTCCCAGTAGGAACATAACCACTGGGGAAATCTCTCAGCAACTGCTCTTTAGGGAGGTAGTTGGGGGAGCAGAACAACAGCCCCCTACCCTACTGGTATAGGAGGTTACGCTGGAGTCCATCCTCAAAGACATTTCTACAGTGGGCTCGAGACTTCTTACCATGGACTCAAAGATAAATGACTTCATGCAGGACATGAAGACTTTAAAAGTAGACACAGCGGTGGTCTATGCTAAAGTTGATGGACTTGATCAGTGGTTGACTTTGGCGTAGGGCACTGTAGAGCTGACGTAGGCACTATCTCTGGAGGTATGCTACCTCAGGTGGAGGATTCAACTCTTTGACTTCCACACACGATTGAGCACCCACATGTTAAGGACTTTCTGCTTCATCTCATACCGAGATTAACTCTCCTTTTGTCCTCGCCCTCCTTGGAATTACAGAGGGCACACAGGGTTCGATTCCGCATCTCGCCTCCTAGTGAGAATGCCAGGCTGCAATATATCATTGGTTGCTTCCTTCACCATGCTCAAGTCTGTCAGTTACTCCTGGAGTCACATCGACATGGACATTACGACCTCGATGGCCACAAGATCTACATTGTAGGGGACTTTTCTCCAGACACCAACGCCAAGCGGAGAGCCTTCCTTACTCTGTGACTGCAGCAAAAAGTGAGACATTGAATACAGCCTGATGGAACCCCTCAGAATGAGGATAACAACAAATGGCCGATCCAAAGACTACAAGGATCCTGCAGACTTCCTGGCTGACTTTTTCAACACAAACATGGACATGGAGTAACCACCCTCATTACAGAGGCCCAAATCCTTGTCTCACCTCCTGGCTGCTGAGAACAGCTAATCATGACCACTCCTTCCGGAGGCAATCTGACAGAGGCAAAGTGGTTAAAGCAGTGGAGGATCTCTCCCAGGCTTTGACCTCGGTCCCTTCTTGGTCCCTGCTGATGGCGGTATCCCATGTCTCAGCCTTCGACTGACAATGCAACCCCTGTGACCATCCAAACAGATGAGTATAGGAGACCCATGTAACTGCAGTTGTTACTGTTATCGTTGAACCTCTTATGACCACTGCTGACTCCGTCTTAATGCCAAACGTCTGTTCTACACCTCATTTCCTTTGGGATGTTTATGCAAACCCCAACACTGATTCCCCAACTTGATCTACTTTAGTGGATGGTACACCCACTACCTTCAGAAGCAAAGTTCTCTGATGTTTCCTCAGATTTAAGTACCCTGTGCCTGATACCCCCGGTGCCTTGCAGGGAGGTTTGGGCTCCTATCATGTGCATGCTACTTAGCCACGGATTCTGTGACTATTCATGCCATTGACTTGTGCCGTACACCATCCCCTGCCTGCTCCTTCACATCCACTGCCTTCTGTGCTCCTGTCGTGCCTCTGACCTGCATCAATGCCTATTTCTCATTCTTCCCCTGCACTGTGCTGGTCTTATCAGACATATTGCTTGCACTCCATGGTCCTGCACCCACTGGTGCACCGAATCTTATAGTCCTCTTGAAGGGCAATGTCTTTTTTTTATTTACTGCACTAGCTGTAGCCTGTCTTGGGCAGTGGATTGAGAAGATAGTAGCCTCCCGGAGCTGCTCCGACTATCCCCACTCCTTTTTTGAAGTGCAAACCCGCTATGTACACATGCCACACCTGTACCTTCCACTGCACCATCATTAAGGTCCCTAAGGTTTCTGACCTCAATTTCCCCATGTACCACTCCTCCCCCTTTCTCTCCTCCTTCCCTTTTTCCATCTGCACTACTCCGTACGCCCTTCCTCCTTGCCTGCCCTGTGTGACCTACCTGGGTTGTCATTGATATAAGCACTTTATGGACCGTGTCCACTATGCCCCCAACTCCACCTGTGCCTCCAGTCAGCTGACTCTTGATTGGGTGCATTACCCTGTCAGGGGCTAACTCCATGGCACTCAAATGTAAATAGCCTCAAAAATTATGTAAAACTGAGGAAGTTCTTGACTTACTTAGCTGACATAGCCCTCATTTAATAGATGCATCTAACCCCATGGAAAGTGGAAAACTTAAAAGGTCTGGGTTGGAAAAGTCATCTGCAGCTGTTGCAGCCCTGGTCAGAAGCCTTCCTCTGACAACAATGCTAAGACATGCATGGTGGCCATTCTACTACTTAAAGTGTCTTTGCAAAGCTCAGGCTCAGTACCCATGTAGTGTGCATAGGATCCATCTATGCTCCTAGCAGGAACAAAGTCAGATTCTTAGTGCATCTGAATCAGATCCTGACCAAACTCCACAGCACATAATCATGGGAGGTAATTGGAATTTACCCCCTGATGCGATCATGGTCTGTACTGGACCCCTTGACACAAACAACAATAGGGACAGAGCACTCCCCAGGGACATCCTAGATGACCGAGGGTTGCTAGACAGATGGCACCTTTTATCCCAATTGGAAAAGGAATAAAACTTTTTCCCAGCATTGCACGGCACACAATCATGACTCAACTACTTCCTGAGCTCTTACACCATTACAGACTGTACCTCCTTAAGGGTTGTATCACTGATACCCCCATCAGCCTAGTGTAGACTGGAATATTGGTAAACCCATGAGAAAACCCTGGTGCTTCAACGTTGCCATTTACAAGCTGCTCATGTGAAAAGATACCGCAGAAGGCGGACATGACCACTTATCTCCAAGGGCTGAGTTCACTGGGCCACCATTCTGTGGTGGGTGGCTAAGACCACTTTGTGTGGTGAACTGATGAAAGATACAACATTGGCCAATAAAAAGTGGACGTAACAGGAGAACACCCCAGAACAAAAATAAGGCGCACACAGTTAAAAAAGGCCAACAGCTAAAAACCATAGGTTTTTTAGAAAATGCCAAAATGGTTCTCTACAACCTGAACACATTTAAGGCTTAAAACATGCTCTAATACCTCATGGCTCATCACTACGAGCACGAGGAAAAGGAAAGAATGCTTTTGGCTGCCCAACTTAGACAGCAGGAGGTGTTGATAACCATCCCCGCGGTTAAGAACGAGAAAGGCCACACAGTCAGAGACACATAGTCCATCGCAAATGTTTTCACTAGTTACAGCTTGGAAATGGTTTCCGAAGAGGATCAAATGAAGTCTTTTTTGGACACTCTGCATCTTGCCCATCTCAATGATTATGGCAGGGCACTGTTGGAGGGCAGGATCACGAAGGAGGAGATCACGTCAGGTATTTCCAAACTTCCTTATAACAAAACACTGGGGAGGACGGCTTACCGGGAGAATTTTATTGATATATCAAATCGGACATGTTTAAACAGCTGTTACCAGGTCTTCCACAAGGCGTATCACTAGGGCTGTTTCTCCTCCCTCTCCTATAAGGCTATAATTGCCATCCTTCCAAAACTGGGAAAAGACCCACTTCTGTGCAGCAGCTATCATCCAATCTCGCTCCCGAATACGGATATAAAGATCCTGGCCAACATCCTTGCAACAATGCCTCAAACAGGTCATACCAAGCCTAATGCATCACTCACAAGTGCAATTTGTACCATGTAGGACTTTTCATCACAAGTGGGATTCGTCCCATGTAGGACTTTTCATAACCACCTTTGCACTCTGTCCCACCTCCTCTGGCTGACCAAGGATTCAGCTAGGATCTCACTGGCCTTATCTCTCGACTCTGAGAAGGTATTCTACCACATTGAATGGAGCTAAATGTCTCATACACTATGGAAACTGGGACTGGGAGATTAGTTAATCTCTAAGGTAAGATGGCTATATCATACCCCTATGATGCAAGATAACTGGGAGTTTCCTTTTGGAGCTTTTTCCAATAAAAGGGGTATTCACCAAGTCTGCCCCTTGTCCCCATTGCTCTTCTTACTAGCAATGGAATACCTGTAGTGGCCATCCGACTCTCCCCCCCAGATTATAGGTGTGGATACACCCATTGGCCGCACTAAAATATTGCTTTATGCAGATGACATTTTGGTGACCTTCACCGGCCCAGTGAGAGGTTCCTCCCAGCACACATGTCCCTCACAACAGCATCCTCTGCCATCTCAGGCTATGGAATCAACTGGGACAAATGTGAAGCATTGCCTGTGTCATGTATTACCATGAAGGCAGCCATCGAGGGGATACCCATTTAAATGGAAGAGCGAGTGCCTTAAATATATTGAAATCCTGGTTATGTGTGGGCTTGAGAAGATGGTGGCTGACAATCTAGGGTGATATCCTGAAACCGTTACCAGGATGCTTGTTTCCAGTCCAGGGAGGACCTGGCCTGGCAGTTCAGGCTAGACTGTTCCCCTGAGGAGCAGGGTCAAGACTGATTTGCATATGGCTGGGTCCAAACTGGGGTGGCGTGGTGAGCAAAGAAATTATGGATTAAACCAAATCTGTGAATGGGGGTGAATATTTGATTTGTTCAGGATTTCTTCCATATACTGTTCTTTTTGCTTTTGTCAATTTAAGTGGGAAGGGTATGCCCAGACGTGGGTCCTGTTCTCACTATGCCACTGAATTCTAGCTATCCTGGCTTAAGAGGGGTGATACCCTGAAAATGGTCACAGGATGCTAGTTTCTGGTCCAGGGAGGACCTGGCCTTGCAGTTCGGGGTGGAATGTTCTCATGAGGAGTAGAGTCAAGACTGATTTGCGTAAGGCTGGGTCTAATCTGGAATAGAATGGTGAGCAAAAAAATATGGATTTAGGCCCTGATCTCTGTACTGGGGGTGAATGTTTGACATTGTTCAGCATTCCATCCATCAATTGCTCTTTTTGCATACCAACAGACTGCAGGCACCAAATGGCTAAGGTAAAAAAAAATGCTATTTTTGTAAAAGCGCCATTGTCAGAATTGCAATTTAAAATCCAATTTCTCCATGTGTTAGAATTTTAAATTAGTATTCCAGAGACACCAAACATGAACCAGTTATCAAAATGTAATACAGCTATTCCAATGTTATCCTACGGGAGAGAAAGGCCTTGCAGAGTTTTTCACTACCAGGACATGTAAAACTTAAAAGTTCATTACCAACTTTTTAAATACGCTGCAGCCTGCACTTGGGGCTGTCCACGGCCTACCTTAGAAGTGACTTATATGTATTAAAAAGGAGGGTTGGGTCCTGGCAAAAGGTTTATTTTGCTAGGTCAACATAGCAGGTTAAACGACATACAGGCTCTGGATTGGCAGCCCTGAGGCATGTTTAAAGAGATACTTAAGTGGTTGGCACATTCAGTGCTGTGGGCCCACTAGTAGCATTTAATTTACAGGCCCAGGGCACATGTAGTGCACTTTACCAGGGACTTCTAAGTAAATAAAACTTGCCAATTGGGTATAAGACAAAGTTACAATGTTTTAAGCAGAGAGCACATGCACCTTAGCACTGGTTAGCAGAGGTAAAGTGCGCACAATCCTAAAGCCAGCAAAAACTGACTCAGCAAAAACATGAGGATGCCAGGTGCAACAAAGGGTGTAGCGGGAAAGGTGAAACAGGACAAGAGCCAAAAGTCAGTGTAAAGAGGGAAGAGAAAGAATTGACCTCTAAGGCTCCAGTTAAGAAGAAGCTCATACGAGTTGAAACTCCAGATAAATATTTAAATCCTCCTGAAAGGATTTATAATTTAGAGATATAGATTGAAGGGGATATACTTCACATTATTAAAGCAGTCTTCTGGCCTCATGTATTTGAAGATTAGGACATTATACTAGCTGAAGAGGATTGGGCTCCAGTCGTTATTAGAGAAGTGCCTCAGGGATTGGAAGTAAATAGGATAGCTTTTCCGCCTATACAATCAGAAGATATCAGGGACATTTACACCAGTGAATTGGCTGTTAGACAGGCTCCGGCCTTATACGGAAATTAATTGGGGTGTGATAAAATTCTATTCCCTACGTTATCCCCCTAAGCACTGAACCTCAAGCACAGGCTTAATATACCCTTTAAAGCCAGAAGCGAAGTGTGGTAAAAAACAACATTAGATCAGTTGCAATATCCGAGCATAATAGCGCTTTGTCTTTCACCAATGAACACAATCCTCTTTTCTGTCTTTTAGCGAGATGTATCTTTAGGATATTTTTAGATTATAGGAATTTAAACTCACATACTTGAACATGCACAGTGCAAAATGTACAGACCACAGTTTTAATGATGAACTATGTTGTTGAAACAATACAAAACGATCCTGGACATCTCCAATGGGAATTCTAATTAGAATATAGCACCTAAAAACGAGCATCTAATTGTCTTTAGTTTCGGTGGGGGACAGTTCTCTTTTCAATGCTTGCTTTTGGTCTATAAGAACAGTCCTGGCTTATTCTCAACACGCATCATGGAGATCTAACAACCAGATCCCGAGATATTATCATACATTGATGATATCTTCACACCGATGATGACTTGGATGTACACCTAAAATAGAGTGGACAGAATTGTGACATTATTAACCACACACGATTACCAGATTAACTTTAAAAAAAAATCAAAGATTGCCTATTGTATGGTAAACTTACTCAGATATGAGCTATCAAGTGAGGGCAAGAGTTTGGCTTCTTTTTTTCTTCAGAAGTGTGCTAGCGTTTAGCATCCTGATACACTGAAGAAGTTGTAATCCCTGCTGGGATTCCTTAACTCTGGATGAATATACTTGCCTCACTATGTTGGGCGAGTGAAACTCTTGTATGAATTGATTTTTCCTACATTTTCAGCAAAACACTGGATGAATAAACCCACTGATCTCATACATACTCTTCAAGCCGACTTGCTACAGACAAAATACTTACAAACTAGGGACAGTAAGACCAACCTAGTGCTCTGAATCATCATTAGATGATACCAATGTGACCTATAATGAGGGGCAGACTATTCCTAAAGCACACAAGTCTCACTTGCATTCTCCAGTTGAAGCATATTTTGCTTCAATTGAAAAAGTTCTTGCAGCTGTGCAGACAGCTATTTTGAAGGAGCGCCCTTTGACTTAAAGCTCGTAATTGTGGTTTCTCCTGAACTGGCACTAGAGGCAGCCACTAAGGCAGCATTCCTAATGCTCGTGCTCTACCCCTGAGATGGGTGCAATAGGCGTCTTCCTTAAGTGCAGTGGATGTAAAGTTTCAGTATGATCAGATTCTTCATACACAAGCTTTTCTCCAGTATGAACAGAATGTTGCTGCAGTTCCAAAGGTCATATCCATTGAGTCTTATCAGAGCGTATTCTATACAGATTACTCTGCTGAACCAGTAGTAGGAGCAAGATATAAGTACTAAACAGAGTGCAAGGTCTTATGGTAAATTCTGTCCATAGTGCACCCTCACTACGATTCTAGGCAACAGCATTGTGCAACAGGCAGAACTTTATGCCCTAATACTTGCATTATAGAAGCCTGACCCATTAGTTCCCACACTCATAGTGTACGATTCATCGTTCTGTGTGCAAGGGTACAATGTTGACTTCCACTCGAACGGATTCAAAAATTCAAATTGAACACCCATTAAAAATAAACATCTCTGGGGAAAGTAGTAGCTTTAAAAGACAAGCTTCCATTGGTCCATGCAAGGCACACTCTGGGCCATCAGCATGATGGATTTCCCACCAAAGGGAACTGTGCAGCCGACTTGTTCGCCAAAGGCTGAAAGTCAGAGTAGCTGCCTTAACTAGATCTCAGACGAAGATCGATGCAAATATCTTAACAGCCATACATGCAACCAAACAAGGTAGAACGCCTCCTACTGGCTTTCCTCCTAAATATTCCTTTTCTCTTTATTCAGACAACACTCTTGTGGTTACTCTACCAGGCGGGGGAGACAGAATAATTCCTAATAAATTGTCCAAATTAGACATAATCAGGGTAGCACATGAGAGACTGGCATCTGTCCATGTTGGGGTTAAAACAACTGTAGCAATACTACAGCAACGCTACTGGTAACCTTGTTTGTATAAAAAGACTAGAGAATATGTTAAGCAATGTGATATTTGGCTACAGATCTTACCATCTAAAGTTAAGAGACCCTTGCAAACGATCCTCATAGTCTCCAACATCCATTTAAGGGTGATTTAGTTCGACCATATAGCTCAATAAATTCTGTTAACCAGTATAAATGCATATTGATAGCACTTGATTCATGTTCTCAATTCCAATAGGTGTGGCCACAGAGAAATGCAAGTAATTCAGCAGTCCTAAAGTTTTTGCAGTGTCTGTTAGCGATAGAAGCAGTTCATTTGTTTCATTCAGATAATGGTCCTGTGTTCACCTTCAAGTCTTACAGTGATGCTATGTCTGCAATTCAGCAATCCATTTTGAACTGAGTTCAACAGATTCGTTGAGTGTGCTAACGGCATGAATAAAAAAGCTTTGACTTCTATGGTACTAAGTTCAGCCATAGTTGGTACCATATTCAGTAGAAATCCAGAGGTTATTAAATAACTTACCTAGATGAGTATTGGGCGGACGTACTTCATCCGAGGTTCTCTTTGGAGTTCCTATGTACATGCCTGGAAGGTGGTGGATGAAGAAATGTTTGCCCTGGAAAAATCTATGACTGTCTTAAAGAGTATCCAAGAACCCATAGACAGCTGTCCAAATTTAACCTTTCTGAAGCCGCCACCTGTGTAGAGAAGGCTGTACTGCTGCTGACGAGTAGGTCCCGAAAGTAGGGGATCTAGTTCATGAAAAGATTCACGATAAGCATGTTTTTGAACCATCCTACAGACTACTTGTTACCATCTTTGAGGTAAAAGGTAAACAAACTGTCATCCTGCCTCCTTAGGTTCAAGGAGAAACAGTCAGGTGTCCATCAGCCACGTGAAAAAGTACTATGTGGCCACTTTTGTGCAGCCGACCATCACAGACACCAAGAAGGATTAGCCTCAAGTATCATTGGTTTTGTGACACATACTTGATTCCACCTACATCCTATGTTTGGATCACTCTAGGAGTATTTCTCTTTATTATGTGGCTATCAATACCGATTGTTGTCTTACTGCTACTAAATGGGCAATAAATCCCTTAAAGAAAAATTGCTCAATCTATGGTTTGTGAACTGAAACGCATATTTCATCCCACAGAGTTGGAAGAGATCTATATGCTATAAACATCACAGCTTATCCTGGGCCTAAGGGCATAGTTTGGCTAAAGGTTACTTATCAAAGTATGGGACCTACTGATACATAACAATTACCCTAAAAAATTTCAATGAATTACATGATTACGAAGGGATTATTCCTGGTTCTATTTCAGATAACTGGTATAAAGAGGCTGCAAAATAATTGATGTCTGATTTACAAGCATATGCCAATTTGAACAATGAAGATCCTTATGTGGAAGAACATTGATACTCAATCAAAGAAAACATGGATTTTTCTGATTTTCTCCTGGGACCACACACCCCTAGAAACAAATGATACATAGCGACAGGAATATATGCCATTTATAATTATTGGAATACTCAGTAAAGAAACTAGAGAGAGAATTAGACAGATGGATCAAGAAAACCTTCACACAATGTTTAAAATCATTGACAATGGCATATATAATCTCTCCAATAGAGAGTACTCAATAAACCACATCATGTCCTCAGTCTTAAATCTTCTGTAAGGAGACCTGGGTGTTTTAGAGCATTACCAGGCTCAATTCGGAGCAATTATGCAGATGACAGCCGATGGCGGAGGAAGGCAAGATGGCGGCTTACTAGAGCGGCCGTTCACTCCTCTCTGACTGATCAGCCGATGGGGGAGGAAGGCAAGATGGTGGCTGACTAGAGCGGCTGTTCACTCCTTTCTGACCGATGACACACATGGAGAATATGACAGCAAAGCAGCGGAAATATATACACCGCATGTAAGAAAGCAACTGCTCTGAGAGCAAATCCAGGAGAAACTGTGTTGCTCTGGCTGATACAAAGTAACTAGCGTACAGGGGATGGACCCAGGCGTACCAGTGCATCTAAGCCCGAAGACCTCCCCTGGACCCGCCCTGCACAGAATGCTGTTTTGCCGAGCGGAGTTGGGGAGAGCACTCTGGGCTTACCTGGCGGTTTCGGCATCCCCTGGTGCAGAAAGGGATTACCGCCTTCAGCGCTCCCGGCCCCGTCAGGAACACCTGGTGATTATGGCCCCAAAAATCCCCGTTGTTGCGGGGGTGAAAACAAAGATGCGTCTGGGCTTGGGTGTCGGGCTGTTTCCTAAAATCAACATCACAGCAAACGCAGCCGCTAATGCAGCCGTGGACCCCCAAAACAGACAGGGACCCAAGAAGCAGGCAACAAATCTTCAAGCTAAACCGGAGGAAAGGAAAAACCGGCATGGAATACTGCCGAGTGCTGAGCCCACTGTCCTGGAGATGATGCGAGCAACCCCTCAGCTCAAGACACCGAATGAAGGTGTAGTACAAGGTGGGCTGGAAGGATCAGGTGAGCAGCACCAGGGGGGGAGTGTGGAAAAAGGAAAGGAGGCTGGTGGAAAGGATGTGCTAAACTTGCCAGCTGCAGATATAACCCTGACCCCAAATGGCAGCATAGCCACTGATAATGCAATAACTGTATAGCCACAGCCAATACAAAATATTCAATCTCCTGCTCTTGCTGAAACCCCCCTTGCCTGCAGCCAGAGATATGAGCCCTTAGCAATGAGGAAACAGCAGCTACTATGAAGCCTGCAGAAGCTTTTGAAACTTCTGCTAAACAAAGGTCTAGCAATCTAACCGAAGCTCAAGGAGGTTCAGTGGCAGTAACGGTGACGGAAAATTATGCCGCATCTTCTAACCATAGCGAACAAGATTTTTACTCATTTTCGGACGGTATCTGGTCAGTATCTGGCTCTCCCTCTGAGTCTCAGGAAGACTCTAGTGATGAGAGCTCGGGCTCGGGCACCGGGAAGAAAGACATGACTATTACAATCCGCAAAACAATGAAAAGAACAACTCAACCTAGCCCACAGAAGAAAGACTTAAGGTGGAATTATCTGGGAGCTCGGCTACTCAGTACAAGTAACACAAATGCACCATCAGCGGTGAATCAATCCTCTGCTACACCCCCAACTTTGGACACTTTCATCCAATGAATACTCTCTCATCGAGAAGAGACACAACAGGATAGCAAACGAGCACAGACAACAATGCGCAAAATCCAAGGGGCAGATAGAAAAGTTGCTAAATCATGTGTGGTAATTAACGAACGACTTACAGCTCTTGAGGCTCGGACCGAAACCCTGGAGACCGATGTTACTACCACACACACAGCTACGGTGGCACATAAGGCACAGCTCGTCGATATACAATGGGAAATCGAGGATTTTGAAAATAGATCACGTCGCAATAACCTACGCGTTCTAGGGGTCCCGGAGGGAAAGGAAGGAGGGGACACTCGGAGATATATGGTTGATGTCTTGTCTATAGCATTCCCAGAGCTTGAGGAGTGGAACTGGGAACTGGAAATTCAAAGGGCGCATCGCGTTCCTTTTAAACTCAAGTCACCTCCAAAGGCCGACACTAAACCCAGAGCAGTACTTATATACTTTGGCAATTATCTACTTCGCCAGGCAGTTTATGACAAAGCAAAACCTACAACGAAGCACAGTGGTGGGGATTATACTTTTTTTGTGCACCCGGACTATTGTCACTTCACTGTTGAAAGACGCTGGCGCCTCCGACAAATGATTAAACCAGTACAGGATTGTGGGGGGCAGGCATTCCACCTGCATCCCGCCCGGCTGAAAGTAATTAAGGGGGAACATGTCCGATTTTTTTACTTCAGAAATCAAAATACAAGAATATCTGGAGAAATGGACCTAAAGTTATGGACTGAGCGAATGTCTAGGACCAAGGGCAAGATTAATCTAGGGTTTATGGGTATATCTTTTTAATGTGTTTTCTTTTTCCCTCTCAGATTGATATAGCATCAGTCTCTGAACCTTATTTACTTCTTTGCTGTCTTTTGGCTTAGTCTCTTTTATCTTTTTTGGTCAGAGAGGAGTGACCATCGCAGCAGACTACCAGTAGTCTTAATGCCTTTTTGTAAGGGAAGGGTGGGGGGTGGGAATCGACGGTGTGGTAAGGGGCAGGAAAGGGGCACTGGTGTAGGGTGGGGAACGGGGGGTGATTGAATTGGGGGTGGGGGGGCATGGAGAAAAGGGAGAAAATGGAGAGGATATGTTCAAAAATGAATATAAAATAGTCTGTATTAGAAACCAACGGCGATTAAAGCGAAGAGAGTTGAGTAGATCAAATGGCTAAAATCACTATTTGTTCATTGACATAGGGGGTCTCAATGACATACATAAACGCAGTAATGTTGCAGAGGTGTTAAGAAACTTTAATCCTGACATTATATGCTAACAGGAACCACACATCCCATGGGGGAGCCGGGATATATTGGCTATAAGAGGTTATAATCTTGTGATATGTTTTACCCAGACCTCAACTATTAGAGGAACAGCGATTCATATTAAAAGCCGGTTTGGGTCCGCCATACAGACATTGGGGGAGAAATCAGGAAGATGGGCAATGGCCCAGCTCCCTATGGGAATCACTATATGCACAATATATGGGTCAAATGAGGACAATCCCCACATTTTTTACAATCTAGAAATTGAGGCAGCATCATGGCCTGGCCCGTTTATATTCTGTGGGGATTTCAATATTCATTATGAAAAGGGATTCAACAGCACCCAAAGATATCAAGGGAGAAAACCCAGAGTTCATCATGCTCTCTCTGCTCTACAAATTAGCTACGATTTGCGTGATGTCTAGGGAGCAAAACACCCATTAGATTCTGGATGCACGTATTACTCAAGTCCCCACAATTTTTTTTATAGGCTTGATTATTTTTTTTGTGTCATCCCCTCTTATCTTGTGCGTAGAAGTAAAAAAACTCCCGAAAATACTTTCAGACCATAACCCCTTAATTATGTGTCTGATACTCCCAAATTTACAACATCCAAATATGAAATGGACATTCAATAGATCACTATTGCATAATGAAAGCTATATAACACATATAAAAAAATGGGCTATCGATTATTATGAGGTGAATCAATATAGCTCCTTACGCAATATTGTTTGGGATAGCTTCAAAGCTAGGCTCCGGGGGAGACAATTAGTTTTGTAGGGAAAGCCAGGAAACAGGAAAAGCAGGAAATCAACACTTTGATATTTAAATTGGGAGAGCTGGAAAAAGAATATAATACTGGTCTGTTAGCTCTCTCTCTCTCTTCTGTTTTCTTTTTCTTCTTTTCTATCTTTCTATGCAGGGACTATTTATCTTTGTTTGTTTTATGTGACTCGATGTATATATTACATTATATGTAAATTCAAACCGTTGCATAGGTTAGATATTACAGGATATATATGTATGATATAATGATAAAATTGTTTTTGCCAACCCTCTTCAATAAAAAATAAAAATAAAAAAATAAAAAAATCATCGACAATGGCATATATAATCTCTCCAATAGAGAGTACTCAATAAACCACTTCATGTCCTCAGTCTTAAATCTTCTATAAGGAGACTTGGCTCAATTATTTGCGATTATGCAGATAAATTGGACCTTACAAGATTAAGTTTTGTGCCTTGGCAACTTCTAAGTGAGACAGCAATTTTTGAGTCATAAAATTTAACCTTAACCCGAAAAAACAATGACTAAAAAATAGAGCAAGTGGAAGAAGCACCATTTTCATTTAGTGACCATCCACCTATTACATGGTCAATTGATGGTATTATTTCTCTGTCAATCACAGCTCTTCTTTTTTGTGATTGCCAGAAATATGTATCATTGGGCTGGTGCAAAACAATGCACAATTTAGACCTGTTCCATTCGTGAAAGTTGTCTTTTTCCTACATGTGTTTAAACGGAGATGACCCTGTATTTATTAGCCCTTCCTGCTGCAGAAATCCACTAGGTCACTCTCTTCTGTGTGATACAATATATTTGCATGGAATATGTAGTGCTTTTATGCCAGGGTTAAGATGTGTTTTATCAGTTACTCTTACTTCATCCATACCGTTGTTCTAACACCATGGTCACGTTTTAATAAGAGAATGAACCCGAGGTGAAGGTTGTACGACGGTTTATTGACAGTTGGAGCACAATTTGTTTACAACTGAGCACGCCCACCCACTCCAAAGAGCATGAGAGCAATTTCTAGACCACACTATAACTTCCGTACATTAGTACAATAGAGAATGATAACCTTCCCCTCTATGTTGTTACTGTGTATCATTACAGGTTGGCCCCTGATGAAGGGACACAGGTCCCGAAATGCATTGTGCTTTAAGGAAAAGAATATATGCACGTTGGAATCAAGCATATAAACATGTTAAAAGCAGTAATGTGAAGAAACACAATATGTATATGTGTTATTATTCATATGTGAGCAAATATGGCTGATCACTAAATGTGATAAATTGAAGTGTATAAATTACTGATGTAAATAAAACTCAAGTAGAAGAAAGTGAGAACATTATTTGACAGGTGTCTTTTTTGAATTGTGCACATTGAATCAAGTACATGTACTTGTATTTATAATTTCATCTGTTTAATTACCAACACACAATTCCCCAGTCCCAACATAATACTTTTATGATAATGTCTTTTATTATGGAATTATTTTAGGTACAGTATTGTATTTCTCAACGTTCTAAGGGCATGAATTTTCCTATAAATTATCTAAATCCCTATACATATCTCCACACATGTGACCTCACAATTCAGACATAGAAGTGAGGAATGATGTAAAGACCATAAGGTCCAACTCCATCTTGTGCAGGCAGAGGCTCCATTTTATCTATTTTAGCAGAATCATTGACAAGTCTGCCTTTGGCGACGATGTCATGTTTGTCCTTATCTTTCTAAGAACCCATGAAAAAGTCAAGTCATTCAGATAATGACAGAAATAAGACACCTGATGCACAGACAACGCTGTGGATAATGCACTTGATGCAACATCAGTCTAGGCAACTTCCTTGTTATCTATATCTCAAGGTCAAATAAGAACAATAGCCAAAACATTGTAGTCTGAGGAGATGGGTTTTATCTTATTTTTTTTAAGAATGTATCTAAGACTGGCATCTTGATGCACATAGGTTATGTCAGACATCCCTAAAGTTGTGTCAGAAATTCCTGTCTCAGATAAGATATAGTATAGAAGGGCGGCCACTTCACCACTTGTCAGGAGATCTCCTACATCCCAGATTATCTCACAATATACTGTCAGAGAAAATCTTGACTGCCAGAGATTCTGCCCCATCTCACTTTCTACTGAAAGCTGATACTGAGACACATTCAGGAGAAATGGAGCTGATGTAATGTATGTTTACCTTTCGCAGGGGACATGGCCTCCCTGACTTTTGACAACTTCAGCACTTTGCTTTAAACAGGTATGCAGTGCGCTGATTCTCCCTAAGAAACTCTAGATGCAAGTTATATTGCTCCATGCTCTCCTCTTGTAGCACATAGAAGTAGGTTTTAGGGTGTGAGATGTATAGATTATATTTTAACTATAGTCAAAATATTCATTTTTTTCTGGTTGTTCGCAACATGCATTTGTGTTGGCTTAATTATAGTCTGTGTAGTTGGTTTACTTGTGCTAAGCAAAAGGGTGAGCATGTTGAAATAAACACTTTTTAGTTGATGTGTCTTTTTCTTAGTGCAATTTGCGTGTGTGATATTGAAAAGAATGAAATAGGATTGTTTCTAATCACCACAGTGCCCCTGAATCCCTGGTTAGGGACTGTTAGTAACCCCAAAGCATTGACACCACTTCAACTTTGTACTGGGTGGGGTTCTGCGGGCTACAATAATCTGTCTTTCACATTCATGCGTTGGTGCATTGAACTAAGAGGAGTCATGTCAACCGTGGATGTGAACAAAAAACCTTGTAGAGCTAAGCCGAAGTATTTGTTTACGCAACAGGATGAAGGGAATGGGTAGTGTGGCTTCTTTTCTCAAAGCCACTCTCTTTTTATGAACTTTGGGAATAGAATTGTGAATACCACACAGTTCAATTGCTATCTATAGATACACTACTCTGTAAAGTGGTGCTGGACACAGGTTCCTTCTTCAGTCATCACTGCAAAATGTATTACTGTTCATTAATCCTGTGCGTTGATACAAAATGTGAATGATACTTCAAATAGGCAACGAATGAAAAGGGATGACCCTATGCCCATTCTGTGTATTTGTGTGTGTTAATGACATGAGCTCTGACACAGAGTTAAATCTGTCTCTACTCAGACCCAATTAGAGAAGGGTGTAAGAAAATGAAAGAAAGTGGCAGGGAGTTTTAGGCATAGTGACACTGAATAAGAACTAAGAATCCTTAAATCAAACCAGAAAGACATTTTAAACATAATGATAGCAATGTATGCAAGTGCTCAGCATGAGGAAAATAAATGTTTGTCTAGGTATGATTTTCTGTTATGTAGGGTGGCCATCTTAAGGTTTTTCATTAAAAAATACTTTAGTTTTAAAACAGAGCGTATTTGTTGTTGCACATGTTTGTCATAAAGCCTTTCTCTAAATAATGTGTACTCGTGTGCGTCTTCTGAACATTTGATTGACATTTTTCGGTGGCAAAACCTGTGAAATGGCATCCCTGCCACGGTATAATTATTCAGTTTTATTTGACATCATACTTTGTACGAAAATAACTACCGGCTTAGTAAATTCTATCTAGCTTCACAATGAGAACAGATCCTCCCCATTAAGACATATTTGAGAACTTTAATCCTCCTGTACAGACCCGAAATACCATTCCACACACAGTCTGCTGCACGCCTTTCATTAGAAGAATGAAATACCTCAGAAGCAATGTGATGCTCTTTGTGGCCACCAACGTGTCAACGGTAAACGCAGGTCTTAAATAAAATGAACACTCTCTATAAAACAGTGAAAGTGGCTCAACCAGTTGGAAGTCTTTGAACATGGCCATTCGGTACTGTTTTCAAGCATTCTAAGTTTAGTGAAAGCGTGAAGCGGAGATATGAAGCAGAAAGGGACATAGGCGTATCCTTGTTATACACACATGCCCAAACACATTTTTATTTACATAATGAAAAGTGCCTTATAGGATTAATGCTGTCATCATGAGTCATCATAAAGCCCAGACTATAGTTCAAAATCCTGTGCACACGTTTCAAGTAAATGCGAGGGTTAATTAACCCTCGCATTTACTTGAAACGTGTGCACAGGATTTTGAACTATATTTAATGTATGGGTTTTCCCATACTGTGGCAGGGGTTGTTTTGTCCTGTGGGTTTGTTTCCCGTGACCTGTCTGCACCGTGGCTCTTAATTACTGTGTTCTTTGACCCTCATATGTACACCCTAGAGCGCCAATTCTTCCTGCACCCAATTCAAACCCTTTACACTGACTCAAATAAAGCCCAGACTGTTCAACAGACTCTTTATAGGAAATGTATACCTAAAGTAATGAGAACTTTACTTGCATTGTGTGACGACCATGGACAATCAATGAAGCATCGCTCTTTAGCAGGATGGACAATTAATAGTTATGAATCCACTCATGTGAGTACAATAATGCTAACATACGAAAGTGTGTAAATGCTATGTGTGGCAGGTCAAAATGTAAAGGAAGATAGAGTGCTGCCAAATAAATCACCCCTAATTTGTATACTAGAAGGGCTAGAGAAGCAATACATGTTTGCACTCCAAGAAGTATCTAATGAAATAAGTGCTGAGTACCGCAACTGTGAAGAACTGTTAAAGGACTTCAGTGGCCTGCAGCATGTTCCATACAAAGATCTTACCTATTCTTCCTTTTTACACCATTGTCCTGTATTGTCACAGTTTTTTTTTAAAGACCTTTATTGAATTTAGTCACAGAGGTGTTAAATACACGTCAGAGCCTACAACCCATCGGACCTCTATGTCGTGTCTATCAGTTGGTAGGTCTTTCCATTTTATATTTAATTTGTCTGTGTCATTAACCATAACTGAAAACTGCGGCCAAGATAAATACTCACACTCAGCGGCTATTGCCATGTCAGTTTCTGCCCAATGAATAATGCCCTCGCATGCAGTGATTTAGTCACAAGCTATGTCACAATCACAGTGCCACACCTAGATATCTTTTTGAGCTGTATCTCCCACCCGCGCCCTCTAGACACCTTCCTCGTCCTCATCTGAGCTTACTTCATCATCTTCTGGTAAGGTTTCACATAACCTTCCTCTGTACGCATTCCAGGCGGACCACACTTTATTCCATTTACGGGGGCAGGCCCTAAGCACATACACCGCTCTTTCCGTGAACATTAATAAGTCCATGTTCCTACTCCACATAGATGCTGTGGGTAGTTCCGAAGCTCCCCATTTCTGTGCAATGTCTCTTTTGGCCACCATAACAGCTAATGTAGCCCAGATGAGTCCATATCTCGTCAGATCGTTCGGTTCCCAAATGTTTAATAGACACTTGCGTGGCTCAGGAATGAGGGAAACTTGCAGTGTTTGTGAAATAGTACGCATGACTTGTCGCCAAAATTGTACTATGTGGGGACAGTCCTAAAGCGTGTGCTTTCTTTGATCAATTGTCACTTTCCTCAGGTGTAGTCCCCATTAGGTGGAAGCAGGCTGTAGTTACACCTATTTTGAAGAAGGCTACCCTTGATCCCCTCAAACCAGAAAACTACCGCCCTATTTCCTTGCTTCCTTGGGCTACGAAAGTCGCTGAGGCCCATGTGAACGGAATTCTTGCAGACCATCTTACCAGGGCTAACATTCTGGACCCTACCCAGAATGGGTTCCGTGCGGGCCACAGCACGGAATCGGCCCTACTTTCTATGGTCGAACATCTGCGTTCTGTGCTTGATGCGGGTCGGACGGCGGCACTACTGCTATTAGATCTCAGTGCCGCGTTCGACATGGTCTCGCACAGGATCCTGCTCCAGCGACTTGAGGAAGTAGGTGTCACGGGTTCCGCCCTATGCTGGTTTCGTTCTTTTCTTGCTGAAAGGTCATTTCAGGTTGCGATCCCGCCCGGAAAGTCTAAATCCTATCCGTTGGACCTGGGAGTCCCACAGGGTTCATCGTTAAGTCCCACTCTATTTAATCTTTACGTGAGGCCGCTGGCTGCGGTCGTCAAGCAATGGGGCTTGACGATGGTTTCATACGCAGATGATACGCAGCTGGCGGTCACGTTGAGTGGGGACTCAGGCTTGGAGGCTCCCAGGTTCCGTGACGGTTTACGGGCAGTGGCCAACTGGATGAATTCCAACTGTCTCCAGTTAAATACCAAGAAGACTGAGGTTATGGTGGTCGGCAAGCAGGCGGTGTTGTGGAGTGACAAGTGGTGGCCCTCTGAACTGGGTGTGACCCCCTCTCCAGCATTGGAGATAAAAAATCTAGGGGTTTGGCTTGACCCGACCCTCAGCTTCATCTGTCACACCAAGAAAGGTGGCGGCTACTTGCTATGGCATCATCAGAGGACTAAGACCTATCCTCAAATTCTTTGATGCATCCACCAGACAACTGGTGGTTCAAGCATCAGTGCTGTCCCGGCTGGATTATGCCAGCTCGCTTTTGGCTGGGATTAATCAGTCAGAACTCACCGGACTGCAGCGAGTTCAAAATGCTGCAGCCAGAGTGGTGATAGGTCTGCCAAGGCTGTGCTCGGTCTCCAAATCATTGCATTCTCTCCATTGGCTCCCCGTAAACCAGAGGATTAAATTCAAGGCCCTATGCCTTGCGTTTAAAATCCTCAAGGGAACTTCTCCCCAAATTCTGGAGAATCTGCTGATACCGAATGCACCCACGCGAACCCTTAGATCTCTGGGTCAGAATCTGGCAGTGGTTCCGCGCTTCAGGCTGAGTAGAGCTGGTGGCCGCTCTTTTCGAGTGCTAGCGGCGAATTAGTGGAATTCTCTTCCCTCTCATATCCGGGCTCTTGATGACCTCCTTCAGTTTAGACGTGCCATCAAGACCATTTTATTTGTTTAGCTCTCATGCTGTGTTCTGTGGCCTTTCAGTGTTGTGTTGTGTTTACCTTGTCAAAGCGCCAGGACGCCCCTTCGCTGGGGCAGCTGTGCGCGGTATAAGAATAAATAACATAACATAACATAACAGTGTACCCTCTTCCCCGCAGAGGCGAAGACAAAAGGGGTGCAGTGCTCTGTGTATCTTGTGTAGCATGCACCGTGTGTAATAGATGCAATGTAAGATTTTGAGCTGCACTAATCTAAATTTCGCCGAGATGCCCACTTCTTTCGGGGAGGCTAGTGCTTCATTCCACTCTGAATCGTAAATATCGCCTACGTCTCCCACCCATTTCCCTCGCAACAGCAGCGTGGGGTCCTTCAGATTGTTGATCAATTTCTTGTAAGTGAGTGAGGTAGCTCTTTGCTGCATGTAGTCAGTAAGTAACCTGTCTTCCAGTGGTGAGGGGTCAGGTACTTCGGTGCCCAGTGGTATCGCCTGTAATAGTGAAGGTCTGATTTGAATGTATCTATAGGTTTTGTTCGGGCCTATTCCATATTGTTGCTGTAGCCGTGTGAACGTGATCACGGTGTCCTTTTCCCACAAATCTCCCACCGTGGAGATACCAATACTGTCCCACTGTGCAAAGCCCTTACTATATCTCAAGCTCCCCAGCGCCTTCGTGTCCCAGAGGGGGGTTAGTTTGGTAATTTTCCCCTTCCATCCCAGCTTCGCCTGCGCTGCATGCCATAGCGTGATCGTGTGTTTTGCGGGTCCTACCATTCGCGAGATTTGGTGTTTATTGTACAATGGTGACAGCATGCAGTCCGTTCCCAGCTGCTCTGTATGCAGGGTCATCCCTCGGCGCCTGTACCCACTGATTCACAATTTTGAGTTGCGCCGCCTAGTAGTATAAATGTATGTCTGGTAAGGCGATACCTCCCTCGTACCAACTTCTTGTTAATTTGTCGTGAGCGATGCCCGCCGGACCATTGCTCCACACCAAGGTGGAGACCAACGCCCTCACTTGTTTGAAATAACGCAGCATGACCAGGCACGGTGTGTTTTCCAGAGCGTACAAAAATCTTGGTAGCGCCATCATCTTGTATAGATTCAGAAAAGGGGGTGGTGATGAACAGAGTGTCTGAATTAAGCAGACCACTCTTACCCAGTCCAAAGATCAGGGCTTGATCCATCACCGTTATTTATCTCACTGCACCATCCCAGCTCAGAACCTGGCTATATGCAAATCAGTCTGTCCCTGGCTCAGTGCATCATGGGAACAGGGCAGACTAAACTACCAAGCCAATTCTTCACCAGAAAGGAGACAAGCTACCGGGGACCTGTCCATCACCACCCCTTGTTGTTAAATATTTTGTCCACCCTAAGCGTGGAAGGGTATACTCACATGTGAGTCCCTTGCTCATTGCACCATCAGGATTCAAGCAAGCCGGGCCGACGACGCTGAAATGCCAGAAACCGGTCCCCGGAAGCTTGTTTCCTTCCCAGTGTAAGAATTGGCTTGGTAGTTTGGTTTGCCCTGTTCCCATCATGCACTGGGACAGGAACAGACTAATTTGCATATAGCCAGGTTCTGAACTGGGATGGTGCAGTGAGCTAAAAAACGGTGTTGGATCTAGCCCTGATCTCTTGACTGGGTGAGAGTATTCTGCTTAATTCAGAAACTCTGTCCATCACCACCCCTTGTTGTTAATTATTTTGTCCACCCTAAGCGTGGAAGGGTATACTCAGATGTGAGTCCCTTGCTCATTGCACCATCAGGATTCAAGCAAGCCGGGCCGACGACGGCTGAAATGCCAGAAACCGGTCCCCGGAAGCTTGTTTCCTTCCCAGTGTAAGAATTGGCTTGGTAGTTTGGTTTGCCCTGTTCCCATCATGCACTGGGACAGGAACAGACTAATTTGCATATAGCCAGGTTCTGAACTGAGATGGTGCAGTGAGCTAAAAAACGGTGTTGGATCTAGCCCTGATCTCTTGACTGGGTGAGAGTATTCTGCTTAATTCAGAAACTCTGTCCATCACCACCCCTTGTTGTTAAATATTTTGTCCACCCTAAGCGTGGAAGGGTATACTCAGATGTGAGTCCCTTGCTCATTGCACCATCAGGATTCAAGCAAGCCGGGCCGACGACGGCTGAAATGCCAGGAACCGGTCCCCGGAAGCTTGTTTTCTTCCCAGTGTAAGAATTGGCTTGGTAGTTTGGTTTGCCCTGTTCCCATCATGCACTGGGACAGGAACAGACTAATTTGCATATAGCCAGGTTATGAACTGGGATGGTGCAGTGAGCTAAAAAACGGTGTTGGATCTAGCCCTGATCTCTTGACTGGGTGAGAGTATTCTGCTTAATTCAGAAACTCTGTCCATCACCACCCCTTGTTGTTAAATATTTTGTCCACCCTAAGCGTGGAAGGGTATACTCAGATGTGAGTCCCTTGCTCATTGCACCATCAGGATTCAAGCAAGCCGGGCCGACGACGGCTGAAATGCCAGAAACCGGTCCCCGGAAGCTTGTTTCCTTCCCAGTGTAAGAATTGGCTTGGTAGTTTGGTTTGCCCTGTTCCCATCATGCACTGGGACAGGAACAGACTAATTTGCATATAGCCAGGTTCTGAACTGGGATGGTGCAGTGAGCTAAAAAACGGTGTTGGATCTAGCCCTGATCTCTTGACTGGGTGAGAGTATTCTGCTTAATTCAGAAACTCTGTCCATCACCACCCCTTGTTGTTAAATATCATCTTGTATAGGGCTGCGCATCCAAGGAGGGTCAGCGGCAAGGCCGCCCAATGTCTGACGTCTGCTCGGAGACGTTCCAAGGGGGGCTTCAGGTTTTTGTCAAAGAAGTCCGGGGCGCTTTCTGTAATATGGATGCCCCGATAATTAAAGGAGCCCGATGTCAGTGCAAGTGGACAGTCTGGTGCCAGTACCGGTCTCGGTCCCTTCAGTACATAAATCACTGATTTTGCCCAGTTCAGTGTATAACCTGACGCCTTCCCATGCGTGTCACATAGCTCTAAAAGCGCTCGGATGCTCCTGTCGGGATTTGTTAAGTAAATTAGCATGTCGTCGAGATAAAGGGACACACGGTCCTCCCAGCCTTCCATCCACGCTATCCCTTGCAGTAATGGCGTTGTTCCAATCAGTATCGCCAGTGGTTCCAACACTAGGGCAAAGAGTAAGGGGGACAGGGGGCAACCCTGTCGAGTTCCTCGCGCCAGCGGGAATGTTTTCGAGATGTGACCGTTGACAATAACCTGAGCAACAGGATTGGTGTAGAGGAGTCGGATCCAAGAAATGTATTTAGGGCCGAAGCCCATACGGGTCAGGACAGCAAATAAGTATTCCCATTCCACCAAATCAAATGCCATCGTGGCATCTAGAGAAAGGATCACTGCCACCTCTGACAAGGAGTGGGCTCGTGCTATCACCCTGTGTACTCGTCTAAGGTTAAGGGCCTTGCTCCGATGGGGCATGAAGCCCGATTGACCCGGGTGGATCAACAGTTGCAGATGGGTCATCAGTCTGTTAGCCAGTAGCTTCGCTAGAATTTTAGCTTCTACGTTAAGAAGGGATATAGGGCGGTACGTGGAGCATTCCGCTGGCGGTTTTCCCGGTTTCGGTATAGCCACAATTGTCGCGGTACGTTGGTCTAATGGAAGTTCCGCCCTCTCTAGGCTGTCCCTGTACATTGCCAATAGGGGTTCACTAAGGGTCTCTGACATGATTTTATACCATTCTATGGGTATCCTGTTAGGGCCCAGCGCCTTTCCGGATTGGATCGCCTGGATCCCTTGTCGTATTTCCTCTCTTGTCAGATCTGCCTCAAGCTCTTGCACTGCCTCCGGCGGGAGTGTGGGGATGTTTATGACATTAAGGGAAGCCATCGCTGCCTGCGCTGTGACTTCTTGTTCAGGAGTGTATTCTTCTTGAAATTGTTCCGCCAGGGTGCGCACTATATCCTCTGGGTGCGACTGTAGCTGCCTCTCACGATTATGTATGTGTTGTATGCCTCTGATACCCCCTCTACTCTTATCTAGCCATGCCAGCATTTTCCCAGCCTTTTCCCAATGTCATACATCCTATGCGCAGTGTTAGATATGTTGTCCCTAACTTGCGACTGGAGGTGGTCTCGGTACTGCTGCTGGTGCAATTTCAGCGTGTGTGCGGTTGCCGTCGTGGGATTAGCCATATGTCTCGTGTCAGCCTCTTGGAGCGCCAGTTCCAGCTCCGAGAGTTCTTGCTGGTATGCTTGCTTGTGTCCCGAAATTGATGCAATCGCTCGCCCCCGCAGAACCGTCTTGTATGCCTCCCACAGAATCGAGGGGGAGGACACTGACTCCGTGTTTTCTGCAAAGTACTATTTGGTCACTGATTTAAGGTCTTTTTTGATCTGGGGGATCGTGAGATAACTGGGATATATGGGATAAATTCTTGCGCACTTCTTTTCTTTGGTGGAGAGGGATAGCAATACCGGAGAGTGGTCAGAAATTCCTCTTGGCAGTATGTCTATGGTGTCTACGTCTCTCATCCCATCACCGAGGAGCAGAAAGTTGTCTAAACGGGACAGACTATCGTGTACCGGAGAGTGATATGTGCATTGCTTCGCCGTAGGATGGATATGGCGCCAGGCATCTTTTAGTCCCAATTCCTCCATGAAACCCGGGAAGGCAGAGGAGCCCACCATCCGTGTCCTCACGGGAAGCGTGTCCAGCACTGGGTCTGCGATAGCGTTGAAGTCTCCACCTATGATCGTGTCTCCTGTTGGGAGATTCAATAGGAACTCTCCCAGCACCGGCAACGCTATGGAGTGTAGAGCTGGAGGAATGTATACGGACTCCACATTTAAGAGTTTACCCTCCCACTGTCCATGAACCGCCGCGAAGCGGCCTTGATCGTCTACCTTGTGTTGTAAAACAATAAAGGGGGAAGCGGTTTTCACCAGGATACCCGTCTCCCGTGACCCAGTTGTAAACTCCGCGTGCGCCTCAATTTTATAGCCTCGTCTATCGAGTGCCCGACACGCTGATCCCGTGAGGTGTGTCTCCTGTAATAACACTAGTGTGGGGCCCTGGCGTTTGATTGCTTGTAGGATCAACCCTCTTTTTATTTTGTCCCCTAACCCTCTAACATTCCATGTGAGTAGTCGAAGAGGGGGCACCGCCACGGAGCGTGGCATGTCCTCAGTGTCTGTTGTGTGGGTCTAGTGAGCCTTCATGTGGTCTAAGACGCATGTCTAGGTGTCGCATCAATTGCGGTGACATGTGTCTGTTGCCACCCGTGAATCTGCATGCGTAGGATGTGACATGGTGTGCCATAGCGTGTGAATCCTGAGCCAAAACTACCAAAACTAAAACTAAACCCCCCCTCCTCCCCCCTCCCTGCCCCCCTGCTCCACGGACTGAACACCGCCCGCTCCCCCAACTTCGCAGAGTGCTTGATCCCATCCCAAACCATCTTACTTGCTCGTGGGGTAAAGAGTGTCGGAGCGGCTGCAGCTCAGTCCACCTTACTCAGCTTCACCCAACCCGAGACCATCGGCATTTCGCCCGGCCATTGCAGTGTTCATCGTTGGTGCCGGAAGACACCGGATGATTATGAGCCCGGTGAGTGCCGACCACTCTCCGACCCCGCCTCCGACGTCCTGATCTCAGACTCAGGGCCCTCCGCCTGAGCACCCGTGCGTGTCCCATTCTGTTGCCCTCGACGCCCTTTGTCAGATCGGCGAGGTGCCTCCACTTGTCTCCATCCTTCGAGCTAGTCCTGCGCAATCTCCGGTGTATCAAAGAACCAAGTTTTTCCATCTGCGACAACTCGCAATCTCGCTGGGTACAACATTGAGTAGGGCAATTCTTTTGCCCTCAGGGCCTTTTTAACCTCGAAAAAGGTTTTACGACGCCTTGCTACCTCTGCTGTGTAGTCTGGGAAGAAGGCCAGCGTTGAGTTCTGAAGTTTGATGGGTGGTGAGACCCCACAGTTTTATTTTTACCTTAAAATTTAAAGAAGGGCCAAAAAAGATTCCAGTGCTTGATTTTAAAGTGCACAGACTTATCAATGTATGATATACTACTAAATTAATTAAGTAAATTTACAGGGGAAAGCAATAAGTAGGATGTATAGCATTTATTTGTCATTTTTATAGCAGTTGTTAGAATATTGCCTCCTATTTTGTAGAACAGCCACTTCTAAATTTTCTTTTAATGAATGTTGGTATATTTTTGTAGAACATCCATTAGCAACCAAAAAAACTAAAACAAAATGAAGCAAGTTGAGATGTATTAACTTGCAGTTGGTCTGTGCTTGAAACAATCCCTTTCTCAGTAGGAATGAAGAGACTTCCTTTTCAGTTAGTCTAGTACACCGTTACAGTAGTAGGCCTAAGCAGTTGATCCCCTATTCCCCAAATTCTTTTACCGCAGAACTGGTAGAACAATTCCACCTGGAATATGTTAAAGATCTTTGGCCTCCAGTGTTACTGGAAATTGATAGTGAGTTAAGAAAGATCTGTCACTTGAGGAATCATTTTCATATGGGTGTATATTATGACTCAACCTACCTAGATCCAAGATGAACGCAAAAATATTCCAATTGATTAAGGTTTTTGAGCGGCAACTGAAACACAAACCATATCTCTAAACGTTGCAAGGCAGGGAAGATCACAGACATTTTACCTTTGCAAGACCTAACTGGTTCAATTCACACAATGGAAGGCACAGTTGAAATCAAGGCTGTCAAGCGTCATATTCTTACAAGAGAAAGGCAACTGACACTATCACTCATTTTCTTTGGCTGCGAAAGATCTTCCTTTGGGAAATTTTTATGCAAATACTTTCCAAGCATTTTATAATTTCTCTTGTGTAACAATTTCCGAGCTGCCATGCAGAAAATTGGGTATTTTCTTAGAGCAGCATGCAAAATTAGAAGTGCGAAACTTGTCCACAAGGATCCGTCTTCGTAGGACTTAGAAGAAAAGTTCCAAAAGGCAATTCTACAGAATTTGTTGACTCAGGACAACCATTGACTTCAAAAAGTAAAATGAGCATTGCCATAAAATTGAGCTCAAGACAACCCTCCTTCAATTTCTTCTCTCTCAATGTCTCCTTTATTCTGGGCATTGCGTTCTTCCTTGTTTAAAAAAAAAACAATTTTATTAGTTTTCTTCGCAGTTAAACCAGTTGAGGTAGCCGTCCCAGGACCGCCATTTCCACAAACAGCACGAGCCCTGGTTCGCGACAGAGTGCCCTATCCACTCATCCGTATATCACTGCTGCGCATCATACATTCTCTATCTGTCTGGTGCTGGCGCTTGGTCCCCCTGACTAGGCTCTGTGCGCTCTCCCCCCTCCTCATCCTCAGACTCTGCAGAAGGAGCGTGGAGCTCGGCCACCAGAGCTTCCCATGCCCTAGCTGTTTTCAGAGCCTTTTCATTAGCGGAGCGCCTAGCGAGTTGCAGGCGGAGCGTCCCTTCGCTTCTCGCCCATGTCAAAAAACTAGTCCGCCACCTCTGATAGCTAGGCGCCGTCTTGGACTTCCAATGCATAGTAAGTTCCCTTTTTGCCATGATTAGCCCCAGGTCATAGAACTCACTGGAGACCTTAGTGACAGGAGTGTGCGGGAACCAGAGCAATAAGCAAGTCGCCTTCTCCACCTCTAATGTCCGCCATGTCGCTTGATTCAGGCACGTCACCACCTCCTCCCAGTAGGATCCCAACCCAGTACATGACCAGAACATGTGCATAAAATCAGCACCGTCTGTGGCACACCGCGGGCACATTGAATGGGAAACACCAAAATACTGCGAGATCTTGGCTGGGGTCAAGTACTCCCTATGTAGCGTAAAAAACTGTACCAACTTGAACAGGGCATTACGCACGCCTTTCCAGGCACGCTGCAACAGTTGAGGCCACGTTGTCTCCAGTATGGGTCTGCCGATGTCTGCCTCCCATTTGCCTTTCAGGGTATCCAGGGGTGGAAGCTGAAAGCTCGACAGGCGTCGATAGAGGCATGTAACAGCCTTAAATGTACTCGCCGCCATAGTGATATATTGACAACTCGGCGAAGTCGGCGCCTCCTGCAACCCCATCTCCCAGTGGCACTGCAGTCCCCCTACCAACGCGGCGTGCAATAAACAATGTCCCCGCTGTAGCTCAAATAGTTCCTGCAATTCCCGAAAGGACAACAATGAACCATCTATGTACAAATATCCCACCATATGAAGTCTGAGGTCCTCCCAAACCAGTAGCGCGGACCAATCTCCCCCATGAGGAAGGGCCGTGCACATGCCGAGAGGTATCTCCGGGGCGTACGGGTGATAGCAACCCACCCGCTTCTGACTCTGATTCCAGCACAAGCGAAGAGTGCGCTCTTCAAGGGTGAGTTGGTTAAGCTCGAGCTTCTGCTGAAGGACTATAAATGACAAGACATGTTGAGGAATCACCCTGCCGCACGGTCCTTCGAGTCCTCGGAACTCCCGAGCTATTGCCTGTGTGAGCCGTTGCAGCTGTGCCGCCAAAAAATACAATTCGAAGTCAGGCACCGCCAACCCCCCTTCCGCCCGCGATCGCGTCAAGGTGTTCAGTCCAACGCGCCGCCTGCCCGAGCCCCAGATAAAACCTGTGATCAAGGCCCTGAGCGTCCGGAAGACCAAGGTTGGAATCCACACAGGTAAAGTACGGAAGAAGTAAAGCAAGCGCGGCAGCGCCACCATTTTTAAGAGCGCTACCCGTCCCGCAACCGACAAGGGGAGGGCACTCCAAAGGTCTATGTTCCCCCGGAGGCCTCTTATTGCCTTGCCCACGTTACCCTCCAAGAGATCAGACTGTGTGTGGTAAATACGTGTGCCCAAGTAAGGTAGACAATGGGGTTCCCATCTGAAACCTTCTTCCACCGGAGGTTCCCGTCCATCTGGGGCCAATGGGAATAGGCAAGTTTTACTCCAATTGACGCGCAAGCCCGATAGGTCACCAAACCTCTGAAGCAGCGCTCTGGCACTTCGCAGTGACTCGCCCACTCCTGATAAGAACATCAGTAGATCATCAGCATACAGGGAAATATAATGGGTCTCTCCCCGCAGCAACAGCCCCTCGTACGACCTCCCCAGTCGAGCATGTGCGGCCAGCGGCTCAATCGCAAGAGCAAACAACAACGGGGATAAAGAACAGCCCTGCCGGGTGCCCCTCCCCACTGGATACGCCGTCGATATGGTCGGTCCCGTCCTAACCCTGGCGGTAGCAGAGCTATACAACAGCGTGGTCCATTGTATAAACCGGTCCCCCAGGCCAAACTCCCTGAGGACCCAAAACAGATAGGGCCACTCCACGCTATCAAAGGCCTTTTCTATGTCAACCAAAAGCACAGCAGCGCTCGGGGCATTATTGCAGCCTCCCTCCATAACCCTGAGCAGCCGACGTATGCACGTCGCCGTGTTCCTGGTGGGAATGAAGCCCGCCTGGTCCAGATGTACCAGGGCCGTCATATGTTCTAAGAGCCGGGTCGCAAGGATCTTACTGAGAATCTTGTAGTATACCGTAAGCATCGAGAGCGGCCGGTATGCGGAACGTAAGCAGGCATCTCCACCCCTCTCCAACAGCGGTATAATAATCGCCTCTCTGGTAGTTGGAGGAAGCCTACCCAATTCCCATGCTTACTGGTATATCAATCGCAGCCGCGGCGCAGGAGATCGACGTATTTTGCATAAAACTCTACCGGGAGACCATCGGCTCCTGGCGTCTTACGCCGTGCCATGGTTTTAATCACTGCCCTAATTTCACTCAGGGAGATAGCCTCTGCTAACTTGTCTCCCTGTGTCGGGTCCAAGTGGAGGAGCTGGGCTGCCGAAAGGAAATCATGGAGCCCCTCCGGCAGGTCTGGCATCGTGCTCCGATACCGCGAAGTATAGTAGTTAAGGAATTGCTCATTAATCTCCTTCTGGGAATATACTAGGCCCTCGGTCGCCGTGTTCAGAGATAAGATCGGGGTATCCCGGGCCGCCGAGTTCGCTAGTCATGCTAGTAAAGATCTCACCTTGTCCCTCTTTGCGTGAGCCCGCACTAAATACTCCTTATAATCAAGACAGCGTAACCGCTCAACCTGAGTAGCCACCGCCTCATGCGCCTCCGCAGCCGCTCCATGGCCCGCTGCATCAGTATGGCTCATCTTCTCCGCTTGACGTAACTGATCCTCCTCCCGGTCTATATCCCGCAGTAAAGTCTTGCGGGCGCCCGTCGTAGAAGAGATACACACGCCTCTCACCATGGCTTTGAACGCGTCCCATTCATGGGCCCTACTGGACGCTGTGCCCGCATTTTCAGTGAAGTAGTGTTCTATTCTATCTTGGACCTCAGCGCTAAAAACGGGGTCTACCTGAGTCAGAGGATTCAAATGCCATGTGGGGATCACCTGACGCTGCGCCGTCCACCGCACCGCTATCAGATAAGCGTTATGATCCGAGATCGCTCTTGCTAGATATTCACTATGGTAGGACATCCCCTGGGCTTCTGGGGAACAGAGGATACTATCAATTCGCACATGCAGATCATGTGGTACGGAATAAAACGAATAGTCCCTATCAGTCGGATGGTGCGACCGCCAAGTATCAACCAGGCCCCAGGAGGCCGGCCAATCTTTCCTCACCTTCGCTAGACGACATACCGCTGATTGGGCCAACGGAGGGTGCGAACAATCTAAATCCACATCGGTGACAGAGTTGAAATCACCCCCCAAGAACACTGTGCCTGTCAGGAGGGACGCCAGCTTCCCAGACAAATGCGAGAAAAGGCCGGTTGTTCCACATTCGGGGCATACACACTGCACAGGGCCACATCCCTTCCATCCAATCTCCCTTGCACTGCCAAAAACCTTCCCTCTGGATCAATCACTGTAGTCAAAGGTTGGAAAGGAACACCCGCCCATACCCAGATTAAAGCACCATGCGCGTATGCAGAATAAGTAGTATAAAACAATTGGCCCCTCCCTCTACGCTGCAATGCCCGTCCCTCAGCCTGAACAATATGGGTCTCCTGCAAAAAGGCCACCTGAACCCCTCTACGCACCAAATACGCATGGACCTCGTATCGTTTCCTCATGGAGTTCAGCCACCGCACGTTCCAGGTGATGCATTTCAGTTCAAGGCGGGTCCCCATACCTGAATCCACAAAGACACAATTGTCCCCTCTCCCAAGTGGGCAGTGCCCCCAGATCCCAAACAACCCCAATCAAAAAATGCAAAACATCCCCAACTAACCCTCAACCCACCCTTCCGCAGAACAGGCGACAAACCATTGTTACCTATCCAAATCCCAATCCCCACTAACGGGGGGACACCCTGGTAGCAACCAGAGTCTCACAGTTATTGTGAGGTAGAGGAGGTGGCTCTACACCAACCGAGCCGAACAACAATCTCAGCGTCTCTGCATGTCGGTTGGGCCTCGCACACAGCTTCCCCCTCCCCAGGCAGTGTCCAACCGCACATGAGCCCCCCCTTACCATCCCCCTTCTCCCCACCCCGGTCGGAAATCAGGCCACCCGTCATCCTCAACAAAACTATTGCCATAACCCTTGCCAGTCTAACACAATGCTACATATATGCCCCGTTACTGTGTACAGCCCGGAATCCAGCATATTCACTCGTCCATTAGGCCATCAGCAGTTTGTGGGGTAACCTGAGACAAGTGTCCGGAATCCTCTTCGGAGCCCTCTGACACCCCTTCCTCCGACCCCGTGGAGATCCTGAGTCCGCCGGCGAGGCCGTGTTCACAGTCCCTGATATGGCGGAGACCGCCTGCAAAGCTGCCTATCTCTCCAACTGATCGTATGTTCAGTGTGCGTTTCCGGGTGCGACGGTTCCTACGAGGTTTCGGTTGAGTTTCGACCATCTTTTCCCACTTCCCAGCGCCGTCTGTACATGCACGATATGTTTCAAGCCAGTGTAATGCATCTTCCGGTGTGTCAAAAAAGGTCGTGGTCCCATCCACCATCACCTTCAAGCGTGCCGGAAATAGAAGAGAGTACTGCACACCCTCCTCTCGAAGGGCCCTCTTGACTGCCAGAAATGAAAAGCGGCTCCTCTCGACCTCCTGAGAGTAGTCAGGGTAAAGAGAGACTGATGCATTGTCCACTCGATATGGGCCAGATGCCCGGGCATTCCGTAGGATAAGGTCGCGGTCCCTGAAGTGCAGCAGACGTGCAACCACTGGGCAGGGGAGACGACCCAATGCTGGAGATCGGGCAGGCACCCGGTGAGCCCTCTCCAACGTGTAGAGTGAGGTCAGTCCTTCGGGGACAACTACATCGCTCAACCATGTTTCCAGATACAAGACCATATTGTCCCCTTCGATTTTTTCGGGAAGGCCCACTGCTCGTATGTTGTTGCGCCTATTGAGCCCTTCTGCATCTTCGGCTCTCCTTTCCAGCTGCTGCACTCTGCGCAATAGGTCGCCCACCATGGCATCCGTCGCCTTCTGGGCCGGTTCCAGCTCCTCCAGTGCCAGTTCTGCAATTTTGACACGGTAGGCGAGCTTGCCATGATCCGCCCGCAGTAATCTTAGACTCGTCGACACTTGTGCGATATCGTTGCGCAGTGCCTCTTTCGTGTCTGAGATGGCTTCTAGAATCTGTTCCAGCTGTTGTTGTTGCAGCCCTGAGGTTGGACCTCCAGTCGCTCCCTGTTCCTGTCTCTCGAGTGAGTCCTCGGCCACGTCAGGTGGTGTGGCCCCCGGTTTCTGGCGTGGTTTCCCCATAATCCAGACCCAAGGCAGACCTCCAGCACTAAGAGCCAGATCTAGGCACCTCCAGTCGCGTTCTCCAGGTGCAAGGATAGGCGCACCAGTTACCCTCAGCTAGCTCTGCAGTCGTGGATGGTCATCGTCCCTACAGGATGATCCCTCAGTCCGCTGGGTGCAAAGTGCGAGCTAGAGCTGCCAGTCACCGCTGGTCAGGGTCGTGACCCCACCAGTCACCTTCCAGGGTACCTCAGAGTGTGATGTCCTTCTGCTGCACCAGTGTCCCGATCACTGTGGCCGCCGGCTTCCCAGCCAGGGCAATCCTCACCGGGCTGCTACCACCACTTCGACCACTGCCTCTCCAAATTCTGCGCCAGACGTGCCAAGGCCATCCCCGCTGGGGTCCCGCACCCACCTCCAAGCGTATCTGTCAGTCGCAACTCTGTTGATTGAGGTCGGTACCAGAGAAGGTGCCCTATGACATGGGGGAGGGGGGAGGAAGCACCGTCCCCACAGTGCTCACCTCTCCACCGTACTGCTGCTGCTGGCACTCCGGGGCGTCCCCAACACTACCGTCTATCGGCGGCCCGGGCCTCCAATGTCAAGGTTGCAGTAACAGAAAAGGCCGCTTCACTCAGCGTTGCACCGCCGTGGCCCAGGCCCCTCACAAGACAGTCACCCAGGGAGCGAGGGTGCAAGGGGGGATTTTGCCTGTGTGGGTAGGGCTCCTGCAATGGCCACGACGCCGGGGTGTCTCCGCCACCACTCAGCCAGGCCTCCCCGACTTACGGCCGGTTCGCAATGGCCAATCGATTGCCGGCTTCCTGCTAGCGTCGGGAGGGTCCCTGCGACCTCCACCGCCAGACCCCGGTAGTAGGGCGCAAGCCTCCCAGCACTCTTTGTCCTCTGGCGGCACCGATGTTTAGCAGTAGGGGCGGCCATCCACTGCAATGGCGAAATCCGGGCCACTGCGTCGCAGTTCATGTTCCAGCAGACGCCGGTCACGCTATCGGTCCGCTCCCACCAGTAACATCGCTCCCGGCTCAAGCAGCACCCGCGCCTCACTGCGGCGCCGAATTCCGCCACCCCAGGGCCGCCGCTCCCCCCCGACTGCTCGCCAGTCACGCCAGGCCAGGGTTGTAAGGTCTCCTGCAAGATGGCCGGCTCCCTCTGGGCGGAGCAACTACGATCTCCTGCAGAGCGTCCGCCAGAGCCCCCATAATTCAGCAAAGGCAAATGTAGGTGCCTGTCACCTTTGGGGGGCCCCGTTTAGAGCCGCCAACACCGCCAGGGGGGTCTCCAGGACAGGATAATTGACGACGCCGACACGGAGCCCTTCGCTCACGCGTCCATGCCCGGTGGTGCTCAAGCCACGCCCCCGCGTTCTTCCTTGTTAAACCTTAGTGCATCATCCAATGGCAAAAGAAATGGTCCTGGATAAGAAAAAGATCTGAAAGACATCAGAGACATTGACAGTAAAAAAGACAGGACTTTAATTATACTAATATCCAAACATGCTCAGAAAGGGTGGGGTTTACTTATCTTCAAAGTTGCATATTCTTCAAAACTCAATACTAAATATCTATTGGTCCTTGGCTGTGAACATACTTTCAGTTTTTCTTTTGTTTACTTTGCAATGACACGTTTTAAATTTGTGTGCAAAGATCTAAATGACCAATTGTATAACTCAAACAAAAGCAAAGTCTTGCTCATTAATCTAATTAGAAAATATAATTATTTCAATGCTCTGGAAAAATAGGCAATTGCTAGAAATGATTATTATACGTTTTCACTAAAACCCACCTACGGAAATTGGAAAAATATCAAGCAAGAGTCAACTTGAATTTCTACAAGAACTAACTGAGCTTACACATTACGGGGATAACTCAGTGGGTTGCACACAATGAATATGATTTTTTTTAATTTAGCTGCACACTGCTAACCTAATATACCATATAACAGGTGCATAACGGATTTTGCAAACCTAACAGACCCTCCTTTTAGCAGTGGAGGCTAAATTACTTTATTAACGCTATCAGGTAAGGTTCTTTCCAACTCTAAGCAGAAATAAAATTAAAGGCATTGCTACATCAATTTCAAAAGGAAAATAAATCATTCACATTTGCAAGAAAACATGTTTAATACTCGAAAATACCCTCGTCTATTAGCATCATGTCCTGCATCATCATAGGTGAGTCTTTAGCATTCTGTCCTGGTAATTTAGGTGTTTGGATCAGTTTACTCACGAAATAGATGCAACATGCTGGAAGGCAATTGACACATAGGCAACACGTGAGGATGACACTTGCAATGGACACTAAGAGAAGAAGTATCTTCCAACGCCAAGATGATATCAGGTCCCAAAATCACCCTGTCAAGGACCAGGAACCATTGGCCTGATGAATACCGGATGCAAGTCTATGTAACTTCTGGATAGCTGAGTACACATTAGGGGCGTGGTCTGGTATGTAAACACAACAACTACTACCTATAACCCGAGAAGCTTCTCCCCTATCTGCAAAGATGACTTCTAAAACCATCCGATTTTGAAGAGCAACGAGTCTGGTAGCCTGGAGCTCTGCTGTAATGTTAGTGAGAATACCTACTCCAGTGTTAATAACCCCTTCTGCATAACCTGGTAAGGCGGCGAATGCTAAGACTGTTATACACGGGTCCCCAAAAGGGCACTATACCCTTCATGGCATCTGTGAATTGCTGTAAAGTGGTATCTGTCTGATCAATGTCTGCTGTATCAATAACAATAACTCTCCTTACCCAAGACAAGTATACACTTCTCCGTTGTAGCCTGCGGTCCTTGTGATAGTTGGATGGTGCAATATAAACGGGAGGTAAAAAAAAAGAGACATAACACCGGCCAGACCATCCCCTAGGGAGCCATGTATAAGCTTGCGCTCCACAGACAAAGTATACATTGGGGGGCGTGAGCAAAGGCGGGCTACTAGTAGTATTTAATCGATATATGTAATTACAGCGGCTCTGTCTAACTACAGCGGCTCTGTCTCACTAGAATTTTTCCAAAATCTTCGACACAGAAACTAGATGCAGTATCGATCACAGCTATGGGCATGACTGTGTCTCTAGTGATATTTCGTGCATGGAAACATTTAAAGTATCCAGAGATATTAAATCCCTGAAAATCCAACATTTCATCTTGCAGCCATGTGAAATTATCATACAGATTCATGCAAGCATCAGGATGTAAAGTATCCTCTTTTCCATCTGCTCCCGGGGTATAACCCTGGTGTGTTAAAAAAAAAAGAAGATTCAAACCTACCTTGAGTGCTAGGTTCGGACACTTTCCAGGCTTATGCCACTTGGCACCATGGAAAATATCAGATGAAAACTGCTTATGTAGGCTATGTAAATCAGGTCAAGAAGCCATCTTACACCTATTGTGTCTTTGTCCTGAAATGGAAGCGGCAAGAAAAAGCACACTTAAGAAAATGTTTAATGAACGTGGTATAAGGACTTGTAGGCAGGCACTAGTGGCAAGTTTAAATCCAGACGACCTACCAATGAATTCAGCTTTTGTTAAATTTCTGTTTATGGTCCCCAAAAAAATTGGAAGCGTGTGCTTGATTAATTTATGAGTTGTATGAATATGAACCTATTGAACCAACCACAAAACCCAATTTTAAACGATTGATTTTTATATCAGATTGATGAAAATCATTAGAACATATGGACAGTTTTTAGCATTTTATAACTGTAAACGTTTTAACCTGCTTTTTGTAAGATTTTAATTAATCAAACAAATAAAAATAAAATTTGAAAATTTGGTGTGTTACTATATATTTCAGAATTGTCTCATAATCAGACTCTATTATATTCATAGCATCACCATGATGAGGAATATGCACCATGGAAAAAACTGGAACCATGCCTCACAGCCATTTAGTTAGGACAGGGGTAAAGACACCAGTAAATCATTCTTGTGCACACACCCAGCAATTTGTAGCATTAGTCGTATTATGAACTTGAAGAAGCATTTGCAAAAAGGCATTTTCAACATATGTCTGTCTATGTCTTTCCTTATGCGGGGCTAATGTAACAAACAAGTGCTCAGTGGACTGGATGTTGTTCTTGTAAATACCACACCACCCCAAATAGTATGATCATTACAATGAGGAGGAAAATTACCACTACTATCTTACTCCTAGTAGGCCAGCTAGACCAACCTGGATCATTCTGCTCTAGTGGTGGCACCACCAGGGGCTGTTCCTCCCTCATGACTGCACGGCCAAATGGGTACATGGGAAGAGACTTACGAATTGGAGCCACAAGAATGCAACTGACCAGAGGGGCACAAGTCACCCAGCGTCTGTCTAGAGCCTCGCTGGTGGGCTCCTATTGTTAATCAATGACTGTCCTATATAACACTCCCTCGAGGGGGCTGCGTAATCACGGCCCTTGCTGGAAACAAATCCTTCTTCTTTCAGGATAGGTCACCCTCCCTCCTCCAGGGTAAGTACCCTCAACAATCCTGTCCAGTGTCCAGGACAGAGCACCAGTTTAGCTCACCCTACTCTATCACAGGAACCTTAGACACAGTACCTACAACCTGGTCCCAAGTCCTTCCCTAACTCCTAGACTGTCCCTCTGGTGCACTGTCATTCTTCCGGGCGCACAGATTATACCTGGTGACTCGAGGCACTGTTTCGTCAACAAAAAGAGGGTGAAACTTTGGGTCAGATGGGCATTGAGACTCAGATTCATGTGGATCAGAAGTGGGAGAAATAAGGATGGCCCTTATCTCTGGGGGGACCGCAATGAGCAGGGCAGCATCACTATCTTCGTCTGTCTGCGCCCACCTCAACCGGGCATCAGAGAAGGGAACAAAGTGGGCACCCGTTCTCCCTCCTGGTCAGCAATGCTGTCAAGTACCCGCTTGTTGTAGGGAAGTAGGAGAGGAACCTTTTTGTAGTGGGTCCCATGCAGCCAGTGCTTCCGGCCGTCAAGCTTCACCACAGGGCGAGTGGCAAGGAGGACCAACAGTGGCCCTTTCCAACTAGGCTCCAGGCAGCTCTTCCTCTTGAAATTTTTCACAAGGACATAGTCGCCGGGCTGTAGCTGATGCTACTCTGGTACCAACCGCAGTGTCTCCTGTATCTGTTGATGAAGAGAATGAAGATCTTTAGTCAATTCATACAAGCAATCCACAAGTAAAGGGTACTCTATCACAGAAGCGGCCGCCAAATTTTGGAATGCATAAAAACACTCATCAGCCCCTACATCCCTAATAGAACACTTCGGCCTTCTTTGAAAAATCTTCTGGCTGTCCCCAGATTTAAAAAATCTAGATGGGGTGGCCGAGCTTTCTCTACCATTGCCCCAAAACTATGGAATAGTCTTCCTCCTTAACAGTCTAGCCAACCCTCTCTGTCGATTTTCCGGGAGCACTTGAAGACTTGGCTCTTTTCTTAGGCTTACTAAACCTACCTCCTGCCTTATCTGCCCTCTATTTATCTGCCTATATTTCTGTGTAGCTATGCGCCTTGATGCCCAATTTTGCGCAATATAAGTCTTATTCCATTCTATCTCGGAAAAGCATTTGTGCCTTGGAACGTCCCAGATATTATCAGGGCGGCCAAAGACCACCTCATATGGGGACAACCCTGTCCTAGAGTGTGCGGTCGCCCTGGTAGATAACAAAGCCAAAGGTAGCGCATCTGGCCATCACAATCCTGTGCTTTCTTGTATCTTTGCTAACTTCAGTTTGAGAGTACCATTGTACTTATCAAAAAGATCCGCTGGCTGGGGTGGTTAGCAGCGTGGAACTTCTGCTTGATGTGTAACCCTTCGCACACCAACTGGATCACTTTTGAGTTTAAATTACTTCCGTTGTCACTTTAGATCGAAGGTGGCAATCCATAGCGCGAGAAGTACTCTTTTGCGAGTGCTTTCGCCGTTGCCATAGCCAGCCATGGCTGGTAGTAGGTGTAACTGCAGGGCGGTGATGTAGGGGGGGGAGGGGCAGGGTGGGGGGTTGTAATGTATGGATTACGGACTATAACAGGTAAGTAAACATATAAATAAATAAAACGAATTTCGTTGTGTGCACTGCATCGCATTTGGTGATGTAGTGCACACAACGAAACCGGTACCAACAGACCAAAAAACAACTCAATATCAACTAACGTCATCACTGGGGAGGAGGCCGCCTCAGTAAATTCTTTATAGTATGCAGTCAGGTTTTTCCGAGGGTCCGCCAACTGACCTTTTAGGGATAATACCTCACTCCTCTTCCATTGAGTGTATAGCCACTGTTCTGGAAAACAGGCTTCCACCCGTGGGCGAGAAACAATATCATGGTCATCTTGCAACTCTGGTATTTCAGGGTGGTAAATAGGATGAACTTCCCTCATGGGAAACTGCGCCACTGTCGTCAGAACCTTCTGAAGCAATCTACCCCAATAACCCACTAATATTGTCACATTACTGAAAACCTGATTGAGGGCCATATCTGTTGTAAATACCTTGTCCCGAATGTCATAGATGATCTGCAGTGCAATACCCTTGAAACACTGTTCCCACACTCCTATCAGCATAGCTGATGAGCATGCTGCTGTATAAACAGCTCATAATCTTTCATCACACTCCACACATCCTCCACGCTATAAATCAGATTCCGAGCCCACTGCGAGGCCTGGTCAGCCGCCATTTTCTTTTCCTCATCACCCGCAGCAGAGTGCACCAAAACTTTGTCCATGCATTCACATGCTGCTGACCAATCCGCTTCATGGCGTCTCGGCATTTTGTAAAACCTGAGGTAACACACTCTAAGGGGAAAGAGCAAATGAAGAAACAGGAACCATTGCAAACAAAGACTATGTTGCAGGAGTAAGAGAAGGTGTAACCACAGATGCAAAGCCGAGAGACGAGATGGGAGAAGCAAAGGCTCCCGCCCCTGGACCTTGCGAAAGTGTGGAAGGGGCCGTCCAGGTCGGGCCGAAGCCGCAGGGCTGGAAACAGAATGACTAGGAATGGCAGAACCAGAGGCTGGAGACTGAGATGACTGAGATGTTGGGATTATAGGGTATATCCGTTCAGGGGCATAAGCAGGTGGGGGTGGAGGATCTAATAACTCCTCAACAAAATCATCACCTTTTTCTCTAGCAACATAACACCTATCACTTTGCAATCAAAACTTCCTATCTGCACACTCTATGCCTTTCTCTATCTTTTCTCTATCATAAGCTATTGCTTTCTGCATTATTGTTTGCTTTTGTCCCCTCCCAGCTTACTTTTCTGCTCACATTCGCTGCTGCTTGGCTTCCTTCTGCCATACCCTCAGAGAATCGAACATCAACTGCCTGCTCCTCTTCGCGAACAATTTTTCCTGCAAGTAATTCACCTTTTATTCATCAAATGTGCTAGTAAGAGGCCACTGTAAATCAGCATTGTCCCTTGTATATTTATTTCACAGCGTGCTAAACATAATAGGGCCAATGACGTGCTTGAAGTATACGTCAACATTTGGGGTACCTTCTGGAGGCGCAGGCTGCCTCTCTTCTAATCAAGCCTCAGTGGAACAACACCGACATTCAAAGCACCCTAGCTTACTTAAACAAGGCATCTTAATATAAGACACATGCACTGCCCCCAACGGACAAATATAACACCAGCCAGCAAAAATGATCCAAAGCCAAACCAAAACAGCCCAAGAATCACACCCCCAGTCCGCAGACTGCACCAAGACAAGAAGACAGGCTCTAGCCCCAGACCTTTTCAAGACTAAGTCAAATTTCCAGTTGGCCTGGCAGATTGTTCGCAAACAGCCCCAGACCTTTTCAAGAATAAGCTGATTTATCAGTTAGCCCAGTAGATTGTTCGCAAACACTCTGCGTCTTTTTAAGGGTCCACAAACCCACCAAGTTCAAACCAAGACAGTCCAGAGACTGTACCAGACACAACCCATAGGCTCTTGCCGTTTAACCATGGGGCCACATTTTTCCAAGAATCAAATAACTCACCTGGCGCACTCAGTGCTCTCCATGCCACTGGAATCAAGCTATCTAGGCTGATGAGGGCCGAAAGCCCTAAACTGGTCCTTGGATGCTTGTTTCCAGTTCAGGGAGGACCTGGCTTGGCAGTTCGGGCTGGACTGTTCCCATGGGGCACAGGGTCAAAACTGATTTGCATATGGCTGGGTTCAAACTAGAATGGCATGGTGAGCAAAAAAACGATGAATTTAGGCCCAGATCTCTGTACTGGGGTGAATGTATGACATTGTACTGCATTCTGTCCATCAACTGTTGTTTTTGCACTCAGGTCGAACAAGGGTATTCTCCACTGCCGGCTCTTCGGACCAAACGGTCAAATCCAGGGTTCGCCTTCTCAGGACCTCAGCCGGTGACCACTAGACGAGGAGCTGCCTATCAGAAGGGCGGCGCTGTCAAGAGAACTGGGCTCTTATCACGAGGGGATCGCTGATCCGCCTGCCCACCGGACGCAGGCCCGACCCCACAACCCGATTACAGGCAAGTCGGGTCACCTTGCAATGTCCCTATTTGGGCACCAACTGAAAGAGGTGAACTAGAAAGCGTCACCGGGTTATCTACAACCACTTAATCGCCTTCCAAACAAATGAAGAGTCGGTTAGACAGTAGAGAATACAAACAGTAATTTATTAGTAATATTCTGCAGAGGAGTCCAATCTGACCTGCACCCTAAGATGTCTGCTGAGGAACTGACCCCCCAACAGTCTGTAACGCATAATCATTCCTCCAAGATCCCCCAACCACGCCCACAGTGGAAAGTTACCGGCTCAGGCCGAACATGGACAAAGAGGTCACAGAAGGATGGTCTACCACCTACTGGATGGGTACATGCTATCACTGCATGTATCCAGCACATATCTTCTTCTACCCATACTAAAGGACATGCGCTGGATCAAATTTGGACCCACAACCTTACCTTATCTGTAACTTCTATCTCCCCCTGTATATGGTCAGATCATCATCTGATTGAATTTACGGTTACCTTAACCGTCAGGATCAAGCCCCCTATAGTGCCTGGTGGCTTGACCAGAAAGTGGCGAACCATCGATAAAAATAACTTTATTAATACTCTAGCCTGCTCTGCCCCTACTCTTAACCCCGATGTCAACTCTATGGAACTGGTCATCTCAGACTGGTTACGGTCGGCCAGTGACATACACGCCCCTCTAACTAAATTCTCCAGGGCCAGACATTCTGATGCCCATAAGGGGTTTACTAGCGATCTAAAGAACCAAAAACTCATGCGCCGTCAAGTTGAGAGGAAATGGAGGCGTCACTACCTAAGTGCAGACAGGCAGCAATACCTGCTCGCACGTAACGATTATAAAAAGTCAACCCTAACAGCCAAAGCCGCCTTCTTCTATGCAAAAATCTTGAATGCCCAAAATAAATCAAAGGAGATCTTTCGCATTGTGAACGACCTGAGCTGCGATGAGAGAATCTTGCCCACCCTAGCTCCAACGCAAGAACTGTGTGACTCCCTGAATAACTTTTTTCTAGATAAAATTGCTAATATAAAGGCAAGTATTTCACCCACGGCCAAGAGGGACTCAATGGACGACATATCCAGAAATCCTTCTCGCCTGAGTCACTTGTCAGGTATCGGTCCCGACACACTACCACACCTCCTGACCCGTGTCAAATCTGGCTCCCCCAGCGATCATTGCCCTCCCCCAGTCCTAAGAGAAGTCTTCTCTGCACTACCCCATACTATTCTCCCTTTTCTGAATGATTCCCTTAGTACAGGGGCGGTACCCTCCGCCTTTAAAAATGCCACGGTTATCCCATTGTTAAAAAAACCTGGGGCCGATCCCTTAAGTCCCGCCAACTACAACCCCATTTCCCTTTTACCCTACCTAGCTAAGATCATGGAGACTCATGTGGCCAGATGCCTTTCTAATTTCATAGAACAATCCAACTACCTGGAGCCTAACCAAGCTGGTTTCCGACCCGCACACTCAACAGAATCAGTCATCCTTGCGGTTCTGGACACACTAAGAGCCAATGCGGATAAGGGGGCCTCCCAGGCGCTGGTCCTTCTGGACTTGTCAGCGGTGTTCGACACGGTGGATCATAACATCTTAATGAACCGTGCCGAACAGGCAGGTATTTAAGGCCCTGCCTATAACTGGGTTAAGTCCTTCCTTACAGGTAGAACCCAAGCACTATGCTGTGGCGCATTTACGGCCCCCAAAGTATCCATATCGTGTGGGGTCCCACAGGGTTCTTCCCTATCCCCTCTGTTGTTTAACCTGTACCTTAGGCCTCTGCTCCACTCACTAAAGGACAGAAAGGTCACTGTCTTTAACTATGCCGACGATCTCCAGCTGATTTTTCACTTGGATTCCCCTGACTCGGCCACGGAATTCAAAACCACTATGCTCTTTATCCAACACTGGATGAACCTCAACCATCTAAAACTTAACCCTGGCAAGACCGAATTAGTACTACCAGGGAAAAGTGCCATCAGCTGGGGCCCACATTTCTGGCCTAGGGACTTTGTTTTATTTATTTATTTTTAATATTTATAAAGCGCTTCTTATACCCGTGGGCGTCAAGGCGCTAAAACCAATATTAACTATGGAAATGTGAGGGCATGGGTTGAATAGAGCAGATATGACAGTATGGAAAAGAGATTACTGAGAGAACAGCCAAGTTTTCAAGAGTTTGCGGAACTGAAGCAGTGTAACACTTTGTCTGATATTGAGAGGCAAGGTGTTCCAGAGTCTGGGGGCCGCCACCAAAAAGCGTCGGTCACCCCAGGAGACTGTTTTGGTGCGAGGGACAACCATTTGGCTGAGAATGGCTGATCGTAGAACTCTTGTGGGTTTGTAGGGCTGTAGTTGGTCTCTTAGAAAATGTGGTCCTTGATTATTGATTGATTTGAAGACTATGCAGAGTGCTTTGAAATGAATTCTTTTTTGTACAGTCAGCCAATGAAGATCTTTTATGTTTTTGGAGATGGGTTCAAACTTTGTTTTGCCGGTGAGGAGACGAGCTGCTGCGTTTTGTATAGTTTGAAGTTTAGCAATTACTCTGATTTGAGCATTGAGGAATAAACCATTACAGTAATCGAGGGATGAGAGGACAAGGGCAGAAACCAGTGTCTTCATGGCAGAGTCAGGAAGAAAAGGGCGTATTTTGCGGATCATTTTTAATTTCAGGTGAGCTGTGGATACTGTTTTGTTAGCATGGTTCATGAAATTAAGTCCATCATCAAAGGTGACACCCAGGTTCCTGACCTTCGAGGTCGGCGTAGGAGGAGTACCGAAGGTCTCTGGCCACCAACAGGTGGACCAGGCTGGGGAGAGTGGACCAAAGATGAGTACCTCAGTTTTTTCTGAATTCAGCTTTAAGCAATTTGTCGCCATCCAATCTCCTATGTCTAGGAGCCCTTTCTTAAATTTTTCAGCTACTTGCTCTCCGTCGCCTTTAATCGCCAACACTAGTTGGGTGTCGTCGGCGTACGAGGTAAGGCTCATCCCCTTTGCTTTGATGGTCTTAGCTAGGTCCGACACATAGATGTTAAAAAGTGTCGGACTAAGGGATGAGCCTTGAGGAACTCCGCAGGGGGCAGAGAGTTGAGCTGATTGAAAGGGTCCCAGAATGACAGCCTGCGTTCTTTTGGCAAGGAAGGAAGCTATTAGGTTTTTGGCATTGTGGCAGATGCCAAGTCCTTGGACACGGTCGACCAAGGTGTTGTGGTCGACCGTGTCGAAAGCCGCTGATAAATCTAGCAGAACCAGAATGGCAGTGCCGCCCTGGTCCCTGATGACCCTGATATCATCAGCGGCTTTAATCAAGGCTGTCTCGGTCCCGTGATGTTTTCGGAACCCAAACTGCGTGTTGTCGAGAAGCTGATGTTCTTCAATAAACTCAGAAATCTGGGTATTCATGATTTTTTCAATCGTCTTTGCGATGAAGGGTAAACTGGCAATTGGTCGATAATTTTTTAACTCACTTTTGTCCAGTGAGGGTTTTTTTAGTAGAGGTTTTAGTAAAGTGTTTTTGAGAGGATCCGGATAATTACCTGACAGCAGTATTAAATTGCAGACCTGTGTGAGTGCCGGTATGATGACATCCATGACTGGTCTGAGTACAGAAAGAGGGCAAGGGTCCAGGGGTGAACCTGATTTGATGGTCGATAGTGTATTTTTTATTTGGTCCTGGGTGACTGGTTGGAAGCAAGGGAAGGTATTAGCTAGAGGGGGGGTGGTGGATGAGATTAAACCCAGAGGTGATTTGGAAGAGAATGCTTGGTAGATGTCATCTACTTTAGTGTAGAAAAAAGAGGCAAGAGAGTCACACAAAAATTGTGACGGGGGGGGAGTGAGGTCTGGGGAATTGCCTGATAATGCTTTGGTGATTAAAAATAATTGTTTGCTGGAGTTCTTGGCTTTCTCAATTTGATCACTGTAGTATTCTCTTTTTGCTTCCGCTATCATGTTTTTGTATAGTGCTAAGGATTTCTTATAGGCAGACTTACTACTAGCATCGTAGTCTTTTCTCCAAGTTCTTTCCTTGCTACGGTTTATCTGTTTCTGTGTCCTTAGTTTATCATTATACCAAGGTGCGGTGGGTTTAGCTCTGTTACTAGAGTGTTCCTTGGAAGGGGCTGATTGGAGTGTTGCCTGGCCAATCCAGTCGTATAATTGCTGGAGCGCTAAATTGGGATCTGAAGCTAACACTGGGTGGGTTTGTTCCAGTATGAGCTTTAAATCTTCTAAATTTGGACCTTCTCCCATCCCTTCTCCCATCCCTTCGCCCTCTGTGAAAAGCCTAGGGGTTACTATAAACTCCGACCTCTCTCTCAGACGTCAAGTGGGTTCAGTGGTATGCACCATTCTCTACCAATTGAGGAAAATCAGAAAGATTTCTCACCTACTGACCCACGCAGCCCTCGTGCAGGTGGTACTGGCACTGGTCCAGTCCCGCCTTGACTTGTCAAATGCCCTTTATATAGGCCTGCCACTATATCTGCTTAACCGGGTCCAAATAGTACAGAATCAAGCGGCAAGGCTTATCTATAAACAACCGAGATGGCAATCAGCCCGGCCATGAATGCAAAAACTACTCTGGTTGTCGACGGAGCAACAGGCCGCTTTCAAAGCTAGCTGCCTTGCTTTCAAGGCGCTGCACTGCAAAAGCCCTAAGTTCATCAATGACATGATCATAAAGCACGTCCCCAATCGCAACCTCCGCTCCTCCCACCTACACCTACTGTCCACCCCAGCCATCAAACTCAAGAGACAGGAGCAGCAATAATCTAACCGTCCTGACCCGTGCAGAAGCGGTCGCTCCCCTCACTCCCTCTCCTCCTGGGTATCGTAGCGCTTTACCTCTGCTGGTTGTGCTTTGTGCCTTAAAATTGTTTGTGCTGTGCTTTTAAATATCGTAGCGCTTTACCTCTGCTGGTTGTGCTTTTAAATATCGTAGCGCTTTACCTCTGCTGGTTGTGCTTTTAACCCTTTCGATGCTCATGACGAGCTCAGCTCGTCATGATGCACAGTTGAGCTGTGCTGATGACGAGCTGAGCTCGTCATGACACCAGCAAAATGGCAATTTTCAGCACGGGGGGGGGGGGAAACGCCTAGCAGCCAAGGTGTTAAATATCGTAGCGCTTTACCTCTGCTGGTTGTGCTTTTAAATATCGTAGCGCTATACCACTGCTGTTTGGACTTTAATATTACCCATAGCGCTCCATTGCTCGCACAGCTGTTACACTTTGGGCCCCAATCTCACACTGCTTCGCTTTGTTATTATTGCTGCCATTTTGTTGTTGTGCCATCCCAGCCCGTCCCTCCACCACGCTCCCGCCTCCCAGCTGCCCCTCCCACCCACTGATAGTACAGACTGACCCCGTCCTCTTGGAGAGCTGTGACCGTCCTGACCCGTGCAGAAGCGGTCGCTCCCCTCACTCCCTCTCCTCCTGGGTATCGTAGCGCTTTACCTCTGCTAGTTGTGCTTTGTGCCTTAAAATTGTTCGTGCTGTGCTTTTAAATATCGTAGCGCTTTACCTCTGCTGGTTGTGCTTTTAAATATCGTAGCGCTTTACCTCTGCTGGTTGTGCTTTTAAATATCGTTGCGCTTTACCTCTGCTGGTTGTGCTTTTAAATATCGTAGCGCTATACCACTGCTGTTTGGACTTTAATATTACCCATAGCGCTCCATTGCTCGCACAGCTGTTAAGCTTTGGGCCCCAATCTCACCCTGCTTCGCTTATTATTATTGCTGCCATTTTGTTGTTGTGCCGTCCCAGCCCATCCCTCCACCAGGCTCCCGCCTCCCAGCTGCCCCTCCCACCCACTGATAGTACAGACTGACCCCGTCCTCGTGGAGAGCTGTGACAGTCCTGACCCGTGCAGAAGCGGCCGCTCCCCTCACTCCCTCTCCTCCTGGGTATCGTAGCGCTTTACCTCTGCTGGTTGTGCTTTGTGCCTTAAAATTGTTCGTGCTGTGCTTTTAAATATCGTAGCGCTTTACCTCTGCTGGTTGTGCTTTTAAATATCGTAGCGCTTTACCTCTGCTGGTTGTGCTTTTAAATATCGTAGCGCTATACCACTGCTGTTTGGACTTTAATATTACCCATAGCGCTCCATTGCTCTCACAGCTGTTACACTTTGGGCCCCAATCTCACCCTGCTTCGCTTTGTTATTATTGCTGCCATTTTGTTGTTGTGCCGTCCCAGCCCGTCCCTCCACCACGCTCCCGCCTCCCAGCTGCCCCTCCCACGCTCGGCCCCCCCACTATCCACTTAGGTCAGAACAGCTGACGCGCAGCGTTCACGCGCTGCGGACGCGCCCCTTGCGCGCCGAAGGAGCGCCAAAGGTAAGCCCGTCTACGCCCGTCCGCGCCTGGACCGCCTCCTGCGCCAAATCCCCTGGTCCCCGCAAAATCCACTCCTCCCGCATTACGTACGATGTCTCTACCCTCTCAGCACTTAACCCCGGCCGACTCCCTAACTGCTACCAAGCCGCCCCAGGTCACACCCATGGACCCTTCACCTGCCACTCCTGCAAGTTCGACTGCATCAGGACCCACACCAAGTCCACAAACTCCAAACAGAGCTCCAACACCAACCACCTGAAGTGCATCCTGCTCAACACCCGCTCGGTCCACTGTCACGCCACTGAACTCTGGAACTTACTCAACACTACATCGCCCGACGTCGCCTTTCTTACAGAAACCTGGATGAACGCCTCATCAACGCCCGACATCGCAATAGCCATCCCTGACGGCTACAAGATTATCCGTAAGGACCGCACCAACCAAACGGGAGGAGGCATCGCCATTGTTCATAAGAACACCATTCGCATCACGACCAGTTCCGATGATCACCTCGCAGCTGCCGAACACCTTCACTTCCAGATCCACACCGACCCCAAGACCACACTCAGAGGCACCCTCATCTACAGGCCACCAGGACCCCGCACACAATTCTGCGATGACATCACTGACTTCACCAGCCCACACGCCCTTCCCTCCAAGGACTACATTCTACTAGGCGACCTCAACTTCCACCTGGAAAAGAACAACGACAGCAACACCACCACCCTTTTGGACAACCTCACAAATCTTGGACTCAAACAACTTGTTGACACCCCCACCCACTGTTCCGGGCACACGCTCGACCCAATCTTCACCTCCAGCAAGTACATCTCCTTCAATCACACCACAGCTCTCCATTGGACAGACCACAGCTGCGTTCACTTCAACTACAAAAAGACTACGACCCACAACCTCCCACAACAAATTCCCCGCAGAAACTGGAACAAAATCACCACCGACCAGCTCTTCACATCGCTCCACCAAAACCCTCCTGCCAATTCATCAGACCCAAACCAAGCAGCCACCAATCTCGCACAATGGATCACCCGCAGCGCTGACGAATTAGCACCCCTGAAAAAGAATCCAACCAAGCAAGGTAACAAAAAAGCCCCCTGGTTCAATGATGAACTTAAGAAATCCAAGAAGATCTGCCGCACCCTCGAGAAAGCCTGGAGAAAAAACCCAACCACTGAAAACCTAGCCACCTTCAAGAATGCCACCCGCAAACACCACCAACTGATCGGATCCACCAAGAAAGCAACTTTCAAGGATCGGCTTGACAATAACGCCCACAGCAGCAAGGAACTATTCAACATCGTCAAAGAATTCACCAACCCCACAGCCGGCACCAACGACATCACTCTCTCCCAAGACCTCTGCGACTCCCTAGCCTCATTCTTCCACATTAAAATCGCTGACATACATAACAGCTTCGAAAACCAGTCCGGAGACTAGTACCCCCCCACCCACCTCCGAACTAAACCCCCCCCCCCAACAACCTCTGCGCCTGGAACCCAGTCACCACTGAAGACACCATCCGCCTGATGAACTCCATCCATTCAGGATCGCCAACCAACCCATGTGCCCACAACATTTTCAACAAAGCAGACTCCATTATCGCACCCCATCTTCGAGACGTCATCAACTGCTGGAAACACGCCGAACTCAGCGCTAAGCATGGGCGGAAAATCCGTTTCGCTCGCGGATTTTGCGGATTTTCGGGAAATTCGCAATCCGCGAGATTCGCCAATCTCCCGCAAAATCCACAAATCCGCGAGCAGCGGATTTTGCTCGCACTGCTCGCACCGTTCGCGTGAGTTCGCGGCTTCCCAGTACAACTTCGCGCCCCGCGAATAAGTGCTAAATTGCAGAAATACGATCTTAGCAAAACTGAAACTACTTACCAGGTTCAAAAGTTCAGGCTCATCATTAGTAGCCATTTCCTGTAGTGCTTCCTGAGGGGCCCCTCCAGAGTTCAGTTGCCAGTTGCAACTATTATGTGACCCTGCTCTGAACCTCAGAATAGTTACACATATGCCACAAAGGTCCTGAATTACAGCTAAGGGAGACAAGCAGGAGCCAGGCTGGAAGTTAAAATCCATTAATCAGCCCCTAATTCATTATTGTCAGTTGGGGCAGGGCAGGTGTTGTAACTAATTTTGCAACAATGAAAGCACTTAGCAAGTGCAAAAGATCACTAATCAGGGCGCACTAAGGAAGCAGGTGCCAGCTAAAAAAATATTCTGTGACACATTAATCAGCCCCAAATTAATTCAGGTCACTTGAGGCAGGGAAGGTGTGCTTTGCTTTGCCGAAAATAATGTACACTGGACAACCAGAGGGTGTGGTGATGAAACAGAGGGTGGCATGGGTGGGCCAGAGGGTGGCATGAGTAGTCAGAAAATGGCAGTGGTGACAGAGAGTGGCAGTGATGAAGAAGAGTGTCCCAAACAGGCTGGACACGTAGAAACAACAAGTTCGCAAAACTTGCGACCCGACAGGTAAGTTTGCAAATTGCGAAATTGTAAAAACCCTCGCGAACTGGCAGAAACACGGGCGAACACAAAAAAAAAAAAAATCCGCAAATTCGCGGGAATTCGCGGATTTTGCGGATTGCGAATTCGCAAATCCGCAAAATTCGCGAACGCGAGATTCACAAAATTCGCCCATGCTTACTCAGCGCCCTCTTGAAGAAACCCACAGCAGACCCCACTGAACTTAAGAACTACCGCCCCATCTCGCTCCTCCCATTCCCTGCCAAAGTCATTGAGAAAGCCGTCAACAGTCAGCTCGCCGCCTTCCTCGAATCGACAAATCTCTCGACCCATCACAATCCGGGTTCCGAGCCAAGCACAGCACCGAGATCGCCCTCATCGCAGCAACAGACGACATTCGAACACTACTAGACAACGGAGAAACAACTGCCCTCATCCTACCTGACCTCTCCGCAGCTTTCGACACAGTCTGTCATAGCACCCTTATAAAACGCCTCAGCAACGCCGGAATACAGGGAAAAGCATTGGACTGGATCATCTCGTTCCTCGCGGGAAGAACCCAAAGAGTCCGCCTCCCCCCTTTCAGATCAGAGTCCACCGAAGTCATCTGCGGCGTACCACAAGGTTCATCACTCAGTCCCACCCTCTTCAACGTCTACATGAGTCCCCTCGCATCAGTCGAGCGCCAACACAACCTCAACATCATCTCGTACGCAGACGATACCCAGCTGATCCTCTCCCTCACCAAAGACCCAAACACCGCCAAAACCACCCTACACGAAGGGATGAAAGAAGTAGCCGAGTGGTTGAAGAACAGCCGTCTAAAACTGAACTCTGACAAAACGGAAGTCCTCATCTTAGCATCATCCCCCTCCGCTTGGGATGACTCATGGTGGCCACCGGCCCAGGGAAACGCTCCCACACCTACGGACCACGCACGTAACCTGGACTTCATCCTGGACTCCTCCCTCTCAATGACCAGCCAAGTCAACGCCATCTCATCATCATGCTTCAACATCCTACGTATGCTCAAAAAATCTTCCGTTGGATCCCCACCGAAACAAGAAAGACGGTCACCCACGCACTGGTCACAAGCCGACTGGATTACGGAAACACCCTTTACGCCGGAACCGCAGCCAAACTACAGAAAAAACTCCAACGCATCCAAAACGCCTCAGCCAGACTCATTCTAGACGTCCCCCGCCAAGCTCACATTTCCGGTCACCTGAAAGACCTCCACTGGCTCCCCGTCAACAAGAGAATAACGTTCCGTCTCCTCACCCACGCACACAAAGCCCTCTACGACCTAAGACCCGAATGCCTCAACACGCGCCTGTCCTTTTACACCCCCACCCGCCAACTTCGATCGTCCAATCAAGCCCTCGCCGCAATTCCACGCATCCACAGATCCACCATGGGGGGGAAGATCCTTCTCCTACTTAGCGGCCAAAACCTGGAATTCTCTCGCCACCCACCTCCGCCTTACTCAGAAACACCTCTCCTTCAGAAAACAACTAAAAACCTGGATATTCGATAAGTAAGTACCCCCTCCCTCAAGCGCCTTGAGACCCTCTGGGTGAGTAGTGCGCTATATAAATGATGAACATGAACTTGAACTTGTTCAGAAAGACCCTGAAAACCTGGCTGTTTAAACAAGCATACTAACTACCTGCACGCCACACAATCATTCAGCATCAGCGCCATGAAACCTTTGGTGACGGTGCGCTTTACAAGCTTCTGTTAACATAACATAACATAACACTGCCTCAAGGTTGCCGCTCTGGGGCTCAGCGTCTCCTAACGTGGGAACAGAGTTACACACAAGGATAGGTATGCGAGGGAAGAATGACCTATTCATTAGTAAGACAGAATCCAACCTTGGGCAGCTAAGGAAAATAATAACTAAACATGGGGTTCTGCTGAGGCAAGCAATACGAATAATGAGGCCTAGTTCAGACACTGCCTAATAGGGATTATGAATACAAAACAGAGTCACACTGGCTAACTGAAGTTGCACATTACGGGGATAACTCAGGTGGTTGCACACAATGAATATGAATGGTTTCTAATTTAACCGCACACTGCTAACTTAATATAGCATATAACAGGTGCCTAACGATAATGGAATTTGCAAATCTAACAATTTCTGCAGGGCTTTTGAGAAAAAAGGTAGTAATGATATTTGCCTATAGTTTGAAGCCACCAAGGGGTCGGCTGAAGGATTCTTTAGCAGAGGGAGAATTTTTGCATTTTTCCTTCTGCCTGGCACCTGCCCCTTTTCCAGCGAGGCATCGCGGATCAAATTGGCAGCAGGGTTGATGATCCCTGCAACAGATGCCAATACTCTGCTGGACATGGATTGGTGGGAGAACTTCAGGGCTTTCATTATCTCCAAAGATTTTTCTTGGGGAATTGGTGGAAAATGCTGTGAAAAGGCCCTGTCACAGGGGGCCGGGAGAGGAAGACCCTGTGTTCCAATCCTTAACCAATCGAGGGAGTCTCAAATAAGTCTTGGATGGTCTTTATTTTATCATAAAAATAGGAGGTGAGTCAGCTAGTTCATTCACTGGTTTGAGTGAAAAGACTGTCCGCAACACTCAGGGATGTAACTCTGTTATTATGTTAAAAATGTCTTTACTTTTGTTCCCTGCAGACTAATTTTTCGTGCAAAAGAAAGGTTTCTTTACCTCAAGAATTTTATAATGAAGGGCTTGGAGGGTTTGTTTGTAGGTGCTTTTATCTGTGAGGTTGAAATTTTTCCACCATGCCCTCTCCAGGCGTTTACAGGCATTCTTGCTCTTTCTGAGGGCTTCTGTAAACCATGGGGCTGAGGCTCTGGCGGAAATATCTACATGCACAGTAGGAGGAGCGATCTTCCAGGAGCAAAGCTGGAGCCAGTTCTCCAAAAGTACATCGTTCTCAAGGTTGCCACTAAGGGGAATCAGATGATACCTAAGTGCATCCATCAGTGCTTCTGGAGTAATCTGGTGGAAGGTTCTAAAACTACTACGGCAAACCCTCCCATAAGAACGAGGGTAATTAAGCTCCTTGCAAACTCTAAAGCCCAAGAGACAATGGTCAGACCACACTAGTGGAAGCAGCACATCTGTTTCAATCTGTACATTGGGAAAAATATGATACAGAATGTGTCCCTTATCGTGGGTGGGGTGATGGACATACGGGAGCAGGTTGAAGATGGCCATTGGACTCCTGCATCGCAGGGTTGTCCATGTCAATATTGAAATCATCTAATAGCAGGAAATGCTTTTATTTGGAGATGAAAGTGGAAATTACATCACTGATAGCTTCAAGGAACTTTGCCGAGGGGCCCGGGGGCCTGTAAATTAAAATTCCCACCAAGGATTGATGAGCAGACACTACAAGGCGAAAACCGAGGCCTTCTGCCCCAGCTAACTCATCTATGGGTGCTATGGAGCAGGAGAAGATTAAAAAAAAAAATAGCTGCGACGCCCCTGCCTATACCCGTTTCCCTGTCCCTCCTTATAATCTGGGAACCGGGGTGGATAGCACTCGCAATAAGGGGGTTTGAGCCATAATTGAGCCATGTTTCTGTTAGAAACAGTTTATCAGGATTAGAATCCGCCAACAAATCATAGAAACACAGATCATGTTTTTTTTAAGGAGCGTGTGTTGAGGAGAAGGGCTTTTAGATGCCCATCCTCCAAATGCTGTGGACCTAAATGACGTCCCGGGGTACTCTCAACTTTCGTCCCCAGGTTGGTCTTGCTGTTAGAAATGGAGGCCGCCCAGTTGCAATGCATGCACATGGAAATATTACCATCAGAGTTCAAAGCTAAGTGGGAGCGGCAGCTCACACACTTACCAATGTCGACTAGCATTGCTCTACTGTAACTTAGGCGCTTCCCATGATTTTCAGGAGAACTGGCAGCATGACCGGCCCGGCAGATCTGAAATAAATCACGGCATTTGTAAAGCACGCTACTCACCCGGGAGGGTCTCAAGGCGCTGGGGGACTGGTAAGTTACTGCTCGAACAGCCAGGTCTTGAGCTGCTTCCTGAAGGAGAGATGGTCTTGGGTTCGCCGAAGGTGCGTGGGGAGGGAGTTCCAAGTCTTGGCTGCCAGGTAGGAGAAGGATCTTCCTCCGGCGGTGGCTCTGCGGATGCGTGGTACGGTGGCGAGTGCGTGGCTGGTCGATCGTAGCTGGCGGGTGGGCGTGTAGAAGGTCATGCGGTTGTTGAGGTACTTGGGGCCCAGGTTGTGGAGAGCCTTGTGTGCGTGGGTTAGGAGTCTGAACGTGATTATCTTGCTGACGGGGAGCCAGTGCAGGTCTCTCAGGTGTCCAGTGATGTGGCTGTGTCGGGGGGATGTCGAGGATGAGTCCTGCCGAGGCGTTCTGGATGCGTTGGAGTCTTTTTTGAAGTTTGGCTGTGGTTCCGGCGTAGAGGGTGTTCCCGTAGTCTAGTCGGCTGGTGACGAGTGCCTGGGTGACGGTCTTCCTGGTTTCCGTGGGGATCCATCTGAAGATCTTGCGGAGCATGCGCAGGGTGTTGAAGCACGAGGATGAGACGGGGTTGACTTGTCTGGTCATTGACAGGGAGGAGTCCAGGATGAAGCCCAGGTTTTGTGCGTGGTCCGTTGGTTTGGGAGGGGTGCCCAGGGCCGGGGGCCACCAGGAGTCGTCCCAGGCGGAGGGTGATGATCCCAGGATGAGGACTTCCGTCTTGTCTGAGTTTAGTTTAAGGCGGCTGTTTCTCATCCAGTCGCCGACGTCTTTCATCCCTTTGTGTAGGTTCGGCTCTGACGGTGGTGGAGTCGTTGGTGAGGGAGAGGATGAGCTGGGTGTCGTCGGCGTAGGAGATGATGTTGAGGTTGTGCTGGCGTGCGATGGCTGCGAGGGGGCTCATGTAGACGTTGAAGAGGGTTGGGCTGAGTGAAGATCCTTGTGGTACGCCGCAGATGACTTTGGTGGCCTCGGATCTGAACAGAGGGAGGCGGACTCTCTGGGTTCTTCCGGTGAGGAACGAGATGATCCACTCCAGCGCTTTCTCTCGGATTCCAACGTTGCTGAGGCGCTTCACTAGGGTGCGTGGCAGACGGTGTCGAATGCTGCAGAGAGGTCCAGGAGGATGAGGGCCGCTGTTTCCCCGTTGTCGATCGGGGTTCTGATGTCATCGGTGGCTGCGATTAGGGCGGTCTCGGTGATGTGGTTGGCCCGAAACCCGGACTGCGAGGGGTTGAGGGATCCGTTCGTCTCGAGGAAGGCGGCAAGCTGGTTGTTGACGGTCTTCTCGATGACTTTGGCCAGAAAAGGAAGGAGCGAGATGGGACGGTAGTTCTTGAGGTCGGTGGGGTCCGCCGTTGGTTTCTTCAGGAGGGTGGTAAGCTCGGCGTGCTTCCAGCTCTCTGGGAAGGTGGCGGTGTGGAAGGAGGAGTTGATGGTGTCTCGGAGATGGGGTGCGATGGTGGCGTCGGCTTTGTTGAAGACGTGGTGTGGGCACGGGTCGGTTGGTGATCCGGAGTGGATGGAGTTCATTGTGCGGGTGGTGTCTTCGGTGCTGATCGGGGTCCAGTTGCAGTTGAAAGCATATCCATCGGATATATATATATATATATATATATATATATATATATATATGTGTGTGTGTGTGTGTGTGTCTAGAGATGCATAAGCACTAGCTGCACCAACAATAGTGAATACTAAAGACTTTCAGCTGAAGTGAGTGTTATCATGCACTGCATTTACCACAATGCATCTGGCCTAATTGTGTGCTGGTATGCCAAGCAGTGTTCTCCCTCCTCCTTTGGTGATTGGCTCCTTGCTGAGTTATCGGACTGACAAGCTCTGGGATGCCCCTGTGCTCTGTGAGTGGGAATAAACCTGAGAAGAATGTAAGCAGCATTGTCAGCACCCCCAAATGTCACTTGTTACTCTCTGCTGATGAAGGACAATGATCCTGAAAAATGTGGCAGTGTGCTTTCTCCTTCTTTGGTAGTTTCTTATTTATTTGGCCTTTTGCTGTACGAAAGTAGATTACCAAAATATCAACTATTTCTATGAAGTGTGTTTTGTTCATTTAATGGAAGAATGACAGCAGACAGGCCCAGTAACGTTGGTATCAATGATGCTGGTGGTGAGCTAAAACTCGTAGTCAGATGTGGAAGGGAACGCTGGGCCCCCTGCTGTGTACTGGTCACCACTACACCTTCCAGCTCCACCTTACACCTTCAACCTTTTTCCTCAGGAGGCCGTGGATAATACTGCTGAACGCTGGAGTTGTTGAATACTAAAGCTTAGCACACACATGGAGGTCATGGACGGAGTGCTGAAACTTTTCAAACATTCACCCCCAGTCACAGATCTGGGTTTAATCCATCATCGTTCTTTAGCTCATTTCGCCACCTCAGTTCAGACACTGCTATATGCAGATAAGTCTTGAACCTGTGCCTAATGGGAACAGTCTAGCCCGAACTGCCAAGCCAGGTTAAATTTGCTTGTCACAATTTTGTGAAAAATGTTCTGATATTTTCACTCCTGGGCCATTGTGAAAATTGGGCATGAGGGTCGTTTGCTTCGTAATTGTGGAGATCAGACAGGAGAGGCCTTTACTGGGGCATTTTAGAAATTGGGCAAGTGAAAATTAAAAACTGGCCAATCACTATAGTGATTGGACACAACTATTCATTAGTGCACTACTGGAGATGGTTAGCCAATATATGCATTATGGTCAAAATGTACAAAATGACCCAATGTGAATAGACAACCAATTAACTATTAAAATCAAGCACCTTAGAATTGGCATTGAGCCCCACATCACCAATTGATGTGTGTCTGAATGATGTGCTTCTAACTTTTCTATCTGCCCCTATTTTGGGATAGGACTATCCCTTATATTGCAACGAGCATATTGCCCTGCCTGAGTACCCAACTGCGTGTTAAACTGGTATCCTGTCTTCTGCTTTAGCCCTGGCATCATGATAACCTAGTGTGTGTGCAGAGACCTGAGCCTGTCCGTGTTCAGGACCTGTCATGTAACCTTGGGGGGCAGCTAAGTGTGCGCTAAACGTAGACAGTCAGTAGTAAATTTGTAAAAGAAAAAGTGCTGGGGCTCTTGTCAGAAGGCAGCGTGCAGCAGCCAATTTCTCATGTTAGCACCTCATAAAAAAGAACCAGCAAAGTGGGGGGAGGATGTGGTGCAATGGCCAGAGCTGCTTACTTTGGAGCTGAAGAACCAGGCTTGACTCTTGGGTCATAATTTAGTGATTCTTGGTAAATCACCTAATTTCCCCATAAATTAATGTGTAATTAACTGGTGCTCATCAAAAGTGCAGGTGTTAATGATTAAGTGTTGGTGCTGAGCACCGGAAACCACCGGCTCAAATTAAGCACCGTAGACACTGTACTACTGTCCCAGTCCTGGATGGATCATGTAAAGGGGTGGTGACAGTACATTATGTTTATGATTTCGAGTGTATCCAGACATTTATGCTGTGCCAGAGAGAGGGTGGTCTGCTCGTCCTCACTACCCTGAGAGTCCACAAGGGGTTGTACTTGACTCGGTTTGAAGAGCAATAGTAGGGCAGATACTAGGGCACCAGGGGCTCACAAATTCAACCTCCACGGTTTGGGACTTATAGAGTAACTGATAAAGCAAATAAAGAGAGCTGGAGCCGGGTTAAATCACAACTAAGGCCTGGAACATTGTAATTAATTTAGGGGAGAAAAATGCCTGATGTTACTGCACAGCTGCAGTATTACCCTTGTTTTTGTGCCCAAATTCTACGTTTTCTACTGTAGACTGAGAAATAATGTGCAGTGCTGGTTTTAACAACACATATTATGACATGGCAGCAACATAGCAGGTGGAAGTCCAATTTAGAATTGTTGGACGCAAATATAATTTGCACAATCTTACATTTATTGTGGCACTCAGAAGATAATTGTGAGGGGGGCTCATGTGCTTGTGTCCATGTGCAAAATTGTAATCAGATCTTGTAACAGGATTTTGGCAATTATGAAGCTTCAAGGGCTCACATTAAACAAAGGGTATATACTTCCTCAGTTTGAGCGGCTGCACCCTTTTAACTGGGTGCATTTGGCACAGATCAGGATATTGCAAACCATTACAGCAAATGCGCTATTCCCAGTGCAGTTGTGAATGTGCCTTTATTGGGATCACCAGACTAGCCCTTTGAAGCCACTGGTCCACCTTTCACTGAAGGTGGCACCTAACCTCTGTTTTGGAGGAGACAGAGATCCCCCTGCAGGTGGATGCAGTGAGTGACTTTACCGAGGTACAGATAAATGCTCGAGGAGTCCCTGGAACCCTTGTGCCTTTCTCACAAGAGGCAACGTTAGGGGTGGAATGATTGTGCAGCTTTCTCTGCGGGACACAGTTACTGTGCTCTCTACTGCATATTGCCACTGCACCCACTTCTGGAAGGAGCAAGTACAAGTAAGGCATATGTTAATTACATTTATGAATAATAATTTTTAACATATTTCAAAATAATACTGACAATTATGTTTTTATTGTTACTTAATATTTCATAAACTTTGGTAAAAGTTATATATTTAGTTAACTTCAACATTATTTTCTTTAAAAAAAGATTGCAAACTTAGGAACCGATTACGATGTCGAGCGGAATCTCCTAGACAAGTGTCAGAACCCTTCGACCGATTACAATGTTCGCGGTCGAATTGTAAACTACACGGTTTTTCCGAATACGTTCTGACTGGCTCTTGGAGAATTCATGTTGTTAGGCCCGCATCATACAGCTCTACAGACTGCGTTGCCACCAGCCTTTCCGAGTCTGTGTGTCTGACATGAAAAGGCTGTCGGAAAGTGAATTTTGGGGCACCTACCAGGACCCCCTTCATTCTGCGGCCTCCGGTTGGGGGCTGAGGGAGTCCCTAGGGGGCCCCGCTGTAAAACACTGCACTGTGTGGCAGGCATCCTGGGGTGCCTGCGACAGGGTGCAGAGTTTTCCGCACACCACCCTATTTCCCGATAGGAGCCTGTGTTGAGGATGGAACACGGGCTCCCATAGGAGTCAATGGGAATACGACCAAACATTGTTTCGGTCGTATCTTAATAGGTTGGGTAGAACCGCCGACCATGAGTCGGTCAGTCCCGATTCCGAGTTGGTGTTGGGAGGAGGATACTCTGACTGGCATCGTAATGAGGCCCTGAATGTAATTTTTTTAAAATTACGTTTATTATATTTTTTTACCAAAAATAATTACATATGATTTTCTAATCACTTTAAAATATATATCATTGTAAATATTTAACTTATTTCATTAATTGAACATCAGTTCCTATGAGGTGTTAATTTAAATCTCTGTTTCTAGTGATTTTGATGAGATTGTGTTTCAGTACTAGTGGCTGGCCTTGTGTGGTGCATTGTTGCTTCACTAACTTCAAGGCTTGAGGGGAGACATCTACACGTTTGGACACCCTTAATGCTATAATAACTTGAGAAGTGCATTTTGTGAATTGCAGTTGTCTTACTCGTTTGTGGCTGCGAAAGAACTGCCTCAATGCAAAGTTGTGAAGCATCTCTGCATCACAAATTCTTTCCTTAAGACAAGTGTTTGTGACCAACTTGGTGCACAGTGCTTCCTTCAGGCTTTTGACTGGCCTCTGTCTGGATCACATTTATCACTTGTTTTTCAAATGTGAGTTATGTCAGGGAGGCAACAATGCTCCCATAACTCTTCATAAACTGATGACATTAGTCCTTGAAGTCTACAAAGGCCTTCACCTGGGCTTGGGTCTTGGGTAGCTCCTAGGCCATGATGGTTTGAATTTTGGGCTGGAGAGACTGTATGCCCCCACCCCACCAACTTGGTGGGCCAGGGACACCAACCAGCACTGCCCTATCGGGCATTTACTTACCTTAATATCTAGGACGAGCTGATGCAGTACCTAAAGAACTTTTTGAAGGTGAACCAGGTGATCTTCTCAGCTGGAGGTGAATACTGGAATGTCATCCAAGTAGCTGGCACTGAACTTCTCCAACACAAGCAGTACCTGATTGACCAACTTCGAGAAGGTAATCAGGGAATTATTTCATTCAAATGGCATCACCGGGAATAGTAAATGTACCTCTGGAGTAGGAAAAGCTGATTTCCCCCTTGCATCCTCAAACAGGGCAATCTGCCAGAAACCTGGCAGCTGCTAACCTGTTGATGAGCTTATGAGCTTGGGATATGGGGCGTGCATCTGAATTGGTGACTGAGTTGAGTCCCCTGTAGCCCACACAGACCCACAGTTCCGGGGTGCCACCCAAAGTGACAGCTTTTGGGTCCAAGATTAATGGTCTGGACCAGGTTTCTACTGAAGGCTTCAATCTCCCCCAGGTAGGGACAGCTTAAGGAATTTGGGGGCCCTGGTACAAATGTATTTTGGGGGCCCCTGTTAAACAGTTTGAATTTATAATCTAATTTCAGTTTCTTTGGCTAGGTCCCTACCAGTACACAGGAACACTCATCCAAATTCTAAATGTGTTTACATGTCATTTTCAGGTATACTGTTGTGTGTTTTCAAAATTGTAGCACAGCAGAAGCTCACCAATAAGACTGCAAATAATCTCTGTGACACCCTCCCATTTCTTTTATGTGAGGCCCTGTTTTGATCTAAAAGAAACTTTTATGGATGTTGCATGAAAAACAAACACAACATTTCTCTGCAAAATGTCTGTACTGGACTCTCACACATCACTCACATTTAAAGTAAACTAAATGAAAACAGTATTTAAAACAATCTGTTTAAGAAATATTCAAGGTCATTAGGGCAAGACTCTGCAGAACAGAGCTCGATCTATCAGGTGCCCCTGAAAGGCTGGGGCCCTGGGCCGGAGCCGACTTTGCCAACGTCTTAAAACCTCTATACCCCCAGGCTCAGCTTTTTAGACAGCTCATTTTTGATGCAAGCCCTTACCTTATCTCACTGCCTGTAGATTTTATCCTTAACAGGCATACTGTCACAATGTGTCTATATCATGGGAACACTAGTTTGGTGAGCCCTAGGATCAGTGAGAGCAAGGAGGCAAAATATTTGTGCAACTAGAAGCATTCCCTCTATTGTTCTTCTGTCAGTGTGAAGGAGGACTACTACCTCCACTGAATCATCTTGCTCATTGCCTGGTAAGAGATCGGGGAGGGTCTTGCTTTCCTTCACTTCTTCACCATCTTTCCCCACTAGCATAGTTATTTTGGACCTCTCAACGTGTGGTTTGAATCTATTTACATGCAGGACCTCCATAGGTTCCTGGGACCATGCAGGTCCATCGGGCAAGTTGTCTCACTGTCTTTCTCTTTGACCTCATAGGGGCCAATCCACTGGTCCTGGAGGGCTTGGAGCTCCAAAGGCTTCATCACCCATACTTTTTGGCAAGGTTGCTCTTTGACCAGAGTGGCCATCTGGCTGTACCATTGTTTAATCATTTCTTGGCTTGCCTCTAAATTCATGTTGGCCTCTCTCATGTGTTGCCTTATCTTGAAACTAAATACTAACATGTCATTTACAATATCTTGTGGAGAATTCCCGGGCCTTTCTCCCACCCCTCCTTACAAGACTGAGAGGTCCCCTGACAAAGTATTGAAATAGAATCTTAAAGGAGCTGTATACCACTCTCGTTTGTGGCACCTCACTGTAGGGATACAATAGGCATGGCCTCATGCCTTAAGTACTTAGAGAGCCCTATTATCATGCCTTTCAGGGTCTTTTTGAATGTCTCAACAAGCCAATTGGTATGGGGATGGTAAGGTGTGGAGAACTAGTTTGACCTGTCATTCATGGTGTGGTATTCCCCTAGACTTTTTGTCGTCATGCCTCAATTTATGCTGAGCTACTTTTTGTTGGCTTCAGGACTCTGTGCACATTCCACCTTCTAACCAGTGGCAAAGTTCTTGTGCTCTCTCTCCCTTAAATATGGTAACACTAGTGTACACCCAATTGGCACATTTAATTTCCTTGTAAATCTCTAGTATTCAGTACTACAAGTACCCAAGGCCTGTAAATTATGAAACTACAAGTGGGCCGCAGTACATAGTGTGCTACCCACTAAAGTAGCACTGTAGAAAAATGTCTCAGGCCTGGCACTGAGCTCGTAGAGCAGTTTTAAATTGCCATTTTGACCTGGTAAAATAAACCATTTGCGAGGCCTAAACTTGCATTTTTAACACTTATACACCATACCTAAAGTAGGTGCTACAGGCTCATAGGGCAGGTTGCATGGTATTTAAAAAGAGCGATATGTGTATCAATGTTTTACATGTTGCGACAGTGGAATAATCCTAAAGTTGTTTTTCAAAGTAGTAAGGCAATCTCTCCTATACAGTAACACTGGGTTACCTGATGACTCCTAATAGGTCATACATTCAGTTTGGGAACATATAGAAAAATGCTTCTTCCATTCATTTGACTTGTAATTTAAAGTCCTATTTAATGGTAAAGTTGATTTTCAGTTACTATTCTAAAAATTCCACTTTTAGAAAGCTGGAATTTTTCTGATGTAATTAAATGTGCCTTTATGCCAGTGTCTAGGGTTAAATGACTCTCCTATGGTTTATTGTGTATTCCTTCCAGACATAGAGATGAATGGGCCTTAGATGTGGGACAAGGTGTTCCTCTCCTGAGCAGGATGGCCTAGGGGGTTGTATTCATCTCTACCTGAGCTTCGAAGGGTAGCCTGGGGGCCATGCCCGCTCCCTTCTTGACGTCTAAGGCTGCCTGCTCTGCACAGGCAAATGCTGCTCTCAAAAGGCCTGTCTGCTCTTTGTCACCCTAGACAGCTTGGCTCCAGACACATGAAAGGGGGACTGTTAGACAAAGGGGGGATCCCCCATAGACAGACTGGCACTGAGGATAAAAATGGCACCTTCGGAACATCTCATCAGAATACATCTGGACCTGTGGAAGATTCAGAAGAAGGACTACCTACTGTCTGAAGAAGGAAGACTGGACTTGTTCGCCTCAAAACCAGGATCCCCAGATGGGACTTCAAGGGTCAGTTTGCTGGACTATTTCAGCTACAGGGACACAAAAAGATTCCAGCGGCCTTCATGTGACTCCCCAGTGGACCAGCATCACCTAGATCTGCCTGAGCCTTGCTGCTGACATTTGCTGGAGTGAGTCCTGATCCCCTAGAGGTGTCCCCAGGTCTCGGACCCTTGACTGGCATCAGAGTGTACTGCTCCTGCTTCAACATTTTATTTGAGGTTAAAAGCCAAGCTTTTGGCCTCTTCGTGACTGTGAGCGGACTCCTTGTGTCAGCACTGATTGTTGCATCTCCCACTAATGCATAGATCTGACACCAGCCTACTCGTCATGCCAAACTGCAACATCCCACATCTCTCGCAAACGTGAAGCTCCAGTTCCGACCTGCTCCTCCTGGACTCTGACAACATGAAGCTCCAGCTGAGGATCCTTACATGGACTTGGACTCTAAGAAGGTAAAGTCTTCAACCAGATGAACCTGGCTCTTGCATCCAACCCATCCTCCAACATGGTTGACTTGAACTTGTGACGTTGTCCCGGCCCAGTGTGATCAGATATCCATGAGTGGTGTTTTGTGCCTTTTGACACTATTTTTGCCTCAAACTTTAAAAAAGCATAACTCTGGCTCTCTGGCTCTAGTTATTGGATTTTTGTTGCTTTGGTGTCATTTTAGATATTCAAATTAACTCTATTGTTTTAAGTTGGTTTGGGATTTTTCTTGTGCTGTGTTTTCATCTTATTACTGTTTGAGTGCTGCATAAATAAATTACATATTGCCTCTAAGTTAAGCTCGAATGCTTTTTTGCCACCAAGCTACCAGAGGTTAAGCACAGCTTTATTTAGTGACTTGTGATTCACCCTGACAAGATTTCATACATAACCCCTCACTCATCCCACATGGACTTTATGCTGACAAGATTGCCCTCTTGAACAACAAAATGGTGTACAGAGTTCCCCCGGGAGAGCTTAAGAAATCTGGCTCAACCTGTAATTCTCTCTCATGATATCTAGACAAGGGGTGAAGAAAGGGTCTCAAGTGTGCAGTGTAGACCCATATTCCAGAATGAAAAGGTACCTCACACAGGCTATCAACAGGACCACAACTGTAGCCCCAGTCGATAGTTGTCCAGCCTCATCATCGGTGCCTTGCTCCTTCGGCGGGCTGGCGGTGCAATGCCCGTCGGGCAGCGATGAACGCTGCACTTTTAGTGGAGATCTTTAATTCTGGGCCAGCGGGTGTGTGCGTGTGAGGGGCCAAAAGGGGGTGTAATAGTGAGCGTGGTGGTGAAGTTAAAAGAAGTCAGGGAAGTCCTGTTAGTGGACAATTTATTGGTCAGGCTTCCTGCTTCAGTAAAAAGAAAAGGGGTATTAAGGGGTGGCAAATAATGGAACCAACCCGTATTCAACCCTTTGTGTGCAAGAAGTGGTCAACATGTTTCACGCCCTAAGGGCGATTCATCAGGACCTGGGTGCTCATAAATTACTCGGTTCCTTAAAATTTATCAGGACACCAGTATACGACCTGAATTAGTGTCGTATCGTAATGGTTCCACAGAGGGGACCTTCTGGAACTGAAAAAGAAAAGAGAAACAACAATATAAACACAGGTAATGGCTCCTTGGCAGTCAATTACTAGTGACTTATTTTCTGTGTTTATTTGTGTGCATGCTGTCCAAAGCATGCGTGCCCAGTGAATGGCTATGTCTAGATAATAAAAGCAGCAGGTTTTTTCGTGCGATGGAGAGAGAGAACAGATCAGAATTCACTTAATTCTGATCAGTGCGTGGAAGGTGCTCGCACTACAAAGTGGTTGCGTGCTACTTTTGCAGTGAACCATGTCATAAAATGAATGCTGACGCCTGCATCAGTTGACCAAGCGCAAGTAAAATCAAACCCCCCGAGGAGATGCGGTGGTGAATAACAGTGGTCAGCCACCCGTAGGAGGTTCGAATCTTTATGCTCTCAATGAGCGAGCCACACAGTGAAGAACGAGGTAGAACGTGGTTTGACACTCTGTAAAGAAAAGTTGATTTGTACGCCAATGAGCGCGCTCACCCCTAATGTTTCTTCCTAGAAACCTCACGGGCCATCCAAGTGGGGCCAGCAGCGAGATGAGGGAGCCCTATAGGGGAAGAAGACCACGAGGCAAGTGCCCAGCGGGGAAGGATATGAAAGCCGATCGAGGTTATTACGAAGATGCTAAGCGGTCGGCAGACCGTCAAGGAAAACAGCCGATAACCAGCCCGCCCAGCTCCTTACCTCTAGCGTCGCTGCAGGCAAGCTGCTCTGCACCTACCCCTCCCACAGGAAACCAAGATCTGGACGGCCGGCGTGGTTGAATTGCCCTCTTGCCAGACACTATCTCCTGGAGAATATTCACTAAGGTAAATCTTTACATCATTGCCCTAGCCACCACGGTTGCAGTTACCTTCTTCAGGGGTATGGCATCATCATGGTACTGGGTGGCCTGGTTCATCAACACCAGGATAAACCTGTTCTGTAAGGTTATCTTTGGGCGAAGGAGGCCGACAGTGTCTACCCCTACCCTTTCAAGGGGCGGTCACACCAATTGGGAGATTCTGAAGGCAGTCTTGTGCTTCGGCTCCTGACCATCTACTGGCCTGAGAAGTCACATAAGGCCAGCAGAATGCCTTTACCTTGATCCTCATCTAGGGCCAATAAAAATGAGTGACCAGGTGGTCAAAAGTTCTGGCCTGGCCCAGATGTGTGACCAAGGGAAAGTCATGAGCCAGCTTTAATAGGAGGTTCAATAGTACTGGGAAACCACCAAATCTCAGTCCCTTGTACCTTAGGCATGCTATACAGGATGCCATTCTCCAATAAATGTGGTGGTTACCAGAGGTGTCTTCATCTTCCTGGGCGTCAGCCTGCTATCAAAGGCACTCTCTTTATGCCTTGCAGAATTTTTGATGGGATGGACCTTCTACAGCTTGCAACCCCGTCAGCTCAGTCAAGCCTCCTAGGCCAGATATCTCCTTTCCTGTAGTTACTAGGCACCCCCATCAGGGTCGGAGTCCTCCCGGGCCATGAGAATTTTAGGCGCTGGATTCCTATGGCCCCAGCCCCCTCTCTTTCTAATGGGTACCTGGGCTACTGTTTCAGGCTCCAGGTCCTTTTGACTGTCCTGACGAGATGCCACAGACTTTGGTCATTAGCACCCATTCATGCAATCCCAGCATTCAGCATGGGCACAAAGCTGTACCTCCTTCCAGATGGTATGCATAAGGTCTTTCCCAAGCAGAAAGTCCACAGGCATGACTAGTCTCACAGTTACTTTAAGAGAACCCAAGACTCCACCCCACTCCAGAGAAACCATTGCCACAGAAGGATGGCTGACCTGGTTGTCAGTAGTCACAACTTCTTGGAGCACATTTTGAGTGATCTGCTCTGCAGATACTAGCTGACATCTGGCAGTAATCGTGCTGGATTCTGTGTATTGCAGAGCCTCCACCCTCCTCACATTGACGGAAGCGCCCTGCCAGCACTTCTTAGTATTGTCAGTCATGTGGGCCATTCGCTCCATCTCTTTGTCACCCATGGAAACAAGGGTAACCTCTGTCCACTTCCCAATGCGATGATCCAGTGATCAGGGATCAATAATTCTTACACAAACAAAGGCCCATTTACTTTACCCAACTAATCCCTTCACGTTGGGTTCAGTGTGATGCAAGTTTATACCCAACTTTACCAAATACACAATTGAACCTGCATTTTTCCTTATAAAATGTATATGTTTGTGGCGACGGACCTTTGAGAGTTGAATATTTGATAGCAATAATATGCACTCATCAATACTACTAAATAATAACAGACTCAGTGTGTAATTTATAATGTTTATCGAAAAATAATGTGAAATGCTCAACAAGTACCGTCATACAATGCAAATCATAAATTATCACAGAGAAAAACTATTAGCAATATTAGACAAAATACATTTGCAAATGATTATGCACATTCAGAATATTATCTATACTAACCCAAGTAAGAATCAGGGAAATCTACCCTCTGGCCAAAGGGCAGTAAGGCCCCTCAAGAAGAGTTGAGTGGCAAAGATTAAGTCAGGAATCAGGAAACAGGTAGGCCTCTATCTGGAAATAGCAAACCGACCACAGCAACGATCTCCCGCTACCTCTAAGCGTCACCTCTTCTTAACCCCACCCACGGGGCACCTCAATTATACCCTAAAACCCAAATGTCCAACCCACATTTATTTCAATATGAGAATAAACTCTGTTTCTCATTGGCTAAGGATGGGGGTGTACTGTCACACCAATCTCAGCATGACCAGCTTATTCAATGTTCTTTTGTCTTAAACCTTCGGCATTACAACAGATTTTTTCCAGGAAATAACTTCGAATCACAATCATAGAACATATTTCCTGCAGCACATTTCATGTTGTAAGTCTCTATGCTTCCGCTGTTTGCCTCTGACATCTTGAGAAGGAAGTTGCTCGCTTACACTGATTATCTTTTTTACTCCGTAGCTTGGCAGTCATATAAGGACATGCACAACCATTGCGCTCTTTCTTCTCTTCAGACTGATATGCAGAAGAGTAGGCCCATGCTTGCTTTTCTACAGAAAACAAACACAAACATTATTATTTTCATGAAATGTAATTTCATTGCACACCATTCCAGCATTGCACTAACCCATGCACAACCCATATTATAATTTCCTTGCAAACGTTATTAAGAGGTACTCCTCTGCACAAAAACAGCATGACAGCCACATGCATCATTGTTGCCGTTTGCGATTTCTTAATTGCGAAAATTAAGGAATCGCAATTAAGAAATCGCAAACGGTTATGCACCAAGAAATCACAATTATTTTGCGATTTTTTAAAATTCCTTCATTGCGATTCACAATTTGCGAATCGCAATTATGGAATCCCTTCCCATTGATTCCTATGAGCCTAGAGGCCCATAGGAATGAATAGGAAGTCATTCTCAATTTGCGATTTGCAATTTGCGAATCGCAAATTGAGAATGCAATTTCAAGGGTGCAGGGGGGGTCCAAAGGACCCCCCCTGCACCCCTGAAATATAACTTTAAGTGCATTTTTCACACACACATGCCCAAAGGGCATGTGTGTGTGTAAAAAGAAACTTTCAAAAATGCACTTTTGTGCATTTTTGAAAGTTTTCGCAAATTACCATGAAGGTCAACTTCATGGTAATTTTCCTCTCCCTATTTGCGAATTCGCAAATGTAAAATGTTCTTGCATTACATTTAAGAAATCGCAAATTGCGATTTCTTAAATGCAATCGCAATTTTAGAAATCGCAACATGATTGCGATTTCTAAAATTGCGAAAAACATGATGCATCCAATTTTGTCAATTGCATTCGCAAACGGCCGAAATTTGCGATTCGCACCGTTTGCGAATGCAAATGACAATGATGCATGTGGCAGTTAGTCTTTTATTTTTCTTAAAGCCAAGAGCATTTGCAGCCTAGTTCCATGCATTAGTACACACATGCGCAAAAGCATTTCCCATATTTTAGCTTTCTTTTAATAAACTTTTCACAGCAACACTGTTAATGAATGTTTCTGAGGGTTGAATCCGAGCAGGTTTTAATTTCGCAAAACCCTGCTCCATCAGGGGCAACTTCCTCCACTTGCACTACACTAGCAATTCCCACGGTCTGCCCACCTGTGGGGGATTCTTAGGACATAATCAGTTTCTTTTATTTTGCAAAGTCTGTAGACAGTAATAACTTTGGGCCTGGTGATATTTCACCATGGGCTCATTCCCACGGAGCTCCTATTTTTTTGCTCAGAATTGGATTAGGACACACCCTTTCCCTTAAAATTCTTTTAAGGCCCTGTAGAGAACTCCTTTGCATTATCCTTGCCTCCCCCTTCCTTGTGCCTGTGGGGACCTGAAACACCTTTATTGTAGTCTCCCCAGTTACCTTTTTGGACACTGACGTTGAGCCAAAGATCTGCTTCTTTCCTAAGCTGGATACAGTGTACCTCTAAGCTATTAGGTGCACAAGTGGGCGCATAGGACATAAGACAGCAATTAAAAAAAATACATATATATATATATATATATATGCAATTTTTTGTTTTTCTTAATTTAAATATTACATTCGTTTTTGGAGTGTACCCGTCCAACCCCCCGCTTTTTAATGTACCCCTAACCTTCTTTTACCACCACCCAGTCCTAAACTCTAAAATTACCCTTACCACCCCAAACCCTAAAATGACCCTTTCCATTACCCACCTCTAACATGATCCTAACAAACAAGTTACTTACATTCAGTAACTCCTTATCTGGTAGAGGCTATATCTAGCTGCAGATTCTTTACCTTTGAATTTACCAGGTATCCGACTGGATCTGGAAGATTTTTCGTGACAGCAACCCTGCACGCTGGTATGGCATCAATTGCCTCTGCATGAATCGTCGGCAGTGTCCACTTCTTAAGTGGTATCCTCAGCACTTATGCAGGTGCCACCTCAGCACACTGACGCCAGTTACTTTTCACGACTTATCCCACCAGAAGGGTGGAGCCATGAAAAACAGTGGTGTGGATAAACTAGGGCCCTGAAAGGGATCAGCCCTCATCATAGAAATCTGGCCGCAGAGCAGGGAGGCTGGGTGGGCCGGTAAGGAATCTGCGGCTAGATTAACAGCCAGATGCATCCACCTAAAAACCGGTAGCAAACGGGCAGATTCTCAGAATCTGCCCCTTTGCGACCGGTATTTTTGCATTTGGGATGCATCATCCCAAATGCAAAAATCGCAATTTAAGGAATCTCTAAATTGAGATTCCTTAAACTGCGATTGCATTTAAGGAATCCCAAATTGAGATTCCTTAAATGCAATGCATCAAAGTCCAAAAATTCGCGATTTTGCTAATAGGAGAAGCAAATTACTATGAAGTTACACTTCATGGTAATTTGCAAAAACTTTGAAAAATGCACTTTTGTGGACAAAGAGTCCTCTGATTTCACTACTATCAGTTCTGGTTGAGGAAGGTAGAGGGGTTTGCTGCTGACCCAATTGTGTTTTTTAAGCCACCACTACAGGTCCTTTGCAGTTTCTTCTGAGATCTGGACCATGTCGGGGATGTTCCCTTGATGCTGTGCCCATTGAAACTTCAAGCCCCACTGCAGAGCCCACATATGCCATTGGCCATGTGTCAAAAGCAGGATGCAGTAAGTTCTGAGTCCCAAGAGCCTCAGGGTCTGCCTCACTGAAATCCAGGATAGAGGCTGAAACATCAGTATCATAGCCTGAATATCCTTAACTCGCCGTTTCAGAGGATACGCCTGAATTAAAATGCTCGTGGCTTACCGTAAACTGCAGATATCATCAGTAGACAGGCAGGACGGTAATGAGGAAATAGGAGTTCTGCAAGTCCAATGCTACCATTCAGTCCAATGCTATCATTCAGCAGACAAGACCGGAGCTAGCGTGAGCATTTTGAATTTCTCCCTCTTGATGAATAAGTTGAGGGCCCATAGATCTCGGATAGGATGAAGGCCCTTGTCCTTTTTGGGGACCAGAAAATAGTGGGAATAGCAACAATTACCTGCAGCTGCCGGGGGAGTGGTGGATTGACTAGACTGCTGACTACTTGACCCACGTGGTCTGTGGGCATCGCATCTTCGTCCACACAGAGGCTGGGGAAGATGTGCGACTCAGTGGTTGAGAGGAAATTGGCGCAGTTGGAAACCCCTTCCGTAGTCAGTCACGAAAGAAGCAAAAGAAGCGAAAGAAGTGAAAGGCAGAATGAGGATGATGTGGGGCTGAGAGTCCTAAGGATTAGCCGTAGCCCTTAAAGCGCTCCAGCACTGAATTTGCTTTTTATTAAGCATGGGCGAATTTTGCGAATTCGCGATCCGCGAATTTGCGGATTTGCAAATTTGCGATCCCCAAAATTCGCAAATTTGTGGATTTGTTTATTTTTGTGTGTTCGCGGGGCGCTTGGCGTGTTCGCGGGGCGCTTTGCGTGTTTCGCGGGGTTTTTTTTGTGCGATACCGCGATGCGCCCTCTGGTTCATCACTGCCACCCTCTCGTTTTTTGTGCCCTTCTGCCCTCTGCCCCACTCGTTTTTGTGCCATTCTGCCCCCTGCCCCACTCGTCGTTGTGCCCTTCTGCCCTCTGCCCCACGCGTTGTTGTGTCCTTCTGCCCTCTGCCCCACTCGTTGCTGTGCCCTTCTGCCCTCTGCCCCACTCTGTGACCTTCTGCCCTCTGCCCCACTCCTGTTTTATTTTATAATGGCGCCAGCAAGCTGCCAGCGCCATTCTAAAATAGTTACTAAGTTAGCTTCATCAGGAACACTAATAGATAAAATAAAGCAGGTGCTCAAGCACCTGCATTTTATCTATTAGTGCTTCCTGTTGAAGCTAACTTAGTAACTATTTTAGAATGGTGCTGGCAGCTTGCCAACGCCATTTTAAAATAGTTACAAGCTTGAAGCTTGAACTTTTGCCCCCCGGATCCGTTCCGCTCACGGATTCGCGGATTTTTGGCAAATTCGCAGGAATTCGCGGATCGCGAATTTGCCGAAAATCCGCAAAATCCGCGAGTGGAACGGATTTTGCGCCCATGCTTACTTTTTATTCAAAGAGACAGGTGCCATCAAAGGGCATGTACATAAGGGAAGCTTGGACTTCCCTCGAAAAGTCAGTCGCCCTCAACCATGCATGTCGCCTCAGGCCATCGTCGATGAAACCACTCTGCCCAGTGAGTCAGTTAAATTCAGTCCACAGTGAATTGGGAACTTTGCGGTATCTCTCCCATTGGCAACAGCCTGGGAGAGGATGGCCCATGCCTCCTTCGGGACCTGTGGCAGCACTTGTGCAACCATCTCCAACAGAGTGTGAGAAAAACGGCCCAAAAGGCATGCAGTGTTCTCAAACCGCAATGCTAGGCTGGCGGAAGAAAACATCTTCTTCGGCAAAGAGTACAGCCTGCCCAGGAGAACGGTAGGAAATGCACCCTGGGAAGTTGAGGCTTGGACCACCAAGCTTTCTGGAGTAGGGTGTTGGGTGAGGAAGTTTGGGACCCCGGCATGAGGCAGTGGGCGATCGTCCTATTCAAAGGAGCCCCTGTAAGGGGGGTAAGGGTTCGATGAGGAGACTACCGGTTGCAGCACCTCTGCCAAGATGTTGGTATTGACTGCCACCGAGGGCAACTGAAGGTCAAGGATCTCAGCTGCCTTACACACCACCATTGCATATGAGGCTCCCTCCTACATAGCCATGGCAGGGGGAGAAAGCATACCAGTTTCTGGAGAAGTATCCAGTCCACTGGCTTCTCCAACTTCCTCACAGCAGTCCAAATTAGGGTCCTCTACGTATGGCTGGTATACTTCTGTGTCCAGCGACCCCTCCCATTCCTTCCTGAGTCCTAGCCCATGGGACTAGGGCTCAGACTCTGATCTAGGAAGCAAAGGCCTTGCCTGCATCTGAGGCAGCGTCGGGTGATGCCCATCCACCTCCATTTCAGGTTTGGGGATCACAATGGGGATGGTGCCACCTGTGGCACCGGGAGCATCGGCACTGGGACCAGCACTGAGAAAGGTCAAGATGGTATGACCAGCGCCAGTCCGGATCCAGGAACGGATCCCTTGGGGCACATCGGAGCCAGGGCATACGCTGCTGGCGCAGAACCAGATGGGGCCCCCTCCTAGCCCAAGGGGCCCAAAGATGAGGCGCATGGACTCATAAAACTCTTTCAGTTAGGTGGGGGTCGCTCCTGAAAAATCAGAGAGACGCGAAGTTGGCCCAGTGCAGGCTCTGGGGAACCAGGCCTCGAATGCAGATGCCCCTATTTGCATCAGCCGACGGACAAGGAGTAGTCGAAGAATGCTTCGACTTCTTGCCCTTCTTCTTGTGTCTCTTACCTGAATGTCCAGAGGACTTGGACTGGGACGATGATGACTTCGGGCTCCGTGAATGATCCCGGGACCTTCCCCTCGACCGGAACCTCGATTTTTCTGGAGTCGCATGCCAGGCCACCATGAGCTACAGGGACCACTCCCTCAAAGCCTACGGGTTTATGACCTTTCAATCAGAGCACGCCTTTGTGTAGTGGTCGCCCTCGAGACACCACAGACGGGGAAGATTTTCTCTCTGATCAGCACTGGCTAGTGCGGACAGAAAAGAACTGGCGTAAGGGCCTTCGTTTATCCACACCAGTGTCAGTGTTATTCATGGCTCGCACTTCTGGTTTAGAAAGTCTTGAAAAGTAACTGATATCAGCGCATCGAGATGGCGCCTTTAAAAGGTGCCGCGGACATCACTTCTAGTTGAGGATTATTTAGAAGACTTAGTACTTTTATTAAAATATTAATAAAAATTAAACAAATTAGGTAAGGTAGAAATTCAATGCATTTTTTGTCTTTGTCTCCCGGCTCTATATGTTATTGATACTTGCTGTCTTCTATATTTACATATGCCTTGTATATTTTCATATATTCTGTTGTAAGCCCATTTGTGCAATTCATGGCATTAATCAATTTAATAGAGAACGACATTATTCCACTTTTAGTGATTTAGTTTGTATCCATTTCTGTGTGCTCTGAATGTTAGCTTATTTAAATAAATTATTTATTGGAAATAATGTACCTGCTGGATGACATGTCCTACCACACCAGGAGGAAGCCTCAAAAACTCTCGTCAAAACCTTTAAGAATCCTATTAGAAAAATTACTGAGGGGTATCTCTTCTCTCTGATAGAAAGTCTTGAAAAGTAACTGATGTCAGCGCACCGAGGTGACACCTATTTGGGTGCGGCGGACATCACTTCTGGTTGAGGATCATTTAGAAGACTTAGTACTTTTATTCAAATATGAATAAATATTAAACAAATTAGGTAAGGTAGAAATTCAATGCAATTTTTGTCTTTGTCTCCGGTCTCTATATGTTATTTATACTTGCTGTCTTTTATATTTACATATGCCTTGTGTATTTTCATACATTCTGTTGTAAGCACATCTGTGCAATTAATGGCATTAATCAATTTAATAGAGACAGACATTATTCCACTTTTAGTGATTTAGTTTGTATGCATTTATGTGTGCTCTGAATGTTAGCTTATTTAAATAAATGATTTATATGAAAGATGTACCTGCTGGTTAAAAAGCAGCATCTTACTGAAAAACATGTACAATGCTAGTGCCATTTACATGAAAAACACATTTTACTATAAACATTGGAAAATACGTTTTTTTTATTTGAGAACGTTTGTAAGTTAGTAAAAGTTTTGCAAACATCAAATCCTGCATACCATTTTGATTACCATCTTACAGCAAATAAGATATAAAATGTGGCTGACATACACAAATAGAAAAAGTAAAATACATGATTAAAAAAAGCATTCACTCTAAAGATAGCCCGACTTATTATGCACTACCTAAAGGTTTGTTTTCTCTCAGTCACGTTACAATGTAGGAAAAACATATTTAAACAAATTTCAACAAAAGTAATATAATTGGTTGGGATCAACAGGATCTATATCAGGAAATTTGCATATACTTCACCATTATCATTTTACAATAAGAGTAAACTTCATCTATATCATTTTGATGAAGACTTTCCAAGGCAAGTGGCTCTAACACTGTGTCAAAGTGAAAAAGAGGTTGACTACTCCATCTTTTATCTATATTTATGTGTGACATGTACATAACAGAAATTGACATTTCTATGTGTTGATAAGTGAGGGTAGTCTACAAACAAATGAGTGTGCATATTCTTGAGCTTTGCACTCTTTCAAATGTCATTTGTCAATGATGCCACAATGGCTATCTAAAGCAGATGTGACACTAAACAAAATGACATTCTGGAATCCAGGATTTTGTAAAAGGGTCCACATTTTTATCATCTGATGACCCATAAAGTCAAATTTAACAACCATAGTTCATATTCTACATTATAGATACGATGTCAAGTTTAATGTTACAGACATTCCATGGTTGTGTGTCTGAGCCTTGGTGTTTGAATTCTAGACAACATTTTTTAATACAAAATAATTAAAAAATAGGTGGAGATTTTGAATTCTGACTACAGTTATTTATGTGGATCCTTCACAGGGTTAGATAGCATAGACATTAGGTAATTTCACTTACATGAACACATGGTACTCTTTAACTAATGTAGCCCAACATGCTTCTGCAAATGTCACTAAATTACCTACATTTGGCAAGAAGCCGTTTCTCTTCGGGCTTTTACCCTTTTCATATGAATAATTATCTTATTGTTCCTTTGTTTAAAAGGTTTATCTAGAAAGTCCATTCTGGGCATTTTTATTTAAGGGTCCCTGAATCTGAAATGTTTAAATGTAAGTCCTGTTTTTTTTTTTTTAAAGATGCTGTAAAAGTCTCTACAGCAAGTATTTAAGTTAGCACTATTTGCTAGTGTATTTGCACAGTGTAGCAGCTTTATGCTATTTTATCTAATAAAGAAAAAAAAGGCCCTGTCCTTTTCCTCTTTTCACAGAGCTATAATTTAATTTGGAAAGGGCGATTTCGGCTCTAGCAGAGATTGTTATAGGCCTTTCTTAACTGGTCTTTATTAACTACAGGACTCAAATAAAGGAATTATAACGAGACTAGAATTTTTAATTACCTTTTCAAGATGTAGTATTTTTCATTAATATTCTATGATTTTGCATGCTGAGAAACACAAAATAAATATGATAGCAGAGTTAACCAGCTGCTCATAATTCAGTTTACAATTAATAAAGACAATAATACTTTGGTATTCCAGCAATACATTTATTCTTTGTACCTATGTATATTTACAGAAGACACACGGAGTTCCTGAAACAACATAGATATCATATGGTACATACAAAGAAAATGCATCCATTAGTCAAAAGAATGATAACTGTACTCAAATTACATGCTAAAATAAATAAATACAATAAATTATTTGGCACAATATCTATAATATATTCAAATAAATACAGGACTTGATTTACAAAGGGCCTCAGCACTCGTGGTGGAGGCCCTGCATTCATGGGGGTGTCTCCACACTCGGGACAGAATCTTCACAGTGAGAATTCTCACTGTGAAGATTTCGCCCTGACCTCCCCCATGACCGTCTGGCCTCTGCCATGAGCGCGGAGGTCCTTTGTGACTCATACCAACAGTCTTTATGACATGAATCCAGGTAGACCTTTGTATTTACATGTATTTCAAAGTGCAGAGCAATTCATAAAAATGACCATAGATTGCGCCTTGCCCATGAGTTCCCTCCATTGAGGGACATGTCTCCCTCTACTATTAGTGGACAAAAAAACTTCTGTGCAGAAGGTAAGAGAGCAAAGGTGGTAATATGAATCTCCACACCCTTTCCAGCATGAGGTCTATTGTCATGCCACAGCAGTCCACCACACTTCACATTCTTGTTTTCCTACTGTCAGTATTGACCAGAGTCCTCCTTGCTCCATGATTCAGTTTTATTCCCAAGGTGGTTTCACCTGGCGGCCTTTTTGTATGTCATGAATGCTGAGTTTCAGGGCATCATCTTCGATCTTGAAACCTACTACAAAAGCTATTTTCCAAATTCACATATAACGGTCATCCACTTCCAACACTTTCTTATACTTGCTTCATTGAATGTTACAGGTACCTAGCTTCTAACAGTATACTATGCCCCCTTTACCAATGACCTGGAATGGTACTCCTTGGAAGATATCTCTTGGGCCATTCTTTGTTTGCCAATGTCTCTTGGCCCAGATTTATTGGAACTGGAAACTCTGGACCCATAGCTAGCCCTATGGGCGCACGTGGCAGTCTCTGCGTCAGCTGCGGCTGCAGTGAAGCACAGAGGGGCTGCGGACCACCCCCTACCTACGTCACTCTCTGGATCTTATAATTCCGGGCCCAGAGACACATGCTGAACTGTAGGGGCTACATGCTGCTGCTGAGTTTAGCCCCTCTCCCCTTCTCAACACCTGCCTGCATCCTTCAGCATAGAGTAGAAGAAGCTCCCCAGAGCTAAAGGAAAAGGAACCTGCCCACCCACCACCTCTTCCCCTTTTCCACTTCCCATAGCTAAGGGGAATGGCTGCTGATTTGGGCCTATTTATCCCCCTGAGTTTGTGCCATATCAAAAATTCTGTTTTTTAAAGCATCACAGCTCTTTCTTCTGCAGGCAAATCCACTACCAGGGCACCAATCAGACATGTTTCTCTTGTTGTCATCTCTAGAGCTGGGAGCAGGCCAGCTTGAAAACCCTGTGGCTAAAATTCGGTTTGGGCTTGCAGCATTGCAGAATTACATTGCCCACTGTTTGGCTGAAGCAGCCTCCTTCTATGGAAAGACGCGAATTGTTATTCTATGTAAATGATGTGCACCGAAAGAACAACCACACAAGAAATATGAAAGGTGCACTTAGCAAGTGAAGACAGTACTTTCGTTGAAATACTTTTTAAAATGAACCTCACGACCCATCACCGTACCGTACAGGGTCCTGTGTCAGTGGGGTCCTTCTTATAGAAAAATATCCAAAACTGGCATGCAGCGACATACTGTGGCATGACGTGGACACTTGATCTGGGGCGGAGCGTGTGTGCGCTTTACCACCTTTGCAATCTTTTAAAAAATAATTCTAATGTCTAGCACTTTAAGGAATGCTAGCGAAGATGTGTGGAGGACAGAGAAACTCTTAGAATCAGTCATCACTATCAGAAAGCTGATTTGAGAAATCTGAAGTGTAGAAACTAGAGCAAAAAACAAAGCCCAAGTGTTATGAAAAAGTGTAACCGCTCAAGCAAATGCTTTTTCATTCGGATTCCTATGCACTTTGTGCACGTTTGTTACAAATATCGACATCCTTAATACTACTGGTTAGAAGATACAGATTCTTTATCAAAGACTGTACTTGTATGGCATTTAAAAACACATATTCTCTGTTCAGCTTCTCAGGTAATGCCCCAGTACTGACCCTGTAGTCTGAATATCTCTTTAGTGGTATTTAATACACAAGGAAAACACTGGCAGTGTAAACTAAACAGTACAGTTCAATCCCTCCATGGGAAAGTAATGTCCAGGAAGCATATTTTTCAGTATCCTCTAAAATTCAGGGATTTTTCTGCTCTGTAAGCACTACTGAAAATATTTAATCAGACCATATGGTAGATAGTGTAAAATCAGCTAAAATACATTTTAAAAATGACTGCTCTGTCAATCCATGAGTCAACAAGTGTGTTACAAGTAATAATTAACACAATTATTTGGTATTTATGATCAGTTAAATACAACCTACATTCCTACGGATGCAAAAATGAGTGGATCAGTATGGAATAAAGACTTTACGTGAAAGGTCAGTCTTAGTTCATTTATGTTGTTTCTTGGACTGCTTTAAAACTAGTAGATAAAAATGTGTAAGGGGATGCTTTGGACATGATGGACCAGGTTACAGTGATAGGTTTAGTGGGCTGGATTGGTAAGAAACAAACTCTATAAATCAGTGATCAAATGCAAGTTTAGGAGATAAAAATAACGTTCATGTAGGGGAATCTCTGTTAACCCATGTCAGACCGACGATTGCAAAATAAGATGCTTGTGTCTTATGCCTAGTGGATATTCTGGTTTAGACAAGCCACAGTAGGGATCTACCAGGCACAAAAGAGGTATTTGTAATATCGCGCAGGTTTGAAAACCCTGTCTGTGTAGGCATGGACATTCACAAAGATATTCTATGGTGCTAGATCAGGATTAAGAGGACCTTATGATTTTAGTATGACACACTGTTGCCTGAGAAGGTATTCTTCTGAAACATACTGAGCAGCATGAGGTGGATAGTAGGTGGAGAAAATAGGCCACCACTTTTATACTTCTGTAGATCAGCAGAAACTAAGGCGCACTTGGAAAATTCATATCTGGTGGCTCGAAATAATTTTTATCTCCTGCAGTTCCACTGCCAAAACACATAATAATATGTTTAGAATATAAAGTATGACCCTTTTATTGATGTTTATTATTGGAAACATTGTTCTATCTCATTTCTCTGTGAAATGTAATCACATTTAGTGCATCTCTTTTCAAACAATTCTTGAAACGAAATTGAACATTTAACAATGGTACCCCCTCACAGTGACAGCTGCATAGAGAAATAGTGTACCCCAACATTTCTTGAGCAGAAAATAAACTTTTAATTAAATTTGATGTTCAGGTCTAGGTGCGGCGTGGCTCTAGTCGGTGAGATAGCTGTGATAATGTTCTCTGGTTATCAATCACATTTAGGTGCCGCACGTAATTCCGGACATCCTGGTGGTTCTTGCTACCCTGTGCTGCATCTAGATCTGAGGAAAGAGAAACAATTGAAGAACAAATAAAACATATTTTTTTCCAGATATCAGTTTTAGAGAATGGCAGCCCACACATTTCCAGTCAGCTCATAGTTAACAAAACTAGGTGGTAAAGGTATAAATGAACTAGACACAGCTGAGGCATTGAGGTACCTTTGGAAAGGAGCAATACAAACAATTCAATGAATTTACACTAAACCTTTGTTGTCCTATTTTAACATATTGTCCTTCACCTTAAAGTTTTCTCATTCCCAGTTTTCTGAGGAAGAGCAGTTGCCGGAATGAGGGCACTTAAAATCTTTTTATTCGGCTGTGAATGGGTCATGTATTTCAAAGATTGCATTAGAACAGAGACCTTAACTCCTGTGGTCCATTCTCACTGGCTGAGCAGTAAGGGAGAGACATGGCGTTAGACCTGTCATCCTTAGGGTGGTCTTCCTCCAAAGTTTTGCCTTCTTACCTCCTGTTTTTGCTGATTCTTTATATTGACTTTAAGACTCTGAGCACTTTACCAGTGCTGGCCAGAGCTAAAGCTCATGTGCTTCTCCCCGAAACATGGTAACATTGGTGTATACACAATTGGCATATTTTGTTTACTTGTAAGTCCTTTGTAAAATTGTATACTGTAAACCGAGGGCCTGTAACATAAATGCTACTAGTGGGCTCGCAGCATTGATTGTGCCACCCACGCAAGTAGAAAATCCATGCATCGATTCCCAGCGCCTGTTTTACTGGCACATCGCTGTAAAAGATCGACGCATCACCACTGCCTGCCCCGAAGTGTGGTCCTCACTCGACACATTAACCATGACTTTCACCATAGGCCCCAGCTTGTCATCATAGACTGTCAGAACAATTACTGCAGTGTGAGTTTCGAGCACGTTGTCACCCACTCCAACTCAGCACCTGCTTCACGGCTGTGAAATCAATGCAGCGCCTGCTACATGGCGGAAGAATGGACGCAGCACCTCCTTTGCCACTGTCGCACTGACGAAGCGCGTCTGGATTTTGGACACATCATCCCTGGATGCCCATTCTTTATCAACACCAAAACCGCAGTAAGCAACCGAGGCCATGTTTGTGGAAACTGATGCATCACCTACCCTGCTAGCAAGGAACCAATGCATCACCTCACCTGCCAGTAAGGAACCGTTGCATCACCTCCCGTTTAGTAGAAAGGAACCGACACATCACCTCCCCTGCCAGAAAGGTACTGATGCATCACCTCCCCTGTGTAATAAAGAACCAACTCATTGCTTTGCTTTTCCGCCACCTCACCTCACCTGCGCATGCACCATTGTCGATTTTTGACGCATCTAAAAGTGCTCTGCATTAAATAAAAGGATCAATTGATTTTTATGGACTAAACTTGCTTAAAAGTGATATTTAGATTTGAGCATGATGGATTTTTGTTGTTTTGGTCTAGTTTTATTCAGATAAATATTGGCAATTTTTCTAAACTGGTGTGGACTCCTTTAGTAGTGTTTTCACTATTTTACTGTGTGTGAACAAATACGTTACACATTGCCTGACTGCTCCTGCTAAACTACCAATCGGGTGTGTGACTCCCTTACCCTGACTAGAGTGAGGGTCCCTACTTGGAAAGGATGTGCAAACCACTGCCAACTAAAGACCCCATTTCCAACAGTGGGTGTGTGAGTGGTTGTATGGGTGTGTGAATGGGTTATTATGTGGTTGTGCTGGTTTGTTAGTGGTTGTGTGGGTATGCACAACTCCAGTCTACACAACTCCACTATACACTACTATACTATATGCTGTTACACTCTACGCCACTCCACTGTATAGCACTCCACTGTATGCCATTCCAGTCTACGCTACTCCACTCTACACCACTTCACTATATGCTATAATACCCTACGCTACTCCGCTGTATGCTATTCCACTGTATGCCACTCCACTATACTCTACTCCACTTTACGCAACCCCAGTGGGATCTCCTGCACTCTATATAACTCCACTCTACCAAACTCTACTACTGTCTATGCCACTCTACTAGACTCTACTCCTTGCTATCCCCAAACACTCAACTGTTCAAATGTGTTCTCAACTCTATGTCCGAGCCTTCTATTGTACAACACTCCACTCTACGACAGTTTCCAACACTGTACAATTCAGTACTCCACTCTACTTATGAGATGCTACTCCAATTTATAACAGTATACTCAACTCTACAACCTACATCACTCCACTCTACACGAATCCACTATACCCTACTGAACTCAATACCACTCCACTGTACACCATTCCACTCTACGCTGTTCCATTCTATGCCACTCACACTTCTACACTCCACTGTAGGGTATTCAACTGTATGATATTCCACTGTACGGAAATCCAATCTACGACACCACAGTGTACTCCACCCCACTCTATGTTGCTCCACTGTACAACACTCTCTTCCACTCTATAAAAGTCTACTACACTCTATGAAAATCTAATCCACTCTATCCCTGTACTCTCCACTGTCCAACTATATACTCCCATCTATGCCTGAACACCCATTGTACAACACTCTATTCCACTAGACAACACTTTTCTATACTCTACAACACAGCACTCCACTCTACTGTACGGGACCCCACTTCACTTTATAACAGTTTACTACCTACACTACACCACTTCACCCTACCGCACTCCACTCTACTCTATGACACGCCAATACACTCTATTATACTTAACTCCACACTACACTACCATACTTCATTATTACTCTACTGCATTGGACCAGACTTTACCTCACTCTACGCTACTGTACAACAATCCACTCTATACCACTCTACTGTTTCATACACTACTGTACTCTATACAACTCCACTCTACAACACTCTACTACACTGTATGCCACTCTCCAACACTTTACTCCTGTCTATAACCCTATACTCCAATGTACAACACTGAAATTTACTGTATGCCACTGTTCAACACAATACTCCACTCTATGCAACTCTAAGATACTCTAGTCCACTATACAACACTGTCTGCAACTCTTTGTTCGCCACTGCACCCCACTTTACTCCACTCTACTCTATGACACAGTACTACACTATACCGCATGGCTCCGCTGTATGTAATTCCACTCTACGCCATTCTATTCCATTGCACTCTATAACACTATATGCCAATCTACTCTACCACACTCTACAACACTGTACAGTACTTTACACCACTTCACTCTACATACCTCAACTAGACTGTATGCCAATCTACCCTACTGTAGCCTACAAAACTTTCCAGTAGTTTACAACATGCCCTTACATTCTACTGTACACCACAGTACTCAAAGTTCTGACACTTTGCTTGACTGCATGCTACGCCACTCCTCTACCGCATGCCATGCCACTATAATCAATGACACGCCAATCCACGCTTCGGTACCCCACTCCAGTCTACTCCACTAAACTACACTTTATCCCACTGTAAACTACTGTATCATACTTCACTCTACGCCACTATACTGTCTGACAGTAGTGCTAGAGGCACCCTTAAGGTCTGACATCCTGTGATGACCTTTGACTACCATCATTTTAATTGACTTTGCTGTGTTATGTTATCCTTGTCTGAATGTACAATGTCCAGCATATGCCTTGTTTCCCTTAAAGGTTTCTTTCTTGTAATCTTGTAGTTTTGAAGTGGGATCTGCCACAGTTGAACAGCCTTGTCAAGAACAGAACATATGGATGTGCATTTGAAAGCATGAGAGAAAGAATGGTGTGGAATGTACTTTTTTGTCTCAAAGTGCAGTGTTATGAGCAGTGGTGCACAAATGTCCATTGTGTTGTACAATGGCAGGTATTATGAAGTTCTTACTATTGGCTTTGACACGGCGTCATGTCATCTTGAATTCTGACTCTGTCTTGCTTGAGCTTTTCTGCGTGCACAGACAGTCCTCTAGAGTGTTTGCAAGTTAATTGGGTTAATCATGTTCAAGGTTTGTACGGGGAGAGATTGTTCAATGTACCCTGGAAGGCTTTCCTAAGCTTCGTCAAGATAAAGGCTGGAACATGTGAGAATGTAGAGGGAACGTGGGAACTCCTTCTTGCCGTGGAATGCTTGCCTTGAAGCTGGGCAGTTCTAGTAAGTTTCCTTGGCATAGAGAGGAAGACTCTCGAACCTTCCAGTGTGTTTTGAGATCATAACGCTTAGGGTTGTTGACTTAGAAACCGGGATTTTGGAATCCGAATTGGGACAGACGTGTCTACTTCGGTACAGTGGAAACCTGGTTGCTGAGGCTCTTATCCCCGGCTATTAAATCCCCCGGTCTGGAGTGGGCTAAGATACAGTTTTTGTACCAGGTGAAGTGTTGAGTTTTGATTATTGTCAATGTGATATGTGGCCAGTGGCTTTGATCATTTGAGGTATTTTCTTTGTGATGTCTGAGTGTGTCAAGGTGCACATCCAAAGTAATAATTTGATGTATTTAGTGTACATATATCTTTCTGATCTCTTACAGGACGTCCAGTATATTTTCTTGAGTTTTATCTCATATTATTTGCTGCTTGTATTTCATATTATTGTCCATGCATTTAACTGTTGCATTTACCAAGTGTGTTATTATTGCTTACATATAAATATATATCTCTATATACATTTGAATGTGGTTCATTTAGCATCTGGGAAAGCCTTTCTGTTAGAGAGCATTGCATAAATAAAACCGCAAGCCTTATTCTAAAAAGTGGGTCTTTGCATTTTGTAAAGTGGAACCCTTTTCTAGGTGGTGTTGTGTTTTATGTCTCCTGTTTCGCCCCGTTTGAGCCACCGTGTGGGAGTGGAATTTGTGGAACTCTGTATTATCTGGAAGGCGGAGCAATACACTGAAATTGTACTCCACTGTACTACACTCTATGCCCATCCATTCTATCCCACCGTACTAAACTGTATGACACTTAACACGCCACGCCAGCCACTCCTCCTTATGAAACGTCACTCCACTTCATCACACGGCACTCAACTCTAAGACACTCTCCCCACTCTACTCTACAGCATTCCACTTGATGATACTCCAAGATACTCTACTTCACCCTTCTCCATCTAAAGTACTCTACTCTATGACAGTCTTCGACACCCTACTCTCCTATACGACATGTAAAATCCATTGTGCTGTGCAACTCGCCGCTCTACTCTACGGTACTACACTCCACTATATGAGACAGCATGTCACTTTACTGTATCATACTTTACTGCCCTGTATGATATGCCACTCCACTCTATTCTACTCCACTCTAGTCCACTCTACAATACTCCACTCTCTGACGTTAGACTTTACAACAATCACCTTCACTGTATTGTACAACACTCTACATCAGAGCACTCCACTCAATGACATTGGCCTCTAAGATTTGAAAAACATTTTTATTAAAAAAAACATAAAAATTTAATGAAAAAAATAGTTTAAAGCTTAGTTATAGTTAGGAAAAGTTTGTTTACCTATACCAACCAAACTTAAAGTGCTCAAACTTTAAAGATTGTAAAATTTCAGTTATAGCTTTCTTGTACAATTTATCCACCTACTTCAAATTATTATAAGAAGCGCACCTTGTTATACACTCTTTTCAGCTCGCTAACCAGATAATTCTAACTATAAGTCGCCAAATTGGGATTTGCTACTTATGTGAGAAATATGGACAAGTTTTTATTTTCGCTATGCCACTTTGGACCTCCCCTTCCCATAAGCCCTGAGGTAATGGGATGCTCATTTACTCCCCTAAAATCATGTGTGTCAATTTTTCTGATTCTGAGACTTTGGTGACTAGAATCCTGTAATGGCCATCGACACAAAAACGTTTAAGTATCTGCAAACAAATCTGATTTTTAAAACACCTGGATGAAGGGAAAAATCCACCCTCTTCCAGAGCAATATGGAAATATGTATAATACATTTGAAAGGTTTTTTCCAGATATATTACCCTAAGAGGATGCAAGGGCCCAGATAATCAGCAATTTAATGGACAAGATATAAAAAAAAGTCACTGGCTCATTAAACATTCGAAGTTAGTCTGATACCCTTTTGTAATGCAATATCTTAAAAACTTCTATCTCAGAAACTCAGGAATGAATTTACTGCAAACCACTCAAAGGCACAATTTAGAGTAATGTTTATTTTCATGTGTGGTGTAATTCTGTTAAAATGGAAAACAACTCTTAAAATTCCCTGCCAGACACATCTACATTAAAATTGACTAGCTGGAATGGAACGCTTCTACCTATTTGGCCCTTTGCTTTTTTCCCTGCTGGTGCCCCTCGTTGCTGTGTTGCCCGAGGACTGCTTTGGAGAGGCTGTGCAGTGGCTATCATCGACCCATGCTCCTGATCGCAGACTGCCTGGCACTACATTCCCCAGAAGGCTGTGCGGTCTAGCGAGAGGAGCCGCGAGAGTACCTGTGCCATTCAGCCAGTCGGGATACAAATTTGACAGGGAGCTCCGAGGCGCGGGACGCTCTTACCTGTTTGGCCCTTTGCTTTTTTCCCTGCTGATGCCCCTCGATGCTGTGTTGCCCGAGTACTGCTTTGGAGAGGCTGTGCAGTCGCTATCATCGCCCCACGCTCCTAATCGCGGACCGCAGACTGCCTGACACTACATTCCCCAGAAGGCAGTGCGGTCTCGCGAGAGGAGCCGCCGAGGACCTGTGCCATTCAGCCAGTCGGGATATAAATTTGACAGGGAGCACCGCGCGAGTTCGCCTGGAGCGAAGCTCGGGCCAAGGGTTGGCCCGTCCGTACCCGTCAAAGACCAGAAAAGGCCGGGTCGGGCCCACTCTCTTGGCCCCCACCTGTAATATTCTGCGTTGAGACAAATTTGGACTGGACTGTTGTGTAGTCAATCCATCGAGAGGGTTGCTTGCTGAAGTGCACTGTGGGCTATTCAGTGGTGTCCCTGTTACATCTCAGGGGGCTAGGTATTACACGAGTGTTTGGGTGTGAATCTTCAGTGGGGGCAGGGGGTAAACTCTGAGTGGTCATCATGGGGAGAAGGAAAACTCAAGTTTGTCAAGAGGGGACGCGGGTTGCCACCAGGGCTAATGTCACAACCATGGACGACTTTCTGATAAGAGCTGCCTCTGTGATTGATAGGAAAATTGAATTAGTTAATAGGCATTTGTCCAGATCTCCCTTAAGAGGTGCACTATTGCAGACGGGGGGAGGGGCAACTTTGTAACAAGGGAAACCGTTAATGATCCACTGAGTCCTCTATCATCTCCTGGGCTGAGTGACAACTCCCAGTTAACTGGAGACGCATCACTCCTGCAGGGTTCCCCCCGTCACAGAGTACTCTCTCCAACTGTAATCATTGCGAATAAGGTGAGCGGGGGATTAGAACCGCCAATGGGATTGGAGGAGCCCGATGGCAATGTGAATGACGTGCTCCGGTTAGCACCCTGCAATGCGGGCCCAATAAGAAATATTAAGGAGGTCCTTAGGTCAAGTGGGAGTATCAAAAGGAAGTCCAAGCCAATAGACAGGCAGGCAAAAAAAAATTAAACCAAATGCACCCCCTAAATCTGTAACCAAAAAGAAGGTAGCTGCCAATCAACTGGAAAATAGAGTCAACCAGGATATGTTGGAAGCATTTAAATCCATCATGAGTTGCATGTTGGATGATAGGTTGAGTTCCATTGTGGGAAAATTGGACCATATTGAGAAAACTTTGGCAGATCTCAATACGTTTTCACTGATTACACCTGTTCCTAATTCTGTACTTCCCAATTCAAATGTAGCCTCTACGATGTCATGCCTTATTCCACCACCTGCAGAAGTGGCATCCCGCCAACCCCAAATTAGCACTCAGAATAGTAGCGTAAATGTGGCTGCAAAAGATCTAGGTGGGGTAGCTGATGGTGTGAGCAACGGACCTGATAGCATTAGGGCTCAAATAAATATCGGGCAGGGTCAGGCTCCGCAGAGGATAGGAAGAGCCTTAGCTGATCATCAAGGACCCCCCACTCCTGCCAATCAGAATTTAGTATTTGTTGATCTTCCACCGCAATCTACGCCCCTGGTAGTGATTCTGACAAATGTCCCGCCACTCCCCTATGGATCCCAGGAAAACTTCATCCAACTCAAAAACAAGGTAACCTACAGGCTATCTTGTAATACCTCATTGGGACCCATGGTAGAACGTAACATCTTAACGGTGCACTGAGTAGGGTGGATAGGGAACTCGCGGAAAAACGAAGGAGGCAATTGTATTATTGTGAATTTTAACTGCAGCTACCTTGCGGATAGAATCTTTCGAGAGGTCTACCTTAATTCTTCTAATAGTGACTTTGGCATAAAAGCCCTCCCATTAGGTTTCTTCTACAAGGTTGTTCCTAGAAGCCGGTTGAATTCAAATTTGCCCACTGACGGTAGGGCTCAAAGATCTACTGTGGCGTTGGGGATGAGCTCTTTATTCCAATTGGGAGGCGTGGGGAGCCAAGAAGGGAAACAGTCGGTTCCCCGGCTTCAGCTCTCTAACAGGTTTTCAGCTCTTTCTAGGCTGGAAGAGTGTGATTGACTACACTCGAGGTCCCCGTCAGTAGGAGCATTAACACAAAGGCGTGAGGAATCTTTTATAACCACACAAGACATTGTGTCTGGGGATGAGGTAGGGTTGGAGAGGTTCAGCCCCCCGAGTAAGTCTTCTGTATCTGTAGGAATTCAGGGAAATCAACATAATCAGGACATTTATAATGTTGTGTCATGGAATATCGCAGGCATAGCTGGGAAATTCAGGGACCCGATGTGGCTGCAGTTTATCAGGCAATTTTCCGTGATTTGTTTGCAGGAGACCTGCCTGGTTGATTGCAGCCTATCATTGGAGGGCTACAAAGCTTTTTTTGTCCCAACAACACCACAGTACATGGCAGGGCTAGTGGCGGTCTAGTCATATTTATAGCATTGGCAGTGTCTTGTAAAATCCAGCTAGTCCCTTTCTCTAATAACAACATACAAGCAATCATTTTGAAAAGAGGAAAGAACAATCTGGGAATTATTAATTTTTATAATTCCATGGCTTTAAAGGGGGGGTTGTAAAATTACCCAGCTATGCATTCTCTTAAGGAAGATGCGTGGCTCTGTCACAAATAGCCTGATGTTAATGGGAGATTTTAATATCCACCCTTGTGGTGACCCAGCAACTGTTTGTATGGAGGAGCTGGGGTTTGCAAGGATGCAGGGCTTTTATTTTGAGCACTCGGCACAGGGGGACGCCCTAAGCAGTATGCTCAAATCCTTTGACCTGCTCTCAGGAATGACAGTTTTGCACCCGCTTAGAAAACAGCGTGTACCTTCGTTTATAGGCCGGTATAGGGACTCCTTCATTGACCATATATTGAACTCCGATGGTTTACAGAGCTATTTATTAAGGTTTGCAATTATTGAAAGTGCATTCAGTGACCATAACCCTGTCTGTGCATTTCTGGGAGGGGGTCGCTGTTGAGCCAAGACAGGATTTCGGTACAAGGCAGAATGAAACCTACAGACGGAAGGCGCAGAATAAAGTGGACACCGATCGTTCCAGATCTATTTTATAGTGAGGTGAAAGTTATATGTGCAGCTGAGATTCCTGTATATCTTCCGACACCTGTCCCGGGGGAGTTCTTAGTGCCTTTGATGGAATCACTTCTAAGGTAGGAGTGCCCCTCACCATAGATCTTCACCCTCTGAACCCAGATGGTTTGATGCCTCTTGTTGTAAAGCTGCTAGATTCATAAAGGAAGCCTTAAAAATCACACCGAGAGATCACTCCATGATTAGTGACCAACGCCGCTCATATAAGCAGGCCTTGGATTCTAGGAAGAGAGAACTGAAAGAGGAAACTTGGTGTGAATTACTAGAGCCCATTACCTTAGTAAGTAGTTCTAGATTTTGGGGCATCATTAATCGCCCCCTCTTTGAGAAGTCACGGGGTGGAGAATTGGGTACTAACATAATTGAGAGTGAATGGGTGGCACATTTTACTTCTATCTTTAAGGGTGGGTGGGATCCTGAAAAACCCCGAGATAGGGGTCATCTGTCTGCTCCGATAATATTTAAACAGAAGGAGGTGGAGCTGAGCATCTTAGGGTTATCTGGCAATAAAGCGCCAGGAGCTGATGGTATTCTTTTTAAATCTAACACTCATGGGCTACGGTACTGGCGGGCGTGATCAACGCTGCGGCTAGGGTCAGGTGTCCGGTGTCCTGAGGTACGTCTATGGTTGTACCGGTTTTTACGAAGGGGGACTGAAATAGCACTTTGTGCTACAGACCGATCTCCCTTCTTGATTCCATGGTCAAGGTCATTGGTGGGGTAATCCTGAAAAGATTAGCCTCCTGGGCGGAGCAGAATGTGATAATTACAGACATCCAGTATGGGTTCCGCTCGAGGCATTCCACCTTATCCCAATGCCTTAATTTATATCTGATCCAGGGGAAATATACAATCGTCCGTCAGGGTACACTCTACATGGCCTTCATGGATTTATCCTCCGCTTTTGATTGTGCCAATCGGGGGAAATTGTGGCAATCCATGAGGGCCATGGGGGTAGAGGATAACCTGGTTGGATCTCGAGTACCTGCATAGGGATACTAGGGCTAATGTCAGATACGCCAACGACCTTTGGATCTCTAGGGATTTTAACATAGAGAGGGGTGTTCGGCAGGGTTGCATCCTGGCCCCGTTTTTATTCAATCTTTATATAAATGACCTACATAGGATGCTGGTATCAACAGGGGCCGATTATCCTTATGTGGGTAGCCGGGGTCTGCCCGTCCTGCTTTACGCGGACAACGCTGTTCTCATTGCTAGAACTGCAAAGGGTTTGCGTGAGTGCGCGCGCCAGGCGAAGCCTGGGCCAAGGGCGGGCCCGTTTGTGCCCGATGGAAGCCGGGGGAGGCCGGGCTGGGCCCCCCCTCTGACAACACCAGTTCTCATAACCTGCTTCAAGTAAGTGGTGTAGTGATTTAGAACTTGATACACTTGTCTGCAAAGATGCCTGCTCAAGAGAAAAAGGGGAAGAAGGTTACAGGTGTGGGATACGTGGCTGGTACGTTGGACCAATTCATTACGAGAGCCTCGTCTGTCCTACAACATGAAATTGCCATAACTGAACGGCGCCTCTCTGGGGGGGTCTAGCGAGTGTACCATAAGTAACGGTGATCCGTGTGTTGCGAATACTGAAATTAATTTGGGTAGGGCGCAGGCGCAGACTTTACATTCGAATGGCATAATATCGGATTCGACCAGGGGCCCCGCGACACGCGCAATGGAAGAATTTGGTGGATTTACTAATTGCCCCGTCCACTAGTATGAATGCTCCTCCGAAACAAAGTTTAACATTCAGTGAGGCTCTGGGAGGGGGCTCTACCTCTCGGACTCTCTTTGATGTTGAGGAGGGGTTGATAACGGATGATTTATTATTATTGCCCAATCCAGTTGGGGCAGGGGAGGGCCCCACAGGTAATAATGTGTCCAATTGCGATCATGTCGTCCCGGTCCAAGGTTCTAAGGAAATTAGTGGCATTGCCACCCAGGGACTGGCTGAGATGCATGGGATAAACCCCCACCGGGATAAAAGTTTGGTTACTGGAGGTTTAACAATTCTATCCTGGAATATTGCAGGTTTGGTGTCTAAAATGGGCCAACCAGACTGGGGGGCCTATATTGAGGGACACGAGATCTGCCTATTCCAGGAAACGTGGGAAACTGATCCCCAGTATAGAGTGGGGTTTGAGGCTTACTGTGAAGCAGCCTTTAAGGGGCCTATGGGTAGACCATCATGGGGACTTTGTATATGGGTGGGTACCCATTTGGGATGCAAGATAAGGCGTGTAGATACGCATTCTCCAGATATTATGTGCATCCTCTTGTCACACAGCAACCTCCCCAGATTAGCTGTTATTAATGCCTACTCTAGGCCAGCTCAGTACGGTGCCACCTCCCCTACTATAGACGCCCTAACAAATTTTCTCGGTACATTTGAGGGGGGCACCCATCTTATAATTGGTGGGGACTTTAATTGCCACTTCGAGCCCCTTAATGGTATGGCGCAAGTCATAAGTAGTGATGAGGATATAGCATGGTCAATTCCCTCTCCTAATATGTATCCCACTAGGAGTTGGACACCCCTAGTTTTGCAGCTAACAACCCTAACTTTGACTTATTCCCTAAGGGCATGTAATGAGCGGTTTATTGGAGACAGTCCGGGGCATCCCACCTTTCAGTCAGGTGATGTAGTATCAACAATTGACTATTTAATGCTTAGTCTGGAGGTCTGGCTTAATGTGGTTGATTTTAGAGTTAACTTACGCCCTGAAAGCGACCACAATCCACTAATTATGAATCTGGACTTCCAGCTGGCAGGAGTGGGTATCCTTGGTGAGCCCGTGCAGTGCAGTAACTTGGAAGTTGCCCAAGGAGGGAGACGGATCAGGTGGGCAAAAATAAATCAGTCCCCAGAAATTTTGTCTAAGCTCTATAGAAGTATTACCCCACTGCTGGAGAAGGCTAGCCGCACTATGGAGAATAGACTGAATCTAGGACCTAATAGTAAATTTGGGGAAATACATCTGAAAATGGTTCAGATTCTAGGAGAATGATTTTTTAATAGCACCTCACAAAAACAGAAATCTGGCACTGATAAAAAATCATGGTATGGTAGGGATTGCAGGGTAGCAAAAAAGGTTCTGCTGCTTGCACTCAAGGGGAACAATGCGGATTGTATCAGGGAAGCAAGGGCTGATTTTAGGAGAATAACTAAACAAGCTAAACTAGATTGGGAGGAAGATAGATGGCAGGCCATTAAGAATGCTCTAGACACTAAGGATAGCAGATCTTTCTGGAATTTGGTCCATACCGGTAAAACCGAAGGAAGGACCACTTTTGACCCTAAAATCGACGAACAATCCTGGTATCTATATTTTAAAGAATTGTATTCTGGTTTGTGCTTTGTCATGAATGATAAAAATGCACCTCAACATCATTTTAATTTAGAATTGATACAGGAAATACCTCCATTTAATATGGGTGAGGTACTATCCGCTCTAGCAAATTTGCAGCCTAATAAGGCACCCGGTGTGGACAGGATCCCAGGGGACTTGTTCAAAAACGAGCAGTGAGTATGGGCACCATATTTATTATTGCTCTTTAATGAAATGCTTCATGACCTTCCGGGCGGAGATTGTGCCCATTTTTAAAAAAGGGTCACCGATTGAGCCTGCGAATTACAGGCCAATCAGTCTTATTGATGTTACGCAGAAAATGTATGGAAGGATACTGTTGGACAGATTACAGGAGTGGATAGAAGACAGAGATATCCTAACTCCATTGCAAGCAGGATTTAGATCTATAATTTCGACCACAGATGAATTGTTTAGGCTCCAGTTAATCTACTGGAAGCACGTAGTTTTGGAAGGGGGGACCCTGTATCTTACATTTGTGGATTTGAAGTCGGCGTTTGATATGGTGGACCGTGACCAGATGTGGAACATCCTTCTGGACATGGGAGTTCCGCTCATATCTTTGTTACCAACTTAAACGCCTCCAAGAGAATACATATGCTAGGGTAAGATACGGTAAGAATGGTCTATTAATAGCGCGTTTTCCCGTTGGAAAGGGGGTCAGGCAAGGCTGTGTATTTGCCCCGACCCTCTTTTCTTTATTTTTAAATGGTCTAAATGATGATCTGCTTACCGCTAAGGACCTGGACTCTCCGAGAATATCGTCATCTAAATTCCCCGAACTAATATTCGTGGACGACACCCTGCTCCTCTCAAAGTCATCAATGGGGATGCAGAGGGTGTTGAATGAGTTTGCCCAGGTCTGTAAAAAGCGAAAACTGGTAGTCAATATTAATAAAACAAAATATATGGTATTTAACGCCACTACCACTAATTGCCCACATCCTCTGATGGATGATAGACCACTAGAGCATTTGACTATCTGGGCTTAAAATTAAACGATAAGAAAGGATGGGCCCCCCAAATTGGGAAGGCCAACCTCAAACTGACCCAGGCAATAAAGGGAATAATAAAAGTGCATAAGTCCTGTGTGGCAAAGACCATACGCCCATTGCTTGAGATTTATAAAGTCCAAGCTAGGTCTGCTGCCCTTTGCGGGGTGGAGTTGTGGGGTCATTGTTCCCCTAATGCCTTATCACTTACTGAAAACAAGCTCATTAGAAATATTCTTGCTCTCCCAGTAAGTACGCCCCTTGTGCCGCTACGAATGGACTTGGATATTCTCCCAATAGAGGACTTAACTTCGGCAAGACCGCTGTTATATTGGTGGCGGGTGTGGAGTGCATCCGAGTTGAGGCACTATAGGGATGAATTGAAAGTCGTTCTGTTATTATTGGGGGCTGTAGGTCGTATACCCTGGCTGTCGTTCGTCAGGGACTCCTTTCGTGCCATAGGTAGGGAGGATTTATGGACTACCCCTGAGGAATCATTTTTAGCTACTTCCAAAAGTCTACTAGCCAACGCTGTGAAGGCCCATAAACTTGCTAGTTTAATCTAAGGAGTGGCAACGACCAGTCTAACATACAGGTTCTTTGATTTTAAGTCACTGTATCAATTCGAACAAGTTTTAGATCAGATCCAGCCGCCTCTAGATAGGAAGCTGTATCTGCAATTCAGATATGGGACACCCCCGCTCTATGCAGTAACCAACAAGTGGGCTGGGGGTTTAAAGTCTCTTTGCCCAGGATGCATGGTGGAGGAGGAAACAGTGACCCATGTAATGCTATTCTGCCCAGCATATAAGCTGACTAGGGCCAAATGGATCATCCAACTGTGCATAAATATGGGCACTAGAACTGATCAAGACTGTCTAAGGATCCTAAAATCTGATACTGCACTAGTATATGTTGTGGCGTGTTCAAAATTCCTTTTCGCTATGTGGCTTAAACGTATGCTTTTGTTAAAGAAAGCAATTTAGCCACTAGCTGCTGCTTTGTGAGATGCGATTGTTAGCTCATTAATGTGGGATGCATTTTTAATAATGTTTGCTAATTTTTTTAAAGTTTTTATAAGATCTTAATCCTAAATGATGTTTTATACTAACTTTTAAGTATTACAACTCATCCCCTTGTTATCTCATTTTGATCCCTGTGTAAATTGTTTGAGTCAATAATATAATGATACTGCAAAATCCCTCATGCTGCTATTGATCATATTTCACTGTATTACCAAAATCTTATATGTGCTTTTATGGCTGAAACAGCTGCAATAAAGTTTGATGAACTGAACTAAAGTAGGCATTGAAAGGGTCCCCCTGACAACGACATTTTCTTATTTGGGCGTCCTGATGGATGATAAACTCAACTTGGGGCCCCTTATTCAGAAGACTAAAGGAGAGGCTATACGGGCCAATACAGCAATCTTCAACTTTGCCACCAAAATGGGT